>NC_050198.1:30775299-31375299 GCF_004126475.2 Phyllostomus discolor | reverse complement strand
GCAGAGAGAGAATGTTTTCTGGACCTTCTGAAAAAAATTTACTATCTGTAGAATTCCATCCTCAGCTTTAATATTTTAAAAATTTACCAATATATTTATAGATAACAAATGCATCTAGTATATTAAGCTTGTTATTTATGATAAAGAATGAAGGCATCTTTACCATATGTCATGGACTGAATGTTTGTGTCCTCTCAGAATTCGGATGTTGAAACCCTAACTCCATTGTGGCTGTATTTGAAGATGGGGCCTCAAGGAAAGTAATTAAGGTTAAGTGAGGCCATAGGGTGGGTCCTTGATCTGATGGATTAGTGTCCTTATTAGAAGAGATTACTAGACAGCACTCACACACTTTCTTTCTCCCTTCCCCTCTGCTACCTTCCCTCCCCTTTTCCCTTCCCTTTTCCTCTTCCTCCTTCCGTCACAAAGAAGAGGTCATATGTTCACATGGACATTGCAGTCACCTATGAACCAAGAGAAGAGGTGTTAATGAAGCCTACCTTGCCAGCACCTTAATCGTGGACTTCCAGACTCCAGAATGTGATAAATAAATTTCTGCCATTTAGGCCAGTCAGTCTGTGTTATTTTGTTATAGAAGTTCCAGAGACTAATACACTATATTTCTCATTCAAGGATGGGGATCAAGGGCCATTTCTTTCCTCTAGATTACACATTTCTGTCTCAGATTCATGTTCTTAATAACTGTGTGAGCAAAGATGTTAGCAAATAACATGGAAAGAAAATCTTCAAACTATCTTTTTATCAGTGTTTCCTTGGGAAATCACTAAAAACTAACAAGTTCTTAGTATTTACAAATACAAACTCACCTGAAAACCTTTATAATGTTATAGATGATACAAAATTTCCAGTCTAAATAGCATTCTCTCTCATGGGAACTCTTTTCCAAAACAGAAGGAAAAAAAGAGATCTTACAGCATTAATGTAGAATGAGGTGACATAAATTGGGTTCAATCCAGGTAGAGGCTGGCATAGATGAGGTTTGAGTAAGAGGAGAATCAGACCCCCTTCCTTTCTTCCTTCCTTCCTTGGTCCCAAGGATGAGGAGGCAAAACTTGCCAGGGATAGAATGAAGGAACCTAGTCCTGCCTTTCCCACTAGGGCCTTGTCTAGCTCTGTAACCCTGTGTCCATTCCTTTATTCCCAGTCTTGCTGCTAAAATAATGTAATTTGTACTGTGATGTCAGAAGAATTTTAATTGATGCTAAAAAATACAGTGCCAAAGCTATTAATGTCACAGAAGTGTGTTTTTCTTACATTTCTTTCTTTAGACCTGGCTGGTGTGGCTCAGTGGATTGAGCGTCAGCCTGTGAATTGAAAGGTCATGGGTTGGATTCCGGTTGCAGGCCAGGTCCCCAGTTGGGAATGTGCTAGAGGCAACCAGTCCACATTGATGCTTCTCTACCTCTCTTTCTCCCTCCTTCCCCTCTCTCTAAAAATAAGTAAATAAATCTTTAAAAAATTCATTAAAAGTTTGAGCTCCCATGAGAAATGGCACTTCCTAATTTTGAAGAGCAATATTGGCACTGTTAGGCCCTAGGATATTCAAGATTCTTTCTGTAACCTATCACCTAATGCTTTATTTTTTTTCTCTCTCTCTCTTTCTTCACGCCAATAAATTTATATTTTACAGTTTTAAGGCTCCTAAAACCAGTAATTACTAAATCTAGTAACCTTTACTGTACCTTTCTGTGTTCTCACTTGGTGGAAGGGAAGAGGAACTCTTTGGGATCTTATCCCATTCTCAAGGACTCCAGCTTCATGACCTAATCACCTCCCAAAGGCCCTACTTCCAAATACCATGACCTTGGGCATTAGTTTTCAACATACAAATTTGGGGTTGACAAAAACATTCAATTTATACCAGGTGCCTTACAATATAATACAATTATTAAATGTAGAAAAAAGGAGTTAACAATCACCATTTTCAATCATTTCTGATTTACACGAGGATAATCAGTGAAATACTAAATGGGAGAGGAAGAGTTTGAGTCTACAAAATATCCTACTCATCATCAAAGGATCTCCCTACAAAATATTTGCTTGTTAGAAAGAGAAAAACTTTACAATAGAAAAACTTGGCAGTCATCCCTTTAACGACATGATCAAAGTTAATGTTGGGACAAATCTACTGCTCCAGATTAAAAATGCCTAAAAAGAATGTGACAATTGAATATAATGTATGATTCTAGATTGTATCCTGAATGGGGAAAAATGCTTTAAAGTGTATCATTAGGAAAATTGGCAAAATTTAAATAAGGACTGTAGATTAGATAATATTTCTATCAATGTTGAATTTCTTGAATATGATAACTGAATTGTGATTTTGTGAGAGATGTTCTTGTTAGTAGGAGACACACTCTGATGTAGCTGATAAACTTTTAAAATAATATTTTATTTATTTTATTGCTATTTTTAAAGAAGGGAAGGGAGGGAGAAAGAAAAGGAGAGAAAAACATCGATGTGTGAGAGAAACATCCATTGGTTTCCTCTTGTTAGGGCCCCTACCTGTTAGGTCTGAACACGCAACCCAGGCATTTGCCCTGACCAGGAATCAAACTGGCAACCTTTTGCTTTGTGGGATAATGCCCAACCAACTGAACCACACTGGTCAGGGCTAGCTGATAAACTTTTAATATCTGTACTTATTCATAATGTATTAAAAGTAAAGATAAGAAACAAGTTATTACTTCTTACGGGAATAACTACATCAGTTTTCCTTTGCCCCAATTCTTTCTCCTTTTGGGGCAATTCAGTAAGAGACAGATGGACTGACCTATATGTACAGGGGTTGGACTACAAGAGAGGAGCAGCAAAATTAAGATTCTGGGAGTTTATACTGGAATAAGACAGCTGCCTACCCTCTTCCCTTCTGAGAGAGAGGGAGGGAGGGAGGGAGGGAGGGAGGGAGGGAGAGAGAGAGAGAGAGAGAGAGAGGCCATTGCACTCGATCCCAGTCCTTCAAAATCTTCTGGAATGTAAATAACTTGCTGTGGGTTCCATCTCCCTTTGAAAGGTAAACACATACCTTTGGGGTGGTAAATTTCTGCCTATGGTCTCCTATTATCTAATCACTCTTTAAAATGTCCAAGTCTCTAAAGAGTCTTTATAAAATTTTATTTAAGCCAAACTGATAAAAATTACCTAAAGCAAGATTTCAAATGCTTCCAAGAATGAGAATTTTTCAGTTTCTTGTATGCATTTGAAATTAAGAGGGGAGTGTAAGGAATATTACATGAGGGTGGAAGAAAGCAAGGTGAGGATTGGATTATAAGATAGTGAACAAGATTGTGTGCTTTTTTGAGGTTGGTTATGCTTATTTTAAAAGTGTGTTAACCTAGATGCACAAAAACAATGGACAGGGGTGGCTTAAGGCAAAGATAAAACTTTTACTAAAAAAGTTATGTGCATGGAGTGTGATTATTCTATATATACAGTCCACTTACACATGCATAGGACTTCCAAGTCAGCAAGTTTCACTCTAAAGTTTCCTGACCCTTCCTTTCTGGTGCCACAGTTCAGCAGAAGACCTGGTTTGGGTCTGCAAAGGGTTTGATGAGGGTGCCCATCCAATGGTACTGAGGAAGCAAATGCCCCCAGAGAGCAGAAGCCAGTTGCAATAGGGGAAGATGAGAAGGTGTCCCTGAAGAACTGTTGGAGAACTAAAGAATGAAGGGGGGTTTAGCCAAGCGACAGCTGGGATTGGGAGACAGAGGATCTACCTAGAGGGGATGAAGTTAGTAGCAGTGATAGAAGCCTTTTGTGATCTAGATTAGGCAGGCAAACCTTTGGGGGGCGGGGTAGGGCAGGGAGAGAGTAGTTTATGGTGTGAAAAGTACCTGGCACATGAAAGGAATCTCTAAAAATTTGTGGAATAAATGAGTAAATAATCCTTTAATTCAAAATATACTTTAATGACAGAAAGACATCAGAGAGGGTTTTTTTCTCTCTCCTTGAAATCCAGATAAAAACAACAGCATTTCATGGTGCAGTTTTTAAAATTTGTTTCTGGAAAAGAGATCCATGATTTCTGCACATAAGTGGATTCTTCCACTTTTTTTGCTGAAAGGATAAAAATGACCAATTATATAAAGGCTAAAATGAGTCATTTTCATGTATGTTATTTTATACTGTTCTAAAAATTCTTTTAAGAAAGATTTTTAAAAATTGGTCCAAATGTCTTGAATCTTTTTTTTTTTTAAATATTTTATTTATTTATTTTTTAGAGAGGGAAGGGAGGGAGATAGAGAGAGAGAGAGAGAGAGAAACATCAATGTGCGGTTGCTGGGGGTTATGGCCTGCAACCCGGGAATGTACCCTGGCTGGGAATCGAACCTGGGACACTTTGGTTCCCAGGTCTTGAATCTTTTTGATAAGCATGCATTTACTTCCTGTCTCTTGCCTTTTCGTTCTTCTATGTTTACTTTTTTGAAAATGGAATATTCAAGAAATAAAAACCAACCAAACAAAGGGATATTAAAAACAAAACAACTATACTAATTGTAAAATCTGGGAACTAAAAAAAATGTAGCAAAATCAGCCATAATCTCTCCAGTAACAACCATTGTTTATCATTGTGATGTATTTCTGTTTAATGTTTTTTTCCTGAGCATTTATGTTACATGTATGCATCCTTGAAATGCACTTTTAAATGAGAATAAGAATCTCAGGGGAATAAAAGCTGCAATATGAATACTTGCATGGTGATTACATAATGGGATATTTTCCCAAGCTGCTAGTTATTCTTAGAAACCATTTATTCTGCCTCCTAGATTAAAAGGAAATGCAGATGCCATCTGTTGTTAGTTGAACAGCTGTAACTGGAACCTGATAGCCCTGTGGGTGGAGAGTGGGAGCCCTCGGTTCCTGATTTCCTAACTGGTAGCTGCAGTGTCTTCTATGTATGCCCGATTGTGGCTCAGAACACAGGGCCCTCTGCTGGGCTGTGTGCAAAATTCTATTCAGGGAATTTTCTGGAAAGAAGCCATGGAGAATGTAGGGGGGGGGGGAATCTGAGAACCAAAGAAAACAATTAAGTATTCATTTGGAAACTGCTTGGAAGATATAATACTTAGATCATGAAGTTAGAAAGTTTGTTTTTCCTCTCCCCTTATTAGCAATACTGAAATGTATTGACCTGTTAAGCTTAATTTTTTAAATTAATTACAAAAAATAATGAATCAATAAAGTTAACTACTAAAATGATGCATTTTTATTATTACTCTGGAAAGCAAATCTATGAAATTTTCAATATCCATAACTTTATTGTCTTCAGAATCTTAATTACTATATTTTTAAAAATATTAAACTACATATCCACCTGTGAATCAGTGGGGATTTTTTTCAGAATCACTTATCTCCAGCCACACAATGGAGAAGCAACAAAGAAACCATTGGATTAGGTGCTTGGAAACCCGTTGATAACAATCTCTAGGTATTTGAAGTATTAGTGTAGGCTTACTCTCTGCTTCTCCCAGTTAGTTAAGGTATTAACAAAAGAGAAGAATAAAAAAGAATTACATATAATGAGATACTTATATGTCCATTAAAATGACATTATTAAAATGTCATTTTAATAAATAAATAAAATGACATTATTAACTTGGAAAGATGCCATTATTTTATTGCCAAGTGAATATAAGTTGCAGAGCAATAAGCATTCACTGATCTTTTAGTTAAAAAGAATATGTTGTTATAAGAATAACAAAGTGTTCAGAAGCATACAAAATTATATTTTCGGAGGCCTAATTTACCTGTGTTTTCTTTAATGACATCTGATTTGTCAATTATAAAAGTACTCACTGTTTCCCTGACCAGTGTGGCTCAGTTTGTTGGGTGTAGTTCTCCCTTCCTCCCAATCAGGGCATGTGCCTAAGTTGCCAGTTTGGTCACAGTCGGGGTGCCTGTGAAGGATGAACAATCGATGTTACCCTCTCCCACCAATGTTTCTTTCCTTCTCTTTCTCCCTCCCTCCCCTTAACTCTAAAATAAATAAATAAAATATTAAAAAATAAAAATATTCACCTTTGTTTTAATTTCATACTTCCAGCATTTTTCTTTAGTTCATTATTATTTTTTTTAACATTTAAAGCTTCTATCCAGATGAATTTTCTTTTAGTGCAAGGAGTAAGGGTTTTTTCCCCCAAATACCTACTAGATGCCCTAGAATTATTTGAAAATTATGTGGATTTGTCAGGAAAATGGTGAAAGCTTTTAGTGGAGGAAAAATTTCAGAACTGTTTAAATATCTGCAGTTTCATAAGTAGTGAGATGTAGAAGAAAATGCCATAGAACAGGCAATTAAACTAATCACTACCAAAAATAGAATTGTGTCAGGACATTACTTGAATAGGGAAAAGCCACAGCACTTGCAAATTCTGATACATGTTTTTTTGGAATAAAAAAAATCTCTAAGTTGGTAAGGCAGAAAAATACTTTCATTGCCTTCATCTTAAGTTTATAAGAGCTAAGTAGTTTAGCCCAGGCTGGGTGGCCCAGTTGGTTGGAGTGGCATCCTGTGCACCAAAATATTGTGGGTTCAATTCGTGGTCAGGACACATACCTAGGTTGTGCGTTTGATCCCTGGTCAGGGCAGGTACAAGAGGCACCCAACTGATGTTTTTCTTTCACATCAATGTCTCTCTCTCTCTCTCTCTCTCTCTCTCTCTCTCTCTCTCTCTCTCTCCCCTCCCTCTCCCTCTCCCCTCCCCCCTCAAATCAATAAACATGTCCTCAGGTGAAGATTTCAAAAAATGTCTCTGAGATATGTACCTTCACCCTTGAACATTCCCTCTTACATTGTGAGCCAAAATTTTGGAATGGTAGATGCCTGTACTGGAAAGTGTAACTCAGACAATCTCTGGTACTCCTGCACCTATACTTCACTGAAGAAATGCTGAGGTTGCTGAAGCACGTGGGTAAATTCAAAAGGGAAAGTTGGGTCAGAGACCTAAGAACCACCATCAGCCTCCCTCTCCTCTGGGGACCCCCTGAATTATCTCCTTCTCTTTGTCTTTCTTCCTCCTTTTCTGGTTCCTGTTGTCCTTCTTTCTCTTTTCCTCTCTTCTTCCCTTCCTCCCTCTCTCCCTCTTTCCTTTCTCTCCCCATTCTGTTTCTTCATTCCTTTTATACTTTGTCTCTAGACCTCATTCTTTCACTTTCTTTATCCTTTTTCTCCCTCCCTTTTCTCTCCTCCTCCTCCCCCTCTTTCCTCTTCCTCCTCCTCTTCTCTCCCTCTCTGTTCCAAGTCTTGACTTTAGATCTCATTCTTTATTGTTCTCTACCCCTTTCTTCCTTCATTCCTTCCATGCATCCATACTCTTTCCTTCCCTCCTTCTGTCCTTTCTGAAGGAAGGAATACATCTCTCCTTATTTCCTATAGATAGCTCAGGGTTGTGAAAGACCATGGCCAGGTTGAGAGGACAATGCTTGAGCAGTGGGATATTACAGTCCCTGCCTCCTTCCTGACATCCACTCCATTCCCTGTGTGGTAAAACCTGAGACTAGAGTGAGACCTTTCTGGCAAGAGTAGATGGTTGGTTGGCTGAATTCAAGATGAACAAGTAGTTGGGAAGCTGCCAAGGTAGGGTGAAGGGCCATGGGTATAGGATGGTGGAAATCTGAAAACCTCTCAAAGGTCAGGCAGAGGTCCCCACAGCAATCCCCAACCTCAGAAGGAGCCTTTGAATGGCAGAAGGCAAATGATATGACTAGCTTGAAAGGAAGGCTGCTTGGAAAGGGTGTATGAGCCTGGCTAACTAGTTCACCATCTGTTCTCCTTCCCTTCCAGAAGACTTTCCTAAAGGTTATAAGAGCATGGCACTCCTCTGAAACCTTGCTGAAGTGTCAGGAGGCAAAATAAGGCTTGCTTCTTGGCCTATACCCACAGAGAGCACTCACAGGCCTGCATTTTGGACAGAATATGCCCCAGGGAGGGAAAGAGTAGCAATCTAGTACTTATTTGACACCTGTTGTATGCCAGGCTCCATGTTGGCTGTTTTCATCTAGCTAATCTAATTTCAAGTTCACAAGAAGCTTGCAAAGGAAGTATGTGTATTTGCCTCTGCAGACTTCCTGCCTTAATTCAAGTCTTCATCCCCTCTCACCTGGAGTATGATTTTCATTTCCTAAACTGTCCTCTATGCTTCAGACTTTTGTTTTATTTTGTTTATTTGTCTTTATAGACAAAGTAAAAATATTTCAAACTTTGTTTAAACACAGCAATCATAGCAAAAAACATCAACAAGGGATAGGCATGGTACTTAATGTCTGGATCAAAGGCCACGAGGGAGCTCTTGAGTGCCTGCCAGTCCCTACCCCTTTGTTATTACTGTTCTTTCCTCCCTTATACCTTGTTGTGACCTTTAAAAATATTTTACTTATTTATTTTTAGAGAAAAGGGAAAGGAGGGAGAAAGAGAGGGAGAGAAACATTAATGTGTGAGAAAAACATTGATGGGCTTACCCCTCACATGCCTTCAACAGGTGACCTGGCCTGAAACCCAGGCATGTGCCCTGACCAGGAATTGAACCTGCGACCCTTCAGTTTGCAGGATGATGCCCACCTGCTGAGCCACATCAGTCAGGGCAGCACTCCAGTCAGGGATTGCTGTGACCTTTGACATCAGTTAAACACATGCAGGAAAGAAAGTCCCTTTCAAGGAGACTGGGCTCTACCTCATTACAAAGAAATGCCTCCAGTTCTGAGGAAAAGCAGAGACTGGAGATGCCGCCTTGCTCCCTGCACTTGGCCGGCCCCATCCACAGCCCCAGTTACCCAGGACCTGTCTCAGATTGGGGCAGAGAAAAAATGAGGAAGATACTCTCCATTTGGCAGTATTGGGAAGTTGGAGAGATTGTGGGTCACTGACTAGATGAGAGTCCCAAACCAAAAGGCAGAACTCTGAGGAGTTACCAGCCTGTTCTGGGAAAAGACGTCTTTTTATTTTTTAAAGGTTTTATTTATTTGTTTGGGGTTTTTTTAGAGAGGGAGAGAAACATCAATGTGTGGTTGTCTCTCGCGCACCACCTACTGGGGATGTGTCCTGAAACCCAGGCATGTGTCCTAACTGGGAACTGAACTGGTGATCCTTCCAATCCACTGAGCTACACCAGCCAGAGCAGAAAGACATCTTTAAAGAAAGAACACCAACTTGATTCACACATGGCTTGGGTCAAATACTTGTGCAGAAATCCTAACAAATTACTCATCCTCAGATTCTGGAAGCACTGGAATACTTAAAAATTATCATTGGTTGCAACCAATGAGGGAGGAAACTTGGTGAAAGGCAGTCTTCTAAAGGCAAAAAGCTTTGTTTTTCAGGCTACTGAGTTCAAGGCCCAACACCAGTCCTAACTCCCCACTTCCATTCTTACTCCCCCCAGATACCTCCTCCACACTGCCAGTGGTCAGACATCTGCCCAACACTAGCCTGACACAATTCCTCTCCCTACATTGTCCTCCATACTCTGGCTGCTACTTGCCTTGCCCACCTCCCTTGCTGTGGGACAGACTTGGGTTGTGAGAACTGGTACTTAGGGCCACTGGGCACCTGTTTTCTTTGCCACAGGAACCCACACTGTCTCTGTCAATTTGGTAAATTCTTTCTTACATCCCATAGCTTAGTTATAAGGTAACTTCATGGGAGCAGCATTTTCTGGTCTTTTCTTGACAAATTCTTCCCAGCTCCCCCTCCACATACTCTCCCTGATTGCATTTGGCCATAATATCATCTTTCTTCCTTCCTCCTCTGAGCTCCTTCTAATTTCCCTTTGTATCCAAACTGCCTGAGAGCTCTACGTATGCTTGGTGAATGTGGGGATAGAAAAATACATAGACAAATGTGTGCAGAGCTTAAGGCTTTGTGAGGTTCAGTCACATATCTAAGCTCTAAGATCTATGTTGCGTGAATGAATCAGTGTCCAGGCTAGGTCACTTGGCTCTAGTGTTTGTAGCCCTCCTCCTCTTCCAGGCAGCCCTCTTGGTGAACTGTCTGCAGATGGGCAGTCTGTGGGGTCTCTGGGGAAGCAGCTGGCTGGATTCCAGAATCAACCTTCATATCTGGGTGCTTGGAGTTGCCCCTTGCTTGGAAAACATTCCCAGGTGTCTTGGGTCAGGCTACCTGGTCCCTGGATTGGGACAACAGGAGGGATAGCTTGGTCCAACCACAAAAGGTGCACAGGAACACATAAGTGGGGGATTCTCAGAAAGAGAGGATGGTAAATGAACTCCACTTAGGGTGATTTGACACTGCATTTGTGTAAGGTCACTAAGATCCCTCATGGCCCTCTTTGCAATGACAGCCTAGGGGCTAAACCAAGAGAAGGCCTACAGGCTGGAAGCTGAGGTAATTCTGAATTGGGGAAGGAGAATATTGATCCCAGGTAGCCCGAGATCTAGAGACCTACAAAGGGCACAGAGAGGTGGCTGCTTCTTGTCCTCCCTCTACAAGCTCCCTCCCCTCACCCGCTCCTGAACAATTGTCCTTTTGTCTTGAAGTGTCACCATGAAGCATTTCTAGAGTCTTTGGGCAGGGAGTAGTGACAAAGATTCTTCCCTTGACCAAGCTCTACTTCAGCTTCCCTGAACTTCTCAACTATGCCTCAGCTTTTGAGCTTCTGTGCTCCTCTCTGCATTGTCCAATCTTGGCAAGAATTCTGCTAAGTCAGTTTAGGTAGCACACCCATCCTCCATATTTGATTGGGTTCCTCCTCTACATCCTTGGGTGATGTTTGATTACCCTGGCATGTCTTCAGCAAGAACCATTTTAGGTTGGTTTAGCCAAGATCCCCTTTAACCCTGATGTTCCCTCTTAGGAATCTTCCATCCACTGACACCGACCCCACCTTGGCTGTAAGTTGCTACCTTCCTGTGTTGTATTCAGAATTGAACCCAGTTTCATACTGAGGTCTGTTTTCCCCTATTGCAATAGTCCTGAATAAAATCTGGTTTACCACTTTACTGCTGAGTTCTGGTTTTGTTTGACAAGGCAGGTCCCAGTCCCAGAGACCTCAGTCCCTGGCCCTCTTGTCTCACTTCCTCTGCTTTCTGCCTGCAAGAGGGGGCTGGTTACAAGGTGCTAGGGATTTGCAGTCTGCATCGCACCTCAAGTTCTGTCCTTTCTGGCACCTCCTCCCGGGACCACAGAGAACCAGGAACTGCAAGAAAGGTCTCAGAGCTCTTGGGGCAAGCGGTCCTGGCTCAAGATTAGCCCCTCTAGTGTCGCAGCACCAAGAGGAATCTGGGCCCTAGCCAAGTCACCAGCCATCCCCCCTGTCCAGGCCCCCTTTTGGCCTGCTCATTCCCCTGGATCCAATGATTGCTGCTAGTTCTGTAACGGGCTTCTCCGACTGAGACCCCTAAACTGACAGGCGGACGACTAGAAAGGGGCTAGGGAGGGAGGGGTGAGGGAAAATCAGTGAACAAGCAAGATGGAGGAGGAGGCGGAGAAGGGAAAAGAGAACTAAGAGCAGCTGCCCCTTGAAGGTTTACAGTGTGAACGGCAGGAGGCGCCAGAGACCGCCTGAGGCCAAGGCCAAGCGCCAATGCGGCTAAGCGCCCGCCGGGTTTTCCGCAGTAAGGAGGGCTGTCTCCGCCTTCGGACTCGAGGCAGGTCCGCCCGGTTCTGCAACCACTGCATTGGTGCACAGGCCAACTCATTCTAGGGTCCGCCCTCCAACCCCGACCCGGACCTGGGTCCTTAGCCTGAATGAGTAGCCCTCCTCCCCATCATCCTCCACCTTCTTGTCCATATTTATCTTCTTTTCCTAGATGATAGGTAAATAGAGAGGGGTGTGTGTGTGTATAAAGGTATTTATTCAAGCTTTATTTGTGAAAAGGAAGCACTGGAAACATTAGTTGGGGAATAATAAATTAAGGAAACCAGAGTAGATGTTCTCTCTGAAAATATGAAACGATTTAAAATATTGTTTATCAAAACTGTGTAACATCATGGGAAATGATTTTCATATAATATTGAAGTGGAAAATGGCAAGCTACACATGGATCTCAATGTAAAAATGTTGACTACACACAGAAAAAGAATGATAGCAAAAACTCCCCCCAAATATGAATCACGGCTTTCCACAGGTATGGCAATGTTTTTCCATACCTTTTACATTTATAGAGTATGTATAAATTCATTCTAAAATGAAATGCAGCCTTCTATTTTTACAACTAAAAGAAGCAAGCTGCATCCAGGGCTGTGGCTGGGCAGGAGGGGGAGCATGCACAAGGCTTGAGCTGGGCACACAAGTGCTCATCAGTGACACCATGTTATCTCTCTCCCAGGCTCTTGAGTGTGGACCCTACATAGCTGTGAAACCAGAAGTTCTCTGCTCTCCTTCTCCTGTGCCCAGATATTCCTTATCCTTAAGATCCCCCCACACATACACCAACCCCAAATCTTACTCCATAGGCTTCTTGAAATAATCTCAATATTTCTCTGCTCGAAATGCTTAAGTATCTCTCAACTGATCCAATGAATTGAAGAAATCTATCCACACCTGGCATTAGAAGCATACACATTTTGGCCCCAATTTTAGTTTTCCAGTAACTGCAATTTTCCCCATAGGTTTATGTATCAGACAAAGAAGGCAGTTTTCCATTCCCAAATCCTCCTCACATTGCTGGTGATCTTCAGGGCAATACACAACCCTGAGCCCCGGGGCCCTAAGTCCTAATGGGGAGTGTAGAGCACCTGGTGTGTCACCATGGGCCCAGAGGCTTTGGCATAATAGATGAAATTGAAGTAAAAAACAATCAGAGGTAATATGTGCTGGGTACACGTCTAGTATTCAACACATCTTTGTGGAATACGATACACACTAAATGCTAACCATTATAAGTTAAAATATTTGCAAACAGATAAGCAAGGTTTTTTTAAGCTAGATTTTAAAAGACATTTTAAAATTTCAAAGTGTATAATATACTTTATAGTTATCTGCAGGTACTGCCCAGGCTAGGGGCCTGTAAAATAAATTTCACTTGAGTATATTGGGCCCAGGATGGCAGGTGAAGAATTCAAATTCAGCCCTGACCGAAAGCTTCCCAGGTGGATGCAGGAGGACAAACTTGGCATCTTCTGTCCAAGTAGGAAGGGACACTCTGTCTTCATCCTTCCAACTCAATGGAGCAGACAATGAATGGTCTCATGCTGTGTATGGGACCTTATTTATAGCTCTGGCTACAGAGGGACTGAGACATAACTTCTGACCAAGCTGCTGAAAGAGCCACCTTTTTGCCCAAAGCACACCTGCCTACTAAGCCTGTCCTCTCTGGCTGCAAAATAAACTGGGGGAGTGGAGGTGAGAAAAAGAAGCCATTCCTATTCCGTTCCCCTCACTTCCTTTTTCCTTAGTCAGATCCTTTCCTTTTGTGTTCTCAGCACTCAACATGTCACTTCCAGTTTGTCACTGTGACTGGAATAAATGGAGGGATGAGTCAGGACTTGGCAGTGCTTGGCAGGAGCTGGAAGGGAAGGGGTGGACCTCTGGTTCTAACACTTCCTATTACAAATTCAACCTCTGCCTTCAGCTGCTAGACAGGTGGCTGGGAGGAGGGGACCCAGTGTCAGGTCAACTTTGGTCATTTTCCCTCCTCTCTCCTACTCACTTTGGCTGATATTTCTGCCCTGTGTCCCAAGCTGATCTGACACTTAGTGCCACTGTTTCAGACCCCTCCAGGACCTCTGTCTTCATCTGATCCAGTGCACATCAAATCATGATCCAGAATATTATTAGGATGTGAAACATATGGATCTTGAAATTTGAGTCTCATCTGTTAGAATCTAACATATATTTCATCATTATGCCCTTCCCCATCCGTTTATTATTTTTAATATAATCTAGGGTTTATGGTTCATATAGTTACCAATATACTATTTTATATAATGATATTGTGATATTTCGACTCTTGATTTTATAACTAGATTTAGAATTTTGTAAACCATGATTATGTCTAACCTGATTTAGGCCTCACTGTCAGGCCCTACCAATATAGCACCATCTGATAGAAATATAATGCAAGCCACATGAGTAATCTTAAATTTTCTTTAGCCACTTCATAAAAAGTAAAAAGAAACAAGTGAAATTATTACTTTTAAAAAAATATTTTATTTATTTTTAGACAGAGGGGAAGAGAGAAAGAGAGGGAGAGAAACACCAGTGTGTGGTTGCCTCTTGTGTGCCCCCTACGGGGGACCTGGCCTGCAACCCAGGCGTGTACCCTGACTTGGAATTGAACTGGCAGCCCTTTGGTTCACAGTGCACTCAACCACTGAGCTACATCAGCCAGGGCATGAAATTATTTTTAAGAGTATATTCATTTGATAAAAACAGAAAGTAGAATGGTGGAGGCCAGAAGCTGTGTGTGTGTGCGGGGGGGGGTGCCAATTAGTGCAAATACATATATTTTTATTGATGGAAGAAATATCTAAACCTGTAGAGAATTTTTATAAGTTTGTTTGAGCCAAACTGACAACATATGCCAGGGAATAATGAGGCAGGATAGTAAGAAGCTAGGGAAATTCCTTCACAAGTAGAGTAAGGGAACTGAGGGAAAATAATTAAAGAAAGCCAAATGATTTGAGCAATTTACAGCTAGCTAATGAATCACAAGGTTTTATCTTCCCTAACCAAGGACACTTAGGAACAAATAGTTTACACATTCCAGACCATCCCAGGACAGAATGGCCTTAGTCCAGGTCCCTCTTCAGTGATGTTCTTGATGATGTTCTTTGTCAATATGAGTAAAACTAATCAGAAAATAACTCCTGAGCCCTCTATATGTACATTTTAATGAATAAATATATTGAAGAAAACACCTGAAAAAACTAATAAATATTCTGTTAAGGCCCTCCTCTAGGATTCCAGCCAACCAAAGATAAAATGCCTCAAGACAAAGGATCCATGTCTTGTTCTTGCTATAGCAGCCTGTCCACATCTTGTATCTCTGCTCTCTTCCTCCTAGACTCTAAGGGTCCCTATGAGACTCACAACCAGGAGAGCAGCAGGCAGCAGCAGCTTGTCCTGGGCTAACCCCCCGAACCTATGTCCAAGGCCCCTGTTTTGTCTTTCTCTCCCCTGTTGCTTCCTCTACCTGAGGCCCTTCCTTTGTTTCACTGTCCCCAGCTTTAATAAACATATTCTCAAAATCCCTGGAATTGTGTTGTGAAATCTTCCCTGCATAAAGTCAAGAACCCATCTACTACTGGGGCACCTGAGGCAGACCCACTATGGTCCTAGACCCTGTCCAGTAACAGCAAAATCTCCCAAACACTCTAGAGAATAACAGCTTGGGGGGGGGGGCAGAATTTTATGGTTTTATTAACACAAATACAACATGTAGAAACTGTCCATTCATTTTCTTCGCTGTGCAGGCTGGCATTGGGATCGGTGATACTGATGGCCTGCTGGGTAACTCTTTTCACAATGGCCTTGCACTTCTTTGAGGAGACATTGTGAGCAATCTCAGCACAGTAAGATTTGTCACACATAAGCAGCACTTCAAACTCCTTGACATTGTGGGACAGGAACTTCAAAAAGCCATTGAGTAGCATGTACTCTATTTTCTTGTTGCTCCCATAACCAAGGTTGGGCATCAAGATCTGGCCCTTGAATCTTCTGTGTACCCTATTGTAAATGCCTCTGGGTTTCTGCCAGTTCCCATTAATTTGGACATATCAGTCTGACCGGTACCGGATGGACTTCTTGATCTTCTTTTTGACAATCTTGGGTTTCATGAGGGGTCTGAGGGTAGCCATGGTGCTGAGTAGGAGATGACAGCCACCTCTATAGGCAACACCCAGGAAGAGAGAGAGTATACCAGTTTTGCAGCTTCTTTTATGCATCTGAAATTAAGGAGGGAATGTACATGAAAGCTTAGGGGAAGCAGGGCAGGGATTGAGTTACAAGATATTTAAGACTATATGCTCTCTTGAGGGTTAATGTCCTCTTCGAGGAGTATTACTTCTGGCATTTCAAAGGTGTGTTAACTTAGATGCACAAGAACAATGGACAGAGCTGTCTTACATTTCATTAAAGAAGTTATTGCCATGGCCAGTGTGGATTAGTTGGTTGGAGCATTATCCCATGGCCTGAAATGTTGCAGGTTCTATTCCTGGTGAGGGCACATGACCAGATTGTGGGTTTGATCCCCAGTTGGGGCATGTACTAGAAGACAACCAATCTATGTTTCTCTCTCACATCGATGTCTCTCTCTCTTGCTCTCTCTTTCCTTCCCTTCCACCCTCTCTAAAAACAATGAAAAAATGTCCTCTGGTGAGAATATAAGTAAATAAATAAATAAATAAATTATAAATTATAGGCTTGGGGCATGACTACCCACCATGATCTGCCCAGTTAGAAACATATAATCAGATCACCCAGTGAGGTTACTTTCCATAGAGCCTCCTGTTTTTAATCCACATTTCATTTAACTAATGTAAAAAATAATATAAATGGAGACACTATTTTTTAAAGATTTGATTTATTTATTTTAGAAAGAGGGGAAAGGAGAGAGAAAGAGAGGGAAAGAAACGGCAATGTATGAGAGATACATCGATCAGTTGCCTCTCATATGCCCCCAACTGGGGACCTGGCCTGAAACCCAGGCATGTGCCCTAACTGGGAATTGAACCTGCAACACTGGTTTACAGACCCACGCTCAGCCCACTGAGCCGCACCAGCCAGGGCTGGAGACACTTTAAAGTGGAGTTGGAGCTACCATCCCAGAACTACCTTGAACTAGACCAAAAGCAACATCATATTGCAAACAATTGTTTGTTGTGACTACTGGACTAAAAATTCCTTAGAATTAGCATTATTATGTTAGCTTGTCTGAATTTATGGAAATTTCTCCCTTAACAAAACATGCATAAAAAGGCCTTCCTGCCCTGGCTGGTGTGGCTCAGTGGATTGAGCTCAGGCCTGCAAACCAAATGCTTACCTGTTCGGTTCCCAGTCAGGGCACATGCCTGTGTTGCGGGCTGGGTCCCCAGTGGGGGGAGGTGTTCAAGAGGCAACCACACACTGATGTTTCTCTCCCTCTCTTTCTCCTGCCCTTCTCCTCTGCCTGGAAATCAATAAATACAATCTTTTTTTAAAAAGTCCTTTCTTCTACTCATGTAATTGTTCCCTTTCCCTTTGTCATAAATACCCCTTGTCTTCACCTCATAACTGGAAGACTATTTGGGTTTCTGCTGGAATCACTGATTCCTGAAGAGCTATTCTTTTGGATCTCAAATACTTGATGCCTCTTATGTTGGGCTTTTATTTTTAGGTTAACATCCAATATATACTCAATTATATCACTTCAACATATAATCAATCTGAAAATATTACAGTCATGCACCACTTAACTAAGGGGATATATTCTGAGAAATGCATCATTAGAGGATTTTGTTGTCATGTGAACATCAGAGAGTGAACTTACACAAACTTAAATGGTATAGCCTACACACCTAGGTTTTGGGTATAGCTTGTTGCTATGTAGGGGGAGGAAAAATAATTTTTCCTCTGCTTTTCTGGGTTCTTGGCTGAGACATCCCTGTAGTAAAAGACAGATTAACAGGAGAAAAACAAACACAAATTTAATAATATGTTTACCTCTTGTATACATAAGACAGACCCAGGAAAACTGGGTAACTTGCCAAAAGAGGTGAAGCCACCAACCTTAAATATCACCTTCATCCGAAGACTGAAGATGATGGTGGTGGGGGACGTCAGTTTTGGGAAGTTACCAAGAAAAGCACAATAAACAAGGGCAAGGTTATTATGTAGATTTAAGTCTTGTTTTCTGCATTAGTAACAGTGTCTAGAGATAAGGTCATTGGGGAATGTACCCCATTCCTGGTACAGCAAGGGTGACACCCTTACAAATAGAAATTTCCCTAACAAATATAAATGTCTTTCACAAAGGATAACTTCTACTTGGCTTTCAGAGTTTCTCCCATGTCTAACATTTCTTAAAATTAACCAACCTAACATAGTTCTTATGTCAAATAGACATATTTGGGGGTGACAAATTCCACTCCTCTATTGCTCCTAGTCTACAAACCTATACCACATATTGCTGTGCTGAATACTGTAGGCAATTATAACACAATGGTATTTGTGTAACTCATTGCACCATAACATTAACATGGCTACAGCATCACTAGATAATAGGAATTTTACAGCTCCATTATAATCTTATGGGTCTATTGTCCAATTATAACAGAGTAAAATGCTGGGCTCCTCTGACTCCATCTTGTTCAAGCCTGCTTTGTTCCCATGGCTTTCAGGCTGACAGCTTCTGCTTAGTCTTGTATGTACATAGGTTAATCATTAGAGGAATTCTGTTTGCAGCTTGAGTTGTACAAAAACAGCCCTTTACCAGAAAGTGCCTTGGAAGTATGTACAAAAAGAATGATTGTTTATCAAAGATTTGCAGGAAGCTCATAACGAGACTCAAATCTATAGTTAAGAGAGTAAAAACAAAGAGGTTTCACCATCTTCCTCAGACTCCTGCTGGTATCTAGATGTCTATGGTCATCAATCACCTTTTGCTATTCCCATTTTCTCCTTCCCTTAACATAAAAGAAGTCTGAATTCTATGCTTTCTTAATATGGTTCTTTAGGACCCTAGTTTGCCATTTTCTTGGTTTGCTGGCTTTCTGAATAAAGTCATTTTCTTTGCTCCAACAACTTGTCACTCCTCATTGCCTGCCATGTGGCAAGTGGTAAAAGCTTGGACAGGGTTACACTATATGCAGACCATCATTGACCTAAATGTCATTATGCAGCACATGACTGTTAGGAGACATTGCACATTCTTTTTCCATGCTAAATCATTGAAATCCACACATATTTTACATATCGTAATTCCCGTAGCTAGCAGCTACTTATGAATTCTCCATTCTTTTATAGGCCAAGTGAGAAGTCTTGCATTAACTTAATTTGAAGATGACATGCTGGCATATTATTTTCAATTATGTCATATTAGGGAATAAGCACTTTTAGTCACTGAGTCAAAAGAGTTGCAATTCTTTATTTCATAGATAACATGTATTGAAAGAAAAGGTAGCAGATGTTTATGTGTTTTATCACTCATCCTAATAATAATGACCATTTATTAAGTACTTACCTCTTGGCCCTGGCTGGCATAGCTCAGTGGATTGAGCACGGGCTGCGGACCAAAGTGTCTCAGGTTTGATTCCCAGTCAGGGTACATGTCTGGGTTGCAGGCCATGACCCCCAGCAACCGCACATTGATGTTTCTCTCTCTCTCTCTTTCTCCCTCCCTTCCCTCTCTAAAAAAATAAATAAATAAAATCTTTAAAAAATTACTTACCTCTTGCCAACTCATGTATGTTTTATAGACCTTCTGGAAGCATGCTGTTAAGAACATGGGACTCTGGAGGCAGGCTGTCTGTGGATTAATCTCGATTAATCATTTACTAGTTTTGTAACTTTGAATAATGGCATTTACTGCTTTAATCCTGTTTCCTCACTTATAATATGGAGAAGATAATAATGTCCACCACACGTTGTGAGAATTCAATGAAATTATTCTTATTAAGACCTTAACCAATTGTTTGGCTCATGGGAGCCCCTCAGTGACAGTTTACCTGCTATTATTACTGTTTTATTCCATCCTTATGACAGCCATGTCAGGTAGGTATTATTACTTCTGTTTGGGAGGTGATGAAATTGGGATTAAGTAACTTTTCTAAGGCTACACAGTGAAACTGGCTTTTAAACTTGTTGCCCAGATCCAGAATCCAGGGTTTTAACTCCCATGTTACCCCACCCCCTTCACTCTCAGTTCTCATCATGACCAACATAAGCAGAGAAACTGGTTACATATGATTTGGGATCCATGCAACACAAAGGCTTCCTACAAGGTTTTAATATGAAAACTGAAGATAAGTAATTGCAGAGCCTTTGGGGAGAAAAATGACTCCAGCAATTAAATGGAACAATTATAAATAATTTTTATTGGCAGGATTTTGGATACTTTTTAGAAAATGTGAATAGATGTATAACTTTTTCCTGTTTATAAATTTATCTTGTTAATTATAAAGAGTAAACAAGATAGCCTAAAGCATTTTAAAAAGCACCTATATTCTCATTGTCCCAATGAAATCACCAGACTTATATTTCCTGTATATTTGTAGAATGGCAACAGAGAAACAGACCAACAGAGAATGTACATATAGACATGGAACTGTAGAGAAGAGAGGAAGAGAGAGAGAGAGAGAGAGAGAGAGAGAGAGAGAGAGAGAGAGAGAGAGAGAGAGAGAGAGAGAGAGAGAGAGAGAGAGATTACAATAAATGAGGAACAGGGAATTAAGCAAATTGCCTCCCTGTACATCCTGGTTGACCTGTCACTGATGTGACCAGGTTTGGAGTTAAATTAAACATCAGGAGATGCTCAGAGCTAGTGTTAGTCAACAGGAATTAGGGGTGAGGCCATTGGGAAGGGCTGGGCGGGTTTAGGTATTGCTAGGGAGCAAGTGGTACCTGAGATCTCCACGTGTACTTTGCTGTATGGGAGCATCACATCCCTGTGGAGTGATCCATGCTTCTTGTGCTCACATTCCCAGTTCCTGGCAGGCAACCCTTGACTCTGTCTCTTTCTGTTCCCTCCTATAGGCCATTAGCTGTACATTTCTGGTTTTCAGACCCAGGGTACTATTATCCACTCTCTCCGGCTTCCCTACACCTGTCCACACTTTTGACATTTTCTTAGTCCTCTTGAATTACCTAGTTTGAGAGTGCTAGTCTGTTTTCTACCAGGGCCTTGGATGGCAGGATAGAAATATCCTTATTTTTGTTATTCACATTCCCTTTTTATATGCCTTTCATATACCTACTTTGGTATATTGTGTTGTCATAATGCAACATTTTTGTTTGTTTGTTTGTTTTCAGGCTCTACATTTTCTACTGCATTATTTAATGTACAAGTCCATAGTTTACATTGGGATTCACTCTTTATTTTGTACAGTCTATGGGTTTGAACAAATGTATAGTGACCTGTATCCAGAATTACAGTATCATACAAAGTAGTTTCACAGCCCTAAAAATCCTTTGTACTGCACCTATTTATCTTTCCCCTCCCCATGAAACTCTGGCAACCACTGATCTTTTTATATCTCTATAATTTTTAAATGTTTTTTATTGTGATAAAACAAATACATAACATAAAATTTACCATTTTAACCATTTTAAAGTGTATGATTCACCTGCATTGAGTATATTCACATTGCTGTGTAACAAACCTCAAGAACTTTTTCATCTTGCATATTGAAACTCTGTACCCATCAAACAATTCCTCAGTTTCCCTTCCCCCAGCTTCTGGTAACCATTATTCCACTTTCTATTTTGATGAATTTGACTACTCTAGGTACCTTATAAAAGTGGAGTCATACAATATTTGTCTTTTTTGTGATTAGCTAATTTCACTTAGCATAATGTTCTCAAGGTTCATCCATGTTTGTAGCATGTGACAGGATTTTATTTTTTAAGGTTGAATAATATTCCATTGTATGTATATACCACATTTTCTTTATCCATTCTTCTATCAGTGGGTGCTTGAGTAGCTTCCACCTCTTGGCTCTTGTGAACAGTGCTTCTATGAACATGAGTGTACATGTCTGTATTGTATATGTCTTTTGCACAATGTCATATAGTTGGAATTATACAGTATGTAGCCTTTACAGGTTGGCTTTGCTCACTAAGCAATATACATTTAAGTTTCCTACATGTCCTTTTGTTCCTTGATAGATCATTTTGATTGCTTCATATCTTTGTCAACATTTGGTATTACCAGTACTTTTTAAAATATATTTTGATTATGCTATTACAGTTGTCCCGTTTTCCCCCCTTTATTCCCCTCTGCCCTGCACACACCCTCCCACCTACATACCCCCCTGCTTAGTTCATGTCCATGGGTTGTACATATAAGTTCTTTGACTTGTACATTTCCTATACTATTCTTAACCTCCCCATCTATTTTTGACCTACCATTTATGTTTCTTATTCCCTGTACCTTTTCCTTATTCTCCCCCCACCTCTCCCCACTGACAACCATCCATGTGATCTCCATTTCTGTGATTCTGTTCCTGTTCTAGTTGTTTGCTTAGTTTGTTTTTGTTTTTGTTTTTAGGTTCGGTTGTTGATAGTTGTGAGCTTGTTGTCATTTTACTGTTCATAGTTCTGATCATCTTTTTCTTAGATAAGTCTCTTTAACATTTCATATAATAAGGGCTTAGTGATGATGAACTCCTTTAACTTGACCTTATCTGGGAAGCACTTTATCTGCCTTCCATTCTAAATGAAAGCCTGCTGGATAGAGCAATCTTGGATGTAGGTGCTTGCCTTTCATGACTTGGAATACTTCTTTCCAGCCCCTTCTTGCCTGCAAGATTTCTTTTGAGAAATCAGCTGCAAGTCTGATGGGAACTCCTTTGTAGGTAACTGTTTTCTTTTCTCTTGCTGCTTTTAAGATTCTCTCTTCATCTTTAATCCCGGGTAATGTAATTATGATGTGCCTTGGTGTGTTCCTCCTTGGGTCCAACTTCTTTGAGACTCTCTGAGCTTCCAGGACTTCCTGGAAGTCTATTTCCTTTTCCAGATTGGGGAAGCTCTCCTACATTACATTTTCAAATAAGTTTTTAATTTCTTGCTCTTCCTCTTCTCCTTCTGTCACCCCTATGATTCAGATGTTGGAGCATTTAAAGTTGTCCCAGAGGTTTCTAAGCCCCTCCTCATTTTTTAAAATTCTTATTTCTTCATTTTGTTCTGGTTGCATGTTTATTTCTTCCTTCTGCTCCAAATCATTGATTTGAGTCCCGGTTTCCTTTCCTTCACTGTTGGTTCCCTGTACATTTTCCTTTATTTTACTTTTCATAGCTTTCACTTTTCCCTCTATTTTGCGACCATACTCAAGCATTTCTGCGATCATCCTGATTACCAGCATTGTGAACTGTGCATATAATAGGTTGGCTATCTCTTCATTACTTAGTTGTGTTTTTTCTGGAGCTTTGATCTGTTCTTTCGTTTGGGCCATTATTTTTTGTTGCTGTATGCCTGTTACTTAGTAAGGGGTGGAGCCTTAGGTATTTGCCAGGGCAGGGCAACCCAGGTCACTTTGTTGTGGTACTGTATGTGGGGGAGGGGTCTGAGAGAGAACAATGCCACTTGCTCAGCTGTCAGCTGGCTTTTAGTCACTTCCTCTGCTACCCACAAAAAAATTGGGCCCTTCTGGTACTGATTGTGGGTGGGTGGGTTTGTGTATGTTCTAGGACTCTGTGGGTCTCTCCAATGACCTCTCTTGTGAGGCTTCTTCCACCACTGCAACCCCCAAAGGTTTTTTCAGTCAGAGGTTTTGAGGCTTTATTTCCCTGCACTGGAACCCTGGGTTGCACAGTCTGTCTCACTCCCAAGTTGTTCCTCCTGGTTTATCCACACACAAATGTGGGACAACTGCTGTGCCAGCTGTTGCCTTGCCCACCCCAGTCCACCAGCCTCTGCCTTGCCACATGTCCTCTCTGCCCTGGCTGCCCATCTCCACCCCTCCTACCAGTCTGGATGAATGTTTCTTCCTTAACTCCTTGGTTGTCAGACTTCCATACAGTTTGATTTTCTGTCAGTTCTGGTTATGTTTTGTTTATAAATTTGTTGTTGTCCTTTTTTTGGATGTGCTAGGAGGCACAGTGTATCTACCTATGCCTCCATGTTGGCCAAAAGTCAATAAATAAAATCTTTAAAAAGATCTTCAAAAAGTGACAATGACTCCTGTTAATCTTGTTGTTTAAATGGGGCTTTGTAAATAGCTTCAGTTGATGGGTCTGTCAGTATTCTCTTGGGAAACAATTTCACTGAATTAACAACTGTAATACTTAGAATGACTGCTTTAAAATAAAGAAAACAAAGAACAGAGAATGCTCAGAGAATATGGAAATCTCTCACTATTTTTCAAAAGATTTTATTTATTTATTCTTAGAGAGAGGAGAAGGGGAAGAGAAAGAGAAGAGATAAACATCAATGTGTGGTTGTCTTTTGTGTGCCCCTCACTGGGGACCTGGTCCACAACCCAAGCATGTGCCCTGATTGGGAATTGAACCAGTGATGCTTAGGTTTGTAGGCCAGCACTCAATCCACTGAACCACACTAGCCAGGACTGAAATCTCTCATTATTTTACTCTTATTTTTTCTAATCTCCTGTGCCTAGACTCCTAAAGCAATCTCAGGGTGGCATGGCAGTGGTCAAAAGAGACTTCAAAGGAGCCAAAGCCCTGAGGAAGGTTAACGTTCCTCTCCAGTAGGTGGAGCTGTGGTCCCAGTAGGAAGGACCTACCTTTCTCCCCAGAGGAAAAGAACTTGGTAAAAATCACTCCATAAAATGGTTTATGAACTTGAGCGGTCAGTAAACTTCTACGGTAAATGGCCAAGCAGTAAATATTTTAGACTTTGTATACCATAGAGTCTCTGTCATAACTACCCAATTCTGCTGTTATATAGCAGGAAAGCAACCAATATAAGAACAAATGAGTGTAGCTGCTTCCAATAAAACTTTACTTACTAAAACAGGCAAGAGGTTGGTTTGGGCTCATGGGCTGTAGTTTCCTGACCTCTGCCATAGAGGAATGAAAACTTACATGCACATCAAAACCTGTACTTGAATGCTTGTAGTAGTTCTATTCATAACTGCCTCAAACTGAAAACAACCCAAATGTCCTTCAAAGAGTGAATATATAAAGAAATTGTGAAATACTCATGTAACAGAATATTACTCAGCAATATGGAGAAATGAACCATTGATACATGCATCAATCTCAAACTATTATGCTGAGTGAAAGAAGCCAGATTCAGAGCAAATTTTCCTGATGACTCCATTTATATGACAATCTGGTAACAAACAAACAAACAAAAAACAAAACAAAACAAAACAAAACAAAACATAGGGACAGAGAACAGATCCAGGGAGTTCTGAGAATGTAACAGTTAAAAATGATAAAGTAGGATATTCTTGTTGCTACTGTAATAAATTACCACAAAGTTTGTGGCTTGAAACAGTACAAAGTTTAATTCTTTCACCTTTTTAAAAAAATATTTTGATTATGCTATTACAGTTGTCCCATCTACCCCCCTTCATTTCCCTCCACCCTGCACACCCTCTCCCACCCACATTCCCTGCCCCTTTTAGTTCATCTCCATCGGTCTTAAGTTCTTTAGTTTCTACATTTCCCATACTATTCTTGCCTTCCCACTGTCTATTTTCTACCTACCATCTATGCTATTTATTCCCTGTACCTTTCCCCCCTCTCTCCTCCTCCCACTCCCCTGTTGCTATCCCTCCATGTGATCTCCATTTCTGTGGTTCTGTTCCTAATATAGTTGTTTGCTTAGTTTGCTTTTGTTTTAGATGTGGTTGTTAATAACTGTGAGTCTGTGGTCATTTTACTGTTCATAGTTTTGATCATCTTCTTTTTCTTAGATAAGTCCCTTTAACATTTCCTAAAATAAGGGCTTGGTGATGATGAACTCCTTTAACTTGACCTTATCTGAGAAGCACTTTATCTGCCCTTCCATTCTAAATGAAAGCTTTGCTGGATAGAGCAATCTTGGATGTAGGTCCTTGCCTTTTGTGACTTGGAATACTTTTTTCCAGCCCCTTCTTGCCTGTAAGGTCTCTTTTGAGAAATCAGCTGACAGTCTGATGGGAACTCCTTTGTAGGTGACTGTCCCCTTATCCCTTGCTGCTTCTAGGATTCTCTCCTTCGTTTTTACCTTGGCTAATGTAATTATGATATGCCTTGGTGTGTTTCTTCTTGGGTCCAACTTCTTTGGGGCTCTCTGAGCTTCCTGGATTTCCCGGAAGTCTATTTCCTTTGCCAGATTGGGGAAGTTCTCCTTTATGATTTGTTCAAATAAATTTTCAATCTGTTGCTTTTCCTCTTCGCCTTCTGGTACCCCTATAATTCGAATGTTGGGATGTTTAAAGATGTCCTGGACACCTAAGCTTCTCCTCATTTTTTTGAATTCTTGTTTCTTCATTCTTTTCTGATTGGTTATTTCTTTCTTCCTTCTGGTGCACTCCATTGATTTGAGTCCCAGTTTCCTTCCCATAACTATTGGTTCCCTGTGCATTTACCTTCAATTCATTTAGCATAGCTTTCATTTTTTCATCTAATTTGTGACCAAATTCAACTAATTCTGTGAGCATCCTGATCACCAGTGCTTTGAACTGTGCATCTGATAGGTTGGCTATCTCTTGGTTGCTTAGTTGTATTTGCTGTGGCACTTTGATCTGTTCTTCTGTTTGGACCATTTTTTTTTTTTGTCTTGTCTTGCCTGATATGTAGTGAGGGGCAGAGCCTTAGGTGTTCACCAGGGTGGGGCAATCTAGTCAGTGGGTTGTGACATTGTATGTGGGGGTGGGGTCCGAGAGGGAACGATGGTGCTTGCTCTACTCTCTGTCGGATTTCAGTCCCTTCCACCGCTTCCCCCAAGCAAACTGGGCCTTTCTGGTGCTGATTCCCATGTGGGTGGGCTTGTGCACATTCTAGGACCCTGTGGGTCTCTCCAACAAACTCTCCTGTGAGGCTGGGAGTCTCTCACGGCACCTCATCCCCCACATGAGTTTTCAATCAGTGCCCAGAGGCTCTATTTCCTGGGGCTGGGACCCTGGGTTGTGTGGTCTGTCTGTCCCCCAATTTTGCCTGGTTTATCTGCATGCAAATGTGGGACCACCTCCTCAGCCTTGTGCACAGTGCCTTGCTTCACAATCACTGCCTTGCTGGGTCTGCCATTGCTACCCCACACCTGGGGTCTGCCAGCCGCTGCCTGTGCGCCCAGGGTCCGCCTGCTGTGGCCTTATGCACCCGGGATGCCTTATATGCCTGGTGCCACTGCCTCTTGTGCCTTGACCCCTTTTCACTCAGCTGCCTGACTCTGCCCTTCCTATGGGTCTGGATGAATGTGTCTATTTTAACTCCTTGGTTGCCCGACTTCCATACAGTTCAATTTTCTGTCAGTTCTGGTTGTTGTTTTGTTTCTAAATTGTTGTTGTCCTTATTTTGGTTGTTCTAGGAGGCACAGTGTGTCTACCTACACCTCCATCTTGGCCAGAAGTCCATTCTTTCACCTTTTTTACACAGACCAGTAACCCTCGTCCCCTCTGACAGCTCTTAGTCTTTTCTCTCTGAGTCTGTTTCTATTATGTTTGTTAGTATATATTGTTCATTAGATTCCATATGTGACTGAAATCACATGATACTTGTCTTTCTCTGACTGGCTCATTTCACTTAGCAGAGTGTTCTCTAGGTCCATTCATGTTGTTGTAAAGGGTAAAATTTCCTTTTTAAAAAATAATGGAATAACTGAGTAGTATTCCATCATGTAAATGTTTCATTCACAGTTTTTTAAAATTCAGTCATCTACTGATTGGCCAAAAAAACCTGAAAAACAAAAAATCCATACACATAGACAACAGCATGGTGATTATCAGAGGGGAAAGGAGGTGAGGGGAGGTAGAAGAGGTTATAAATTTTAAAAAAGAAATAAATACAACTTTCCACTAATAAAAAAAAAAACAGTACACAGTTATTATGTTACAGTTTTGGACATCACAAATTCTAATTGGTCCATTGGGCTAAAATCAATGTTTGTAGGGCTACATTCCTTCTAGAGCCTCTTGGGAAGAGTTCTTCTCCTTGCCTTTTTTACCCTTTAGAGGTCATCTGCATTCCTTAGCTTATAATTCCCATCTTCCATCTTCAAAGGTGGCAGCATTCCAATCTCTTTCTGTATCTCTCTCTCTCCCTCCCTCTCTCTCTCCTCTGACCCTTCTCCTTCTCTCTTCTAAGTACACTTGTGATTACATTGTACCCACCCAGGTAAGTCAGGATAATTTCCCTATTTTAAGACAATTCACTTAGCCTTGGCTGTTGTGTCTCAGTGGATTGAGTGCCAGACTGAGAACCACAGGGTCACCAGTTTGATTCCCAGTCAGGGCACATGCCTGTGCTGTGGGCCAGGTCCCCAGTGGGGGCTGCTTGAAAGGCAACAACACATTGATGTTTCTCTTCTTCTCTTTCTCCCTCCCTTTCCCCTCTAAAAAAAAATAAAACCGTAAAAAAAGATAATTAACAATCATATCTGTGAAGTCCTTTTTGCCACATAAGGTCACATATTCCTAGGTTTCAGAAATTAGGATGTAGATATCTTTTTTTTTTAAGATGTAGATATCTTTGAAGGTGTCATTAGTCTGAGTACCACAAGCAGGTTTACATGTATCAATATGGAAATCCCTCTAGCCCATGTTTATTTCAAGCTTTATTTTTAGTTGGAAATGCAATTTGCAGAAAAAGAATATTCTTTTAAAAATATTTTATTTATTTAGTTTTAAATAGAGGGGGAAGGGAAGGAGAAAGAGAGGAAAAGAAACATCATTGTGTGGTTGCCTCTTGTGCACCCCCTACTGAGGACCTGGCCTGCAACCCAGGCATGTGCCCTGACTGGGAAGTGAACTGGTGACCCTATGGTTCGCAGGCCGATACTCAATCCACTGAGCCATGCCAGCCAGGGCAAGAGTATTCTTATAAGTACAGAGATGTATTATAAAGTTGTATACCTGAAATTTATGCAATGTTATTAACCAATGTTACCCCAATAAAGAATATTCCTATAAAATAATATTCCTATAAAAATAAACTATATATTCTTCTATGTACAATATATATGTAAATGCATAGAAAGTGGTCTGGAAGGATATCCAGTAAACTGACACACAGCTGTGACCTCTGGCATGGACTCTAGATCCAAGTGGATGGTCAAGTACAGGACCATCAGTCCTGATTGTCAGAAAGCTGCAGGAGAGATTTCTCCAAGGCAAAAGAATGAATAAACACATGTTTATTATTTGAAAGAATGGACTCTAGCCAGAGTATCTGGATTTGAATCTCAGTTCTAGCACTTGCTAGTGTGTGATTTGCAATGATATGAGATAACAGAAAATATATTGTGGTCTCTGCCCCTGGTTCCTGGCACAAAGCTCCAAAAATTTGTAATTTCTTAAGTGATAAGAGCACTAAAAGCATCTTTTGTTCTAATATTTGATCTTTGACTCCAGTTCCTGACACAAAGCTCTTGAAACCCTTGTAATTTCCTGGGTGATAGGAGTGTCTGTTGTTCTAATGAGGTGACTCTGGGTGGGCTCCTACATGGCTCTTGGATGGGGGCTTATCACCAAAAAATCATGCCATAATTAGAAAATTGGAATTTTTAGCTGTGTCCCTCATTCTCCAGAGGGGGGAAAGTGGCTGAAAATGGAGTTAATGATCAATCTTGCCTGTGTAAGGAAGCTTCCATGAAATCCTAATAGTATGGGGTTTGGATAGCTTTCAGGTTGCTGAACACATGGAGATGCTGGGAGAGTTGAGGATCTCTTGTCTCCCAGAATCACAGCATGCACAGTTGCAAAAACATCCCCAATGATTCCAGGACTCTACCAAGAAGACCCTGATGACTAATGAGACCCAGTGCCTCTGACTGTCTGGCAAAGCCCATCAGAGTGAGGAGTGAGCCCCAGAACCAGGCCACGCCCCACCATAGGCTACAAGGACCTGCCCTGAATTAGCTTGGCTGTCCCCATAACCCAGCATGCACCAAGGTTGGGATGCCAGCACCACTCTCTCTGGCCTGGAGCATGGACCCCAGAGGAGCAGGCAGCTGAGAACTAACCTCCCCTCAGGGGGAACCTTGAGAGTCAAGTTTGGGGCATCTTCCTAAATGTACCCCACTTAGCCTTCATCAGATTTGTGGAACTAAATGCACAAATGCCAAGAGCAGGCTTCTCAGGTGGTAGAAATGGTGGTGGGTGGGAGGGGTCCATCCTCACTCTCCCATAGTTTTCCCTGTGGGTATGAAAATGTAGTGTTAGATATGGGTTCCCTAACTAGTGGTGAAGGCCAGTGTAACCACTGGTAGAATCCAGAGTTCACCTACTGCTCTGAAAAGAAGGCAGCTGGGGCAGGTAACTGAGCAGTGCCATACTCTGCCCTTTCCTGGATGAGGCCTTGAGCCTGTTATTTCTTCTTGGTCTCCTTGGTCTCCTCAGTTGAAATTGAAGTAGGGAAAGCAGATGAGTTCTGGAACATTTTGCAATCCCAAACTTGGGCAACTTCCCCAGGCTTCCAGCAACCCCCACACAGAGCCCAACAAAAGAAGAGTGATTAATCCTTTTTAAAGAAAGTGCAAGTCTCCCTGAGTGGTGTGACTTAGTGGGTTGGACATCATCCCACAAACCAAGGGGTCACTGGTTCAATTCCTGGTCAGGACACATGCCTGGGTTGTGGACCAAGTCCCTGGTTGGGGGCATGCAAAGGGACAACCAGATGGATGTTTCTCTCACATATAGTGTTTTTCTTCCTTTCTTTCTCCCTCCCTTCCACTCTCTCTGAAAATAAATAAAAATAAAATATTTTTAAAAAGAAAGTGCAAGTCAACTCACCTGAAAGTGTGGCCCTTTAAGAACAGGTGGAAGGAGGCCATTTTGCCTTCTGCAAGAGCTGCTGGATAGATCTTCAGGTGTAGCTTTAGAGCTGATGAAAACCAAGCTTATCCTTCCCTTGTCCCAGCTTGTGAGTGACGTACCTCACTTACCCTGCTATTTCTCTGACAGAACAGGGCCATTGGCAGAGTCTAGGTCCACTGTGGCAGGTAGATGTGGTGCCAGAAAGGGCAACCAGAGCATGCATTGGACACCAGCACCACCCCCCTCCACTTGCCACTCACTGGTTCCTCTGATTCTGAGGCTGGAGCAGAGGAGTTTTAGGTTTTGCCTTGGTTAAGGGAGCCATTTTGGGCCCTAACCCTAGAACTGTAAAGGGTCCTAGGACTGTAAGGAGGAGTGAAGTGTGTCCTGAGCCCTTGAGAAGCTCATGGACTAATGAGAAAGACAGTCAAGGTGACAGGACAGTGCTGTGATGAGAGCATATGGACTAGACTGCCCTGAGATGTGGGAGGGCTGCTAAAGGAGAGGGAGCAGGGAGCTGGTATCTGCAAGGTAAGCCTTTCCCCCAATTACCTGCTGGAAGGCTTGCCAGGAACAACCTCACCTCACCACTGGGCAGGCTTAGTTAGGCTGTGCCTGGGTGTGGACAGGCACTCTCCCATGCCACCACCAAAACCCACTATCTGGGGATATCTGATGATGATGAAGGCCACATCTGGGCATGGGAATACAAAGCTCAGGGCTTGTCACTCAGCGGTTCCATTCTCAGTTCCTTCCTGCTCTTTCTATTGCTTTCCCATTGTCCTGCCTTGTACTAGGGATGAATGAGTTTCTGCTTGGGTGCCTCCATCCTGGACAGTGAGTAAAGACTGTTACCAGGCTCTCCAGGTACTTCTGGTACTCATACCAGGGCAGTGAGTGTGAGTCTCATTCTCACAGGCCCCTGTGAGCAGAACAGAGCTAGACCTAGAGGATCAGTACAAACAGCAGGGCCTGGGTTTGAATCCTAGCTGTTGACCACTATGTGAGTTCCTCACTGTGCTGACCTCTCTGGGTCTATTTCCCTATGTGTAAGACAACATAAGACACCTACCTCTTAGGGCTGCCCTGAAGCCATGTGTATGAACCACTTCCCATAGCACCTGGCATTCCTGGTTGTACCATTAGCATGTGTTTGCCACTGCTGATGTCTACTGAGACATCTGGCCTGAGTCTCTTCCCATTCCCAATGACATGGGGTCATTTACAAGGTACATTTACAAGTATTAAGTTCTTATCCATTAAGATGGATTGGTGGCTAGAGGGATGAAAGATAGAGATAGAGATGTAGCAAATATAACAAAATGTTATAAAGCTAAAGCAAACTATTTATAAAGTAAATATAACAAAATCATTTTTCAACAATGCTTCTGGTTTCTTTTTTTTAATGTTTATTGATTTTAGAGACAGTGGAAGGAGAGAGAGAGAGAGAGAAAGAAAGAAACATCGATTGGTTGCCTTCACATGTGCCCCAACCTGGAATGGAACCTGCAACCTTTTGGTGTATGGGATGATGCTCCAACAAACTGAACCACACTGGACAGGATACAAAATCTTATTTTATAATCTAGATGATAGGTATATGGGTATTCACTGCACAATTCTTTCTACTTTCCTGGATGTTTGAAAATTTGCATAATAAAATGTTGGAGAAAACTCTAATAAAAATAATTCATGAAATATATAAAATAAAAACAGCAAATTGATGATAATTGTTAGAGCAGGGTAACAGTTCTTAGGAGCTCATTATGCCATTCTTTTATTTTGTGTATGTTTGAAATTTTCCAAATTGCAAGGATTTTTAAAAAATTTTACTGGGATGCAAATTGGGTACACTATGCTAAGTGAAATAAGCCAGTCACAAAAGGAAAAATACTATGTGGTTCCATGTATATGAGATACCTAGAGTAGTCAAATTAATAAGAACATAAAGTAAAATGATGGTTTCTAGGAACTGGAGGAGGAGGAAAATGGAAAGTTTTGTGATTAAAGGGGACAGAGTTTCAGATTTGCAAGATGAAAAAGTTCCAGAGATCAATTGCACAACAATATGAAAATACTTAACACTACTGAAATGTATACTCAAAAATGGTTAAGATGGTACATTTAATGTTATGTGCATTTTATAACAATTTTTACATTTAAAAAATTTAAATTTACTTGGCAAATATATCGTGTGGACATTTGATATAGGCCACAGTGCTAGATACACAATACAAAGTTCAGTAAAAATTGACTCTATATTTTAGTAATGATGAAATATTGGAAATACCATGAAATTCTGTGTAAAATTAACAAGTTTCAATTCCAGTTCTTCCTCTTTTTAGGTGTGAGAATAGAAACAAGTTATTTCATTTTCACTTTATCTTAAAGATGAATATGAAAATTCCTATAAGTCAATGCAAATATATTTTTAGACAAAAACTGTAGAGAATTTACTGTCAATGTTCTGGGCTTGAGAAAACCATACCACAAAATTCTTTAACCTTAGAACAGAAATCTCAAAATAAGAGAACAGTATCAGCAACGACTCTTGCAATATATGCATAAAATGAAATCTAAATGGATAATGACTAGGCATTTAAGATAAACATTCTCTATAATAAGGAAAAATAGCCCAGAACTTGAATATTTTTATTAAAAAAAATAAAATACAGCCCGGGCTGGGGTGGCTCAGTAGATTGAGTGGATTGAGCAAAGAGTCACCGGTTCAATTCCTAGTCTAGGGCACATGCCTGGGTTGCAGGCCAGGTCCCCAGTAGGGGGTGCATGAGAGACAATCATGCATTGATGTTTCTCTCCCTCCCTTCCCCTCTCTATAAATTAAAAAAAATCTTTTTAAAAGGATGCAAATGAACAGCCAGATGGAAGAGATGCATAGGGCAAGGTATGTGCCTCTCCAAGTACACATTACCTCTCTCCCAGTACCTCCACATGTTCACCAACCTGGAAGCTCTTCAAACCCCATGCTTTGGGATTTCATGGAGGCTTTGTCATGTAGGCATGATAGATCATTAACTTCATTTCTACCCATCACAGGAGAATGGGGCATGAAGCTAAAAATTCCAAGCTTCTAACCATGGCTTGGTCTCTCTTCTTACCAGCCCCATTCATGAGACCACCCAAAGTCACCTTATTAGAACAAAAGACACTTCTATTACCCAGGAAATTCCAAAGGATTTAAGAACTCTGTGCCAGGAACTGGGGTCAAGGACCAAATACTAGAACAAAAGAGACTGCTAGTACTCTTATTACTTAGGAAATTACAAGGATTTTAAGAGCTTTCTTCCAGGAACCAAATATATATGTTTTTTTCACAAGCAGTTGAACATATTTCTCTGTACTGTGTTTCCTACAAAAAATTGGCAGCTGGATGCAGAGGCCAGATCTGGTTCAAGTTTGATTTCTTTAGCCAAACTGCAGGTAGTAGCATGTCTTCTAATTAAGGGGCGCATAATGTCTTGCCATTCTTTTTGTGATGTTAGCAGCTTAGATGCTCAATTCCTAGATCCATTCATTGGTGGTTGCAAAATAGTGATATTCAAATTCTAACAATTCGTTTTGTTTATTAATTGAAATACTTTTATAGAGATGCTTTCACTCATTTGTCATTTTGTTACCAATGCTACAGTTCATATGGGAAAGGCAGGATAAATGTTTTTTTCATTTCCCTTTATATACCATATTCAAGAAAATGATTTGGTTTCCTATAATCCTCAAAAAGTCACCAGGTCATTGTGAATTCATTGATTTAAACATCTTAGATGGGTTTCAATGAAATTGCAATTATCTTTTTAGAGTTCAGATTGTCTTGTCTCACTTGTGACCAGTGGGAAACTGCTGAAGCTGGCTCTGAGATCCTTTAGCCATGACCCTACTAGGCCTTCACAGCTTTCTTATCATCTGTTATGATGACAAGATTCCAGGATTATCTTTACATTTCCAGTCCCAGACCTGAAATCAGCAATTTCTCAAAAAAAAAAAATACTAGGTCTTTATTTTTTACAATCTGGATCTCTGTGTTGCTCATTACTACTAAATTGGTCACTGTTTCTAGGCCTCTTCAGCAGACAGAGCTAGAAAGTGCACATGTACACACACACATCTTTTTTTGAAATAAGCTACCTTATGAGATTACACTACTTCCAATTCAAATTCAGGAATATAAGTTGTTTGTTTTTTCTAGATTATATCTGTATTCCCTTTCTTCCACACTAAAAATACAGGTTGTTAAAGACAACAGGAGATGATAGAATTAGAATACCACTATGTTAGGGGTGCCCAAGACCACTTCACATTCAGTGACTCACTAGAAGGAGTGATTGAGCATATATTTGTACTCACAGTTAAGGTTATAACAGCACATGGATATGCAACAAAATCAGCAAGGGAAAAAGACACAGGCAGAGTCTGAAGAATACCATGCACAGGCTTCTTTATGTTGTTTCCCTCCCACAGTGAGTCAGGCAGAGCTGGCTGTTTCCTAGCAACAAAAATGCAGCAACAGGTAGTGTGATGTTGCTGTCCAGTAAAGCCATTAGAGACTCAGGGCCCAAGGTTTTTGGTGGGGGATGGTCACTAGACACTCTCTGACTAGCATGTACCAAAATTCCAGACTCTTAGAATGAAAGCAGATAATCAGCATAAAATACACTGTTCATACAAAGTCTGGGCACAACGAGCCATTGTTATCAGTTGAGGAATAATGGGAACACTCCTCATATCCAAGTTACCATCCAAGGGCCAACCTTGCAGGCAAGACTTTCAAAGGACAGCAGTCTCAGGCTGGCTCTGTTAACCCCTTTCTTGATAGTTGACCCCTTGGGCCTTGACTAAGGCAACTTTACAGCAAAATTATCAGTAGGACTCCTGCATCAGGTGAGACCTATCTGTAGTATTTTTTTAGAGAGAGGGGAAAGGAGGAAGAAATAAAGGGAGAGAAACATTGATATGAGAAAGAAACATTGACCAGTTGCCTCTTTTTTGCACCCTGACTGGGGACTGATCTCACAATCTAGGTATGTGCCCTGATGGGGAATAAAACCAGTGACATTTCACTTTTCAGGATGACATCCAACTCACTGGACCACCTGGTCAGGGGCCCAATCTGCAGTACTGACCTCAGTTATACCCTACAGGAACCTTAGATTTTTCACCAGTTAAAAAAAATCCCATTAACCACAAAGGTCTATCTTAGAAAGCCAGATAGGTTCATCCTTAAATTTCTATAATAACCCCTTTTACCTGTCTCACAGCATCCATTCAGGCACAGTATACTCTGGTTAGTAAGTGGAAGTTGACCAGAAAGCCGTCTAGGCTGAGGCAGTGTTGGCATAGTCAGGGCACACACACACACAGGAAGTGAAGTCCCAGAGGCAACCCTGGAAACAGAGGTCATCTAATAATTGTGAGGATAACCAGAGCAGGACAGACATTAGTCAGGCTGTATAGGTTAACAGGGCCCCCAGTGACACCTCTCACTATGCACCCTCCCACTCAGTCCAACCAAATAATTGTTTAGTCTTTGGTTTCAGAGAGACTACCTGAAAGCAGTCAGTTTTCTTCAGTATTGCTTCCATCATCACCATCATGAGTATAGACAACATCCGGAGGTGCTCTGTGTGGAAAGAGGTGGGGCTGGTGCCACCCCTGTTGTCTCATTGTCAAGCTCTGTCAGGTGTGATCTACAGTCAGTTTGAATTCAAGGTGCTCACAGCAACTTGGAATTAAAACACCATGGGTCATTTTTCTTCAGGAAGAGGGCAAAGTGTCCAGGGGCAGTTCAGAAAAACAAAGATCATTAATACCCTCTGTACTCCCTGGTACCTCCACAGGCTTTTAAAATTTTTTTCTCATCTAGGAGTTGGTTCTTTGAAAAGATAAACAAAATCAACAAGCCTTTAACTAGACTCATCAAGAAAAAAAGGGAGAGGACCTAAATAAATAAAATCAGAAATGAAAGAGAAGAAATTACAACTGATACCACAGAAATATAAAGGATTGTAGAAATTACTATGAAGAACTATATGCCAAGAAATTTGAAAACTTGGGTGAAATTGACAAATTTCTAGAAACATATAATCTTCCAAAACTGAATCAAGAAGAAACAGAAGGCCTTCTTGATTCTGTTCTATGCACAGACCTATAACAGCTGGTGAAATTAAAGCAGCAATAAAAAAAACTCCTGGCACACAAAAGCCCTGGACCAGACAGTTTCACAGGAGAATTTTGCCAAATATTTAAGGAAGAGCTAACCCCTATCCTTTTCAGACTATTCCAAAAAATACAAATAGAATGAAGATCCCAAAACTCTTTTTATGAGCCCAGCATAATCATAATCCCAAAACCAGATAATAACACAACTGAGAAAGAAAACTATAGGCCAATATCACTGATGAACATAGATGGTAAAAGCCTCAACAAAAGATTGGCAAACTGCATCCAGCAATACATCAAAAAGATCATATACCATGATCAAGTGGGATTCACCCTGGTGGTATGCAAGGATGGTGCATATTTGCAAATCAATAAACATAATACATCACATAAACAAAAGGAAAGACAAAAATCACATGATCATATCAATAGATGCAGAAGAGCACTTGATAAGCTACAGCCCCCATTTATGATAAAAGCACTTAGCAAAGTAGGAGTAAAGGGAGCATACCTCATTGTAATAAAGGCCACATATGAAAAACCTACAGACAACATCATATTCAACAAGCAAAAACTAAAAGCTTTCCCACTAAGATTAGGAAGAAGATAAGGATGTCTGCTTTCACCACTTCTATTTAACATAGTATTGGAAGTCCTAGCCACAGCAATGAGAAAAAGAAATAAAAGGCATCCAAATTGGAAAGGAGGAAGTGAAACTGTCATTGTTTGTCGATGACATGATAGTGCACATAGAAAATCCTATAGACTCCACCAAAAAGTATTCAATCTAATAAGTGAATTTGGCAAAGCAGCAGGATACAAAGTCAATATTCAGAAATCGAAGGCATTTTTGTACACCAACAATGAAATATCAGAAACAGAAATCAGAAAAAAAAATCCAATTTGTTATAGCAACAAGAAAAATAGAGTACCTAGGAGTAAACCTAACCAAGAAGGTAAAAGACCTGTACTCAGAAACCTACACAATTCTGAAGAAAGAAATTAAGGAAGACACAAAAAATGGAAGCATATATCATGTTCATGGATTGGAAGAGTTGACATCATCAAAATGTCCATACTACCCAAAGCAATTTATAGATTCAATGCAATCCCTATTAAAATACCAATGACATACTTTACACAGAACAAACATTTCAAAAATTTATATGGAACCATAAATGATCTCAAATAGCTGAAGCAATTTTGAGAAAGAAAAATAAAGTAGGAAGGATCACAACTCTTGACATCTAACTATATTACAAGGCCACTATAATCCAAATTGTTTGGTACTAGCATAAGAACAGAGACATAGATCAATGGCACAGAATAGAGAGCCCAGAAATAAACCTGTCTTTATGGTCAATTAACATTCAACAAAGGGGGTGGAGGCATAAAATGGAGTAAAAATAGTCTCTTCAACAAATGATGTTGGGAGATCGGGACAACTACTTGCAAAATATGAAACTTGACTACCAACTTACACCATACACCAAAGTCAACTCAGCTTATGCATGGCTAAAGAAAACATCAGCAAAATGAAAAGAAACCAACCATATAGGAAAATATATTTCCCAATGATACCTCAGACAAGGGTTTGATATCCAAAATATATTAAGAACTCACACAACTGCACTCCAGGAAGACAAACAATCCAATTAAAAAATGGGCAAAGGACCTGAACAGACACTTCTCCAAGGAGAACATACAGAGAGCCCAGAGACATACACTAGCCATCACAGAGATGCAAATTAAAACCACAATGAGATACCACTTCACACCAGTCAGAATGCCCATCAGAAATTAACAAACAATAAGTCCTGGCGAGGTTGTGGAGAGAGGGAACCCTAGTAGATTGTTGGCGGGAATACAGACTGGTGCAACCACCGTGGAAAACAATATCGAATTTCCTCAAAAACCCAAAGATGGAGCTGCTTTTTGACCCAATGATTACACTGCTGGGATTATATCCTAAGAACCCTGAAACACCAATTCAGAAGAATCTATGCACCCCAATGTTCATAGCAGCACAATTTGCAATAGCCAAGTGCTGGAAGCAACCTAAGTGCCCATCAGTAAATGAATGGGCCAAAAAACTATGGTACATTTACACAATGGAATACTATGCAGCAGAAAGAAAGAAGGAGCTCCTACCCTTCACAACATCATGGGTGGAACTGGAGAGCATTATGCTAAGTGAAATAAGCCAGGCAGTGAAAGACAAATACCATATGACCTCACCAATAAGAGGAACCTAATCAACAAAACAAACAAGCAAGCAAAATACAACCAGAGACATGGAAATAAAGAACAAACTACAGTAACCAGAGGAGAGAGGAGGAGGGAGATAACAGGGGAAAAAAGGGGAAGGGTTGTCAAGGGACATGTATAAAGGACCCATGGACAAAGCCAAAAGGGGGTAGGATATAGGGTGGGAGATGGGGGTGAGTGGGGCAGGGGAAAGTAGTGAGGGGAAAATGGAGACAACTGTACTTGAACAACAATAAAAAATAAAATAAAATATTAAAAAAAATTTGCTCCGTGGTTACACCACCAGTGTGTTTCACTCGATCAAACCTCACATTACCAAATCATTTTATTCACCTCTAGACTTTTTGTCTGGAAGGGTTGTATGCAAGAAGGAAACAAGCATTTTCCCAGGAAAAAATATTTTTAAGACTTTATTTATTTTTTAGAGATGGGAAGGAGGGGAGAGAGGGAGAGAATCATCAACATGTGGTTGCCTCTCGGGTGCCCTCCACTGGGGACCTGGCTCACAACCCAGGCATGTGCCCTGACTGGGAATGAAACTGGCAACCCTTTGATTTGCAGGTTGGCACTCAACTACTTACTGAGCCACACCAGCCAGGGCCCAGGAAAATATTTTTATACAACGTAACCAGAGAGAGAGAGGCATGCCATGTTCAGGAATTGGTCAGGAATAATCCTAAACTTGTCTCTTTTTTTCCCCAAAATGGATTTATATAACCTCCCACTCTTTTGGTCCTGATCATTTCCCCAGTGGGCAGCCTAGACAAAAATCAATGTTTTGCAGGGGACAGCTGCATTTAATACTCTGATGCCTTGCAAAGGTGTGTCTAGCAAGAGGGTGATGAGAGAAGTAGAGTCAGGCTATCAGTTCATTGGTAGAAACTGCAAGTAATCTGGAAAGTTGAACACATCAAGTCAACAGCAGTGAGACTTCTGCAAGAAGGGGTGAGGAGTCTGATCTGTGGGGAGTAGGTGAAGGGGTCATACTCCCTGTGATGTCTTTCCCAGTTTGCAGCAGTCCACAGAAACCACAGATTAGCCACACAATTAGTCTCTGTATCAGAAATATGAAGCAGATCAGCAGCTCAAGTAAGTATAGAAGCCCTTTCTTGTTAGCATTTGTATGATATTCAAATATCATATTCACTCATCATCTGTTATATTTTCATAGTTCATGGCCCTGCAGAAGCTTTCTTAAGTAGGCAACTGTTCTAGAATCTGAGTCCTATTCTGTGAGATAGATATGCTTTCAGTTGAATACAGCTCACAGTGAGGCTGAAACAGCTGCAGAACACAGTTTTAAGTTTCAGCGTAGAGTCAGGCCAGGGCAATTAGTATGAATCCAAGATTCTTTTTTAAAGAGAGTAATATTGTAGTAACTATGTTCAGTGCCAGGTGGGTACTTGAAATATCAGGTGGCACCAGTTTGTAAATTATGTGATTGTCTAACCACTATGCTGTACATCTGAAACCTATACAAAATAATATTGAATATACACTGTAATTGAAAAACAAAAAAATTAAAAAAGCCAGTGGCTTTTTTTTTTAGTAGCAGCAAAGACAAGACAAGGAAAGGCCAGACAACTGTTCCCAAGTATAAGGCAAGGCTTTCCTAAAGGCCCTTATCTCATCAGTTTTAGCATCCAAACAGACTCACTCAAAAATATGTGTACCTGACTAGAAAATCAGCAGCTTCTACTGCCAAGCACTTTGTTTCAACAATAGCACATTAGCACATTGGGTTTTGGATCTACAAAAGTACCATTTTTATCTGAAGATTGCCTCTCTTTATATGTTGTCCCCTTTTTTCCAGAGGCTTCAATTTGCAAAAACAAAACAAAACAAAACAACATTTTTATGGGGGCCTTGTTCTTTTCCCAATACTCAGAGTTGAAATGGCCATCCACCAGCAGCAAAAAAAACAAGGGAGTTTTGATTCACACACACTTTCCTTTTTCCTTTGCAGCTTTCTGTATCAGGATCATCTCTGTCTAGCAGTGATGAAATGATGCATATAAAATTTTACATCAATTTTTACTATACACCCCGGTGAGACAGCCTAGTAGAGACTCAATGCCCAAAGTTTTTACTGGGATTTGGTCACTAGGCACCTTCTGCTGGGCATGTACCAATATTCCAGATCCCCAGAAGGAAACAGATTTTCAGCATAAAACACATTGTTCATACAGTCAGTCCCCCTATCAGGTAGAGAATGATGGGAACCCTCCTGAAATCAACTTCTCAGACTGCAGCCAATGGCAAACCTTGTGAGCAGGCCTTTCAAAGGATAGCAGTCTCAGACCTGCTGTGTTAACCCCTTTCTGGAAATCCATATTATTCAGTCTGAGAACAGCAATGCTAATACCAATACCACTGATAAACTTACTAAGAATAGTTTTTAAATGGAAATATATTTTCCTTATTCTCTCCTAATTTTTTCATGATTGTACTATATCTATATTACCTGAGTCCTTGCATACTAAATTCTCTCTTTGAACTGTTATTAGTCTTAAGTCTTGGTTCATTGCTCACCACCAGTCTTTAGGTCAAAAATTTTGTAGTCATTTTGGTTTTCTGAAGCTTGTTCTTTAATAGATTCATGAGGAAGGACTTATGAGGACAACATTCCTTCAGTTCTTGCATGGTGATAACATTTTGTCCATGTCCTTTAGAGTTGAAAGAATTTTTCTTGGTATTAATTTCTTGGCTGACATTTTCTTTTCTGTGTATCTTAAATGTTACTTTAGTCTGGCATAAAGGGTTGCTATCAAAGTCTGATGATGATCTGATTTTCTTACCCTATAGATCACTTGCTATTATTTTCTAGATGCTCAAATTTTTTTCTTCAACTTTAACATCCAATAATTTATGAGAACATGATTTGGTGCTGGTCATTCTGGGTAGATATTATTAGGTACACAATGCACTCTTTCAAATATCTCCTTTATCCCTCCCACCACACCCCACCCCAGCCCCCCAGAGACACCAACTACATGTATATTAGGCATCTTGAATTTATCCCAGAGCTGATACTCTTGTTCATTTTTAAAGTATTTTTGTCTACATTTTAGTTTGGATATTTTTTTATTACTATGCCTGCAAATTCACTAACCTTTTTTTTCTGCAATGTTTAATCTTCTATTAATTCCACTCATGCATTTTTTTTTCATTTCAGATATAGTTTTCATCTTTAAAGTTCTATTTGGGCTTTAAAAAATCTTCCATGTCTCTATTTAATATGCTTAATTTAGGCTTTTGAACATTTGGAATAGAGTTATAATGACTGGTTTAATGTTCTTCACTATTTGTTCATAATCTGTGTCATTTCTGGGTCAATTTGAATTAATTTATATTTCTCCAAATTATATGTCATATTTTTATGGTTTATTGCATGCCTAGTTATTTTTTACTGGATGACAGACATTGTGAATTTTACCTTGCTTAGGTCTGGATATTTTTTTTTAAGAGAGAGAGAGAAACATCAGTGTGTGGTTGCTGGGGGCCATGGCCTGCAACCCAGGCATGTGCCCTGACTGGGAATCAAACCTGCAATGCTTTAGTTTGCAGCCTGCACTCAATCCACTGAGCTACACCAGCCAGGGCTGGATATTTTTCTTTTAGACAAGTAGAAGGGTGACTTCATTCACAGACTGCTCAAAAGCACAGACTGCAGAGGATAGGATTTGTATTGACAAACTTGTTGCACTCTTCTACCAGCCTTTCTTCTTCTTCCCTGACTGCCTTGGAACATGTGTTCAGGAGGCAAACCCCCAACCCCCACCCACTCACAAACCAGAAGAAAAACCCTTATGACAAGAAATACGAAAGCTTTATTCTGGGACACAGCTAATTTATCTGGGAACAATTTGATTTTTTTAGGTCTTGCTTTTAAGGTTTATTAGGCAGGACCAGAGCAGCATTTAGTCTAGGAATAATTTTACCCACCTACTGGCCTTCTACATATTCTACTCAATTCCTTGTGACTTATGAGGTTTTCCACTGTATCTAGTAAGATTGGAAACTATTCCCAGCCCTCTCTGAACTCCAAGGATTATTCCCTGTAATCCTTTCTGGTGGTTCTTTCCTTAGCCTTGCATAATTTCCTCACATGCATGAGCTGAGGAGTACTTAGCTAAAGATTCAAGAGATACCTTCTGCAGATGTCTGGAGGTCTTTCCACCTCTATGGAGCTCTCTCCTCTCTGGTGCCCTAGCTGCCATGGTCTCCTTGGACTCTCAGGTCCATCTCCTTAATCCAGGAAGAGCACTGGGCTCTCCCTGGATTCCTTCTGTCAGCAATGTGACTGAAAACTATCCAGGCTGAGGCATTTGCAGAGCTTACTTCATTTGTTTCCCTATTCTCAAGGATCACTGTTATTCGTTGCTTGATGTCCAATGTTTTGAAGACCATTGTTTCATATATTTTATCATTATTTTAGTTGTTTCAGGTAGAAGGATAAATCTGGTCCCTGCTTTCCATCTTAGAAGCAGAAGGAAACCTGGTGTGCTCTCTCAGTATGTCGTTTCCATTTTTTTATTATTCCAGGAAGTTTTCTTGAATTAATTATAGTTTTTAATATTTTTGTTGCCTCTGTCTGCTCTTATTTTTCAGGAATGCCTATGGTATATGAATTGGATCTTTTTTATTGTATTTTTCTATTACAACTTATCTCCCCTCCATATTCTCTTCCACTTCCACTCACCCCAGTACTTTAACTTTGGTATTTGTCATTTGTTCCCAAATGTTTTCTTCATTTCTTTTTTTTAAGATTTTATTTATTTTTAGAGAGAGAAGGGAGGAAAAGAGAGAGAGAGAAACATCAGTGTGCAGTTGCTGGGGGTCATGGCCTGCAACCCAGGCATGTACCCTGACTGGGAATCGAACCTGCGACACTTTGGTTCTCAGCCCGTGCTCAATCCACTGAACTATGCCAGCCAGGGCTAATTTCTTTTTTTTTTTTAATTTCCTTCCCCTTGTCTTCTATTTATTTTAATCCATCATGTGTTGTGTTTATTTGCTTTGTGTTTCGTATCATTTAGCATTCCATTCCAAAATGATTTTTGTTGTACTCCTAAATATTTTCCGAGATCTGTCAAGTTATTTCTGAAATTTTCTAATTCTTTTCTTAAAGATTTTATCTACTTATTTTTAGAGGGGGAAGGGAGGGAGAAAGAGAAAGAGAGTGAAATATCAATGTGTGGTTGCTGGGGGCCCTGGCCTGCAACCCAGGCATGTGCCCTGACTGGGAATCGAACCTGCGATGCTTTGGTTCGCAGCCCCCACTCAATCCACTGAGCTACGCCAGCCAGGGCTTAAGTTTTCTAGTTCTTATTTAAGTTATTCTCTCATCATCTTGCATCATTTTCTTAAATTTTTTTTAGCTCATTTGCAATAGCTGATTGGTTTTGAGCTGTTTAGCAAGCATGTGTTTCTGGCATGCTTTCATTGTCGCTAAGGATGGTGTTCTACCCCTTATGCTTTTATCCTTACAGCAACATTGTATGAGATTTGTCCTTTGTACATTTTTGTTGCTCTCCTTTATATAAAATTATTTTCCCTTAACTTTTGGAAGGAGGTGGCGTTCAGGGTAGCTTCTCAAAGGTCAGAGCTCCCTCTTCTGTTGTTTTTGCAGAGTGCTAAAAATTATGGCAACTTGGTTCTGAGATTTCTTAGCTCTATTACCCCACTTTTATCCGGACATTTTCTTTCCTTCCTGAAGTAAGTTAAATAATGGCTTCCTAAGAGAAATTCATGCCCTAATCTCTGAAACCTGTGTATGTTATCAAATGGCAAAAAAAGGACTTTACAGGTTTGATTAAGAATTTTGAGATGAATACATTATCCTGCATTATCCAAGTAAGTCCTAACTACATACAATAGCAAGTGTCTTTGTAATAAGGAAGTGGATGGAAATCACAGAAATTGAAGAGGAGAAGGAAAAGTTACTACAGAGGAGGATATTGGAGTGATGTGTCCATAAGCCAAAGAATACCAGCAGCCACCAGAAGCTAGAAGAGGCAAGGAATGGATTCTCCCTTAAAGCTTCTCCCATGCTTCTCTCCTCCAGGAGAAGCATGGTCTTGCGAACACTTTGATTTTGGCCCAGTGATTCTGATTTTGAACTCTGGCCTCCAGATCTGTGAGATAATAAGTTTACATTGTTTTAAGCCACCAAGTTTATAGTAATTTATTACAGCACCAATAGGAAACTAATACAGTTTGTACCAAAAGTGGAGCGTTGCTGTAACAAATACCTAAAAACATAAAAATCGCTTTGGACTAAGGTAATTGGATAACAGGTAGAGACTGGAAGAATGTTGAGGAGCATTACAGAAAAAGCCTAGATTGCCTAAAACAGACTTTTTGTAGAAATACAGATGTTGAAGGTACTGTTGGCGACAGCTCAGAAGAAGTGAGGAACATGGTAGAAAACCCCATATTGTCTCAGAAAATGCATATAACAACATAAACAGAATGTTGGTACAAATATAAACATTAAAGGTGCCTTTTATGAGGGCTCAGAAGGAAATGTGGAACATGTTATTGGAACTGGAAGAAACATAATCTTTGTCATACTATGACAGAAAACATAGCTTAACTGTGTCCTTATATGTGGAAATCAGAATTTATAAGCAAAAACTCAGACATTTAGCCAAGGCATTTTCCAAACAAATTGTTGAGGATGCAACCTAGTTTCTACTTGCTGTGTATAGAAAAATGTGAAAGGAAAGAGATAAACTGAAGGAAAAATTGCTAAGCAAAAAGAAACCAGGTCTTGATGATTTGGGAAATTCTTGGCCTACCCAGATTGCAAAAGGTGCTAAAATTAGGAGATTTGATGCTAGGAAAGTATGCTCTGGAGAGAATGCCAAGAGTGTGGCCAGACAACCTTTTCCTAGTACTGAAGAGATTTGGCATGTGATTTATGGATCCCCTCAATCTTCATAGCAGAAGCTGTGAATAGAGCTGAGATTAATGAGAAACAAATCTGTGGAGGAGCCTCTTGTCTAATGGTATACATTCCTGTGACATACACAGGATGTTGCAAGGTTTTTAGAATGTTATACCAGCAGAAATACTGCCAGCTTGGACTGAAAGGGACAGAGACAGGATAAAATAAAGGAAGGCTGTCAGACTCCTAAAATTCTGCAGGTAGAAAACAGGGCAATAAAACTATTCAGATTCAAATATGTGTTAACCATCAAGAAAAAGAATGACTCCAAGAGTAGAGTTTTGGGCCCATAGGGTGGATCCTCAAGTTACAAAAGATTATTCCCAGGCCTTGAAGCCTAATGGAATTTGCCCCACTGATTTCAAAATGGTTCATTAACAATGACTTCTTTTTTTCTACCATTTTCGCTGTTTTGGAATAGGAATGCCTGTAACTGTTATCCTATGCCTGTTCCACCATTGTATTTTGGGAACAGATAACTTGTTTTCTATTTTCTCTTTTTCCCAAGTCCAAAGAGGGAGAGGAATTTTGCCCAGATGCCATACTTACAGAGTCTCACCCATACCGGATTTACATGATGAGATTTGGGACTTCCAAACAGATGATATTTAGATGAAATTTTGGACTTGAAAGGATGCTGTAAGCTGCAATATTTTGACACTTTTGAGGGTGTTGGAATAAGGTGAATGTATTTTGTACATGGGATGGATATCAATATTGGGGGGCCAGTGAGGAGGCTATGGTAGGTTTTATAATGGCTCCCCACAAGATATCCATGTGTTAACTCCTGGAACAGGTGAATGTCATCTTGTTTGGCAAAAAAAAAAGAAAAGAAAAGAAAAAATAAGGACTTTGTAGATGTGATTAACTTAAGGATCTTAAGATAGTGAGATTATCTTTGATTTTCCAGATGAGCCCTAAATACAATCTCAAGTGTTCTTATATGAAAGAAGCAGAGAGATGACACAGACAGAAGAGGAGGTAGATGTGGTGAATGATGGTGTAGAAGGCCTCCACTGTAAATACGTCACCCTTATCTACACCAACTATAAGGTGGACAAGGACCTGCCTGGTCACCTGAAGCCTTTTGAGAAACTGCTGTCCCAGGACCAGGGGAACCAGGCCTTCATGATGGTGAACCAGATCTCTTTCATGGACTAAACCTACTGGACTTGCTGCTGAATCACTAGGCCTGGCTGCCTGGACTCTTTCCTCCTGTTCTGGCCTTCCTGAGTGGTACACCTCAGGGTGACCCCCTTAAGCTCAAGGACTTTCTGACCCATGCCCAAACATGTAAACCTCCCCATCAATGGCAATGGGAAACTAACTGTTTGTGGCACCCTCAGCATGAGGCAGGGTGGCCTTCCTCCCTTTGCTCAGGATCAATGAAATTTTTGAAAAAGAGAGAAAAAAAAGGTAGGGTTTTGAAGGATCACATACTCTGATAAGACCCAATAAAAACACAAATAAATTATTACCAAAATATCTTAACCAGCTAGAAATTAAGAAACATTTTCATAAATAAATCAAGACTAAATGTGTCTATGTTATATACACATAAACTCTACCAGTCCATAGAGAAAGATGGAAATTTTCCAATTTATTTTATGTAAGGAGAGTAACCATAATACCAAAACAAATATTGCTCAAAATAAAAGATAACTAGAGATAATCTTTCATGGGTATGGATGACATTTTCTAAATAAAATATCAGCATGTCAAATCCAGCTGTGTCTCAAGAAAAAAAAATACACCATAACCATTAAGATGATTCTAGGAGCCCTGGCTGGTGTAGCTCAGTGGATTGAGCATGGGCCTGTGAACCAAAGAGTTGCTGGTATGATTCCCAGTCAGGGAAGATGCCTGGGTTGGGGGCCAGGGCCCCAGTTGGGGACACATGAAGGGCAACCACACATTGATGTTGCTCTCCTTCCCTCTTTCTCCTTCCCTTCCCCCTTCTCTAAATAAATAAATAAAATCTTTAAAAAAGAAAAGATGATTCCAGGAATTCTAGTATGGATGAACATTTGTAAATCAGTCAACATAACTCATCACACAAATACTTTAGAAAAGCCACATAATGCTATTATTATAAAAAATTATATGATACAATTTGGTAGCCATTCATATTAATAATAAAAACTCAAAATAGTAATAGAAGGAAACTACTTAAGATTGACAAGACCATTTTCAAAAAATTGCCAAACTTTATACTAAATGATAAACATTTAAACCATTTCTATTAAAATTAGCAAGAAGATAAGGATTCTCTCTATCATATCTATTACTGAACATTATTTTGAAGACTATCTCAACATTGTCCAACATGACTTCCCACAATGATTGAAAATGTTTTCTATTTAATACTGTCCAGTACAGTAGCCACTAGCTATGCATGGCTATTGAGCAACTGAAATGTGGCTAGGTGATTAAGAAACTGAATTTAAAATTGTTTTAGTTTAAATAAATTTAAATTTAAATAGCCACATAACTGCAAGCAACACTCTAAGGCAGATGATCAAACAATTTGAACTTGATATAGCAACAAAGTCTAACCTATTCTGATGCTCTCTCCTCTATGAGACAAGCCTGTTATATAGACTTAGTGTAAAAAAGATAGCCACATAAGCTTAGTGGCTACTGTCTAATACAGTTCAAATACAAGAAATAATCACATCAAATATTGGATAAAAGAGACAATATTATCTATATCTGATATGATTATACAATTAGAAAACCTGAGAGACTATACTAAGAAGCTACCAGATTTGGGACTTCCAGCCAAGATGGAAGCATAGGTAGACACACTGTGCCTCCTCACACAACCAAAAGAAGGGCAACAATTTTTTTAAGTTATTAACTGACTTTATTTCTTATTTTTATTTTTTAGATTTTATTTTATTTTATTTTTTTAGAGAGAGAAGGGAGAGAGAAAGAGAGAGAGAGAAACATCAATGTGGGGTTGCTTGGGGTCATGGCCTGCAACCCAGGCATGTACCCTGACTGGGAATCGAACCTGTGACACTTTGGTTCACAGCCTGCGCTCGATTCACTGAGCTACGCCAGCCAGGGAAGGGCAACAATTTAAAAACAAAAAACAACCAGAACTGACAGAAAATCAAACTGTATGGAATTCCAACAACCAAGGACTTCCATAAAGAGGAAACATAACATCCAGACTGGTAGGAGGGGTGGAGAAGGGCAGCCAGCCAGCCAGGCAGAGAGGACTCACGGCAAAGTGGCGGTGGAGGACTGGGGCCCTCAAGGCGGTGGCTGGTGAAGCCCACAAAGTGGTGGCTGGTGGAGCAGGTGGTCCCACATTCACATGCAGATAAACTGGGAGGAACACCTAGGGAGTGAGACAGACCGGGCAACCCAGGGTCCCAGCACAAGAAAATAAAGCCTCAGACCACTGATTGAAAACACCTGTGGGGGTTGAGGTATCAGTGGGAGAAACTCCCAGCCTCACAGGGGAGTTTGTTGGAGAGACTCACAGGGTCCTAAATGTACACAAACCCACCCACCCAGGAGTCAGCACCAGAAGGGCTCACTTTGCTTGTTGGTAGCAGGGTAAGTGACTGAAATCCAGCAGAGAGTGGAGCAAGTGCCATTATTCCCTCTTGACCCCTTTCCCTCATACACTGTCACAAAGCAGCGATGCGGGTAGCCCCACCCTGGTGAACACCTGAGGCTCTGCCCCTTATATATAGCATGTGTGCCGAGTTAAAAAAAAAAAGGCCCAAATGGAAGAACAGATCAAAGCTCCAGAAAAAATATGACTAAGTGATGAAGAGATAGCCAACCTATCAGATGCACACTTCAAAACACTGCTAATCAGGATGCTCACAGGATTGATTGAACTTGGTTGCAAATTAGATGAAAAAATGAAGGCAATGCTAAATGAAATAAAGGAAAATGTACAGGGAACCAATAGTGATGGGAAGGAAACTGGGACTTCAATCAATTGTATAGACCAGAAGGAAGAAAGGAACATTCAACCAGAAAAGAGTGAAGAAACAAGAATTCAAAAAAAAAATGAGGAGAGGCTTAGGAACCTCCAGGACATCTTTAAACATACCAACATCCGAATCATAGGGGTGCCAGAAGGAGAAGAGGAAGAGCAAGAAATTGAAAACTTATTTAAAAACATAATGAAGGAAAACTTCCCCAATCTGGCAAAGGAAATAGACTTCCAGGAAGTCCAGGAAGCTCAGAGAGCCCCAAAGAAGTTGGACCAAAGGAGGAACACACCAAGGCACATCACAATGACATTACCCAAGATTAAAAATGAGGAGAGAATCTTAGAAGCAGCAAGAGAAAAGAAGACAGTTACCTACAAAGGAGTTCCCATAAGACTGTCAGCTGATTTCTCAAAAGAGACCTTACAGGCAAGAAGGGGCTGGAAAAAAGTATTCCAAGTCACAAAAGGCAAGGACCTACATCCAAGATTACTCTATCCAGCAAAGCTTTCATTTAGAATGGAAGGGCAGATAAAGTGCTTTCCAGGTAAGGTCAAGTTAAAGGAGTTCATCATCACCAAGCCCTTATTATATGAAATGTTAAAGGGACTTATCTAAGAAAAAGAAGATAAAAATATGAACACTAAGATGTCAGCAAACTCACAGTTATTACCAACCACACCTAAAACAAAAACAAAAGAAAACTAAGCAAACAACTAGAACAGGAACAGAACCACAGAAATGGAGATCATATGGAGGGTTAACAACAGGGGAGCGGGAGCAGAAGGGGGGAAAGGGTACAGGGAATAAGTAGCATAGATGGTAGGTAGAAAATAGACAGGGTGAAGTTAAGAATAGTATAGGAAATGTAGAAGCCAAAGAACTTATATGTATGACCCATGGACATGAACTAAAGTGGGGGGGGGATGTGGGTGGGAGAGGGTGTGCAGGGTGGAGGGAAATAAAGGGGAAGAATGGAACAACTGTAATAGCGTAATCAATAAAATATATTTTAAAATAAATAAATAAATAAATAAATAACAAAAACAAACAAACAAAAAAGAAGCTACCAGATTTGGTAGGTAGTTTTGATAAGGAACTAGTTATAAGGTATAATGATAAAAATGGGTATTTTTTTCCTATATTAGCAGTAAGCACATAGAATTAGCAAAAATAAATCTGAACAATGACAACAAAATTATTATAAATATCTAAGAATAAATTTATAAGAAAAGATAATGCACTTACAAGAAGACTATAAAATATCATTTCAGTGTATAAATCATGATCAAATACAGATGCAGGCTTATTAGGTACAAAGGTTTATTATAATAAAAAGCATTGACTATTTCCAAGCTGTTAATATAACGTTGAATAAAATTCAACTCAAAATCACAATACTTTTGTTTGTTAGGAGTTTTGGGGTAGGTAGAGGATAGTATTAATTTCAAAACTTGATAAAACAATTTTAAACTCCAGCGTTCCTAGAAAAATAAATTTGCAAGAACAAAAGTTCTTTGAAATCAGGTTATAGACACACAATAGAATTCAGATGAGATGAATTCAGTCATGTAATATGAATAAGAGACATTTATTGAAGAAGATACACTGTACATAAGACAATCATGCCTCAGTCCCCTTCAAAGTAGGCACCTTGCAACCTCACACAGTTCTCTCAATTGCCATCAGCAGCCCCGTCATATTTTCCTGAATCTCATCAAGGGTCTGAAATCTCTTCCCATTCAAAGGTGATTTTAGTTTTGAGAAAAGCCAGGGCACCAAATCTGGGCTGTAGTGGGGCTGAGTCACCTGGGTGATTTGATGTTTCACCAAAAACCTCTGCACAAGACATAATGCATGAGTGGGTGCCTTGTTGTGATGACTGGTGACTGGTGGCTGGTGGCTGCCAGTCACCAGTTGCCCATAGCTCTGGCCTTCAGGATCACCTGAATAGTTTCCGTAGAGGAATACTCAAGTTTAATGCAAATTTGATGCAGATTTGTTGCTTTATTCACTCAGTCATTTTGAATGTAATAGCTACACAGTACACATCGTCACTCAACAACGTCTACCATTCCCCTCTGTTAGTACAGTGAAGTTGTCATTATTCTTGCATGCTCATTCCAGTCTCCTTGGCTGCCAGGTTACATCAATGTTGCACAAACCATTCTCGCTGTATTAACAATGGCTGAAGTTTTTCCACAGTCCTTGTATTTATGACCTCATATTACAGAAGTGTTATGTAATTGAATGAATGCAGAGCAATGTGTTCCATAAAGGGTCCTAGCTGATAATGAATTTTACTTGAGCCCTGTGACCTTGGTAAACAAGGCAGTTAAAAAAATGCCCTTACTTTTTTTGTGTTCCAGAAAATGGCTTATTGCAAAGAACCCCACTTCTGTATATGACTTAGATAGGACTCACAGATGCCCCACCTTGTTTGCCTATGACAGTTCAGATACAGATCCTCCAAATTCCCATTCTTTGCCTCATAAACTCTGACTAATTGGAACAAATGCTTGTTAGCTAAACTTTAGTCAGGCTTCTGTCTTTCCTACAGGCTCCTGAACTTTGGTCACCCCTGCCTAAGCAAGCACAAAAAATAATGTGGAAGGTGCCCCCTATCTCAGCTTTTTATGAGAATCAGTTGATCCACTGGTCAACTGATTGTGCAGTTGTCCATGACTGTGCAGCTTCTCCACAGACTCTGCTGATTTTGGCTTGCCTTGTCCTTAACCTAGCTATATGAGAAAGGCAGGCCCTTTTTCTGTTTGGTTATGAGTACTTGCAGATTTCTAAGATGGGAGCTTTCTTCCTATTGCAATAGTCTTTCTTTGTAATCAGTCTCTTCCTACGTATATCCGGATTTGTATTTGACACAGCAAAAACAAAGATTGACTTTAACCTCACACCACATACTAGACTAAATTCCAACTAAATTAAAGGTTCGAGCCCTGGCTGGCGTGGCTCAGTGGATTGAGCATGGGCTGCGAACCAAAGCATCGCAGGTTCGATTCCCAGTCAGGGCACATGCCTGGGTTGCGGGCCAGGTTCCCAGTGGTGGTAACATGAGAGGCAACCACACACTGATGTTTCTCTCTCTCTTTCTCTCTTCCTTTGCCTGTCTAAAAATAAATAAATAAAATCTTAAAAAAAAGGTTCAAGAAAAAAATTAAAACAATAAAAAAGAAATAAATGTTGCCTGGCCAGGTAGCTTAGTTGGTTGGAGCATCATTGTATTATGCCAAGGTTGGGGGTTCCATCCCTGGTCAGGGTGCATACAAGAATCAAGCAATGAATACATAAATAAGTGGGACAATAAATTTGTTTCCCCCTCTCAAATCAATAAATAAAAATTTAAAAAGTTAATGTTAAGACTATCATTTTTTAGGGTGAAGGGATTGAGAAGTACAGATTGGTAGTACCAAAATAGTCATGGGAATATAAAGTACAGCATAGGGAATATAGTCAGTAATATAATAACCATTCATGGTGCCAGGTGGGTACTGGAAATATTGGGTGGGGGGGCACTTGGTAAAGTATATGATTGTCTAACCACTATGCTGTGTACCTGAAACTAATACAAAATAATATTGAATGTAAACTGTAACTAAATTTATTTTAATTTTTAAAATAATAAAGTGAGATACACACAAAATAAAATAAAATGTACTTAATACACTACAGGTAAACTATGTGATATTTATTAAAGTGGATTTTTATTGCATCATTAAAAAATTACCCTTTTAGGATTGTCTAGAATAGGGAAGGAGAATCGTGCAAGGCAGGAGATACAAAAGCCAGAAAAGAAAGCTTAGACTTTTCTGATGAGAGAATACATTTTTGTAATTACAGATCAAAGGACACATAAGATGCAAAGAACAAAAAGAGTTAGGGGAAACATATTGCAATGCAACTAACAAAGTGTTAATATCACCGATGTACAAAGAGCTTCTGCAAAATGATGAGAAAAAGACAAATCACTCCAAAGAAAATTGGACAAAGGATTTGAAGAGTGGCAGAAGAGAAAATTGAAATGGTCAACAAAGAGAAAAATATCCTCAGTTGCACAAGTAGTTAGGAAAATGCAAATTAAAGCAGCTTAATAGTACTAGCTCAGTGGCCAAAATTAAAATGAGCATGGACATCCAATGCTAGAAATTTGCCTTAATAAATTCATATTTTGCTGATGGGAGTTGGAAATGATACAGCCTTTTGGGAAAGTGCTTTGGCTGCATTTATCTATTCAACAACAAACTACTGTTATAAATAACAGTATAATAATAAAACTTCACTTAGCATAATATTCTTCACTTCCATCCATGCTGTTGCAAAAGGTAGGAGTTCCTTCTGCTGCATACTAGGGAATTGACTGTGTGTGTGGGGTGGTTAGAGGAGGGCAAAGTGGGGGAAATTGGGACAACTGTAATAGAACGACAATTGAAAATGATTACAAAAATTTCAAAATATAGGAAGCACCAATTGACTGGTGCCATGAAAACCTGACTTATCAACAATATAGTGGGGGTATTTCTGTCCTCACTCAGTAACTCATGGGGAAAGCAGAAGAAAATGATCAAGGAGATAAACATTTTAAATGACCCAACAAAGAAGCTTGGACCAATAAACACATAAGCTAAATACAACAACTGGAAAATACATTGTCTGTTCAATCAAGAGATGACACAGTTTTGAAAACTGGGCTAGTATTTAAGCATTAAGGGAACTTTAAACAAATTTCAAAGACTCAACATCATCCAGACATTCTGAGACTACAGTGCAATTAGGATAGATGTCAGTAACATGGAATTAACTTTGTGTTTGGGGAAATGGAAAATGAAGTGAAGAACTGTAAAATATTCTGTACTCCCTCTTAATTCTTTGTTTGAGTCATTAATTCTGAGAACAGGATGTGGCTGGACTGAGGTGGCCCACACCCCGTAAACTGCTCCTTTAGGCTGAATTTCAACAACTGCAGATCAAAGCCCACCAAACTTGCAGCTGGTACTCAGTACTTTGTTTTCCTTCCCCTATGAACAAAGACTCCTCTCCTATATAAAACTCCCCATGCTCTAGGGGACACTGCATTGGGCTGTTGTCCCTGTCACTGCCATCTGAATAAAGTACCTGTTTCCTTGCCCTGTGGGTCTCAAAGCATTTTTACAAGTTTGACAGTGGACTGCTAAATAATTCATGAGGCAAAAGGGGAAGAAAGTTACAAATGAGCACTTGAAATTTAACACTAATGAAAATAAATCAAAATTTGAATCTTTAAAACTGTAGTCTTAATGTTTATATAAGGAAACCATAAAGGTCAACTAATGTATTTTTAAACATTGGATGACATGCCCCACCACAGATGTCACAGACTCCCCCCACCCAAGTTACTCCACAGATTCTTGGTGTCAGCCTCTCCATCACCCCTCAAGTGCCTGTGCCCAGAGTGGTTAAACTCTCGCTGCGGGCAACTTCCGCTTCCTGGCCTAAATCTGACACGTACTATTACCTCCCCCCCGCCCCCCCCCCGTGGCAACGATCCTGGGTCCCTAACAGCTGAAGAATCGGGTGATGCCCTCAGCCCACGGGTGGACAGGTGCTGTCAGGTGGGCACGAAGCGGTGCCCCGTGCTCTGCGACCGCCAGCGGAATGGGGACCGTTCAGTGCCCCAGCAGTGAGACCGGGGTTGGAACGGGGGAGGGGGTGGGCCAATTTCTGGGCCGGGTGCTCGGAGGAATTTTTCCAGCTGAGATGGGGACAGTGGCTGGCTACGGCTATGGGTTAAGCAGCCTCGGGCACCGGGGATACACCTGAATGCCAGCACCTGCGTTCTGAGAAAGGACAGCGCCCGACCTGAGCCTAGGCGGCTGCTGGGGGACAGTGCAGTGGGAGAAGTCTGGTTAGCGTCGCCCGTGGTCTGGCCCCATCGGCTACCGGGAAGTACCACAGGGGGAGATCAGGCCAGGGACCGTGGGCTCCGTGGCAGAAATGACTACTCTTCCAATATGGCGACTCCTGGAGAGATACTCCCAAGGGGACAGCCATGTTAGTTGCCTGACAAAGTCACTAAAGACAATTTGAGAGCCCGCTTCTCCTTGGACACACACACACACACACACACACGCACTAAGATGTTGTGACTGCACCCGGTGTAACTGCAGATGGACAGTCAATTCCCGGGTGCCACTGAGCATGTGCAAGATAAAAGAGTCCCTCAAATACACTTTCAACATTTACGGCTCCCGGCCTAAGTTTAACAGGGGCAATTTAGTGCCACTAAAGTATTCACATAATTATGGGGGTGTTATAACATGGATTTGATACTCTGTAGGGTGAATGATGGGGCTTCTCTGGGGTCACTTAGAAGGTGCACAGAATAAGTGGCTTATGGGTGAGTGATGGAGTCAGTGGGGGAACACATGGATAGTTTGTGGAATGAGTAATGATGGGGGAGATGAGTGAGTGATTGACAAGGTATCAAGGTGTAAATGGTGCAGAGTTTGGACGAGGTATCAAGGTGTAGATGGTGCAGAGTTTGAGGTGGGAGTGATGTGAGAACTGAGGAGTTAGTGTTCGGTAGGCTGGGATCAATGATGTGGGGATATCTGTGTGGTGAGCAATGAGGATCCTCTAGGGTCACTCATGGGGATCCCTAGAGGTCATTGATGGGGTCTATGAGGTAAGTAATTGGATCTGTGGGATAAGTGATGGAGGTCTATGTGGTGAGTGATAAGGGGTTAGTGGAGTAAGGAATAGGTACTGTGGTGTGAGTGCTAGGGTCTCTAGAGTATGATGAGGGGTTTGTGGGACTAGTGATGGAGGTCTGTGGGGTAAATAATGGAACATTCTCTGCAATGAGTCATAGGGTGTTAGTGGGATAAGTCATGGAGGTCTGTTAAGATGAATGATGGGAGTTCAGTGGGGTGAGTAAGGAAGGTCTTTGGAAGAAATAATGGGTGGTCTGTGGGGTCAATGGTAGAGTTTGTGGTGTGATTATTGGAGACTCAGTTAGCAATGAGGACTGTGAGGTGCGTCATGTGGTTTATTGTGTGGGTAGTTAAGATTTCTCTGGTGTGAGTGATGGGGTTCCATGGGCTGAATCATGCATTTATTTGGAATGAGTGATGGAGGGGCATATGGAATAAGATATGCTGTTTCATGGGGTCAGTGATAGTGGGTCTTAGATGGGGTTGTTTCAAAAACCTGCTTTTGACTTTGTAGGACCTCCTGTATCTTTGTTTCCTGTGTCATTAAGTTCTGCCATTGATTTCATTGTTTCTTATCTGTTTTTTAATTCTTATTTTAAAATTATTGATTGGATGTTTATCTCATTAATACTCAATCATTTTCTTTTATAACATAAGCATTAGGTTTATGATTTTTTTAGAACATTTTAGCTCCATGTCCCAGGTTTTGCATATCATTTAAACATTTTCACTATGCTTTACTTCTCCTGTTTTCTTTTTTTTTAAAGATTTTATTTATTTATTTATTTTAGAGAGGGAAGGGAGAGAGAGAGAGAGAGAGAAACATCAATGTGCGGTTGCTGGGGGTTATGGCCTGCAACCCAGGAATGTACCCTGGCTGGGAATCGAACCTGGGACACTTTGGTTCCCAGCCCGTGCTCAATCCACTGAGCTATGCCATTCTCCTGTTTTCTAATTCCTGTTGTGGTTTTCTCTCTGACCTGTTAGTTATTTACATATGAGATTTTGATTTTCCAAAAAGTTGGCAATTTTGTTATTGATTTCTTAATTACAGTCAGAGGCTGTCATCTGAGGGGTTATTAGGTGCAGGAGTGAATGTTTTCAGTCAATACATACCACCACATTATTTTCAAAAACTTCTAAAACTAGAACTCCCACCAGCAATATATGAAACAGCTCTGTCCAACATCCTTTCCCACACTGAATATTAGTGCTTTTTAAATTTTCCCCATTCTGAGAGCCAAACACAAGAATATCTAGTTTATTTTCATGTGCACTTTCCTGCCAACTAGTGGTTGAACATCTTTTTCTCTTCATTGACCATTGTAATGTATTTATTTATTTTTTATATCCTTTGCTCTTTATTTCATTGGGTGGCTTGTCTTTCTTACTAATTTGTGAATATTAACTTTCTGTCATTTCTTGTAATTATATTTCCTTTGTATCTTTATATGTTGACTTTTAAAAGGTGTCTTCACATATAATTAGAAAGAATAATCATCTGATTAGATATATGTCTTTATCCTTTACAGGTCCTGAGTGTCTTCTCTTGCCTACACTTCATGCTTAAACAAGTATATGCCTTAAATTTAATATTTTACATTTTTTATCTTTTAAGTTAAATTTTAGTGCAACTGGAAGTTATTCTGGTGTTCTGTGAGATGGAACCAACATTTGTATTTTCCATTTGGATGGAAAATTGCCAGCACTAATCATTTAATGAATACCATTTTCTAACTCAATTAGATGCCACTTTTGTGACATAAATTCCTAAATATTATTGTTCTATTTCTGAATTCTATTTCTTCTTCTGATATATTTATTTAACTCCCTATAAAATTGTATAGATTTTAGAAATATTTTTAATATTGAATAGTGATAGTCTCCTCACTGTTCTTCTTTTGGTTGTTTTATTTACTATTCTTTAGCATTTATTCTGACATGAATATTAAAGCCACTTTATATTGATTCAAAAACAACCATTAAAACTATAATATTTTACAGTTTTCTTTTTATAGCTCCAGCACCCTTTTTAAAAAAAAGTTCATTTTTAGATATTTTTCATTTGTTTTTGTCCTCATGGTGAATAACATATTTTTTTATTTCTATAGAAAATAATCTATCCATTTTTGTAATTTCATTTTCTTTTGCTTTTTATTTTTTATCTACTCCAATTATCAAGCTCTCATGTGAATTCCAGTTGCCTTTTATAGTCTCTTAGTTTTCCTAGATATATGAATTATATTACATCAAATTAACAATGATACTCTCTCTTGCTTTCAAATATTTATTCTGATTACCTCATCTTCTCTTATTGCATTATCTGAAGTTTTCAGAACACTGTTGAGTGATACTTGATAGAGGGAGGATATCCCTATCTTGTTGCTAATTTTAAAGTGATATGTGTTTATTTATTCATCAGTTAATTCATTCAACAAACATTTGTTGACTACCTTCTCTTGACCGATACTAGGTTTGAATCCTAACTAGATACATGTTTTTTTTTCCTAACAGCTTTGCTGATATAATTTACCTACCATAAACTTCATCCATTTAAAGCTTATGCAGTTCAGTGGTTTTTAGTATATTCATAGAGTTGTATAGCCACTGCCACAATGTAATTTTAGAATATTTCATCCCTCCAAAAAGAAACATTGTACTTATTCCTCATTCCCACCCCTTACCCACACCTGCAGGCAACCACTAATTTACTTTCTGTCTCTATAGATTTGCCTGTTCTAGACTTTTCATATAAATGGAATCATACAATGTGTGGTGTTTTGTAATTTTCTCCTTTCACTTAGCATAATGTTTTCAAGACTCGTCTATGCTATAGCATATATTATCAGTACTTCAGTACTTCATTCCTTCTTTTTTACTGAATAATATTACTTTTCAAGGTTATATCACATTTTGTTTATCAATTCACCAGTTGAATATTTGAGTTGTTTTTACTTTTTTGGCTACTATGAATAATGCTGCTATGAACATTTGTGTACAAGTTTTTGTATGGTGTTATGTTTTCATTTCTATTGGGAGTAGAATAGCTATATCATATGATATCTCTGATGCTTAACATTTTGAAGAACTGCCAAAATGGCTTTCACAATGGTTACACCATTTTACATCCCACCAGCAATGTATGAAGGTTCCAATTCGTCAAATCCTCACCAACACTTGTTATTGTCTGTCTTTTTGATTCTAGCCATCCCAGTGGTGTGTGAAGTGGTATTTCATTGTGGTGTTAATTTTTATTCCCTAATGACTACTGATGTTAAGCATCTTTTCATATCTGCAATCAACTGGATGTTTATGCTCCCCCATTCGTATGTAGAAATCCTGGGGTGAGGAGCTGGGTGAAAAAGATGAAGGGATTAAGCAAAAAAAAAAAAAAATCATAAACTTACTACTGTATCGTGATTACCAGAAGGAAAGTGGGATGGGGAGAGAGGTAGGAGAGGGTAAAGGGGGGATGAAGTATTAAAGAACTGTACACCTGAAACCTATGTAATTTTATTAACCAATGTTACCCCAATACATTAAATTTAAAAAGAAGGAAATCGTAATCGCCAATGTGACTGTATTAAGCAGTGAAGTTTTTGGGAAGTGATTAGGTCATGACTGTAGAGCCCTCATGAATGGGATTAGTGCCCTACAAAACAGACCCCAAAGAGCTCCCTTCCCCATTTTGTCATGTGAGGACACAGCAAGAAGATGGCCATCTATGAACCAGGAAGCAGGTTCTCATCAGACACCACACTTGTTGGCGCCTTGATGTTGAACTTCCCAGTCTCCAAAACTGTGAGAAATAAATGCTGTTTAAACCACCAGTGCATGGTAGTTTATTATAGCAGCCTGAATGAACTGAGGCAATGAGCTCATTGGCCATTTGTATAGCCTCTTTGGAGAAATATCTATTCAGATCTTTGGCCTGTTTTTGAAATCTTTACTGTGTTTTTTTTTCCCCATTACCATTTAGTCCCCTTATACAACCCTCCCCCAGCAATCACCACACGGTTGTCTATGTTCATGAGTCCTTTTCCATTTTTGTTCAATCCCTCCACCCCCTTACCCCCACCACTACCTGGGTTATTTGTCTTTGTATTATTGAATTGCAAGTGTTCTTTATATGTTTTGGATATATGTCCCTTTTCAGATAATATAATTTTTATACATTTTCCTCCATTTTGTGGATGTCTTTTCACTTTCTTAGTGATGACCTATGTAGCACAAAAGATTTTAATTGTGATGAAGTCCAATTTATCTATATATTTTTTCTTACTTGTTATAGACTTTTCTTCCCCCTATTGAATTGTATTGAAATTATTATCTAAAATCAATTTACTGTAAATGTAAGAGTTTATTACTGAGCTCTGGATTCTGTTTCATTCATCTATGTCTACCCTTATTCCAATATCACATTGTATTGGTTTGTGTAGCTTTCTATTAAGTTTTGAAATAGGAAAATGTGTGTCTTACAACTATGTTCTTATTCAACATTTTGGCTATTCAGGGTCCCTTGCATTTCCTTATGAGTTTTAGGATCAGCTTGTTACCCTCTGCAAAAATGCCAGCTGGGATTTTGATGTGGATTCTATTGAACCTATACATCATTTGGGAGAATATTGTCATCTTAATGATATTAAGTCTGATCTGGACTTGTTTTTAAGCATAATGTTTTCTGGTGATGTTTTGGTAGTCATTGTAATATTTAAATAGTTTTTACGTTCCTTTTTAATTTGTGTTTTTATTAAGAACGTCCTCTGAATTGTTTCAGGTGCTTTTTGATAGTCTCAATGGTGTCATTAACTTCACTTGATTGTTGTAATGAGTTGTACTGATATGTTTGTGGACTGATCTTTGCCTTCCTAGAATGATTCTATCTCCTCAAGGGTAATTTTCCTTCTGAATGGTCAGATTTCGGTAATATTTTACTAAAAATTTTGCCACATAAGAAAACTGCTTATAATTTTCTTGTTTTTATTTAACATGTTTTGGTATTAAGCTTATGCTAGTTTTTAAAAGAAATTCAGGAGTTTCTATCTTTTATATGTTACAACGGCATACTAATTATCTTTAAATTTGAGGTATAAACACATTTAGAACTGGTGCCTTTAAAATGGTAAATTTTAATTATTTTCTTTTCTCTGATTACTGGTCTTTACACATTTTTACTTTTGGGGGATTAATTTTGGTAGTTTATGTTTGCTAGGGATTTTATATTTTCATGAGCTGCACATAATGTTTAGTTAAGTTATTTTGATCACTTCCACATCTGTGGGAGTAACTCCTTTTTCCTTCCTAAAATTGTGTTAATGTGTGTATATGTGTAAATATATATATAAATAGCCCTGGCTTGTGTGGCTCAGTGGATTGGGTGCTGGCCTGTGAACCAGAGGGTCACTGGTTTGATTACCAGTCAGGGCACATACCTAGGTGGCAGGCCAGATCCCCAGTGGGGGGTGCATTGGGGGCAGCCACACACTGATATTTCTCTCCCTCTCTTTCTCTCTTCCTTCCCCCTCTCTAAAAAATAAATGAAAAAAATAAATATATAGTCTTCTCTTACCTCTATCAGGTTTGTCATCAATATCTTCATTTTCTAATTTCTTATGTTTAACACTTAGTTCATTGACCTGTGGTTTTTCTTTTTAAATATTAAAAACACTGTGGGCCAAAATATCCTTTAAATATAGCATTAGCTATGTCTCAAAATTTGGTGTGAAGTATGTAATTTTATTACTGAATTCACCTTCCATCTTAGCATGTTTAGAGAATATTTTTTCCTGCTCTATTGAGATATAAATAACATATAATATTATGTAAGTTTAAGATGTACAATATTTTGATTTGATTCATTTATATATTTCAAAATGATTACCACTATAGTATTAGCTAAAACCTCCATTGTGTCACATAATTTGTGTGTTGTGTGTGTATAAGTGTGGTGAGAACATTTATGATCTACTCACTTACTTTCAAGCATAGAACTTAGTTTTATTAGCTATAATCACCATGCTGTAGAATAGATCTCCAGAACTTCTTATAACTGGAAATTTGTACCCTTTGACCCACATCTCTTCATTTTCCTCACACCCTGCCCCTGCTAAATTGCAAGCTGGTTTTGGTATTTAGTTATCTTTTTATTATATATTTCTTTAAAATGTTTATTTATTTCTAGAGAGGAAGGGAGGGAGAAGGAGAGGGAGGGAAACATCGATGTGTGAGAGATACATCCATCAGTTGCCTCTACCACACCCCCATCTGAGGACCTGGCCCACAACCCAGGCATGTGCCCTAACCTGGAATTGAACCATTGAACCTTTGGTTCACAGGCTGGCACTCAGTCAGTAGCTTGTCTTTTCATTTTCTTCATCCTTTCCATTCTCTGGTCTTTTTCAGGGCAAGTCTTCAATGTTTGACAAGGTCCAATTTATCAATGTTTCTTATTATGGATTATGCTCTTGATGTCTTGTCCAAAAACTTTATGATCTCCAATTCTGGAACACCAAATGAAAGTATAGCAATTCAATTCTGACTTTAACATCACATCCAACAAGTTAAAGGGCTCAGTCCCACAAGACTGCCCCCACTTCAGACACCAGTCACAAGCTCTGGGCCACACATACTTCTGATTTACTGGCTATAAGTTATTGGTTCCCATGACCCCTTTATCAGGTCCATTAACTTGCTAGAATAGCTCACAGAACTCAGGAAAACACTTATGTTTATCAGTTTATTATAAAGGATACAATTCAAGAACAGCCAGATGAAAGAGATGCATAGGGCAAGGTATGAGGGGAGAGGTACAGAGCATCCATGCACTTTCTCGGCATGCTTCCCTCACAGCAACTCTAGCAAGTCTATGTGTTCAACCTGGAAGCTTTCTGAACCTTAGTGTTTAGGAATTTTTATGAAGATTTTTTAATGTGGAAGTTCCATTATGTAGGCATGATTGATTAAATCCTTGGCCATTGGTGATTAAACTCAATCTGTAGTCCTTCTCCCTCCCAAAGAGGAAGGTGGGGGCATGGGAAAGGGAGAAAGGAAGCTGAAAGTTGCAACCCTCTAATCCAACCCTCTAATTACAGGATTGGTTCTTTGGCAACCAGCCCCCATCCCTGAAATTATCCAGGGGCTCCCTAAGAGTTATTTTATCAGCATAAACTCAGACAAGGTAGAAAGGGGCTTGTGAGGAATAACAAACTGACAAGTGCTCTTATCACTCAGGAAATCCCAGGGATTATAGGAGATGTGTGCCAGGAACCAGGGACAAAAACTAAATCTATATTTCTTATTATACTACACTCTGTCTAGCCCTGGATCCTGAAGGTTTTCTTCCATGTTTTTTCTCTAAAAATAGTTTTACACTTTACATTTAAGTCTGTGATCCATTTTGAGTTCATTTTTGTGTAAAGGAGTGAGATTTAGGTTGAGGTTCTTTTTTAAAACTTATGTTTTATTAAATATAGTTGACACACAATGTTTTTACTTTTAGTACAATATAATGATTCATCATTTATATACCTTATAGTGTGATCACCACAATAAGTCTAGTACCCATTTGTCACCATACAAAATTATTACAATAGGCTCTGTCTGGTGTAGTTCATCGGATTGAGTGCAGGCTCCAAACCAAAGGGTCGTTGGTTCAATTTCCAGTCAAGGCACATGCCGGAGTTGCAGGCCAGGTCTCCAGTGAGGGCCATGTGAAAGGCAACCACACATTAATGTTGCTCTCCTCTCTCCCTCCCCTCCCCTCTCTCTAAAAATAAACAAATAAAATCTTAAAAAAACAAAATTATTGCAATATTATTGACTATTTTCCCATATATATTATATTTCCATTACTTATTTATTTCATAGCTGGAAGTTTGTACCTCTTATTTCCCTTCACTTTTTCATTCCAACCCCCAGGTTGAAGTTCTTTTTGCCTATGAACGTACAGTTGTTCCAGCATCATTGAATTGTTTTGCACCTTTGTCAAAAACCAGTTGGACATACTTATGTGGGGCTATTTCTGGATCCTCTATTCTATTACATTGATCTATGTGTCTATCCCTCCACCAAAACCAGTCTTGATTACTGTACCTATGCAGTCAACTTTAATATTGATTAGAGTGATTCTCTCACTTTATTCTTCTTCATCTAGACTGGTTTAGCTATTCTAGAGGCTGTGCTTTTCTATATAAATTTTAGAATATGCTTGTCTGTGGATGTTGAACATATTCTTATGTGCTTTTTGCCCTTCTATACCCTCTTGTGTGAAATGCCTATTTATGTCTTTAGCTCATTTTCTAATCAGACTGTTTGCTTCTTCAATGTGAGTTTTGAGACTGTATAATTTTTTATATATTGCTGAATTATATTTGCTAATATTTTGTTAAGAATTTTTGCATCTGCATTCACGAGTGATGTTGGTCTCTAGTTTTCTTTCTTTCTTTCTGGTGCTATTTTTGTCTAGTTTTGGTATCAGACTTCATGGAATGAGTTAGAAAGAATATCCTCTTCATTTCACTCAGTAGGTTTTCCTAGGATATGAAAAAATTTCCACTTAGGAATAGCAATAATCTTATTTATTCCAAATGCTCAATTACATTATTTTTTTACTCAGATATAACTGTATATTAACTGCAAGGATTATTTCTCAAAACTGCTTTCCTCTGAATTTGAGATTTCTGCAACTGTTACCGAATAGCAAGTGGGGTCCTGCTGCCTACTACCACCGTCTAGGCAAGATTCCAGAGGCAAAGGTTTGGTGATAAAGGAAAGGAATCTTTATTCCAGGGGTGTCCAATCTGTGCCAGGATGGCTGTGAATGTGGCCCAACACAAAATCATAAATTTACTTAAAATGTCATGAGCTTTTTTTGTGATTATGTGTCACAATGTATTTAATGTGTGTCCCAAGACAACTCTTTCCAGTGTGAAGTGGAGATGCCAAAAGGTTGGACACCCCTGCAAAGCCATCGCTTTAGCCTATCAAGTCACAGGTTTAATCATTTAAACCTATCAATTAAGGCTAAACTCTAACACCAGGGTTCTCCTAGCATTCTCCCTGTTTTTGGTTATCTTATCTCTACAGGGTTAGTTCACAAACTAAAACAACATAATACACAAAAGCTACACAACATTGGAAGAATGGCAGGCTTCTGCCTCAGAGCCTGTTACTTCTAGAACAAACAAAGAATAACCCTGCCACCCTCTGCCAGGCCAGCCTGATCCTAGGCTGTGCCCAGAGTTCCTTACTATCCAAAATACCATCTGTTGGAAAATGCCAGTAGCTGCAGCACAATGCTTGAGGAAGAAAAGCCCGAGAGCCAGAGAACCAGTGCCACCCCATCCCCCAGAGCCCAAGACCGCTTCTTTTATTTCAAATGTTCTCACCCATAATTCCATGTGCTCTGGAGTCATTCAGCTTCTCAGCCAGTCCTGTTCTAGGCTACTTACTATTCCTTGGGCATCTTCCTCCTATGACTCCCAAGTGATCTGATCAGATTTCTCTGTATCATAACTATTTCATTTATAATTATTTAGACTATTCCCCTGAGTATTTTCCTGAGATAGGAATATTAGCATATTATGCTCTAAATTCTTTTATCTCTAAAATTGTCTGTCTTTTGCTCTGACAGAAAAATGGTTTTGAGCAAGGGCGGGTTTTAAATTCTGGGATCTCAGTCACTTTCAATAATATGTTTTCTTCTATACAGCTTCTATTGTTGCAAATAAGGAGTCTAGTGCCATTGTGATTCCTTCCCATTGTAAAGAACATATTGTTTCTGCCTGGAAGTGTTTAAGTTTTCTTTTCATCCTTTAAATTCAATGCCAAATCCTTTTTGGAGTTGATTGGGTTGCTCTGGGAGTCAAGGGAATGAGGTATTTCAGTGAGGGAGGATCAATGATTTAGGGTCCAATAGGATTAGATAATTCAGTGTCATTCTTGTTGGGGTAGTGAGTGACAGTCTTGTGGAAACCTTTAAGGAAAATAATTGAGACATCTGTGGATAAGTGATTGAAACCTCTGTGGAAATTCTTGAAGTTTAATAAGAGCTGGAGATCTAAGTATCTGAAGTCATTAATTGGTCCATGAGAGTTATTGATTGGGACTGAGGTGGTGAATAATTGACTCACCTGGGATTACCAGTCTTTGGAAGTCAGTTTGCAGGGACCTGTAGGAGTCATTGATTAGGACATGTGGACATCAGTAATTGAAGGATATTTGATAGTTGATATTTGATGGGCCAGAAGGTCTATTACTGAGGATTTTATGGGAGTCACTGATTCTATATATTGGCTATGAGTTATAGGCAGTCAGGTTTGGTCCCCAAGGGGCCTTAAGAAGATCCATGGTTGATTTTCTATTGAGGGTACATTGTCTATGTTGGTGATTATTTGAGGGGCCTATGGAAACCAGTTGATGTCACCTTTGTGACATTGTTTTGTCAGACAGTGTCAGTTAATGATTTAGGGACCTGTGCAGACATGTTGGTTTTCAGGGCCCAAATGGGAATTGGGGGAGGCGGCAGGTAATAAGTTTATACTTTCATCTTTGGCATAAGAAGGTGGGCTCTATAAGTTGCTCAGAATGTACATTAAATTATACAGAAGGTTGGTTTATATACAGTGACATGGTCATCCCTCAGCCAAAATATTCTGAAAGCAGCAGCAAACAGAAATAATAATTGTTGTGACTCTGCCTTGTATAAAATACCATACAGCACAGTAGTTAAGAAAATGCACTTTGGAGTCAAGCATACCTGGGTTTGAGTCTTTGTCCTTCCCCCTAATCTGAGTGATCTTGGGGCAAAGTTCTTAAGATTTCCAAATGGCTGTATCTAATGCTGAATAGGAATAATGATGATGATGATGATGATGATGATGATGATGATGATGATTCACAGAATGAGTATGAAAATTAAATTAAGTACCTAAAAATATATGCCTGGAACATTATAATAACAATATTTAATATTAATAGAGTATGTTCCAGGTGCCAAGTGGGAGTAAATACTTTAGAAGCATCACTTCATTTAACCCTAACAATCATGAGACAGGTATTTTTACCCTGTTTTAAGTTACAAAAAAAAATTCAGGCAAAAGTGACTTTCCCCAAAGCTGGATTTCAAATTCTCATTTGTTTTACAACAAATCTCATGAGTTTTCCCCATATTTGATGCTAATACTTGTTTGTTTTACTGGACTTTTCTCTTCCACAGTATCCAGCACAGTAAGCCATCTCTTGGTGCCCCCAGGAAGCATTTCTGGGGTGAATGTGGAATGACTGACCATGTGGACACTGTCCAGATTTCTTGGAATCTCTGTGGAGTCCCAGGACCAGACCTCATAGTGAAGGCTGCAGGATCTCCTTCTAACCCCAGCAGCTCTGGCTGAGTCCACAGATGCCCTCCTGACTTCAAGCTCCTGGTAGGAGCTGAGTTGTCAGCAAGAGCCCCAGGGCTGAGGCTCAGCAGGAACATGCCAACCAACCAGAATTCTCCCCCATGGACCACGGCCCTGGCTGCAGAGGGACATGGCAGGTTGAGTGAGGTAAGAAGGGAGATGTCTCCAGGGCAGGAATTCATTCAGTAAGGAGATAGTCTCAACCTATCATGGGGCCTCAGAGAAGGGGCAGGTGGGTCACCTGGCAGCATATTTCAGATTCACTGACCCCGAGACAGATCACTATCTTCCTGCTGAGAGTGAGTACCACATGGCTCATGTCCTGCATCTGGAGTCCTGTGTGTTTCAGTGGAAAATGTGATATGGCTGATGGAGGAAAGGTGGGACAGGAGGGTCAGCATGACACCTGGAGGAGAGGGCCAGCTCCCTTGCAGGTTGCATGCATGTATGTGTGGGGATGGTCGCTGGCTGTAACCAGGGATATGTTACATCCTGGACCCCAGCATAGGCCCTTTACTCTCCAATGGCTCTTTGCAGATGCATAGCCAATCCTCGCTGGAGCATTCTTTCCCCCATGGTCTCTGGGGATTTGCTGATTTCTCCTCTATCATGATCTAAGATAGAAAAATCCCTCTTCTTTGGAACTTAGAGGATTGTGGGATAGTGGGGCGACCACAGTCTTTAGGGCCTTTCTAGTTCTTCCTCCTTTCTAAGGTAAACAAAATAGCCTGAGAATGGACATGAGTTTCCCTGGTGGCTCAAATTGTAAATGATAGTACTGGACTGCAACCCAGTCTCCTGAAGATGTCCTCTGCTCTTGCCACATTGCAGCCCAGACCAAGTATCCCACTAAAAGCTCCCCTGGAGAGGCTGTAAACAGAGGAAAATGATGAGAGAGCCAGACTCTACCAGACAGCTCCCTCCTACAGATCTTCTTATGGATGCTGTCACCTATGGAACAGGCTCATTGTCACAGGGGCTCTTGGTCATCGGGTCATTAGGATAATATTGAACTTCTTAAAAAAGATTTTATTTATTCATTTTTAGAGAGAGGGGAAGAGAAGGAGAAAGAGAGGGAGAGAAACATAAATGTATGGTTGTCTCTTGTGCACCCCACACCGGGGACCTGGCCCACAACCCAGGCATATGCCCCAACTGGAAATTGAACTAGCAACCCCCTGGTTTGAAGCCCACACTCAATCCACTGAGCTACACCAGTCAGGATGGATAATATTAAACTTTAAAAATTTATTTTATTTTTTATTATTTCATAATTTTACTATTTCACAATAAAATGTTAGAATACGCAAGTAAGCAAATAAAAGAGAATAAAACATTATTCGTAATTCCAGCATTACCCAAAATGAACTAGTGTTAACATTTAGCTATATTTTCTTTCAGTTGTTGTTTTTTATTTGTATGTGTATCAGTGCATGTATAGGGGTATAGTTTGGGGCTGTGAGTGTACATATATACCGTATACATATATATTATATAGCTCAAGTTTGAAAATGGAACCATAGTATTTGGTGCCTCCTTTTTAACTTGGCAGTTTAACATAATTTTCTAGGCAATAAATATTTTTCTTCATATACACATGATGCATAGCATTATGTCTTCTGGATAAGCTATAATTAATTTAACCAATCTATTATATGTACATTTAAAGTGTTTCAGGTTTTCTGTTGTGATTAAAACTGCTGTGTTGAAATTCCTACACTTAAATCTTTTTGCCCAAGTCACTGAAATTATATTTTGAGTCAAAGCTATAATGTCATTGAGTGTTAAACAAATCACTTCTACCCAGTGGACAATCACCCTTGGCTAGGCTCTGCTCCATCATGGAGTCAGTTACAGAGCCACAGATTGGGGCTACAACAATGTGGTCCTCCCCAGTCCTTCTGGACATGGCCTCTTGCCCAGCTGATGTGAGGGAAACTCTAGGTGAATGATTCTGGGCTCTGCAAGGCACATTTTTCCATTCATATCTTCCTTCCCAACCACAGATCTCTGCACCTTTTCAAGAAAAGATAGAAATTAGTCCTGGCTGGTGTGGCTCAGTGGATTGAGTGCCGGCCTGCAAAACAAAAGGTCACCAGTTCAATTCCCTGTCAGGGCACATGCCTGGATTGCAGGCCAGGCCCCCAGTAGGGGGCATATGAGAGGTAACCACACATTGATGTTTCTCTTCCTCTCTTTCTCCCTCCCTTCCCCTTTCTCTAAAAATAAATAAATAAAATCTTTAAAGAAAAAAGAAATTATCAAGACCCTAGTGAATAGTATTTATTCAGTTATTATGTGTCAGGATCTTGTTTTTTTCATTAGATATCAGGGAGCAGGGAATGGGCACATATACCAAGGAACCAATAAAAATGTCCCCAGGAACGGGGAATAGCTGGTTGGATCAAGAAATAGTGGCTGAAACTAGAAAATAAGCAGAAGGGGTCAGTAAAAGAAAGGGGTGAGGGATAGCCACAGGGAACAGCTAGAGGGACCAGGGTACACTTACTGGAGATGAAGGATAGCCAAGGGACCTTGAGGACAGGTAGGAGTGCAATAGAGGAGACAGAAGAAATGGGAAACATAAGTCAGAGGTCAGGGAGCAGCAGAGAGACCAAGAAAGAGTTGTCAGAAGTGGTGATAGTGGTGTGCAAGGGAGAACAAGAGGGTCCAATAACAATTAGGGATCTCAACATAGGAGGAGAGACCAGGAGATGAAGGAACTGAATAGCAGCCAGAGGGAGCTGGGACCATACAGAGGGATGAAGAAGCAGAAGACTCATTTAAATAGAAAAAGCAAAAAGGTTCAGTGTGCTGGGTAAGAGCCTTCAGGATAAGCAACTTTGTGTGGTACCAGGGTGTAGAGGAAAATCTGGGGAGATGGGAAATGCAGAGACACCGGGGAACAAGAAATGGAAAGATGAATCTTGGAGCCAGTAGCTGCCAAAGGAAGCATGGACCAGCTGTTGAGGCTGTAGAACAGGTAGAGGAGCAGGGAAGGAAATGACCCATGGGACAGTTGGAGAGGCAGAGAAGGACTTAGAAGGCTGAGGAATAGCTGAAGGCACTAGGGGCCATATGGAACACAGAGCAGCTTCTGAGGTCTAAGACCAGCCAGAGGGAACAGCAAAGGTATGCTGGGTGTCCACCAGAGGTCCCAGACTAACTAGAAGCCTAGGGAATGGGAGACATGACCATTAAAACTGTCTTGTGTGTGATAACAACCTGACTGACTAGACAACTGATAGAAGGACCAGAGAACACACAGAAGGCATAGTATTTGTTCTTGAAGCTAGTTAGCAACCAAAGGCCCCAGGTACCAGGCACTGAAGCTAAGGACAGTAGAATTCAGAAAGAGGCTGGGAATCAATCAGATGTCCCCAGGATAGGGTGACAGGGGTGTCCTGGGATGGGAGACTTCCAGTGCTAAAATAGGGAAAGTCCTGGGCAAACTGGGACTGTCTGTCACCCTGCCCAAGAAATAGATTACCCAGCCAATAGTCAGACATAATGTAAGTGATGCAGCAGAAAAAAGTACAGAATCCAGCCATGGCACAGGCCACACAGAAATAGTATAATTTCATGGTCAAGAGCCTAGGAGCCAATTGACCCACACTCCACGAAGTGTGGCCCATGGACCAGAAATAGCAGCATCAGTTGAGAATGAATTAGCAATGTATTTAAGAACTGCTGAAGAAGCAAAAAAGAATGTAGACTAAAGAACAGTCAGGGGACTCAAATGGCAGTTAGTCTGTGTCTAGTAGAAGAAGTGAGAAAAGCTCATCAGGACCAGAGAACAGGCAAGTGGACCCAATCTAAAGATGGTAGAGGAGTAAGTGGAAATTACACTAACCTCCTCCCAGGACCAATCTGGAATTACAACTATGGTACTTCATTTTGCCATGTTTAATATGCACCCACATTTTGTGCACATTATACACAGGATTATTATATCTGTGGTATGTAATTGTTGTACCCATGTATAGTGCACATCCTTATTTTTCCCTCAAAATTTTGGGCAAAACAGTGAACATTATACATGGCAAAATATAGTAAATTGTAGAGAAATCATTTGGAATAAACAACTGAACAGTAGCTGGAGAGAAGCCTTATTTTATACCTATGAACAGACAGAATAAATCACTTCACCACAACGTGACTGGTATGGAGTGTGGAGGAGACGCAAGAGGGCTTTCTGGGCTCTCATGGGTGGCAGCTGAAGTGCCAGAGGGAAATTTTAGTGGCTGAGGGGTTCCCTTTGAGAAGTGTGGGGTCTAAGCCCCAAGATAGGCTCCCTAGCCTACACACCAGAGTTGGAAAGGAACCCAGATAACATCCAGCTGTGAAAAGTGGCAGGGTTTCTGTTGTCCAGGGAGAGATGGTTAGAGACACAGAGAACCTCTTAAATGACCAACCCCTCTCCCCTGCCAAATTTGTTTGTAGCCACTTATTCTGGGCTCCGGCAAAGGGAGGGCAAAGTAGACTGAAGACACTTGAGGAGTCTGGGGATGGTGGCTTTGGGAAGAAAATGGAGGGAGCAACCACCAGGATCCCTGTTCTGAGTCACCCCCATACTGCAGGAGCCATCTTGCTCAGGCAGAGCAGTTCCCTCCAAGTGGCATCAGCCTGAGGGGGAAGCAATAGCCCCGTCTACAGGAATTACTCTGGCCTACCCTGTGTGCTTAAGCCTGACAGCTGATTATAGACTGACTAGATTAATAACTGAAGAAAACAGCCACAAATTGTGGGTCACTGGTAGTCTTGAACAGGTTGCCTAGGGCCAGACTGGGACACCATCTGACAACACCAGGGGCAGATCCAGAAAGAGAGGATGGGGTAAACACTAGATTCTACTGAGATGAATTCCACTGCAGTCTTCATGACTTGCATTATTTTCTCTCCTGCATAGATTTTTAATATTCATTTCTTGTCCTTCAAATCTGTGCCTATTAGGTTACTAGTTTTTGTTATAGTTTATTTCAAATCTCATATTTTGCTCCTCTGTTATTTTTGTTTTAAATTTTATTTTCTCTTTTGCTATGACTTATTTCCATTCCATACTCTTACTACTTCTACCCACTCCAGCCTCTCAAAACCATTTTTCTTATCATTATTCTGCCATCTGCCACCTTGCTCACCTCTGTCCTCCAGCCACCACCTTGCTGTGAGTCTTCTCTGCCCTGGCTACCCATCTCCACCCCTCCTACCAGTCTGAATGAATGTTTCTTCTTTAACTCCTTGGTTTTTGGACTTCCATACAGTTCAATTTTCAGGCAGTTTTTATTATTTTTTGTTTTTAAATTTGTTGTTGTCCTTCTTTTGATTGTGTGAACAGTTTCTTAGCCTTTCCTTGACTTTCATAACACTGACAGTTTTGAAGAATGTCTCTCAATTTCAGTTTGTTTCTTGCTTCTGCATAATTAGACTTGTGTTATTCATTTTTGTCAGGAACATCACAGAAATGATGTTCTGGCCTTCTCAGTGCCTCATGTCAGAAGGCACTTAATATCAATTTATCTCTTATTGATATTAACTTTGATCACCTGGCTAAGATGCTATCTGCCAGGTACTATGAAGTTACCATCTTTCCCTTTGTAATTAATAACTATTTTGTTGGGAGATCCTTTTAGACTATGTAAATATCCTATTTCTCATAATTTTGTCCACTGGATTTAACATCCACTGATGATTTTTGCCTGCAACAATTAGTAGTTGCTGTTTCCCTATGGTGTATGGGAAACATTCCTTACTTTGATACTGAAAGGACAGTGTCCCAGGCACAGTGAGCACACTTTGATTTGCCATTTGTCACTAATAGGCACTAGAGCTGCTTGTTCCTATAAGTGGAGAAATGACTGACTACAGGATTGGAACAGGGAGTGTACAAAATTATCCAGAGGAATCAGTGCTGGAGAGTAATGAGGTGCTCAAAAGATGGGGGCATGTCAAAAGCACAGAGGAGTCAGGTTGAAGGAGTTCTCTGGACAAATCTGGGACAATTTGAGTAGCAATATAAATTATGATAGTAATAGAGTATAACCTGCTGAGTAAAGTAGGAAATCACTAGTCCATGTGATAGGTAGGTAGGTAGGTGGACAGATAGATAAGAAAGAAGTAAATTCTTCTTTTAATAGCATCCTGATCTTTTATGGTGTGTCCACTAACTTCTCCAATCTTTCTGAAGATAATATTGTTAATTTGTTACAAACTTTTTATTTTGAAATAATTGTAAATTTATAGAAAGTTGCAAAGATGGTACAGAAAAGTCCTATGTAACACTTTGCCCAGTTTCCCCCAGTGGTTACATCCTGCATCACTAGAGTCCAGTATGGCAAACAGGAAACTGACATTGATACAGTGTGTGTAGTTCGCTGCCATTTTATACACATGTAGATTCCTGTACAATAATCCAGATACAGAACTATTCCATCAGCACATAGGTCTACTGGTGTGTTGACATTTTATCAGTTACAGTGAAATATAGAAAACTTACCTGCCTTTAAGTCCCTTTACCCTCACAGTTTATAATAAAATTGTCTTAAATATTTCCTCTACATACATGGAGATCCACATCAAACAATGTTAGACTTTTTGCTCTAAACTTCAAATATAATTTAGAACACTCAAGAGCAGAAGGAAAGCCTGTTGTATTTATCCATATATTTGTTCTTTCCATTTTTTCTTTCTGATGTTCCAAGAGTCCTTTTATCATCTCCTTTCTGCTTAGAGAGCTTCCTTTAGCCTTTCTTTTAGGGTAGGTCTACTGGCAACACATTTTCTTAGTCTTCATTCATCGGGGAATGTCTTGATTTCCCCTTCATTTCTTCTTTTTTCTCTTTTAAAATTTGTATTGATATTTTAGGGGGGAAGAGAGAGAAGGTGGAGCATTGATTTTGTTGTTCTACCCACTCATGCATTCATTGGTTGCTTCTTGTATGTGCCCTGACCAGGGATTGAACCCACAACCTATATATCAGGACAACACTCCAACCAACTGAGCCACCCAGCCAGGGCCATTTATTCTTTTAATAAAAGCTTTACTGAGCCCTGGCTCGTGTGGCTCAGTGGACTGAGCACTGGCCTGTGAACCAAAGGGTCACTAGTTGGATTCCCAGTCAGGGCACATGCCTGTGTTGTGGGCCAGGTCCCTAGTAGGGGGTGTGTGAGAGGCAACCACACATTGATGTTTTTCTCCTTCACTTCCTCCTTCCCTTCCCCTCTCTCTAAAAATAAATAAATTAATTAATTAAAAATAAAATAAAATGAGCCTTATTGAGATATAATTCACATGCCATACAATTTACCCAAAGTATGCAGTTCAATGTGTTTTTTGTATATTTATAAATATGTGTAACCATTACTACAGTTTTAGAGCATTTCCATCACCTCAAAAAGAAACCCTATACATACCCTTAGCAATCACTCCCCTTCCTTGTTTCCCTACTCCTTACCTCTCCCAACTCTATGAAACCACTACTTTTTGTCTCTATAGACTTCACTATTCTAGACATTTTGTATGAATTGATCTTTGTGTATGGATTCTTTCACTCAACATAATGTTTCAGTGTTCATTCATGTTGTAGCATGTATCAGTATTTCATTCCCTTTTATGACTGTATAATATTCCATGGTACAGATATACCACCTTGTGTTTACCCATTTGTCAGCCAATGTACATTTGGATTGTTTCCACCTTTTGGATATATAAGCAATACTGCTATAAACATTTGTGTACAAGTTTTTATGTGGACATATATTTTCATTTATCTTGAGTAGAATTGCTAGACCAAATGATAACTTGTATTTAATCATTTGAGGAACTACCAAACTGTTTTTGAAAGCAGGTCTACCATTTTACATCCCACCAGCAATGTGTGAAGGTTCCAATTTCTCCACATCTTTGTCAGCACATGCTATTATCTGTCTTTTTAACTCTAGTTATCCTAGTAGATGTGAGGTGGAATCTCAATGTAGCTTTGATTTGTATTTTCCTGATAATCAATGATGTCAAGCATCTATTCATGTATTTGTTAACTATTACCTCTTTATTTCCGAAGTGTAATTTTGCTAGACACAGAATTCAGGGTTGACAGTTCTTTTCTTTCACACTTGAAAAATATTGTGCCACTTCCTTCTCACCTCCATGGTTTTGATGAGCAATTCTCTGTTACTTTGTTTTTCCCCCTGTAGGTAAGGTGTCATTCTCTCTTGCTGATTTTAAGACTGTTTTCTGAATTTAGATTTCTGAAGTTTGATTATAGTGTGTCTCTGTGTAGCTTTTTGGTTTATTCTTCTGGGGTTTGCTCAGCTTCTGGACTCTCTAAGTTAATATCACTTGTCAAATTTGAGAAATTTTAAGCCATAATTTCTTCAAATACTTTTTCAACCCCACACTCCTTCTCCTCTCCCTCTGAGACTCCAATGACATCAATGCCAGATCTTTTGTTATAGTCTCATAGGTCCCTGAGACTGCTCATTTTTTCCCCAGTTTTCTTTCAGTTATTCAAATTGGATCATTTGTAGTTTTCTATTGTCAAAATGTCTGATTATTTTCCTTTGTCCTTTTTATTCTGCTTTTGAGCTATTGAGCTTGTCCACTGAGTTTTAAATTTTTGGTTATTATATTTTTTCAGTTCTAAAATTTCCATTCAGTTCTTTTTTATATCTTCTATTTCTTTGCTAAGACATTCTATTTTTGCATTATAATGGCTACTTTAAAAATCTTGTCAGATAATTCTAACATCTGTATCATTTTGGTATTGGTGTCTATTGTCTCTTCTCATTAAAGTTGGGATTTTCTTGCTTCTTCATATGATATCTGATTTTTAATTATGTCATGGATATCTTGGGAAGTATGAGACTCTGGATATTATTTAAATCTTGTGTTTAGCAGGCCTCTGCTGACTCCATCTGCTAGAAAAGGAGAATCTCCTTCTTACTGCCAGATGGAGGCAGAAGTTCAGGCATCTCAGAGGGGAATGAGCACCTTGTTGCTGCTGGGTTGGGATGGAAATCAAAGATCTTCACTTAGCCTAAACTGACACTATGGAGGAGGGGCCTCATTACCCCCAGGAAAGGATGAAATTCTAAGCTCCTTACTCAGCTATTGCTGATGGGAATGGTGATAGGGGCCACACTTTTCCTGTGATGCTTGGCTGGAATGGGGCAATTATTATCAAAAACTTTCTTGTTGCATTGCCCCATTTCCTGGTCCTTTTGCTAGAGAGAGCAGGCTTTGGAGGGGCAGTTTTTTGTATGCCAATTGGCTTTCTGGGTTTCCAGCCCTTCACAGCACCTAGTCCAGGATATATGGGACAAAAAGAAAACACAGGAAAACCACTATTGTGTCATTTGACAGGTTCTGAGGTCCCTAGCCAGTTTACCTTCTCTCCAACTGATAGAGTCTTCTTTTTTCTTTTTTAAGATTTTTAATTAATTAATTTATTTTTAGAGAGAGGGAAAGGGAAGGAGAAAGAGAGGGAGAGAAACATCAATGTGCAGTTGCCTCTTGGGCTGGCCTGTGACCTGGCCTACAACCCAGGCACGTGCCCTGATTGGGAATCAAACCGCTGACACTTTGGTTCGCAGGCCGACACTCAATCCACTGAGCCACACCAGCCAGGGCTGACAGTCTTATCTTTGTTTTACATATAATGTCCAGGGCTTTCAGTTGTACTTAGCAAATTGGAGCAAGGGAAAATCATGTCTATTTCACTTTTGTTCAATTGGCAATTTTTAACTTAATTTTTTTGAGCAGTTAACACATTCTTTTGGTTTTCTTCCCCAGCACCTCAGATCTCCTTAGTACAGAAAACTGGTCCTGATTAGTTTGTGGGTGGGGTGTATCTTTAGAGATTATGCAAATAAATACAACAAAAAAATCTTTAACATTTTCCCACAAAGACAGTAGATACCGTTATATTAAACACTGATTTTTTTTAAGTACTGGTTTTTTTACCTTTTTATCATGAAATATTACATACATTTTAAATAATGCTGCTGTAAATATTCTTGAATATGCCTCCTGCTGCATATGTACACATCTTTAAATTGGGCATATTTCCATGAGTAGAATCACTGTATCCTAGTGTATGCATGTCTTCAGCATTACCAGATGAAACCAAAATATTTTCCAATATGGTTGTACCAATTTACATGGCCATGGGTAATGCGAGAGTTCTCATTGCATCATATTATTTTCATTACTTTGTATTTTTAGCCCTTTTCATTGAAAACATTCTAAGGGTTGTGAAGTGGTATCTTATTGTGGTTTGAATTTGCATTCTCTGGTTAACTGAGGTTAAGCCCTTGCTATGTGTCTATTGACACTTTGGATTTACTCTTTTGTAAAATGCCCATTCAAATCCTTTTCCCACTTTCTACTAGGTGGTCTCTTTTCTTCCTATTGGTTTGTGAAAGTTATTTATATCCTCTAAATAAAAGATTTTGTCAGTAATATTTGTTGAAGATATCTTCTATTCTGTGGCTTTCCTGTTTCCCCTCTTATAATGCTATCTTTTAAATGAATAGAAGTTTTAAACTTTATTATAGACAGACTTATCAATCTTTTTCTTTATGGTTAATGTTTTTAGTATCCCATTTGAGAATTATTTTCCTAAACCAACATCATGAAGATATTTGTCTATATTGTCTTTTAAAGTGTTTATTGTTTTGCGTTTCCCCCATACATTTCTTCCAAATGCCTTTTAGCACCCTTTGTGTCTCCCTGTGTTGGTGTTCAAGTGTTTAATTTTTTCTGTATTTTATTCAACTCCATTGCCATTGCTAAGCACAGAATTGACCAGCAAATATATTGTATCTTGTTCTTACATTAACTGGAAGACATAAAGAGAACCCATATTAATCCCCATTTTTGAAAAAAATGAATGACTAAATGAATAAGTAAATGAATGTAATATGCAATGAATATCAAGATACTTCAATAAGTTTTTTTTCTCAGAAAATAAAAATGCAAGGAAAATAAAATACCTAGGAATAAACCTAACCAAAGAGGTAAAAGACCTGTATTCAGAAAACTACATAACACTGAGGAGAGAAATCAAGGAGGACACAAACAAATGGAAACATATACCGTGTTCATGGATTGGAAGAATTAATATCATTAAAATGTTCATACTACCAAAAGCAATCTACACATTCAATGCAATACCGATTAAAGTACCAATGGCATATTTCACAGACATAGAACAAACACTTCAACAATTTATATGGAACCATAAACGACCCCGAATAGCTGCTGCAATTTTGAGAAAGAAGAGTAAAGTAGGAGGAATCACAATACCTGACATTAAACTATACTACAAGGCCACTGTAATCAAAACAGCCTGGTACTGGCATAAAAACAGGCACATGGACCAATGGAACAGAACAGAGAGCCCAGAAATAAACCCAAGCCTCTACGGTCAATTAATATTTGACAAAGGAAGCAGCAACATAAAATGGAATAAAAATAGCCTCTTCAACAAATGGTGTTGGGAGAACTGGACAGCTATGTGCAAAAAAATGAAACTCGAGCACCAACTTACACCTTATACAAAAATAGATTCAAGGTGGATAAAGACTTAAATATAAAGCGTGACACCATTAAAGTCCTAGAAGAGAACGTAGGTAGGAAAATCTCAGATATTTCACGCAGAAACTTTTTTACTGACTTGTCTCCTAGAGCAAGGGACATAAAGGAAAGAATAAACAAATGGGACCTCATCAAAATTAAAAGCTTTTGCACAGCTAAGGAAAACAGTATCAAAATAAAAAGAGAACCAACTGTATGGGAAAACATATTTGCTAATGATACCTCAGACAAGGGTTTAATCTCCAAAATATATAAAGAACTTACGCGACTCCACTCTAAGAAGACAAGTAACCCAATTAAAAAATGGGCAAAGGACTTGAACAGACAATTCTCCAAGGAGGACATACAGAAAATCCAAAGACACATGAAACGATGTTCAATATCGCTAGCCATCAGAGAGATGCAGATTAAAACCACAATGAGATACCACTTCACACCAGTCAGAATGGCCATCATAAACAAAGCAACAAACAACAAGTGTTGGAGAGGGTGTGGAGAAACGGGGTCCCTAGTGCACTGTTGGTGGGACTGCAGACTGGTACAACCATTATGGAAAGCAGTTTGGAACTTCCTCAGAAAACTAAAAATGGATCTGCCTTTTGACCCAGCAATTCCATTGCTGGGACTCTATCCTAAGAACACTAAAACACCAATACAAAAGAACCTTTGCACCCCGATGTTCATAGCAGCACAATTTACAATAGCTAGGTGCTGGAAGCAACCTAGATGCCCATCAGTAAATGAATGGATCAAAAAACTATGGTACATTTACACAATGGAATTCTATACAGCAGAAAGAAAGAAGGAGCTCATACCCTTTGCAACAGCTTGGATGGAGCTGGAAAGCATTATGCTAAGTGAAACAAGCCAGGCAGTGAAAGACAAATACCACATGATATCACCTTTAACAGGAATCTAAACAACAAAACAAAACAAAACAAAAAACTAGCAAAATATAACCAAAGACACTGAAATAGGGGATAGTCTGACAGTGGCCAGAGGGGAGAGAAGAGGGAATTTCAGGGGGGAATGGGTAGGGATTACAGGAACAAATTTGGAGGACACATGGACAAAAACTAAGGGTGGGGGGTAATGGGGGGAAGGGGGGAGGGTTGGGTGGAGGGGCTGGAACGGGAGTAGGGGGGAGAAAACTGTACTTGAACAATGATTGAAATAAAAAAAATAAAATAAAATAAAATAAAATTGGGATCATCTCATTCAAAAATTTTGTAACCTGCTTTTAAATTTAATAATACATCTCAAATAGTTTTCAATAAAAATTAAAAAATAAAATATTCCTTAAAATAAAAAAAAAGAAAATAAAAATGCAAAACTAGGTACTGAGTGAAAACCCTATGATACATTATAGTAAAAATCATTAAAAAGAACTTCCTATTTATCTTCCTATTATACCCCCCTGCTGACCATGTTGTTTTGAACAGGATTGTATTGTTACAGGTCTCAGTGTCATTCGAGGATGTGACTGTGGACTTCAGCAGGGAGGAGTGGCAGCACTTGGACCCTGTTCAGAGGTGCCTATACCGGGATGTGACACTAGAGAACTATAACCACCTGCTCTCAGTTGGTGAGCACAGCCACCTATGTCTGTCAGGGGCCTCAGTGAGGCTATTTGCATTCTCAGCTGCTGAGTGTTCTGGGTCATTGCAAGTGTGTGTTGATATTATTGTCCTTGATTTGTCTGACACTCTTCAGTCCTTTTTCACCTCTGTGATTATTACTTTATTTCCAGTGAAATGTAATTAGTTTTCTGAAGAGCAAATGGAATTGTCATTGAAAGGTCCCTGAAGTCCATTTAGCTGGACTCAATCTTGTGTCATGTCCTGTTAACAGGGTACCAAGTTCCCAAACCAGAGGTCATCTTCAAGTTGGAGCAAGGAGAGGGACTGTGGACATTGGAGGGGGAAACCCCACATCAGAGCTGTTCAGGTGAGTGAGTGTGGTTCAGGCAGATGGAGGACATGGAAATAAATCTCACTTTTGTAGGAGACATTGGTACCTTCCAAAGGCTGTGAAGATAATTTGTCTTGGAAGCTGTAAACTTTTGTAGTTGTTTGGGGGATAGGTGACAGAAGACCCTAAATGCCATCTGATACCTAAATGCCATCTCCAGCTATGACCCAGCTATTGCCATATCTCTTCTGTTGGCTTTTTGACAAGAAAGCTATCTCCAATCCTGTACACTGGATCACATACATACCACCCTATTTAATATAGCACCTTTTTATACTTCCTACTCCACCTCCATCCCCCTTATCTTAGATTCTTTCCTTGTACATTCAGATATGTTTAAATTTCTTTCCTTTTATTCCAATTCCCCATATTCATTACTTATGCCTCCTCCCATGGGCACCTGGTCCAATGTATTTGATCTTTGAATTTGTGTGGTATTTCTCTTAAAGCCTGAAGTATTGGTTTATGAGTATGTACTTTTAGTATATATAAATTATTTTCTGCTATGTGTCTTAATTGTGTTCCTTTTTTTCACTTGTTATCTCTTGTCCTTTTGATGATAGCCATTCTAACAGGTGTGAGGTGATACCATTATGGTTTCAATTTCCCTGATGATCAGTGGTATTGGGCACCTTTTCATGAACTTGTTGTTCATCTGTATATTTTCTTGGAAAACTTTCTATTCAGTTCCGCTGGCCTTTTTAAAATTGAATTGGATTAGAGGGTTGGTTTATTTTGTTATTGTGTTATATGAGTTCTTTATATTTTGGATATTAACCTTTCATCAGATGTATGATTTGCAAATATTTTCTCCTATTACCTAGGTTGCTCTTCATTTTGCTGATTGTTTCTTTGGCTTTACATTTTTAACATTTTCTTTATGTTTAACACATTTATTGTCTTCATTGAATCTTACTCTATTCTGTGCTCTGTTTGTTGAGATGATACATTTTCACCCTGTGATCAGGTATCACTATTCCATGAAATGGCTCTTAATTACTTCAGCATATATGACTCTTTTCTTTTTCTCTTCCTCCATCTCATGGGAACTTAGAGAAAAAGCACAGGATTTTAGACTATGTGATAACTGAGGCTTTTAACTCTGTTTTTACAAAGTTCCCAGAATTAAGACCTTGTTTCTATTGTATAATTCAAGGTCTGATCAGAAGAGAGAAACCACATACTAATTTGAATCGGGAAGTTTAACAGAAAGAATTATTAGCTATAATGAGATTAAACTAACAAGGGGTGGCTAGTAAAAGTAAATAGAACTCAGCCCTGGCTGGCGTAGCTCAGTGAATTGAGCGCGGGCTGGGAACCAAAGTGTCCCAGGTTCGATTCCCAGCTAGGGTACATTCCTGGGTTGCAGGCCATAACCCCCAGCAACCATACATTGATCTCTCTCTCTCTCTCTCTCTCTCTCTCTCTCTCTCCCTTCCCTCCCTAAAAATAAATAAATAAAATCTTAAAAAAAAAGTAAATAGAACTCTAAAGAATAAAGAAATAGCAGGAATAAGGAACAGCCAGTACCTCTACTATTGTGATGCAGCACCCAAGCAAATGCCTCCCTTGCTTCCAAGGGATGAAATCCAGACTTTGCTACAAGGGCACAACTGTGGTTCACAGCATGACAGAAGAATTTCTGTGGTGCCATGCTGGCAAGAGGTGCTGGAAATCTTCCCTCTGGGGTTTCAGAAAGCGGATCATGGGGAAGTGTCTTGCTGAAGGTATTATACTACCAATCATCTGAGCAGCATGCCAAGGTAAACCGCTGGGTGCTACTGGCTGCAATACACTGTAGGGGTTAGGTGCTGGAGAAGTTATCCATTACAAGCCACCCACACTGCAAGACCTGGGTGCTGGAGAAGTTGCATGTGCATCATGAGCCAGATACTAGCAAAGCTGCCCACACTGCTCTCTCTGAAAGAGTGTGCTAACTGAGCCTACTAGAATGAGGAAGCAAAACCACTCTCCCCTGTGATGTCTCTCCATTACCTTCCACTGACCAAGCTCATCATTGTACCAGCTGATAAGGGAAAAACATACATAAAGAGACTCAGGTCCATTTTTGTAGAGTGGACAAGGAAGCATGAATTTGGGGTTGAGAGGCAATAAATTGATAACTGGCACACTTATTCTTCAGTTTCCCAGAGTGAAGCATGGAAATTATTTAGTAAATTTAAACTTAAATTTATTGAATTTGGGGAGATAGAGGAGGATATTTTACTCTTTTTCAGAAGGATTGTTCAAGTGTTTGCTAGGAGGCATTCAAAGAACCATAGAATATATTTGGAAAGGGAAGACAGCTGCATGACATGTTAATGATTTCAGTCTTTGTGTATTAATATTTTTTTATAACACAAAACTATACAAAATTGAGTAACAATGTATGTGGTGCCATATTTCTTTATATGTTCATAGCAGATACAACCTCCCCAGAGATGTACTGAAATTAGAAGTAATATCATGGGCAGTCCATTTTGAATATGCACAGAGGAGTAAAACAATAAGCTTAACATAAATGTATATTCTCTCATATAATAATTCTGAATAGGTTCACTCAACAAGTCAACCTTAATCCTGACATATCACTCATAGACCATGTTCCAAATCATTGTTCTAGCATCCCTAGGGCATTGTTGTCACTTGCATGGTTTATGTTGGGTCATTATTGCATTCAGTGGGGAGAGAAAGGAGGAATACAGAAAATTTGTCTACTGTCTTAAGGCTTGATATGGAAGTTGCACATATCAATCACTTTTGCTTATACTCCACTGGTGAGAACAAAGTGAAGATGGTCAATGTAATGCCCAGCTACATTCTGTTACTATAAAATAAGAGGTAAATTGATTTTGATGAATGGCTTGAAGTTCCTACAAAAGATGGCTTTCCTTCTATTATTTTACTCTTGTTAAAAGCATGTATTTCTGGGACCAAAAAAAACCTTGCAGCTGGCTATATAAGTGGAGCACAGATACCTATTTACTGTTTGTCTATGTCAAGATGGCTGGTGTTGTAAGAGTTTTTCTTATAGATATAAAAGAATTGATGTTTGATGCACGTAAGTTTAATGTTGATGCTCATAATGGTTCAGAGAGAAAAGCAAGAAGCAGAGAGATTAGTAAGGTTTTAGAGTTGATGTGTAATAAGGACATATGAAGTCTGTCTGGAAAGAGTCCAGCCATTGTTAATGTAATGAGAATGGATTGTGCAACACTGATGTAACCTGGCAGCCAAGGAGAGTGGACTAGAATGTACATGTGTGAATAATGATGACTTCACTGTACTAGTCAGTAGGGTGAGTAGACACCATTGAGAGAGCATGTGTATTCTGTGGCCATCACATTCAAAATGATGGAGTGAGTAGAGCAATGAATCTGCATCAGATTTTGCTTTAAGCTTGAATATTCCTCTATAGAAACTATTAAAATGACTCAGAATGCCACAGCTATGGGCAACTGGTGATTGGCAGCTTCATCACAACAACATGCCTGCTCATGGATCACATCTTGTGCAGAGTTTTTTTGTGAAACATGAAATCACCCAGGTGACTCAGCCCCACTACAGCCCAGATTTGGTGCTCTGTGACTTCTGGCTTTTCCTAAAACTAAAACCACCTTTTAAAGGGAACAGACTTCAGACCCTTGATGAGATTCAGGAAAATATGACGGGGCAGCTTATGGCAATTGGGAGAAATGTATAAGGTCACAAGGTGCCTACTTTGAAGGGGACTAAGGCATCATTTTCCTATGTGTAGTGTTTCTTGTATCTTGTATCTTGTTCTATAAATGTCTCTATTTTTCATAGAACATAGCTGGATACCTTCTGGACAGACCTTGTATAATCTGAAATATTTCTTGCATGCCAGGCTTCCCTTTAACAGGCTTTAGTTTCTTCTTCTGGTTACTTGTTTCATTATCCAGACCTTCTATTAGTGGATATGGGTTCCCAGGGTTCAAATCCTATCGCTCCCACTTATTTGGCTATTTGATTTTCAACAAGTTACATAACTTCTCTGTTTGTTTTCTCACCTGTGAAACATTATTGATAATGATAGCTACCTCTTAGAGTTTAGTGAAGATTAAATGAACTGTTATGTGTAAAGCACTTGGAACAGTGCCCACTGTATCGCAAATGTTATATAATTGTTTTGTATATAGTGAGTGTTCTACAAGAATTTTATATTACTGCATTATCACTATTTTCATTATTGTCATATGGACTCTGTGTTCATCTTGTCTGAATTACATGTACCCTCTATCCTCTGCTAATTATTCTTTGAGTCATTTTCCTTTTTCTTTTTAGATGAAGATATTGGGCAAACCCAACAACAGAGAGTTTCTGGAGAAGTTTTATTCTACTGTGAGAAATTTGGTCAATCCATAGAAGATTCATTGTGTTCCATTTTAGAATTGTGGCAAGATAATGACCAGCTAGAGAGAGATCAAGAAAATAACCCTGTAAGTCATGTGAAAGCATTCATTAAAGAGAGTGGCTATGAATGTAAAAACTTTGAAAAACTAATTCATATGAGTACCAAGATTGTTCCTTCAATTAAAAGACTCCATAACTATGACACATTTGGAAAGGGTTTGAAGCATACTTTAAACTTACATAATCATAATAAAAGCAATGCAACAATGAGCCTTGATAAGATTTTTGGAAATGGCAACAATTTCGCTCATAGCTCTTTCTGCACTAAGAATGACAATACTAATACCGAAACAAATGCTTGTGAACATAATCAATGTGGGAAACATCTTGGCCACAAACAAGCTCTCATCCACCATCAGAAAATTCATATCAGGAGGAAGCTTTGTGTGTGTACTGAGTATGTGAAGAGCTTTGCCCAGAAGTCAGATCTCTTTGCACATCAGAGAATTAATGCTGGAGAAAAATCCCATGAATGTAACAAAAGTAATAAAGTCTTCACTCAGAAGCCCCAAATTGATGTAGCTCAGAGTGTTTATACAAGAGAAAAATCCTATACATGTACTCATTGTAAGAAGGCCTTTACTCTCAAGTCCAACCTCATTACACATCAGAAAATTCATACTGGGCAGAAAGCCTATAAATGCAGTGAATGTGGAAAAGCCTTTTTCCACAGATCGTATCTCTTTAGACATATGAGAATTCATACAGGAGAAAAACCTTATGAATGCAGTGAATGTGGAAGGGGCTTCTCCCAAAATTCAGACCTCAGTATTCATCAGAAAACTCACACTGGAGAGAAACTCTATGCATGCAGTGAGTGTGGGAAAGCCTTCACAAGACAATCAGCACTCAGGATGCATCAGAGAATTCACACAGGAGAGAAACCCTATGTATGCACTGAATGTGGGAAGGCCTTCATCCAGAAATCACATTTCAATACACATCAGAGAATTCATACTGGAGAGAAGCCTCATGAATGCAATGACTGTGGGAAGTCATTCACTAAGAAGTCACAACTCCATGTGCATCAAAGAATTCACACAGGAGAAAAGCCCTATATATGCACAGAATGTGGGAAGGTCTTTACTCATAGGACAAACCTCACTACTCATCAAAAAACTCATACTGGAGAGAAACCCCATATGTGTGCTGAATGTGGGAAGGCTTTCAGTGATCAGTCAAATCTCATTAAACACCAGAAAATTCATACTGGACAGAAACCCTATAAATGCAATGGTTGTGGAAAAGCCTTCATATGGAAGTCACGCCTCAAAATACATCAGAAATCTCATATTGGAGAGAGACACTATGAATGCAATGAGTGTGGGAAAGCCTTTATCCAGAAATCAACACTAAGTGTGCATCAGAGAATCCATACAGGAGAGAAACCCTATGTTTGTCTTGACTGTGGGAAGGCCTTCATCCAGAAATCACATTTCATTGCACATCATAGAATTCATACTGGAGAGAAGCCTTATGAATGCAGTGACTGCAGAAAATGCTTCACTAAGAAGTCACAGCTCCGTGTGCATCAGAAAATTCACACAGGAGAGAAACCCAATATATGTACTGAATGTGGGAAAGCCTTCACTGACAGGTCAAATCTCATAACACACCAGAAAATCCATACTAGAGAGAAACCCTATAAATGCAGTGACTGTGGAAAAACCTTCACCTGGAAATCACACCTCACCATCCATCAGAAATCTCATACTGGAGAGAGACACTATGAATGCAGTAAATGTGGGAAAGCTTTCATCCAGAAAGCAACACTAAGTATGCATCAGTTAATTCACACAGGAAAGAAACCATATGCTTGTACAGAATGTCAGAAGGCTTTCACTGACAGATCAAATCTCATTAAACACCAGAAAACTCATAGTGGAGAAAAAAATTATAAAAGCAGTGACTGAAAAAAAGCCTTCAGCTGGAAATTGTAATCAGGTATGCATCAGATGGCTCATAGTGGAGAAGAGGAGTGCCTGATGACATAATCATTGTGTATGGGGAAATAGATGCGACAGACTACAGGTGAAGTGGACAGAAAGCAAACAAAGCCAAGTATCCCCCAAAACCAAATAACTACATTACCACAGTTAATACACAATTTTATGTGTAGGGAGACTCTTCAATAAAACCTTTTGACAATAGTCCTGTTTGGTTTCATGACCCATGCAGGGGCTCTCAAGCTCCTGTAAATAGTAGAAATAGGGACCCCAGAAGATGATTTTTAATCTCTTATGTTTCACTTTTTGAATAAAGAACTTTATAAATTTAGCATTGATTAGATCTTCATACCCTGGAATGTAAAAGTATTCAATATTGGACAAAATATTTCAAATTTATAGGGTGGGGCAAAAACGTTTTCATTGTCTAAATACCTGCAGGCACAGAAGTCAAAGCAAAAATCTACTTTGGAATGCAGATCTGTGAGTAGAAGCCAGGAGTTTTTGTGATCATTGACATTCAAAACACAGAAAAGACTGCATGAACTGTTCTTTCTCTTCCCTTTGAGAAGTCACCATGGTATGTTTCTTAAAAATGAAACTTTAAAACTTAAAGTTAAGTCTGACTTTATGCATTGGCAAATTAGAAAAAGCTCTAGGAGTGGGAAGATGGCGGCTTTACTCTAGGCAGCGTTTTTCTTGGCTTCTGTGAAGAGGAAGGAAACTTGTGGATCGGTGGAGAAACAGAGCAAGTGGACTAGGTTACTGAATCACTTTTGAAAACAGGACATCAAAAATTATTGTGATCATGGAAAAACCAGACGGACCCCGGAGTCCGGAAGAATGTGGAAGTGAGATCCAGAGAGCCAGTGTGCTCGGGAGCGCCCAGGGTACCTGACAGACTTGCTGAGATTTGGGCTGGGAGAGAGAGAAGCATTTCAAACATCCCTCAGCCAGCTGAAGCCAGCAAGATCAGAAAAACTGGTCTGGCCAGTTAGAAACCAATAAGAGAGTAGGGGGAAGCTGTGAACACCAGGATACATGAAGGAGATTGCACCACTGAATCTCACAAATATTCTACTACAGAAGTTCACACCATAATTACAGGGAATCAGAACAGATCAAATTAACAAACAAGAAGAAAAAAGAAGAAACACAGGAACAATGAGAAAACAAAGAAACAACCCCCAACTGCAGGGAAATGAGGAAGCCTCAGGAAAAATGCTAAATGAAATAGAGGCAACTCAACTATCAGATAGTGAGTTCCAAACAATGATTACCAGGAAGTTCAATGAACTCACATTGAGCTTTCAGAAATTAGAGGGAAACTACATCAATCTCACTGCAAACTACATAAACATGAAAAAGGAAATAGAAACTCTCAACAAAGGTCAAGAGGAAATGAAGAATACAATTTCTGAACTGAAGAACACAGTAGAAGGAATGAAAAGCAGGATCGATGAAGCAGAAGATCGGATTAGCGAGCTGGAGGACAAAGTAGAAAACAACATCCAGAAAGAGCAACAAAAGGAAAAGAGGCTCAGAAAAAATGAAGAGGGATTAAGAGAAATGCAAGACAATATGAAACGTAATAATATCCGTATAATAGGGATACCAGAAGGAGAAGAAGAGCAAGGGATTCAAAACCTAGTTGAACAAGTAATGAAGGAGAACTTCCCTAATTTGATGAGAGAAAAAGTCACACAAATCCAGGAAACACAGAGAGTCCCAATCAAGAGGAATCCAAAGAGGCCCAGCTCAAGACACATCATCATTAAAATGGCAAAATTTCAAGACAAAGAGAGAATCTTAAAGGCAGCAAGGGAGAAAAAGGAAGTAACATACAAGGGAGCCCCAATAAGGCTAACAGCTGACTTCTCAATGGAAACACTTCAAACCAGAAGAGAATGGCAAGAAATACTCCAGGTAATGAGAACCAGAGGTCTGCAACCAAGGCGACTATATGCAGCAAGGCTCTCGATCAAGACAGAAGGCCAAATAAGAAGCTTCCCAGACAAAAGAAGTCTAAAAGAATACACCTCCACCAAACCAGCTCTGCAAGAGATCCTAAAGGGACTGCTTTAAGGAAGGGAAGGAAAAGAGAGAGAGAGAGAGAGAGAGAGAGAGAGTGAGAGAGTGAGAGAGAGAGAGAGAGAGAGAGAGAGAGGGAGAGAAAGAGAGAGAGAGGAACACACGTACATAAAAGAAAATGAATAAGTACCTATCAATAATAACCTTAAACATAAATGGATTAAATGCTCCAATCAAAAGACACAGAATAGCTGAATGGATAAGAAAAAATGACCCACATATCTGCTGTCTACAAGAGACCCACCTCAGGATAAAAGACCTACACAAGCTCAAAGTGAAGGGCTGGAGACAAATCTTCCAAGCAAATGGACAGGAAAAAAAAGCCGGGGTAGCAATACTCATATCAGACAAAATAGACTTCCAAAAAAGGTCCATAAAGAGAGACCCAGAAGGTCACTTCATAATACTCAAGGGAAGAATCCATCAAAAAGATATAAATATTGTAAATATATATGCACCCAACATAGGAGCACCCAAATACATAAAGAAAATCTTAGAGGACTTCAAGAAACATATGGACAGCAACACAATTATAGTGGGAGGTTTTAATACCCCACTATCAAAAATGGACAGATCTTCTAAACAAAATATCAATAAAGATATTGTGGCATTGAACAATACCCTTGAGGAAATGAACTTTACTGATATATTCAGAGCCTTCCATCCAAAAGAAGCTAAATATACATTCTTTTCAAATGTACACGGAACATTCTCAAAGATAGACCACATGATAGGACACAAAACAAGCCTCAAGAATTTCAAGAAAATTGAAATCATACCAAGCATTTTCTTGGACCAAAGGGACTGAAGCTAGAAACCAACCCCAAGGGAAAAAAAAAACAAAAAAGACTCAAAATCATGGTGATTAAATAGCATGCTATTAGACAATGAAAGGGTCAAGAATGATATTAGGGAAGAAATCAAAAGGTTTCTGGAAACAAATGGAAATGAACTCACAAAACCCAAAACTTATGGGACACAGCTAAGGCAGTCCTGAGAGGGAAGTTCATAGTGATACAGGCCCACCTAAAAAGGTTAGAAACATTCCAAACAAACAACCTAACCCTACATCTACAAGAACTCAAGGAACAACAACAAAGGTAGCCCAGAGCAAGCAGAAGGAAGGAAATAACCAGGATCAGAGCAGAATTAAATGACATAGACACTAAAAGCACAATTCTAAGGATCAATGAATCCAAGAGCTGGTTTTTTGAAAAGATAAACAAAATCGACAAGCCTTTAAGCAGACTCATCAAGAAAAAAAGAGAGAAGACCCAAATAAACACAATCAGAAATGAAAGAGGAGAGATTACAACAGATACCACAGAAATACAAAGGACTGTAAGAAATTACTACAAAGAACTGTATGCCAAGAAATTTGAAAATCTAGGTGAAATGGACAAATTTCTAGAAAAATATAATCTTCCAAAACTCAATGAAAAAGAAACAGAAAGCCTGAACAGACCAATAACAGCAAAAGAAATTGAAGCAGTAATCAAAAAACTCCCAACACACAAAAGCCCTGGACCAGATGGTTTCACAGGAGAATTCGACAAAGCATTTAAGGAAGAGCTAACCCCTATCCTTCACACACTATTCCAAAAAATCCAAAAAGATGGGAGTCTCCCAAACTCTTTTTATGAGGCCAACACCATCCTAATTCCAAAACCAGATAAAGACACAACAAAGAAAGAAAACTTCAGGCCAATATCACTGATGAACATTGACGCTAAAATCCTCAACAAAATACTGGCAAACCGCATCCAACAATACACTGAAAAGATCATACACCATGACCAAGTGGGATTCATTCCAGGAATGCAAGGATGGTTCAATATTCACAAGTCAGTAAATGTAATACATCACATAAACAAAAGCAAAGACAAAAACCACATGATTATATCAATTGATGCAGAAAAAGCATTTGACAAGGTACAGCACCCATTCATGATAAAAACTCTTGGCAAAGTGGGAATAGAGGGAGCATTCCTCAACATAATAAAGGCCATATATGAGAGACCTACAGCCAACATCATACTCAATGGGCAAAAATTAAAATATTTTCCACTAAGATCAGGAACAAGACAAGGCTGTCCACTTTCACCACTTCTGTTCAATATAGTACTGGAAGTTTTAGCCACAGCAATCAGACAAGAAAAAGAAATAAAAGGCATCCAAATCGGAAAGGAGGAAACAAAACTGTCACTGTTTGCAGATGACATGATATTGTACATAGAAAATCCTATAGACTCTACCAAAAAAACTGCTTGACCTAATCAATGAATTTGGCAAAACAGCGGGATACAAAGTCAATATCCGGAAATCAAAGGCATTTCTGTACACCAACAATGAAACAGCAGAAGCAGAGATCAAGGAAAAAATTCCATTTGAAATAGCAAAAAGAAAAATAAAATACCTAGGAATAAACCTAACCAAAGAGGTAAAAGACCTGTATTCAGAAAACTATATAACACTCAGGAAAGAAATCAAGGAAGACACAAACAAATGGAAACATATACCGTGTTCATGGATTGGAAGAATTAACATCATCAAAATGTCCGTACTACCCAAAGCAATTTACACATTCAATGCAATACCTATTAAAATACCAATGGCATATTTCACAGACATAGAACAAACACTTCAAAAATTTATATGGAATTATAAACGACCCCGAATAGCTGCTGCAATTTTGAGAAAGAAGAGTAAAGTAGGAGGGATCACAATACCCGACACTAAACTATACTACAAGGCCACTGTAATCAAAACAGCCTGGTACTGGCATAAAAACAGGCACATAAACCAATGGAACAGAACAGAGAGCCCAGAAACAAGCCCAAGTCTCTATGGTCAATTAATATTTGACAAAGGAGGCAGCAACATAAAATGGAGTAAAAATAGCCTGTTCAACAAATGGTGTTGGGAGAACTGGACAGCCACGTGCAAAAAAATGAAACTTGAGCACCAACTTACACCATATACAAAAATAAATTCAAGGTGGATAAAAGACTTAAATATAAAACCTGACACCATTAAAGTCCTAGAGGAGAACGTAGGTAGGAAAATCTCAGATATTTCAGGCAGAAACTTTTTTACTGACTTGTCCCCTAGAGCAAGGGACATAAAGGAAAGAATAAACAAATGGGACCTCATCAAAATTAAAAGCTTCTGCACAGCTAAAGAAAACAGTATCAAAATTAAAAGAGAACCAACTATATGGGAAAACATATTTGCCAATGATACCTCAGACAAGGGTTTAATCTCCAAAATATATAAAGAACTTACGCGACTCCACTCTAAGAAGACAAGGAATCCAATTAAAAAGTGGGCAAAGGACTTGAACAGACTCTTCTCCAAGGAGGACATACAGAAAATCCAAAGACACATGAAACGATGTTCAATATCGCTAGCCATCAGAGAGATGCAGATTAAAACCACAATGAGATACCACTTCACACCAGTCAGAATGGCCATCATAAACAAAGCAACAATCAACAAGTGTTGGAGAGGTTGTGGGGAAAAGGGATCCCTAGTGCACTGTTGGTGGGACTGCAGACTTGTACAACCACTATGGAAAGCAGTATGGAACTTCCTCAGAAAACTAAAAATGGATCTGCCTTTTGACCCTGCAATTCCACTGCTGGGACTCTATCCTAAGAATACTAAAACACCAATCCAAAAGAACCTATACATCCCAATGTTCATAGCAGCACAATTTACAATAGCTAGATGCTGGAAGCAACCAAGATGCCCATCAGTAAATGAATGGATCAAAAAACTATGGTACATTTACACAATGGAATTCTATGCAGCAGAAAGAAAGAAGGAGCTCCTACCCTTTGCAACAGCTTGGATGGAGCTGGAAAACATTATGCTAAGCGAAACAAGCCAGGCAGTGAAAGACAAATACCATATGATCTCACCTTTAACAGGAACCTAAACAACAAAACAAAGAAACAAACAAAATGTAACCAAAGACACTGAAATAGAGGCCAGGCTGACAGTGCCCACAGAAGAGAGTAGAGGGAATTTAAGGGGACAGTGGGAAGGGTTCACAGGAACAAACTTAAAGGACACATGGTCATAAACTAAGGGGAGGGTGGTAATGGGAGGGAAGTGGGGAGGGGTGGGACGGGGGACTGGATTGGGAGTAAAAAGGAGAAAACTGTGTTTGAACAATGATTATAAAAATAAATAATAATTAAAAAACAAAAAAAGAAAAAGCTCTAGCTTATGTTACAAGAATACAGTTATTACATGTTGCACACATCTAAAGGTGGCAATTGTTCACTCATTAATTCCATGATGTGGCAACAGGTGATGATTCACACTCAAAAAACCATTCATACCTTCTAACCTGTACGGCAAAACCTATCATTTATGTAAATTGCACACCACAGACTTCTTATTTCTTTAGTGACTGACCTTGACCCATGAGACTCTGGACTTCCAGTCTCATCCACTGAAGCCTTTGCTTTCTTTGGGATTTTTGTTTGAAAAAGAATGAGTGAGAAATTTGGTTTCAATACATAAAGTTTTTATTTTGTTTTTCTTCCCATTTGATTAAGATATATTCATTTTCTGTATGCATATTAAGGCTACTTTTGTGTGGATTGCTCTGGGATAAAGTCACTTTGCATTGTAGTTGGCTAGTTTAGGATATGATTAAAACTCCGTGGCTGGCATAGCTCAGTGGATTGAGCGCGGGCTGTGAACCAAAGTGTCACAGGTTCGACTCCCAGCCAGGGTACATGCCTGGGTTGCAGGCCATGACCCCCAGCAACCACACATTGATGTTTCTCTCTCTCTCTCTCTTTCTCTCTCCCTTCCCCCTCTAAGAATAAATAAATAAAATCTTTAAAAAAGATATGATTAAAGCTTATTATAGTTGAATAACTAGAAGACTTTTTGAGAAAGAGCATTGCTTTTTTAAAAGCACTGATATATAGACACTTTCTCATTTTCTCTTAAATGTTTTTAAACAATACTCATGAGAAAGGGAGTTTTATTTCTCAAATGCAATTTAATTTTATTAAAGTATAATGCATATGGAAAATACATATGTCATAAGCTTACAGCTGAATGAATTCTCACAAATTGAAAATACTCAGATCAAGAAACAGAACATGACCAACACTCTAGAAGCAATCCCTTTGCTCCCTTCTAGGCCTTACTACTGCTTCCACAAGGGTAATCACTGTCCTGACTTTTAGCAGCATAGATTGGTTTTCTCTGTTTTATATTTTATATACATTAAGTCAAACCATTATATTTCATATTTCCGTGTTTATCTTCTTTCATTCACATTATGAATGTGAGATTCATCTATATTGTTTAATATAGTTGTAGTTAATTCATTGTCATGTTATATTCCACTGTGTGAATATGCTATAATATATTTATCTATCCTACTGTTGATGGACATTTGGATTGTTTGCAGCTTGGGGTTATTAGGAATAGTGCTGCTATAAATATTTTAGTACCCATCTAATAATAAATATATTTATGAATTTCTGTTAAGTATATATCTAGAAATTAAAATGCCAGGTCATAGGATATCCATATAATCCACTTGAGTTTATAAAACTAGGTTTCCAAAGTGGCTGTACCAACAGCAAATTGTGAAGCAAATTCTAGTTGCTCCACATCTTATCAACACTTGGCATTTTCCACCTTTTTCACTCTAGCCATTATGGTGGCTATACAGTGATATCACAGTGTTGTTTAATATTTATTTCATTGTCCTCCAATCCCACCATAGTATCTCTCCAAGAGAGTTGACTGATATCTGAGTTCCGAGACCCAGCCATGGTCCTCACATGGCTGTACCATTTTACATTCCACCTTCAGTAAAAGCAATTAATAAGTTTAATTCTTTTTAAAAAATTATTGTATTTTTCCATTACCATCTGACCCTCACATACCCTCCTCAGTTTAATTCTTCTCACACACACAAAAGACTAAAACCAGGTGGTTTAATTGGTTAATTACATCAAAAATTTGTGAGATAAATAATATCAATACTCCACAAAATCTTTCAGAAAACAGAGGAGAGGGGAATACTTCCAAATTCTATGAGGGCAGTATTACCCTGATACTTAAGCCATACAAACATATCACAAGAAAAGAAAACTAAAGACCATTATTCCTAATGAACATAGATGTAAAAATCTTCAACAAAATACTAGCAAACTGAATCCAGAAATATGTAAACATATACATCATGACCAACAGGGGTTTACTCTAGTGATGCAAGGCTGCTTCAAAATTCAAAATCATGCAATATAATCTATCATATTAGCAGGCTAAAAAAGAAAAATCACATGATCTACAGGTTCAGTATAACTTTATCCAATTTCCAACAAGTCTTTCTTCCCTAGAAATTTATAAGCTAATCCTAAAATTTATACAGACATAGAAAGGACCAAGAATAGCAAAAAGAAGTTTGCCAAAGAAGAACAAACTGAGAGGAAATTCACCTCCTAATTTCAAAATTATTATAAAAGTATAGTAATCAAGACAGTATGGTACTGGCATGGGGACAAAGACATATTCTGTTAATGGAACAGAATAGAGTCCAGGAGCAAGCCCTCATACTTATGGTAAAAATATTCTTTTTTAAAATTTTTCTTTATTTATTTTTAGACAGAGGGGAAGGAGGGAGAAAGAGAGGGAGAGAGAAACATCAATGTGTGGTTGCCTTTTACCAGCCCCCTACTGGGGGCCTGGCCCACAACCCAGGCATGTGCCCTGACTGGGAATTGACCCGGCGATCCTTTGGTTTGCAGGCCTGTGCTCAATCCACTGAGCTGCACCAGCCAGAGCTGGTAAAAATATTCTTTACAAAAGTGTAAAGGTAATTCAATAGAGAAAAAACAGTCTTTTTAACATTTACTGAAAGGATAATTGGATATTCACACGCAAAAAGATGAATTTAAATCTTGTTTAACACCATACTAAAAATTAACTCAGAATGGATCAGAGATGTAAATATAAAAGCTAAAATTATGAAAGTTTTAGCAGAAAACATAGGAGAAAATCTCTGTGTCTTTGTATTAAGCAAGTAGTTCTTAGAGAGTACAGCATGAATAAAAGAATGATAAATTGGACTTCATCAGAACAAAAAAGGTCTGTACTTCAAAAAACACTATTAAGAAAGGGAAAAGACAAAACAAACTAGGAGAAAATATCTGTAAATCATGTATCTGATAAAGGACTTGTATCCAGAAAATATAAAGAATGCAATAATAAAAAGAAGAAAAACAACCCAGTTTAAAAATGGGCAAAAGGCCCTGACTGGTTTGATTCCATTGGACAATATCCCATAAGGTGATAGGTTGCCAGTTCAATTCCCAGTTGGGGCACATGCATGGGTTGTGGGCCAGGTCCCTGGTTGGGGCATGCACGAGAGGCAACTGATTGTTGTTTCTCTCATACGTTGATGTTTCTCTTCTTCTCTTTTCTAAAAATAAATAAATAAATAATTTTTAAATGGGCAAAAGATTTCAAGAGACATTTGCAACCTAAGTGCCCATCAGTAAACGAGTGGATCAAAAAACTGTGGTACATTTACACAATGGAATACCACACAGCAGAAAGGAAGAAGGAGCTCCTACCCTTTGTGACAGCATGGATGGAACTGGAGAGCATTATGCTAAGTGAAACAACCCAGGGGATGGAAGACAAATACCATATGATCTCACCTATAAGTGGAACCTAATCAACAAAATAAACAAGCACAGAAAATACAACCAGAGACATTGAAATAAGAATCTGAAAGTAACCAGAGGGGAGGGTGGAAGAGGGATAATATGGGACAATGGGGAGACCATCAAGGAACATGTATGAAAGACATATGGACAAAGCCAAAGGGGGTGGGTTTGAGGGTGGGAGGAAGGGATGGGTGGGATGGGGTGGCATGGTGGGGTGAAAATGGAAACAATTGTACTCAAACAATAAAAAAAGATGTACAAATAAGTACATGAAATATGCCCCACATCATTAGTCATAAGAGAAATTTTAATGAAAACCACAATGAAATACCACTTTTTTGCTACAATATATACTAAAATGGCTATAATAAAAAAGACAATCATAACAAATGTTGGTAAGGATATGTAGAATCAGGAACTTTTATACATTTCTGGTGTGAATGCATTAAAATGGTATAGCCACTTTGGAAAAGTCTGGCAGTTTCTAAAAAGTTGATTATAAATTTACCATAGGACCCAACAATGCCATTCCTATTATGTACCCAAAAGATATGTAACATGTGGTCACACAAGCACTTGCACTTGAATATTCATAAATGCATTATTCATGTGAGGCAAAACATAGAGACAATCCCAATATCCATTGACTAGGGACTAGGTAAACAAAATGCAGTATATTTGGCAATAAAAAGGAATAAATACTAATTCAGGCATACCTAGTTTTATTGCATTTCACAGGTGTTGCTTTTTTTTTTTACAAACTGAAGACAAGATCATCCAAAAGATTATGACTCACTTTTTTGCAATACTCTATTACAGTAATCTAGAACTGAACCCACAGTATATCCAAGGTATGCCTGTAAATACTACAACATGGGTGAACCTCAAAAGTATACTAAGTGAAATAAGCAAGATACAAAGATCTAATACTGTATTTGTAGATTATTTATAGGAAATGTCCAGAAAAGTCAAATTTATAGAGATCAATAGATTAGCAGTTGTCTGGAGGTGAGAATGAGAACAGTCATTAACTGTAAACTACTACAAGGGATATTATTGGGGTGATATAAATGTTATGGAATTTGATTGTGGTGATGGTTGCAACTGGGTAAGTATAATAAAGGCCATTCAAGTGATCCTTAAATCCATTCCTGTTTAAAGGAGTCTCTGCCATAACATCTGTTGCCACCTATAGCTAGAATAAAGTGTCTTGGAGCCTGTTATATACTTAAGAATAAACTTTTGGATGTCACTGCCAGGCACCCAGTGGCGCTTTGTCTGAGCCTTTGGCAGGCTTTCTGGAAACAAAAATGGCTATGGCCAGCAATTTCTACCTGCACTACTATTTAGGACAAAGGGCGAATTTGAACATGAGTTTCTAGAATTTGAGTTTTGGTCAAACAGCAGTTTAGACATGCCAGCAAAAGCAATGACAAAAATGATTTCCTGATCAGAAAAGAGGCCCATGTACAGAAGACTGTGAAGAGAATTACTGATGACAGTGAAATTACAAAAGAAGATGATGCTTTGTGGCCTCCCCCTGACAAGGTTGGCCAACAGAAGCTTGAAATTTGGATTGGAAATTAACACATTTCTTTTACTACATAAAAAATAGGTGCTCTTATTGATGTAAATCAGAGGATTCTGAAGGCCTTTGAGTATTTTACTGTTTGGTGCAGGATATGAAATGTTAAGTTTTTAGTTTTACTGGATTACATTTCAAGATTAAACCAATCTAAGTTATATGTTCTTTGAAAATTTTATTTATTTATTTATTTTTAGAGAGAGGGGAAGGGGGGGAGAAACAGAGGGAGAGAAACATCAATATGTGAGAGATACATAAACCAGTTGCCTCTCGCATACCCCTAACTGGGAACCTGGCCTGCAACCCAGACATGTGCCCTGACTGGGAATCGAACCAGCAATCCTTTGGTTCACAGGCCAGCACTCAATCCACTGAGCCACACCAGCCAGGGCTAAGTTATATGTTATTTGAACTTGTTGTTATATTTAATTAAAGTTTGGGTAAGGGAGGATTTGTCATTTATAATATTGGCATTTTTGTGAATGTGAAACAAATACAACTTTTTGTATGTAAATTGAAAATAAGAAAATATGTAAACAACCCTGGCTAATGTGGTTCAGTTGGTTTCAGCATTGTTCTATACACCAAAAAATTGGTGGTTCCATTCCCCATTCTGGGTCAGGGCACATCCTAGGTTACATGCAAGAGGCAATCAATTGACATTTTTTCTCTCACATCGATGTTACTCTCTGTCTCTCTCTCCCTCCCTCCCTCCCTCATCAATGGCAACATGTCCTCGTGTGAGTATTTTTAAAATTATACACACACACACACACACACACACACACACACAGGTTTAATGGTTATCATCACTTGTGTCCAAGTGGGTTGAACAGTCCCCATGCACATTAAATTCTGTAAATAAAAGCCACCTTTTGTTGAAATTTTGTTCCAATAAAACTTACCAAAGCCTGAAAAAATATATTTAAATTTTTTTAAAAGAAAAAAGAACAGCCCTGACCAGTGTGGCTCAGTGGATTGGGCATCATTCCACAAAGCAAAAGGCCACTATTTCAATTCCCGCTGAGGGCACATACCTGGGTTGTGGGTCTGGTCCCCAGTCAGGGCATGTATGAGAGGCAACTGATTGACTTCTCTCTCTCACATCAATGTTTCTCTCCCTCTCTCCCTCCCTTCCCTTCTCTCTAAAATAAACAAATAAAATCTTTACAAAAATAAATAAAAATGAAAAAGAATACACTTTTGTTTTTTAAAAAAATAATTGAAATGTACAATTTAAATATGAAATGTAAATTATACCTCAATAAAGTCTCTTTTTCAGTTATTTTGGCTATTCTAGGTCCTTGACACTTACATGTGAATTACAGAATAAGTTTGTCCATTTTCACAACAAAAAAGCTACTCTGATTTTTATTGGGATTGGTTTTTTAATCATTTTTATTTTCAATTACAGTTGTCATACATTATTGTATTACTTTCACGTGTATACCTCAGTGATTAGACATTATATAACTTAATAAGTGATCATCCTGATAAGTCTCACACCCATCTGACACCATATGTAATTATTAAACTATTGACTACCTTCCCTATGCCCATGACTTATTCTGTAACAACCAATTTGTATTTCATAATCTCTTCACCTTTTCTGCCCATCCTCCTAACCCCCTCCCATCTGGCAGCCATCAAAATATTCTCTATATCTATGATTCTGTTTCTGTACCACTTGTTCATTTATTTTGTTTTTTTAGATTCAATTGTTGATAAATATGTATTTATTGCCACTTTGTTGGTCATATTTTTGATCTTCTTCATGAAGAAGACCCTCTAACACAAGGGTGTCCAACCCATGGCCCACAGGCTGCATGTGGCCCAGAATAGCTACGAACGCAGCCCAATATAAAATCATAAACTTACTTAAAACATTATTAGATTTTTTGTGATTACATGTCACAATGTCACATAAAATAAATGTACAATGATGTGTAAAATAAATGTATGTACAATGATGTTTTATTAGATATGTACACTTTCTATATTAGTGATCACAAACTTGGGACCTGCTTGATGATTTTAAAAGATTATCAAGCCCTGGCTGGTGTGGCTCAGTGGATTGAGTGCCAGCCTTCGAACCAAAGGGTCACAGGTTCAAATCCTAGTCAGGGTACATGCCTGGGCCACAGATGGGGCCCCTGGTGGGGAGCACATGAGGGGTAACCACACATTGATGTTTCTCTTCCTCTCTCCCCCTTCCCCTCTGTCTAAAAATAAATTAAAATCTTTTTAAAAATGATTATTGAAAGGGCTGCTGCATAATGAGGTTATTATGTGAGGATTTCTTTGCTTATCTGTGGTGGCAGACATCATGAAAATTATGCACAGGCCTGTTTTCTTTGGTCATCAGTTTTCATTAGTATTTGTATATTTAACGTGTGGCCCAAGACAACTCTTCTTTTTCTAGTGTGGCCCAGAGATGCCAAAAGGTTGGACACCCCTGCTCTAACATTTCATATAATACTGGTTTGGTGGTGATGAACTCCTTTAGCTTTTTCTTGTCTAGGAAGCTTTTTATCTGTCCTTCTATTCTAAATGATAGCTTGCTCGTTAGAGTAATCTTGGTTGTAGATCCTTGCTTTTTATCACTTTGAGTATTTCTGCCACTCCCTTCTGGCCTGCAAAGGTTCTCTTAAAAAATTAGCAGACAGTCTTATGGGAGTTCCCTTGTAGGTAACAAACTGCTTTTCCCTTGCTGTTTTTAGGCTTTTCTTTAACCATTGACATTTTAATTATGATATGTCTTGGAGTGGGCCTCTTTTGGTTCACCTTGTTTGTGACTCTCTGTGCTTCCTGGATTTTTATGTCTATTTCCTTCACCAAGTTAGGGACGTTTCTCTCATTATTTTTTCAAATAGGTTTTCAATTTCTTGCTCTCTCTTTTTTTCCTTCTGGCACCCCCATGATGTGAATGTTGGTATACTTAACATTGTCCCAGAGGCTCCTTACACTATTTTCATTTTTTTTATTCTTTTTTATTCTTACTGTTCTGATTGGGTGTTTTTTGCTTCCTTATATTCCAAATTGCTGATTTGATTTTTGGCTTCATCCACTCTACTGTTGATTTCCTATAACTTATTCTTTATTTCAATTGGTGTATCCTTCATTTATGACTGGGTTTTTTTTTATGTTGTTGAGGTTCTCACTAAGTTCACCAAACATCCTTATAACCACTGTTTTGAACTCTGCATCTTATAGATTGCTTGTCTCCATTTTGTTTAGTTCTTTTTCTGGAGTTTTGATCTGTTCTTTCATTTGGGCCATGTTTTTTTGTCTTCTCATTTTGACAGCCTCCTGTGTTTGATTCTCTGTATTAAGTAGAGCTGTTACATCTTCCAGGCTTGATAGAGTGGCCTAATGTAATAGATATCCTGTAGGGTCCAGTGGCACAGCCTCCCCTATCAACTAAGCTGGGTACTCAAAGTATAATTTCTGCGTGGGCTGAGTACTCTCTCCTCTTGCAGTTGAGCCTTGATTGCTGTTGGCATGTCAATGGGAGGGATTTACCCACGAGAATAAGCTGCAAGGAATGGCTGTGACCACTGACAACCAATCTTTATCCACCATGGAGGATCATCTGTGCAGAGGCCCAGTCCACAAAGCAAGACTAACTTTAACAGAGCTCTCATACCCACTGAGTCTGCTCCTTGAATGTGTCACTTGTGGAGGTGGTTGGGTGGTGGTGTTCCAATGCAGTCTGAAGCTGTCCACTAGGTGGGTTGACTCTGGGGCCTCCCAGGAGGGGCAGGCCAAGGTCAACCACCATCTGTGCTCCTCTTGGAGCAGCCCCCACCTCAGCATAAGCTACAAAGTGATCTGCAGGTGGCTGCTATTTGTACTGGACTTGGAGGTATTCAGGGAAGGCCAAGCTGTGAACCAAGGCTGGCTGCTGCTAGTGCCTGTCCTGCAGCCACTTAGCAAGAGGTATGAGGCTAGCTGAGGCCAGATGCTGCTTCTTTGAAAGAATTTAAGACAATCTGAAGTGTGAGCCAAGATAAGCCATTCGCATGGAAAAACCACTGGTATCATCTTTGCTGGGCCAGAAAGCTGGGTGATGTGAGGGCCTCAAGCAATCATGGGAGGTAAGGCAAACAATGTGAGCCAGGGTGATGGAGTCTCAGATATGGCATCCACCTGCCAGTTTTGAGGGGGGGATGACTCAGAAAAGGAACAATGGCCTCTTCCAGCAATTCTGTCTGGGAGAAAGCTGCTCCCCAGCTCTTGCTTTAATGCTGAACAATTCAGTGCCTCTCAGTATGTCTCTGATGTAGTGCCTTTCAAGCTGCTTTCCCCTGCACTGGAGCTCAGAGGGAGTGAGTCCAAGTAAGTCCATACATGGGCCCTTTAACAGGAACTGCCTAGGACTTCAGAAGTTTCCATCTTCCTCAGCCTCAATCTGCTGGTTTTTACAGCCAGAAGTTATGGGGACTTCTCTTCCTGGTACTGGAACCTTTGGCTGGGGAGTCTGGTGTGGGCCTGGGACCCCTAGCTCCTGAGATGTCCCTCCTGAATTTTATCTGCCACACATGGGTGTGGGACCAAACCATTCTGTGTCTCCACCCCTCCAACTGGTCTCAATGTGGTTTCTTCTTTAATTCCATAGTTGTAGGACTTCCATTCAGCTAGATTTCTGGCAGTCCTGAATGATGGTTGTTCTGTAGTTTAGTTGTAATTTTAATGTGGTTGTGTGAGGCAAGTACCGTGTTTACCTCTTGGGACTGGTTTGAATCTATAGATTAATTTGAGGAGAATTGAAATCTCAGCAATATTGAGTTTTCTGACCCATAAATAAGGTACATCCCTCCATTACTTTAAGTATTCTTTGGTTTCTCTCAGAAATATTTTTTAGTTTTCAGTGTACAGGTCTTTCACATCTTCTGATAAATTATCCCCTAAATATTTTATATTTTTGATGCTATTTTACTTGGTGGTGTCTTATTTCAACTTTATTGTGTGGTATTGGTTTTTAATTTCAATTTCTTGCTAATTACTCATATATTGAAAATCAATTGATATTTGTATGTTTATCTTGTGCAGAAGTTAGAAGAAACAGTCCCCACAAAACTTCCCTCCTAATACGAATTGCAAGTTCAAGTTCAAAGCTCTCCAATACCACCCTCAGGTTCAATAATTTACCAGATTGATTCACAGAACTCACAGAAAGCTATTATACTCATAGGTATATTTTATTACATCTAAAGAATAGATATTAAAATCAGCCAAGGGATGAAGCACATAGGGCAGAGTCAAGGATGGTAAACAAATGCAGAGCTTCCACTTATTATCTCCCCACAGAATCAAGACAACATTACTCTCCAGGCATTGATTGCAATAGCATGGAGTACTACCAACCAGGGAAACTCACCAAAACCTTGGTGTCCAAAGCCTTTAATGGTGCTCCATTATGTAAGCACAGGTGACTGCTTGCTCACATGGCTGAGTTCAGTTTCCAACCCTCAGGAGGACAAGTTTCATGACCCAAAGCCCCTACCCTTCATCATGTTGTTGATGTGGCTCTGAGCCCCCATCCTAAATCATAGATACTGTCTGGATAGCACAAGGCCCACAGGTAAACAAAGACATTCCTACCAGGTATGACACTCCAAAGGCCTAGAGATTACCTCCCAGAAGCTGAGGGCAAAGGCAAGGTCTCTCTGTGGTTAAGGTTGAATACTTTACTACACATGCCACCCCTAGCCTTTGGCCAAGGCTCTTTCACAGCAAAATATATTTGTCTGGGCATCTAGTTTTAGTATAGCACTTATATAACACACAGCAATAGTAAAAATTAATTTATCCTACAAAACAATTATATACATGTTCATATTTTAATACTAATGATAACTCTTCCCCTTTGATCTACTTCTATTTGTACCTTATGATAGACTTGTGCTGAATTATTTAGCATAGAAATTAGTTGATGACCAGCTAAATCCATTTCTTCCTCAAGCCAGTCATTTCCATTAGTATTCTATCCTGAAAAGTCTTTAACTCAACTCCCTGATATATTACACCATCAATATAAATATAATCTTAGCAACAATGCTAGTGTTACACCATATCATAGTATGGTAGTAGATGTAAACTACATGTAACACTATACCTATAGTAAAAAATAATATACTATACTTTTAAATATTTGTTAAGAGGTTATATCTCCTAAGTGTTCTTCCCAAAATAAAACAACAAAATAAAATACTGAAAAGATACTGGCACATTACTAGAGTCCCACTTCGCAACAGCATGGATGGAACTGAAGAGCATTATGCTAAATGAAATAAGCCAGGCGGTGAAAGACAAATACCATATCATCTCACCTACAAGTGGAACCTAATCAACATAACAAACAAGCAAGCAAAATACAACCAGAGACAGTGAAATTGAAAAGAAACTGACAGTAACGGGGTGGGGGAGGAGATACTGGGGTAAACGGGGGAAGGGTTTTCAGAAACATGTATAAAGGACACATAAAAAGAACAAAAGGGGGTAGGATCAAGGGTGGGGAGTGGAGATGGCTGGGGTAGGGAAGAGTTGGGGGGAATGGAGACAACTGTACTTGAACAAATATATATGTTTATAACCACTCAGTGAAGACAAAAGTCCTGGCTCCATGATCAATTTTTTTTCTGACACCACCTTGACAGGGGTTTGGCATGACTTTTAGGGCCTGTTGAGGGTAAAAATATAAGCTACTCACTTGGCATGTGTTAGTATGAGTAGGAATTGGGCCACATTTTTTTTCTATATTGTTCAGATGCAATAAAGCAACTATTTTCTATAATTTTACTGTCTTGTTAGGCTGCCCATTTCCTGGTTCTTTGACTAGAGAAAACTGGCTTTTTTAGGGTCTTTTTTTGTATGGGTCCATTGACATTCCAAGTTGCCGGGTTTTCCAGCATAGTCTCAGATATAGGAGGCAAAAAGGGAAAACCCATGAAACTCACCAATATACCCTTTTGGGGGTCCTAAGGTCCCTAGCCAGTCTACATTCTATACTCCACCTTTCAGAATCATATTGTTTGTTGTATGAATATCATTTCCAGGGTTTTTTGTTGGACATAGCAGCAGGAATAGGGAAAAGTACATCTCCATTTTCTCAGAAGTAGGAGTCTTATATTTGAGCCTTTCCCCTACTATTTTCCATGTCTCTACTAACTTTCTCAGCATGTGGAATACATTTATAGTAACTTTTAAAATGTCCCTGTTGACTAATTCTAACATTTCTGTCAGTTTTGGGTTGGTTGATTGCTTGATTATTCTCATTATGTGTCCTATTTTCCTACTTCTTTGCATGTCTAGTAATATTTGATTGAATGCCAGACATTGTGAATTTAACTTTGTTGGGTTGTATATTTATGCATGCCTATAAATTATCTTGAGTTTTGTTCTGGGACACAGCTAAGTTACTTGGAAACAGTTTAATTTTTACAGGTCTTGCTTATATAACTTTTAGATATATCTAATTAATCCCCGCTACTGAAACAACAGCTTCCTGAATTCTCTACCCAGTGACCTATTTTTCCAGTCTGGCTAGTGAGAACAGCCCTGTGTGAGCATCAGTTACTATTTGCTCTTATCCTTCCAGATGGTTCTTTCCCTGGCTTTAGTTTCCTCATACACATGTGCTGATCAGTACTCTACAGAACACTCAAGGATACAGAATACCTAGGCAAATAAACTGGGTCTTCTTTCTGTGAAGTTTTCTCCACTCTGAGTGCATGCCCTATGAATTCTAGCTGTCTTGTTCTCCTTAGACTTTCAGTTCTTTCTCAACTTAGGGAATTCACCAACGTCTTCCTCAGTTCCCCCTCTTTCCAATGCCTTGAAATCCCTCTCAAGGAAATAATGCTGGACCAATCATAGGGCTAACCTCATTTGTTTCCCTTTCCTCAGAGATCACTGTTCTTCATTTCCTGACATCCAGTGACTTGAAAACCATTTTTTTCCAACATATTTTGTCTATTTTTGTTTTCTTTGTTTATTCCAGGTATGAGGGTAAATCCAGTTACTGTGACTCCATCTTGGCAGGAAAAGGTCACATGCAGGAATTTATGAATGTGGAAATTTGTCAGTGGAGGTCATCAATACAAGATATATTCAAAATGGTGTAATTTTATGAATAGGGAATATTGTAACCTGGGTTTGTGACAAGTATGCCAGTGAACTTGATCTGTGAATGGGGAACTTGTATCTTAAGTGCTCATCAGTGTGAGATATAGTGAGAAGTATTTAAGAAAGGGGATATATGTCAATGTAGACTATCAACGAGAGGTACTCTCTGATAGCTAAATAGTTATGAGTATGTTCAACTGGGATTTTCAAAGTAAAAAAATCCAATGGGCAGGTGTTTGCATATCAGATTTATGAATTGAGTTGTCAATAAGAATTTTGTCCTTGGTGAATATTTAAGAAGAAAGAGATTTGTCAACAGTGATCATCAATGGAGTTACACTTGGAAAGAAGGTAGTTATTAGTATATAACCCAGTAAATATGGAGCTGTCAAACAGTAATACATTGATAGATGTATATGAATGAGGAAATATACAATAGGTATTGCCAATGGGGTACATATATCAACAGAGGTATTTATGATGGATATATTTGTAAAATGACCTGGGCAATACGACATATACCAACAGGCAGGTGTTTAAAAATAAGGCCATTTGTCAGCAAAGGTTATAAATGGGTTATACCATAAGGTGGGTTTTTATGAATATAGATATTTGCCCTGGTTGGTGTAGCTCAGTGGATTGAGCACAGGCCTGCAAACCAAAGGGTCACCAGGTCAATTCCCAGTCAGGGTACATGCCTGGGTTTCAGGCCAGGTCCCCAGTAGGGGGTGTGTGAAAGGCAACCACACATTGATGTTTTTCTTCTTTTCTTTCTCCTTCCCTTCCCCTCTCTCTAAAATAAATAATAAAATCTAAAAAAAGAATAGATATTTTCCAGTGGTCAAACAACAATGGAATATGTATTATAATGGTTATTTATAAAAGATTTTTCAACAGGGGTTATAAATAAGAAATATGCCTGTGGGTGTTTATGAATAAGATTTTTTAAGCCCTGGCTGGCATAGCTCAGGGGATTGAGCGCAGGCTGGGAACCAAAGTGTCCCAGGTTCGATTCCCAGCCAGGGTACATGCCTGGGTTGCAGGCCATAACCCCAGCAACCGCACATTGATGTTTCTCTCTCCCTCTCTCTCTCCCTCTCTCTCTCTCTCTCTCTCTCTCTCTCTCTCCCCCCCTCCCTCCCTCCCTCCCTCCCCTCTCTAAAAATAAATAAATAAAATATTTTTTTAAAAGATTTTTTAATGGCCAGAATATATTGGTTGATATGTCAATGTTTTTTATTTCTCAGTAGGAAGATTTGTCAAGAGGACTCATGAATGGAGATGTTTTAATGGATACTTTTTAAAAAATATATTCTACTGATTATGCTATTACAGTTGTCCCATTTCCCCCCTTTACTCCCCTCCACCCTGTACACCCTCTCCCACCCACTTCCCCCCCCCTTTAGTTCATGTCCATGTGTCATACTTATACGTTCTTTAGCTTCTACATTTCTCATACTATTCTTAAGCTCCTCCTGTTTATTTTCTGCCTACAATCTATGATACTTATTCTCTGTACCTTTCCCCCCTCTCTCCTCCTCCCACTCCCCTGTTGATAACCCTCCATGTGATCTCCATTTCTGTGGTTCTGTTCCTGTTCTAGTTGTTTGCTTAGTTTCTTTTGGTTTTGTTTTAGGTGTGGTTGTTAATAATTGTGAGTTTGCTGTCATTTTTAATGGATACTTTTGAATGAGGTGATCTTTTCCCCAATGGGTTAATCGATGAAAGATTTGCCAAAGGGTAGGTATTTATGAAAGAGGAGGTTTGCCAAAGGGGATCATCAATAGAGATATTCCAGTGGGATTTTTATGAATAAGAAGACAGTACAACAGTGGTTACAGTAGGCAGAATTATAAGACCCCAAATATCCCTCTCATCCCTATATAAACTTATCCCCTTAAATGTGGGTGGAACCTATAAATATGATGAGATATAACTCTATGATTATTTTATGAAAAAGGGGTCTTATAAATATAATTAAGGTTACTAATCAGTTGACCTTAAAATAGGGAACTAATCCAAGTGAGCCTAACCTAATTAATTAAGCTCATAAGCCCTTCAAAAATGAAGAGTTTTCTCCTCTTGGTGGCAGAAGAGGACCTCAGAGAAACTAGAAGTATGAGAAGCATTTGGCTCATCCTAATTGGCTTTGAAGACAAAGAGGCCCATGTGGTGAGGCATGCAGCTGGCCTCTAGAAGCAGAGAGCAACCACTGGCTGTCAGCCAGCAAAGAAATGGGAATCTCAGTGCTACAACTGTAAGGTACTAAATTGTAAATAACCTGAATAAGGTTGGAAATAGATCTTTCTGAGAGTCTCCAGGGAAGAATCCAGGGTGGCAAACACTTTGACTTTGGGTCTGTGAGACCATTAAGCAGAGAACTCTGCCAAACTCACTTGGACTTCTGACATACAGAACTGTGAGATAATAAATGGGTGTTGTTTTAGGCTGCTAAGTTTGTGGTAATTTGTTACACAGCAATGGAAAACTAATATAATATTTGACAATTGGGTATTTGTGAAAGAGGGGATATGCCACAATTAAGAGAGAGGACTTTTCAAGGGAATGATTTATCAAGGGCTTGGGGATTTGTCATCTGTAGTCTTGGAAATAGTAGAGATTTATAAACATTAGGATGTGACCATATCGAGGACTGCATAATGGCAAACTGTTATGGGTTGAATTGTGTCCTCCAAAAAGATACATTGAAGTCTTAACCCCCAGTACCTCAAGATGTGAGCTTACTTGGAAATAGAAAACAGGAAAATTATCACTTGGGGGAATGGTTGTCCTCAGAAGTCTTTGAAAAATGTTAGTATTTGTCAGTGGGGGAATCTACACACTAGAAATTATTGTATGAGCAACATCATTAGTAGAAAAATATTATAGTAAGCATATGAAATATTCAAAGTATCTTTGGGAGAGATTATTAAAACATGAGTTAAATTAAAGATGCCAAAGTATATGAAATTATTACTATGATGTATTATTTACAATATTATAAATTATCATTCTTAATAAACATTATTCACAATATTATAAATAATCATTACTAACATTTATCACTACTAGGTTATAAATTAAATTATATTTACCATTACTACTACAAGCAATAATACATACAGCTATGTGCCTAGCACTGTTTTAAGCATTTACATATATAACTTGATTTAATACTCGCTTTGTCCCTATGAATTAATAAGAATTATTTTATCCCCATTTTATAGATGTAGAAACAGGCATAGAGAGGCAATATGATTTCTGCAATAACACACAGCAAGTACAAGAAAAAAGGCAGAATTTTTTTTCAAAATGCAAGATACTAATTAAATTTTTTTTGTTATGACCTAGTTAAAATATTTTTATTTTATATATTTTTAAAACTTTATTGATGTGCAATTCACATACAGTAAAATTTATCCATTTAATGTGACAATTAAATTAATATATTCACAAAGTTGTGTGATAATCACAATAGAATTTTAGAATATTTTCATCATCCCAAATGAAACCCCATACCCATTAGCAGTCACTCTACATTTATCCCACCTCTCCCCACCCCAGCCCTATATAACCACTAATCTACTTTCACCATGGTCTCCAAAGATTTGACTATTCTAGACATTTCATATATATAGAATCATACAATATGCGGTATTTTATGACTGGCTTCTCTGAATTAACATGTTGTCAAAATTCGTTCATGTTGCAGCATGTATCAGTACATTTCTTTTCATTACTGAATAATATACCATTGTGTGAATAGACCATATTTTTATTATCCACTCATCAGCTGATGGACATTTGGGTTGCTTCCACTTTTTGACTATCAATAATATTGCTGTACACATTTGTGTATAAGTTTTTGTATGGAACTATGTTTTCATTTTCTTGGGTGTGTACCCAGGAGTAAAATTCCTGAATCATGTGGTAACTCATTTTGAGAAACTTCAAAACTGTTTTCCAAAACAGCTACACCACTTTACATTATACCAGCAATATAAGATGGATTCAATTATTCTACATCCTCATTAACATTTATTATTATCTATCTTTTTTTCCTAGCCATACTGGTGGATGTGAAGTGGTATCTTGTGGTTTTTTCATCTTCCTGAATGCCTAATGATATTGAGAAGCTTTTCAGGTGATTAGGCCATTTGAATATTTCATTCAGAGAAATGTTTATACAGATCCTTTGCCCATTTTTAAGTTAGGTTATTTATTAGTTTTTATTATTGAGTTTCAGTTCTTTATATACTCTGGACAGAAATTATGCTTATCAGATATATGATTAGCAAATAATGGCTCTCATTCTGTGGGTTGAATTTTTACTTTACTTACAGTACCATTTGCAGCATAAAAATTTTAAATTTTGATGAAGTCAAATTTACCTTTTTGTTTTATAGTGTGTGCTTTTGGTACTGTGTTTAAGAAACTATTAAGGGTCAGGATAACAATACAGATTTGGCTCCAATGTTCATGTTCTTCATTAATATATTACATAGCCTGTCTAAAAATCAAATTGCTGTTAGTAATATTATACATGAAGTTATTGTTAGGAGAGTTTCATGTTTTGACCTGAAAAATTACTGAGGGGTGAATACATCCATGGATCATCTTCCCACCCTAGCGCAGACCTGGGAAGGATTCTGGGTAGGGACTGTGAAGCCCATTTTTTATGGAGAAGTACTAAAGCTTGACTGAGGGAAAGGCCAGCCCCCAGACTACCCATTGAGCTAGACCCCATGCTGAATACCTCACAGGGCTGTCACCCCCATGTGCTTCCCCTCAGCCATCAGGGTCTCTCCCAAGCATAGATTCACAGACACACAGAATGCTGGGGTAGGGGTAAGGGTAACTTACTTTACTCTAGTGAGTTTTCTAGAACTGTGATGGGGAGATATAGTGACCTCAGGACTACAGATACCCTGCCAGGAGCCACACCAGGAGCCTGAAGTAGGCAGCCTCTCTGTGGTGTGTATGTCTCCATACCAGCCGTAGCTAAAGGGATCTACCTGAAAGGAAGGTACTACCTGAGAAGCCTGAGAGTTCTACTTGCTGTTTAATGTCTCTGGCCATATCTAGTATATGTAAAAGTCTTGGTGATGAGAAACAATTGGAGAAACCAGAATATAGGTAGAAGGAAGATGCATAAATATATTCAGGACTGAGGTAATAATCGGGAAGGTAAGGTAACCTATTTCAGGTATTGCAGAACAACTAGAAGTAGCAGGAAGAGTCTGTGATTACAGACAATAGACCAGGGCTGGGGAAACATCCCAGAACACTACAAAAGAGCCAGAGGAACCAGGGAACACTCACTGCAGTGATGTGAACAGTCAGAGAGACTATTAAACAGCCAGAGTGCCAGAGAATAGTCCTTATAGTTAAACAACAGCCAGAGAAGCTGTAGTACAGCCAAATGGAAAAGGAAATCATCCCTAAATCTCATGCAACAGCTAAAACTACACAGGAGAGATAAGGGAACAATCTTGGGATGAGGGAACAGCCAGAGAAACAAGGAAATAATTGAAGGGACAAGGGAACAGTGTTTGGACTTGAGGAACAGAGGAATTATCAAACATCTGGAAAGACCATAGACAACCTTATATTTAGAGGATAGTCAGAGAGAGGCTCTACAAAACAGCCAGAGCAACAGGAGATAAACCCTTAGGATCAAAGCATAGCCCAAAGACCAAGGAACAGCCTCTAAAGTGCAGAAAATAGAAAAATAAGAAAGCAACCTGTCCCTGGCTGGCGTGGCTCAGTGGATTGAGTGCTAGACTACAAACCGAAGCATTGCCAGTTCAATTCTCAGTCAGGGCACATGCCTGGGTTGCAGGTTGGGTCCCCAGTTGGGGGCATGTGAGAGGCAACCACACATTGATATTTCTCTCCCTCCTTTTCTCCCTCCTTCCCCAATAAAAACAAAAGAAAGCATTCTGAAAGACTGAGGAACCACTAGAGTCCAAGGAACAATTGCAGGGATTAAAAAAACAGCCAACAAACATACATAGATCCAGGAACAATGACTGGTCCTGTTATAGGGTAATTACAAAATGTGGGGAATAATTACAAAGATCAAAAACACTATACTGATGACTAGAGGGAATTCAACAGACATGAAAGCTAATATAGTACCAGCAGACATAGCTATGGGGACTCATGAGGTTCAAAGACACCGTGACTCATACAAGATCATCTGAAGCCATGAAGTGTTCTAATGTAGGGTAGGCTCTAATGAGTCCCAGCATAGTGCCTTATGCTGCCACTCTTTAGGTCAATACATTGTACCAGTGGATAAGGAAAGACCAGAATCTGCAGGGATGGGGGTAGTGAATGGGCTGATGCTGGGGTGGAGACAAAATCACTTTAGTAGTGGCTAATGGCTTATCAACAGAATGATACAGGGCTAAAATGGGGTCAGTGGACACTGAATTGATTTTTTATGAAGATCAAAGACAATACTTGCAACCAAGATTAGCAGACACAGTGATGATACTAATTAATACAAGGTCAGCAGCACATACCATGATTCAGAAATGTGAGGCAAAAACTAAACTAGTGGCTAGTCGTCAGCAGTCAGTATTGAGACTAATATAGAGTTAGCATACACAGTGAAGGGCTCAAAGGTATGGCCAGCATGCACTATACTGGGACATCATCGCATTTATTTATTTGTAAAAATATATATTTATTTTTAGAGAGAGAGGAAGGAAGGGAGAAACAGAGGGAGAGAAACATTGATGTGAGAGAGAAAGATCAATCAGTTGTCTCTCACATGCTACTTCAACTGTGGACTAAACCTGCAACCCAAGCATGTGCCCTAGCTGGGAACAAATCCACGACCTTCTGGTTTGAGGGATAATTCTCCAACCCTCTGAGCCACACCAGTCAGGGTGTATTTAGACAGTATTAGTGGCTAATGGGGATCAATAGGCACAGTGATGAGAGTTAATGCATGGTCAGCAACACTGTGATTAGGACCTATGAGAATCAAAGACACTGTAGTCATGGCTAACAGGTAGTCAGTAAGGTGATACTAGTGTGGAATCAGCAGAGACTGTGCTGGAAGCTCACGTAGGTTAGTCTCCACTCTCGTGGCTAAGTGGGGATCACCAGAATGATGGCAGCCAATGTGGCTTCAGAAAATACATGTTAGAGTCTCATGGATGTCAAAGAAATTGTACTGTTGGCTAATGGAGGATCAACAGACACCTTGATGGGAGCTAATATGGGGTCAGCAGACTACTCAGATTTGAATGGGTCAAAGACACAATACTAGTGGCTAAAAAGGGTGGGATTCAGCAGACATAGTAATTCAACTATGGAAATGACCAAAAACATGGTGCTGGGACCTAAAGGTTGAACTCTGTGTTGCTAATAAATCAGAAGACATTAATGTAGGGTCAGCAGATACACTGATAGTACACTGACAGACTATAATGTAGGGTCAGAAGACACAGTGATGATAGCTATTTTAAAGAAAACAGACACTACCACGTCCTCAGGTTTAAAAAAATTGAAAATTAGTAAATGGGGAATCAGAAGACAATGTGATAAGGTCATGTGAGTTCTGCAGACATTGTGCTAGGGCTCAGGAGGATCAAAGTCACCGTATTGGTGGCAAATTGTGGAACAGCAGATAAATATTGCTGCAGTTGTGCTGTACTGTGGGTTTATGGGGGTCAAGACACTGTACTGGTGGCTAGTGGAAAATCAGTAGACATAGTAATGAGAACTAATGTAGGATGAGCAGACACCATGATTAGAACACATATGGTTAAATATCTTGTATAGCCCTGGTGGTGTACCTCAGTGGATTGAGTGCCGACCTGCAAACCAAAGGGTTGCTAGTTCAATTCCCAGGCAGAGCACATGCCTGGGTTGCAAACCAGGTCATCAGTGGAGGGCATGTGAGAAGCAATCACACACTGATGTTTTTCTCCTTCTCTTTCTCCTTCCCTTCCCTTCTCTCTAAAAATAAAATATTTTAAAATAAATATCTTGTATGGTAATCAATGGAAGATCAATAGACAAAATGGTGAGGACAGACATGGGGTCAAGCAGACACTACATTGAGATCTAAAGAAAGGCGATAAAACATCCCTGTGAGCTAATGGGAGGTCAGCATTCACCATGCTGAGTCTAAAGGAGGGTAAAAAGATATGATACTGAGTTAATGAAGGATTATCAGTCACCAAGCTGGAGGTGAAATGGGTGAAAAAACACTATGCTATGAGCAAATGGGGATCAACAAAAATTATAATTGATCCTAGACTTATTGGGGTAATTAATTCCTGAGTATATAAAAGTCTAATCACTATGTTGTACAGCTAATATAATATGCTATGACAACTGTAAATGAAAAGTTAAAAATTAAAAATGAATAAATGTACACTTTCAAATGGATAAAGCTGTGAACCTCATGTGAATTTTATCTCAATAAATTTTTTTTCAATAAAAGTTTTTAAACAAAAACTATAATGGTAGCTAAAAGAGGTTGTGAGACATGATGCTATGAGCAATGGTGGAGGTGGTCAGCAGACCCCAATGGAGCAAAAAGTAGTGATAAGATGTTGTGAGCTAATGGTGGGTCAGCAGACATTGTGCTCTGGACTAAAAGAGGTTATAAGAACTGCTATTAGCTAATGGGGTGTTTGTAGATACTGTGCTGCCATGTCATCGGGTAAAACCTATTGTGTGGTAGGTAATGGAGGTCAGGAGAGACTGTGCTTAGGGTACTGGGAGTCAAATACACACAGTAGGGGGATGACCATGTAAGTGATGGTATCTAAGAGGACCACAGCAATCTATCATGGGCCTCAGTAAAGGTCATTTTCATGGAGTAAGACAATTTCTAAAGCCTTAGGAGGACTAAGTCTCTCATTGCCAATGTCTTTCATTTCAGCTAGTGGTCAAAATTCCTGTTTTTCTCCCAGGCAGCTCCTGCTGTGGGAAGAGGGAACTTTTTATTGTTTTTAATTTTTAAGTAAGATATAATTTACATACAATAAAATACACAGATCTTTTTAAATTTTATTTTAATCATTGTTCAAATACAGTTTTCTCCCTTTTACTCCCAATCCAGCTCCCCCTCCCACCCCTCCCCACTTCCCTCCCATTACCACCCTCCCCCTAGTTTTTGTCCATGTGTCCTTTAAGTTTGTTCCTGTGAACCCTTCCCACTGTCCCCTGAAATTCCCTCTACTCTCCCCTGTGGTCACTGTCAGCCTGTCCTCTATTTCAGTGTCTTTGGTTATATTTTGCTTGTTTCTTTGTTTTGTTGTTTAGGTTCCTGTTAAAGGTGAGATCATGTGGTATTTGTCTTTCACTGCCTGGCTTGTTTCGCTTAGCATAATGCTTTCCAGCTCCATCCAAGCTGTTGCAAAGGGTAGGAGCTCCTTCTTTCTTTCTGCTGCATAAAATTCCATTGTGTAAATGTACCAGTTTTTTGATCCATTCATTTACTGATGGGCATCTTGGTTGCTTCCAGCATCTAGCTATTGTAAATTGTGCTGCTATGAACATTGGGATGCATAGGTTCTTTTGGATTGGTGTTTTAGTATTCTTAGGATAGAGTCCCAGCAGTGGAATTGCAGGGTCAAAAGGCAGATCCATTTTTAGTTTTCTGAGGAAGTTCCATACTGCTTTCCATAGTGGTTGTACAAGTCTGCAGTCCCACCAACAGTGCACTAGGGACCCCTTTTCTCCACAACCTCTCCAACACTTGTTGTTTGTTGCTTTGTTTGTGATGGCCATTCTGACTGGTGTGAAGTGGTATCTCATTGTGGTTTTAATTTGCATCTCTCTGGTAGCTAGCGATATTGAACATCGTTTCATGTGTCTTTGGATTTTCTGTATGTCCTCCTTGGAGAAGCATCTGTTCAAGTCCTTTGCCCATTTTTTAACTGGATTCCTTGTCTTCTTAGAGTGCAGTCATGTAAGTTCTTTATATATTTTGGAGATTAAACCCTTGTCTGAGGTATCATTGGCAAATATGTTTTCCCATACAGTTGGTTCTCTTTTAATTTTGATACTGAAAATATACAGATCTTAAGTTTACTCTTTTGATGACTGTTGTATACACCCATTAACAAACATTCCAATCAATATACAGAATAGTTCCATCATCCCAGAAAGTTCCCTCTTACCACTTATGAATTAATTCTCACTCCAGAGATGACCACTGATCTGCTTTCTATCATTATAGATTGTTTTATTTATGCTAGGCATTTTCCATAATAATAATTTTAAAACATCAAATTTGTCAGTAAAAAAGAAGGAAATCTTACTCTTTGTGACAGTATGGATGGACCTGGAGAACATTGTGCTAAGTGAAATAAGCCAGTCAGAGAAAGACAAATACCATATGATCTCATATATGGAATCAAATGAACAAAAATAAACTAACAACCAAAATACAGACAGACTCATAGATAGAGAAGAAACTTACAGCTATCAGAGGGGAGGAGGATTGCAGGGCTGGATGAAAAAGGTGAAGGGATTAAGCTATAACAAAACAAAAGAAAACAACTCATAGACACAGACAACAGTATGGTGGTTACCAGAGGGAAAGTGGGTGGAGGGAGGTAGTAGAGGGCATAATGGGTTAAACAGTGATGGAAGGATACTTAACTTTGGGTAGTGAACACACAATACAATATATAGATGGTGTGTTATAGAGTTGTACACCTGAAACCTATGTAACTTTATTAACCAATGTCACCCCAATAAATTCAATTAAAAAGTTAAAAAAAGAACTCTTGGCAGGGGAGTGGGGCTGGAGATTAAGTTATTAAGTTTAATCACCAATGATTTAATCAGCCATGTCTATGTAATAAAACCTCCAGAAACACCCCAAATGATGGGTTTTAGAGAACTTCAAAGCCAGTAAACATATAGAAATTTGGAAAGAGTGGTGCACTCAAAGGGCATTAAAGTTCCACATCCTTTCCCCATAACTTGCCCTATGCATATCTTCCACCTGTTAAATAAAATGTTTTCTGAGCTCTGAAAAAAATCAATTTTAATGTTTTAAATAGGTAAGTTGAAGGTTAGAAGAATTGATGAGATAACATCTTCATAAATCAATACTTAGCAAATGGAGGTGAGGCATTCTGTATACAAAATGCAGAAAGTGTAATATGTATATTCAAGTTTATGCTATATTGGGGAGCCATCTGATAATTAATTCAAATATCTTGGATCATCATAATCATTATAGGACATTCAGGGGAAAAAGCAAAAAAAAAAGGCTTTTAATTTAGCATCAATTTACTATGGCATAGTCACCAAATACTAAAGGTAAAAGATTTGCTTTTGCTTATCAAATAAGGTACAATAGAAAACATTCTCAAAGAAAGTTGAGGTTTGCTGTTAACAGACCTCCACTACAGAAAACTCTAATGGGTATTTTTCAGAAAATGATCCTGGAAGGAATGCAGAAAGGAATAAAGAGCAATCAAGGTGGAGAATATGAGAGTAAAACAAAATGAATGTATACAGCAAAAATGTTTTCTGTGGAGATTTGCATGTGTGTGTGTTTATACACACACATATCACATATAAGAATATGTATAAACCCCATAATACATCATTATATTTTGAATTATAATGTATACATTATGCTCATGTATATGAGCAAAGTTTCTATTAAAAGATTAGCTTTCAAAGATAATTTATTGGGGAAAACCATAAAATATTATTGAAGGTCAAAAAAATATGCATTAAAAATAAAAAAGACAAACCACATTCATGAATGTAAAGGTTTAAAGCCATTTTATACTTTTCTGATTGGCAACAATTTGAAAGACTGATAATAAGTATTGATGAATACATGGGAAAATGTAAATTTTTTTTCCAACTGCTCATTAGATTGTAAATTAGTACAATTTGGAGGGAAATTCAATTCTTATTTTTTATTCACTGATTTGAGAATGGAAAAAACATTGATTTGTTATTCCACTTATTTATACATTCATTGGTTGATTCTTGTACATGCCCTGATCAGGGATTGAACCTGCAACTTTAGCATATTGGGATGATGCTCTAACCAACTGAGCTAACTGTCCAGGTCTCAATTATTTAATAAAGTTGAAAAACTTTTATGTTAACCAGAACCCAGCTAGGAGACAGAAGCCTTATCAGTTATTTTAATAGAAAGAACTTACTATGAAGAATTCTTAACTGATTATGAAGTTATTAATGACATAAATGAAAAGACAAAAAGAGAACATTAAAGTTATCATGGAGGTAGCAACTTCACAAAGAAGCCAGGCTGGAGTAGTAAGGGAAGAAAATAATCCATTAAAAATTAGAAGGTTGGGGGAGGGGGTCTCATGTGGCTAGGACTCATACCTCTAGTGGCACCAGCCAGATGCTGCTAATGACTCTAGAGGATTAGGGGACCATAAGGCTGTTGTGTGAATGGTGGAAAACTGCAAAGTAGATTAAACTGCTGCTACTCTGAGGAACTGCTTACTGCCCCAGTGAAGAAGTAATGCCAGCCTGACACTCAGATAAACAGGGAGGCCCAAAAAGGAGCAGCTGACAAGACAGAAATGTGCTTCATAGAGTCATGGCCTCACATCACAAAACACAGTATAGAAGGATAGGTTTGGAGCTAGTGCACAATAGCTTAAGCACACCTCCTATACCCTATGACCAATCAGTTTCACTTCTAGATTTAGACACTAAACACAGAGACATCACAAATGCCTTTCACTAGGGGAATGAAGACAAATGAATAAACCAGATCTATATTTATCAATATGGATAGATCTTAGAAAGGAAACATTTTGTGAAAAAAAAAAGAAAGTTGTGGAAGTTTAAACATAGTGTGATATCATAATTAAAGTTTTTACACAGACACAGAAAGACAACAGCATGATGGTTACCAGAAGGAAGGGGGGTGGGCAGGAGTGAAGGGTAGAGGGGGTCAAACATATGGTGATGGAAGATGATTTGACTTTGGGTAGTGGCCACACAATATAATATACAGATTATATATCATAGAAAATATACACTTGAAATCTATATGATCTTATTAACCAATGTCACCCCAATAAATTTAATAAAATAAAAAAAACAATATATCTATAAATAAATAAACTTTTAAAAAGCAATATATCATTCTATATTGCAGAATTCATACTATATTTTAAAAACTCAGGATACATTAAAATTCTAAACACTGAAAGAAAAATTTTAACTTTGAAGGAAAGTATAAGAGAAATACTATCACCTTGAAAATGACAATATTAAAACATAAAACTTGGGCAGAAGAAAAGAGTTAACAAAATTAAAGAACCACTCATAGTCTGGGAGCTCTTTGCAACACACATGACTAAAAAAAATTTTATAGTCTCATATATTAAAAAACAACAACAAATAACATTTCATACAAGAGGTAAGCCTGATTGGCATGGCTCAGGTGGTTGGGGATCATTTCGAAAAGCAAAAGGTCACTGGTTCGCTTCCCCATCAGGGCACATGCCTAGGTTGTGGGCCAGGTCCCTGGCTGGGGTGCATGTGAGAAGAAACTGATTGATGTTTCTCTCTCCCATCAATGTTTCTCTCCCTCTCTTTATCCCTCCCTTCCCCTCTCTCTAAGTATAAATAAAATCATTTAAAAAACCCCAAGAGATCAAAGATAAACTGCCCATTAGAAAACAATGAGCAGTCCTAGCTGGTGTGGCTCAGTGGATTGAGTGTTGGCCTGTGAACCAAAGGGTTGCCAGTTCAATTCCCAGTCTAGGATACATGCCTGGGTTGTGGGCCAGGTCCCCAGTAGGGGGCACACAAGAGGCAACCACACATTGATGTTTCTCTCCTCTTTCTCCCTCCCTTCCCCTCTGTCTAAAAATAAATAAAATCTTTAAAAAAAGAAAAGAAAACAATGAGCAAAAGGATATGAATAGAGGATATGAATAGTCAATGTACAGAACAAAAACCCAAATAGCCAATCAACAGAGAGGAAGATGTTCAACTTCACCACTAATTAAGAAAATCCAAATGAAAGAAAAACAACAATGAGCTATCCCCTAAGGGGATCAGGACATATTTTCATACCAATGTAGGAGTCAAACTGTAACAGATGCATTCTGTGTGCTCTGGTGATCAGATGGTCCAAACGGGCTTGATCAAATGATGAGGGGAGTCTTCACAGAGAAACTTTCTCCACAGCATAAGGCAAGCGCTGACCTAAGTGCATTCTCTGATGTTCTGTGAGGTGTGCTTTGCGGCAAAAGGCTTTCCCACATTCTTGACATTCAAAGGGTCTCTCTCCTGTGTGAATTCGCTGATGTTCAGTAAGACATATTTTCTAATAAAAGGCATTTCCACATTCACTACATTCATAAGGTTTCTCTCCTGTGTGAGTTTTCTGGTGTTGACAAAGGGATTTCTTCATACTAAAGATCTTTCCACATTCACCACATTCATAAGGTTTCTCTCCTGAATGCATTCTCTGATGTTTGATGAGGCGTGCTTTAACATAGAAGGCATTACCACATTTATTACATTCATAAGGTTTCTCTCCTGTGTGAATTCGCTGATGTATCCCAAGAGATGAGTGCACCCTGAATGATTTTCCACATTCATTACACTGATAGGGTTTTTCACCTGTGTGAGTTCTCTGATGATTATTGAGAGTAGTCCTCATTCTAAAGAATTTCCCACATTCCTCACACTTATAGGGTTTCTCACCTGTGTGAGTTCTCTGGTGTTGATTTAGGGATTTCTTTGCACGGAAGTTTTTCCCACAGTCACCACATTCATAGGGTTTCTCCCCAGTGTGAGTTCTCTGGTGCTGGGTAAGAGATATTTTAACACAAAATTTTCTCCCACATTCCCTACACTCATAGGGTTTCTCCCCTGTGTGAGTTCTCTGATGAATTGTGAGGGTTGCCTTCTCAGAAAAGGTTTTCTTACATTCAGTACATTCATATGGTCTCTCTCCTGTGTGTGTTCTCTGATGTAGAATGAGTTGTGACTTCCTACCAAAAGATTTCCCACATTCATTACATTCAAAGGGCTTTTCCCCTGTGTGAGTTTTATGATGAGCAATGAGGTATGATCTTGCACTAAAGGTTTTTTTCACAGTGATTACATTTATAAGGTTTCTCCCCTGTGTGTACTCTCAGATGTTCAATAAGGTTTGATTTCCTACAGTAAGTTTTCCCACATTCATAACAGTCAAAGGTTTTATCTCTTGTATGTGTTCTTTTATGTCCAACAAAGCCCATTTTCTTGTACAAGACTTTCCCATATCCACTATATTCAAGAGTTTGATCCAAAATTTGAATCTTCTGATGCTGAAGAAGGTCATTATCATGCCTGAGGGCATTACCCCCAACAGAATTGTTGCCACACAGCAGTGAAAGAGATCCTTTTAAAACAAATTGGATCATATCACTCACTCAAAACCCAACATAGCTTACCTTGTCACAATACAAAATTAAATTGCTTAACACAGCCTATAAAACTCTACATAATTTGGCCTCTAGCTAATGTTCTGATATTACCTCTTAACACTCTCACCACCCACACTTAAGCTACACTGCCCTCTTTGCTATTGCTAGGATATATCACTCAGACTAGGCTTGGCACTTACTGATCTCTGTGCCCAGAATATTCAAAATCTACATGGCTACATCTCTTTCACTTCACTGGTATTAGTGCAATGATGTTAACCTTACCAGAAAGTCTTCCCTGACCACATTCCTTAAAAGTTCATATCTTGTCATTGGCTATCCTTCTTATCCTACATTGATTTTCCTTTCACTGCCAACCACTATGTATTTGTTTACTTCTGGTGTATTGCACTCATGTAGAATTGCAAGCTCCAGGAGAAAAGATATTAGTTTATTCATGCTGGACCCCCAATACCTGGAACATGACCAGCATATAGTTGACACTCATGAATGTATGAATGAATGCCCACAACAGAAGGCATCCAAGGCAACAGAAAGAAGGAAGGCACTGAGAATACTAAAGAGAGGCTAGGTAAGGATAAATGTCTAAGATGAGGCAGGCAGAGATTGATAAGTAGTAAATAACCACAAAAATCAAGATAAAATAGGAAAGAGCACTTAAGTGTGTACATGATATTGGGATATGTGATTTAGGCATCTGGAGCATACAGCCCTCTGTCCTCCAGTCATTTTGAAAGAACAAGGGCCTCTAGAGAAAGATTCCTGAAAAATACTGCCAAAAGGTAACCTTAGACCTGAATTCCTGGGCTCTTATCTCCCCTATTATCCATATGTCCAGTTCTTGCTCACTCACCTGGGTAACCATGGCCTGAGGATTCCTCCTCTAATACCCATAGCTCTTCTCCTTGCTCCAACTTGAAGATCATCTCTGGTTTGGCCACGCAGAGGCCTGTTAATGGGAAATGGCACAGGACATGGGCCAACTTGTCTGAGCTTTAGGGCCTCTGATGGAGGAGGAAGGTGCATCTTCATGAGCTGCACAAGGAAGGGGGCCCATTTAAACCTTTCAGCGGGGGAAGTAAGAACACACACACTCTTCCTGGTGCCCCAAACTGATCAATCATCTGTGATCCTTGAATCTAAAGCTAAAGTATCATTAAACTCTACAAAGGCTGTACACATACAGCAACCAAAAAAGGAAACACATGATACAAGGAGTTACATGGACTATAATCCTCACCTACAGATGCCAAATTGCTGTAGTTCTCTAGCATCACATCCTTGTGCATAGTCCTCTGAGCAGGGTCCAGTTGCTGCCACTCCTGTCGAGTAAAATCCACAGCCACGTCCTCAAAAGACACAGATCCCTGTAACAACAATCTGCAATGATCAGAATGGGACATATGGAAAAGATGTTTGGGAATTAATTCTGTCAATAGCACTATTGAGAATTGACTAGGACAACTACACAAGGCACATCTCCCTATATTGCTTGATATTATACTTTGTGGGGGCAGAGGGACCCAGAACAGCCCTGCTTCTATGTTACTTTATCAATTCATGAAGAAAAGACTACATAATACTGAGTTAACACTATGCACATTAACCTGCCCCAGTTGCTGGGGAAAGAAAAAGGAAAAAGGAAGAGTACCTGCTCTCAAGGAGCTTATACCCCAGTAAGGATACTTGTATATGAACACATATACAAGTAATGAGCTGTGATGAGCTGCTACAGGAGCTATACTGGACATGTATACAGGGTGCAATGGGCTTTCACAAGGGAAGGAACCAGATTGCATTTTGTGTTATGAGACTGAACTTCACTTGGGGAGGTAGCACTTTGAATCCTTAAATAAGAATATCATTTCTCTCATGAATATGGGGCAATAACATAAGAAAAGGCAGGGAGACACAAAACAAAGATAGTGAGTTATAGAATTATGTAGCACAGTATGACAGGAAAACAGTCCTTCAAGCTGTGATGAGATAAAAGGCTACAGCAGCAATTTCAACTGGTGTGCCACAAGTATTTTTAAAACATGCAATACCTGACTATTTAGTCAGGAGCACTAACCTCTTTTTCCTTAGACTATCAAATAAAAAATGAAAACAGCAATACAATAGCCATCCAGTGTGAATGAGTCAAAATTATACATATTTTTCTCAGATTGGCAAAAAAAATTTTGGTGTGCTGCAGAATTTTAGTTATTAGTTCATGTGTGCCATGAGATGAAAAAGGTTGAAAATTGCTGGGCTATAGAGACATTTAGGGGCCAGACAGTGGAGGGATTATCAACTTTTTTTTCTATAGATCATCAGTCTCCAAAATACTTGACTCCCTATACCATCAGAATATTTTCTGACCTTCTCATAATATATTTATATTTATAAGTTACACAGAATAGTATCAAGTGGGAAAAAGGGAATCTATATTACTCCCAGGATAATGGCATGAGCAGCTGAGTTGAGGCTGGTGCCATATATTGAGATTGCAAAACAGGAAAGAACAAGGGTTGGCAAAAGGAGAAATTGACACAGATCTTGGACTTGAACTAGAGTGTTTGTGCTACATACTAATAGAGATGTCCAGCTGGCAGGTGATTCTGGAGCTCAGAAGAGAATGCTAAGATAGACCAATAATTGCAAATACTGAAGAAGGCATGCTAATACTGAAATATGCTAAGAGTAGATTTCAGGTGCACTTAGCATACAAAAACGGGTAATTATGTGAGGAGATATGTTAATTAGTTTAACAACAGTACCCATTTCACTATGTTAATATATGCATATCAAGTCATCATGTTGCATACTTTAAATATATACAATTTGGGATGGGGACTAAGGAAAGGTTTATTAAAGGTTTATTGATCAAGAAGGCACCAACTGAGAAGATAGGAGCCCTAGTGGTACCTCAAATCCATCTTCAGAAAGTACAGACTTCAATTTTTTTTCTAGTATTTTCTCTACTAAAAAAGAGAAATGAAAATACAGACTTCAGGCTTCACTTATGTCAAGGAAAGGAAAAATGGGAGTAGCTGTTTTTGTAGAACTCAAGCCACAGGCAAAATTCCTTTAATGATTAACCTGTCTACATGCAAGACTAAGCAGAAGCTATCAGCCTGAGGGCCATGGGAACAAAGCAGGCTTAAATAAGATGGAATCAGAGAGGGACTAAGCTTTCACTTTGTTACAATCTCCCTTTTTGTTCATTCCTCAGTCTTCAGGGAAATAGGGCAATCAGTAAATATATACAATTTTTTATAAATAAATAATAAGAAGAAAGAAAAAAGGGTTAACTAAGTATACTATCAAAAAGTATTAACTCAAAGGTAACCCCAGCATAAAAATATAAACCTTCTTAATTACCAAAAAAACAAAAAAGTAGAAGAAACACTCAAGAGAGAAAGAAACACAGTAAATATGATGAGGTCTGTCCAGGAAAAGTCCAGCCATTATTAATATAATGAGATTGGTTTGTATGACATCGATGTAACCTGGCAACCAAGGACAGTGGACTACAATGTGCATGTGTGAAGAATGACAACTTCACTGAACTTGTCAGTGGGGGCAGTAGATGCTATTGAGTGACCATGTGTATTGTATGGCTGTCACATTCAAAATGAGCATGTAAACCAATGAATCTGCATCAGATTTTCAGTCAACCTTGAACATTGTTCTGCAAAAGCTATTTGGGTGATTCAGAAGGCCATGGCTATGGGCAACTGGTGATTGGCAGCTTCATCACAACAACACACCCACTCATGCATCATGTATCATGCACACTTTTTTGGCACAACATCAAATCGCCCAGGTGACTCAGGCCCACTACAGCCCAGATTTGGCACTCTGTAACTTCTGGCTTTTCCCAAAACTAAAATCACCTTTGAAAGGGAAGAGATTTCAGACCATCGATGAAATTCAAGAAAATATGATGGGGCAACTGATGTCAATTGGGAGAATTGTGGGAGGTTCCAAGGTGCCTACTTTGAAGGGAACTGAGGTGTCATTGTCCTATGTACAATGTTTTTTGTACCTTGTATCTTCTTCAATAAATGTCTCTATTTTTCATAGTACATGGCTGGATACCTTCTGGACAGACCTCTTATAACAAATACACATAGTAATTACAAAATATTTAAATGAGAAAATTGAGACCAAACATATTTGTATTATTTATATTACCAAACAGTAATACAAATAAATGTGTATGGGCTGACCTCACCTATTAAAAGAAAAAGGTTTTCCCATTGCCTCATAAAGCAGAACCCAACACCATGCTATATATACAAGAAACAAGCTTAAAACACAGTCATTCAGAAAGGCTAAAATTAAAGAAATGGATAAAGATTTACCAAATTAAGACAATATAAAAGCAGGGATTAAAATCCTGATAACAAACAAAGTAATATCTGAAAGTAATTATATCAGACAAAGTAATGTTTATCAGTCTTTGTAATGTTAAAAACTTTGTCCACAATAAAGATATAACAATAAAGACATTTGTGAATACCTATGCACAAAGTAACACAGCGAAAGCCTATATTAACCAAAACCTACAGGAATGCAAGAAGAAATAGAAACATTCTGGAAAGGGAGACTTTTAACATACTAGATTAAGTGGACAAAAAAAATGTTATCCTATAAAAGACTTAAACAACATAATCAATAATGTGGAACTTCTATTTTTGTAGTATGTTTATTGATTTTAGAGAGAGAGGAAAAGGAGGGGAGAGACAGACAGACATTTATATGAAAGAAAAACATCAACTGGTTGCCTCCCATACATGTCCCAACCAGGTATGAAACCCACAACCTAGGTATGTGCCCTGACTGACAATTGAACCTGCAACATTGTGGTATATGGGAGGCTGCTCCAACCACCTGAGCCATACTGGCCAGGGCAACAATGTAGATCTTTTAGATGTGTGTGTGTATGTATGAGGGGGGACCCAAAAAATTGAATATATTTATTAAAAATTGTGTTTCTATTCTTACAAGTTTAAACTTAAGTCACCTTCAAAGTACTCTCCATTTGATGCAATACACCTATCAAGACATTTTTCCCACTGTTTAAAATAGTTTTTGAACTCATCGATTTAATGCCTTTTAGTGCTTCTGCCATTTTTTTGTTTCACCTCTTCCACATAGGCAAAATGTTTCTCTTTGAAGACTTTTTTTATCCAAACAAACAAAAAGTTGCTGGAGGAAAGATGGGATGAATAGGGAGGTTGGGGCATGGGGGGGTATGCTGTGTTTGGTCAAAAACTGCTGAACAGTCATTGCAGTGTGGGCAGGTGTGCCCATTAATCACCCATCTTGAAATGGGCAAACAAATTGAAAGAGTTTTCAGAAAAAAAATCACTGAAACTGAATGCAGCCTCTCACAACAATGCCAGCTAGTAAACTGATACAGATGGGTCCCTAGAACACTTACCTAGCAGGGGAAGCCTGTATTACAAGGAGCCTACCCTCCAGAATGTAATTCTGGTGTTTTTCTGGGGGAGTCTATATATATATATATATATGAGGTTCCAAGGTGCCTACTTTGAAGGGACATAAATATCTACTCACTGGGTTGTACACCTGAAACTAATACAGGGGTGGGCAAAAGTAGGTTTACTGTTATTTGTATGGAAAATAGTACAATAATTAATAAATGATAATACAAGAATAAACTGTTTCATTTACTTACAATTGTAAACCTAGTTTTGTCCACCCCTGTGTAATATTGCATGTTAACTGTAATTGAAAAAATAGAAATTATTTAAATGTTAGAATTGGATATTGATTTTGAAAAATCTCTAGGAATTAAATCAATGTATCTCATTTGTTTTTTTATGTATGTATAATAGTGAACTTGATTAAAATCTATGTTTAAAAATAAAAAAACTGTGGTACATTTACACAATGGGATACTATGCAGCAGAAAGAAAGAAGGAGCCCCTACCCTTTGCAACAGCATGGATGGAACTGGAGAGCATTATGCTAAGTGAAATAAGTCAGGCGGTAAAAGACAAATACCATATGATCTCACCTACAAGTGGAACCTAAACAATAAAACAAGCAAGCAAAATATAACCAGAGACATGGAAATAAAGAACAAACTGACAGTAACCAGAGGGGAAGGGGGAGGAGGATAACAAGGCAAAGAAGGGGAGGGGTCATCAAGGAACACGTATAAAAGGACCCATGGCCAGACAACAGAGGGTGGAGGATTGAATACGGAAGGTGGGGGTGGGTATGACAGGAGAGAGTAATGGGGGAAAAGGGGACAAATGTAATTAAACAACAATAAAAAATAAAGATAAAATTAATAAAACCCAGCCCTGGCTGGCGTAGCTCAGTGGATTGAGCGCGGGCTGGGAACTAAAGTGTCCCAGGTTCAATTCCCAGCCAGAGTACATTCCTGGGTTGCAGGCCATAACCCCCAGCAACCGCACATTGATGTTTCTCTCCCTCTCTCTCTCTCTCTCTCCCTTCCCTCTCTAAAAATAAATAAATAAAATCTTAAAAAAAGTTAATAAAACCCTACACCTGGATCATACAAAACATGCTGGGTACTTTTTCTCAAGTACCTATGGAACATTCACAAAAATGGAACATATACTAGTGCACAAAAACAGCAATCTCAGTACGTTCCTTAAAATAAAAATATTACAAACAGCACTGATCACACACACACACACACACACACACACACGACAAAACAGAGTCTAGAAATGACCCACACATATATAGTCAATTGATGTCTGAGAAAGGTGTCAAGGATATTCAGTGGGGAAGGACTACTCTTTTCAACAAATGGCTCTGGAACAATTGGACAGTCATATTGAAAAAAAATCATTGTTCTCAAGTATATTTACTGAACTGTTAAGCATAAAATGATCTCCAAAAGATAAGATTATAAGGAATTTTCAAACATAAAAATTTCTATTTTTCTCATCATGTAGTCAAGGTAATATCTATCAGGTCACTCCATTGTAAAATCTCCAATTTGCCCTTTGTAATTAATGTGCAATCTGTGGGGACATACCTTAAGGCTACGTACATAATTTGTTCCTCATTAAACTTTCAACCAATAGCTTTGGCATCCACCTACGATTTTTGCTTGGCTCAATGGTTGCAAAATGTTTTTGTTTTTTTAAAATAAGATTTTATTTATTTTTAGAGAGGAAAGGGAGGGAGAGAAACATCAAGTGTGGTTGCCTCTCACATACCCCCTACTGGGAACATGGCCTGCGGCCTAGGCATGTGCCCTGACTGGGGATCAAACCAGCAACCCTTTGGTTCACAGGCTCATGCTCAATCCACTGAGCCACACCAGCCCAGGCTATTTTTTCAACTTTATCATTCTTTCCACATTAGTAATTGTCATTAGGCATTAAGGAAGAGTTTTCCCTTCTCTGTCATTCGTTCATTTATTATGAGTATGGACTCATGGTTTATCTTGGTCTCCAGCTAGAGATCCAAGGTCATGTGTGGGTTAAATGGCCAGGGAGTAGAAAAGAAAGTTTTCTGTAACTCTTTGATACAGAAGAACAATACACCAGTTGATGTATTAAGATACAATAGCTGACAGGATTAAGGTAAAAATTATGATGAAAATGGGAATGTTTGAATGAATTTTATGTGAAGTAGTTACATATCTTTCATTTAGATGTATTATTGATTTGGATACTATGTCTGACTGGGAAACACTTCCATCTAGTATTGCAAAACAAGCAATGTAAGTTTACCCTTTGGCCCATATTATTCACACATGATAAATGAGAATCTTTAGAACTGTCCAAGTCTATCCATACAAGTTTTTATTTTGAAGCAGTATAGAATACATGATGGACAAAAAGAGATTACCACTTTAATTAATGACATGTCAGAAGCTGGAGTGCTGGTCCAACAAATTCTCTTTAGAATTCTCTTTAGAATAGACTTGTGTGGCCTATGAAAAAGATGGATGGCTCAGAGAGATTAACAAGACTTACATAAATTAGTATTGCATACAGCATCAGTAGTTCCTGATATGGTTCAACAGTGAAAATACAGGAAACTAAAGGAGGCTGGTTCTCAGTGGCTGATCCTGCAAATGCTTTTTTCTCTATCGCATTATTGAAAATCAGTCAACTGCCATTTGCTTTCACATGGGAAGGATCCAAATTTATATTTATTGTATCGCCAAAGTAGTATTTGAATTCAACATTTGTCATAATTCAACTGTCATAATTTGGTTAGAAAAGATTTGAACTTGATGCAGGTCCAAAGTATAGTAACAGACTTCATTGATGACATCATGATAATATCAGAAACTGAAGCTCAAGCTAGACTGACTTAAATGCAATAGTGACACACATTTATCAACTGAAGCTTGTTGATAAATGCAATAAAAATCCAAGGGCCCAGGGAGTGAAGAAGTGAAATTCATAGGAATAATACCCTGAGTAGGAGCCGCCCATGACACTCCAGAACCGAAAATAAACTGCTATTGTTGCCTACCCCTGGTACGAAGCAAGAAACAACATCTGATCAGTTATTTGAATTTCACAAGGATACACATTCCATATCTGTGAATATCACTAGCTCCTCTCCATAAAACTACATAAAAGAGGTCATATTTCAATAAGGCCCTGAAAAAAAATAACCTATCTCTGAACAACAATCCACAACAGCTCACCCTGGATGGTGTGGCTCAGTTGGTTGGAGTTTGGTCCCATAGACCAAAAGGTTGCAGGTTCAATCCCAAGTCAGAGCATGTACAAGAAAGCAACCAGTTTCTCTCTCATATTCTCTCTCACATTCTCTTTCTCCCCCTCTCCCTTCCCTTCTCCCTCCCTCCCCTCTCTCCCTCCCTCCCCCTCTCTCTCCCCCTCTCTCCCTCGCCTTCTATCTTTCTCTCTAAAAGCAATGAAAAAATGTCCTCAGGTGAGGATTAAAAAAAAAAAAACAATAGTTTTCTTGATGCCTTTGGACACTCATGCATGATCCACACTTAGATATGATTCTTGAAGTGTGTGCAACTTGGACTAATGAAGATGGGAGCACAGTAGGCTCATGACCAAAATGACCACAGTAATAAGGATGGAGGTTATGCACGGATTTAACAACATGGACTTCCAGTCACCAAGGGTGACCTGGCTACAGCAGAGAGCCTAATTTGCCAACAGCAAAGAACAACACTGAATCCCTGATACGGTACCATTCCCCAGGGTGATCAGCCAGCTATCTGGTGGCAGGTTGATTCCATTGGATTATTTCCATCATGGAAGGGGCAGCACATTGTTCTTATTGCAATAGACAGTTACTCTGGATATGGATTTGCCTCCCCTGCATACAGTGCTTCTGCCAAAACTGCCATCTGTGTTCTTCCAGAATGCCTTATCCACCATGATGACATTCCACACAGCATTGCTTCTGATTAAGAAACTCACGCCACAGCAAATGAAGTGCAGCAATGGGTCCAATCTCATGGAAGTCACTTGTCTTACCATGTTCTCCACCATTCCAGAGCAGCTGGCTTGATAGAATGGTGGAATGGCCTTGTGAAGACTCAAGTAGGCCTGTAAAACAACATGGAGTTCCTGCAGGTCCTGAAGAATGAACTGCAGAAGTCAGTGTCCACAGTAGCTTCTGCAGCTATATGCAAATTTTCTTCAGGGCAAATCCTGTTGGTACATTAGTGGGGGAAGACAAAAATGAAAACGAATACTATGAAGACAATAAGCAGTTGTTTGGTTGTCACCAATATGTTATATACACAGTATTTCTACCCTCCTCTTATCCACAGGATACATGTTCTAGGACCCCCCAGTGGATGCCTGAAACCACAGATAGTGATATAGCCACAAGCCAAAGAACAACTTGAACTGCTAGAAGCTAGAAGAGGCAAGGAAGGATTCTCCTCTAGAGCCTTCAGAAGGACCATGGCTCTGCCAACACCTTGATTTCAGACTTTTGACCTCCAGAACTATAAAATAATAAATATTTGTTGTTTAAAGCTAAGTTTTTGGTCATTAGTTATGGCATACCTGGAAACTAATATAAATTGTATTGGGACATGAAGTACTATAATAAATACCTAAAATGTGGAAGTGATTTTGGCTTGGGATAATTTGTAGAATCTGGAAGAATTTTGAGGCATGTGACAGAAAAAGCCTAGATTGCCTTGAAGAGACTATTGGAAGAAACATGGACATTAAAGGCACTCCTGCAAAGGCCCCAGAAGGAAGTGAGAAAGACAGTAGAGGAAACCTCTATCATCCTAGAGAATATGTGTATCATCATGAGCAGAATGTTAATAGAAGTATGACCATTAAAAGTGCTTCTACCGTGAGATATCAGATAAAAATAAGGAACATGTTATTAGAAACTGGAGGAAAGACTACCCTTATTATATAGTGGCAGAAAATATGACAGATTATGTTCTATGGTTGTATGGCAAATAGAACTTATACAGAATTAACAGATATTTAGCTGAGAGATTTTCAAGCAAAATATTGAAGGTATAGCCTGGTTTTGTCTTGCTGCTTATAGTAAAATGTGAGACAAAAGAAACATATTAAGGAAGAAACTATTAAGGAAAAAGGAACCAACACTTGATGATTTGGGATATTCTTGGCCAACCCATATTGTAAAGAATGCTAAAATCAGAAAATTCAGTGTTACTAACTAGTGTTATGTAGAAAAAGTCAAGAGTATGGCTAGAGATTTTTTTCCTGAAGAGATTAGGTATGTGACTCCTGGACCTACTGAACCATCTAGGAATAGAGATGGGATTATCTAGTAAAGATCTCTTGTCTCATGGGGACATACACAAGACAGCTACAAGGCTTTTGAGAAACACTGCATGCCTGAACTGAAAGGGACAGACACAGGACAAAATGAAAGAAGGCTGTCAGGCTTCCAAAATTTTGCAGGTAGGAAACCTTCTGATTGGAACTACTTAGCTGTAAACATATGCTACTTTGCAAAAAAGGAAGAATGACTTCAAGGGCAGAGCCTTGGGTGCAGTCAGAGGGTGGAGATGCAGGCCCAGAGGTGGAGACCAATGGAATAGTAGGCAGTGCAGGGGTTGAAAGTGTTGCCACAGACACAAAAGATGGAGCCACCACAGCCCCAGAGGGCAGAGAATTATGCCACAAAGAATTAGTTTCAGGCCTTGTGTATGGATGTAGTTGTGAACAAAACTAACTCCATTTTTGTGTCCCTGATTTCTTTTCTACTCACATTTTTCATGCTGTGAACTCTGACCAACCTCACTATTCTCAACCAGCATGCCAAAGCCTTACAGTTAATCATTATCTGTTTCTTAAACCTATACAATGTGGCTGTAAAGATTCTTGTCAGTAATTGGCCAGAATGGCATGACAACTGAGATAAATATCAAACCGGTGTGAGTGTCCATTCTAAGTAGTCATTATCACAAAACCACCAGGAGGTATGGTTCCTGGAACATACTGCATTCTTAGTCCCTTTGTATTGTCAATCATTAATATCTAAGGTATACTATAAAAATATACTGTAAAGCAGTCTGATAGCGAAGAATATCTGCTCATAATGTGTCACCTATCCACTCCAATCCTATCCCTGTAAGGAACTTACCTTATAATAAATTCTTTTATGATCTGTGGAATTGGCTGCATCATATTTTTGGTCTCAAAAACCCCTTTCATTACAGTGGCCACTACACTGGTGTTCCACCCTCAGACACCTCAAAACCTAATGGAACTCTGGCTGATGTGGTTCTGTGGATTGAGAGCTGGCCTGTGAACCAAAGGGTCACAGTTCAATCCCTGGTCTGGGGAGCATGCCTGGGTTGCAGGTCAGGTCCCCAGTAGGGGGAGCATGAGATGGAACCACATATTGACGTTTCTCTCCCTCTATTTCTCCCTCCCTTCCCCTCTCTAAAAATAAATAAATAAATACACAAACAAACAAATAAATAAATCTTAAAAAAATAAACCTAATGGAATTGCCATGCTGAACTTCATACTTGCTTTATTCCTTCCAATTTCTCCTTTTTGGAATGGGAATGTCTATTTTATGCCTGATATACCATTGTATCTTGGATAACCTGTTCTCTGATTTTACAGATTTGTAGATGGAAAGAAAGTTTGCCCCAGGATGAATCATACCCAGGGTCTCAACCCATCCATACCTGACTAAGATGATTTAAATAGTAAGATCTAGGGCTTTTTGATCTGATGATACTTAGATGAGATTCTGGACCTAGATTTGAAGCTATAATGGGTTAAGATTTAAGAATGTTGGGATGTGGTGAATTTATTTTGTATGTGTGACAAATTTGAATTTGGGGATTAGAGGATGGACTGTAATGGGTTGAATGGTAGCCCCCCCAAAATATGTCCACATTCTGTGAACATTAACTTATTTGGGAAAATGATCTTTGCATATGCTGTTAAGGATCTTAAATTGAGATCATTCTGAATTACCTGGGTGGACCCTAAATCCAATGACAAGTGTCCTTATAACAGAACAGCAGAGGAGATGGGAGTGATGCTGTGGTTCCTAGGCACCATTCAGATCACCATCACATTGCCCAAGATGAGCAAAATGGTCTTCATGGTGTTTGTGACAGGTAATAAGGAACAGTTGATACAGATGGCTGCAAGCTGGGAAGATGACAAAGTGATAGAAGCATCCTTAAAAAGTTCTGTTGCAGCCTGGCTGGCGTAGCTTAGTGGATTGAGCACAGGCTGCAAACCAAAGTGTCGCAGGTTCAATTCCCAGTCAGGTTACATGGCTGGGTTGCAGGCCATGACTCCCAGCAACTGCACATTGACGTTTCTCTCTCTCTCTCTATCTCCCTCCTTTCCCTCTCTAAAAAATAAATAAATAAAATCTTTTTAAAAAAAGTTCTGTTGCTGTTAAAATCAATACCAAAATATACACTCACTAAAAGTTGAAACACCAGTTGCAAATGGGAACCAGTCAGAAAATTTAATCTGGCCCTACTGGTGTGACCTAGTGGGTTGGGCATCATCCTGCATACTGAGAGGGCTCTGGTTCAATTCTCATTCAGGGCACATGTGTGGGCTACAGGCCAGGTCCCCAGTTGTGGGTATGTGACAGGCAGCCAATCCATGTTTCTCTTACACATCAATGTTTCTCTTCCTCTCTTTCTCCCTCCCTTACCCTTTCTGTAAAAATAAATTAATTAATCATATTTTTTTTAAAAAGAATGTTTACTCTGTTTTCATTCCTCATTTGACTCCTATAACACTTCTAAAAACTCTCAGTCCAATTTTTGTGATACACAACCCTCCTCTCTTAATACAAAATCATATATTTAAATAAGAGGGGAAAGTTCAGGGCATGCTACTCCCTCTGAGAAGCCTACTAGATGTTTAAATAAGAGACCTATCCAGTTAAAAAGACTTACCTAAGAAAAAGAAGATCAGCCCTGGCTGGCGTAGCTCAGTGGATTGAGTGCAAGCTGGGAACCAAAGTGTCCCAGGTTCGATTCCCAGCCAGGGTACATTCCTGGGTTGCAGGCCATAACCCCCAGCAACTGCACATTGATGTTTCTCTTTCTCACTCTCTCTCTCTTTCTCTCTCTTTCTCTCTCTCTCTCGCTCTCTCTCTCCCCTCCTCCTTCCCTTCCCTCTCTAAAAATAAATGAATAAAATCTTTAAAAAAAAGAAAAAGAAGATCAACACTATGAACAGTAACATGACAACAAACTCACAAATATCAACAACTGAACCTAAAAACAAAAACAAAAACAAACTAAGCAAACAACTAGAACAGGAACAGAACCACAGAAATGGAGATCACATGGAGGGTTATCAATGGGGAGGGGGAGAATGAGGGGAAAGGTACAGGGAATAAGAAGTATAATTGGTAGGTACAAAATAGACAGGGGAAGGTTAAGAATAGTATAGGAAATGGAGAAGCCAAAGAACTTATATATATGACCCATGGATATGAACTGGGGAGGGGGGGATGCTGGTGGGAGGGGGAGTGCAGGGCAGAGGGGAATAAAGGGGAGAAAAAAATGGGACAACTGTAATAGCATCATCAACAAAATGTATTTTTAAAAAGAGATACCTACACAGAACCTCACTGTCAGAGTGAGAAAACTAACCAAAACATTTGAAGAAAGAAAAGTGAAAGAACAAAGGAAGATTAAGAAGGAAATTGAGACATCCATTCAAGATGGAGATGTACATACACACAACTTGCCTCCTCACTAGGCAAGCTGTAATTTTTGCTAGACTAAAAAAACAACTATCACACAGAATAATCAGAAAATCAAGCTATATGAAGTCTGACAACTAAGGAATTAAACAAGTCACATCATCCAGATGAGTAGGAGGGGTGGAGATGCAGAGATGCTGAACAGGTGGTCCCACAACCATGTGTGGCAGATAAAAATTAGGAGGGATATCTCAGGAGTGAGAGATGCCAGCCCCACACCAACCACCCAACCCAGGGTTCCACTGCCAGGAGGATAAATGTCCGTAACCTCTGGCTGTGAAAACCAGTGGGGACTGGGGCAGAGGAAGAAACTGTGGAGTTCTTAGGAGTCTCCTTTCAAAGGGCCCATGATGTACTTTGGACTTACACAGACTCACTACCTCTGGGTTCCAGCACTGGGGCAGCAGATGGAAGGGCACCAGTGGCATACAGGGAGAAATTGAAGTGTCTGGCATGAGAGTTAGTGCTGGGGGACAGCTTCCTCCCAGAGAAAACTCCAGAGGCCAGGCCATGGCCATTGCCCCCTTTCTGAGCCCTCCCCCACACAGAGCCACAGAGCGGTGACACCATATCTGACACTCAAACAACCTGGTTCACATGGGTTGTCCTGCCCTGGTGATTACCTAAGGATCCACCCCATCCAACTTACTGGTATACTCTTCTACAACAGGCCATGCTACTAAGACAAGGAGTCAAAGCAGCCCTACCTAATCTATAGAAACAAACACAGGTAGGTGCCAAAATGAGGAGACAAAGAAATATTGCCCAAATGAAAGAACAGAACAAAACTCCAGAAAAATAACTAAATAAAATGGAGATAAACAATCTATCAGATGCAGAGTTCAAAACACTGGTTATTAGGATGCTCAAGGAACTCACTGGGTACTTCAAAAGCATAAAAAAAAATACCTGGGCAGAAATGAAGGTTATACTAAGTGAAATTAAAAAAACTTTAAAGGGCCTGGCTGGCATAGCTCAGTGGATTGAGCGCGGGCTGGGAACCAAAGTGTCCCAGGTTCGATTCCCAGCCAGGGTACATTCCTGGGTTGCAGGCCATAACCCCCAGCAACCGCACATTGATGTTTCTCTCTCTCTCTCTCTCTCTCCCTCTCTCTCTCTCTCTCTCTCTCTCTCGCTCCCTCCCTCCCTCCCTCCCCTCTCTAAAAATAAATAAAATCTTTTAAAAATGTTATTGAAAAAAAAACTTTAAAGGGAACCAACAGTGGAGTGGATGAAGCCAAGAATCAAATCAATTATGTGGTACATAAGAAAGAAGAATACATTCAATCAGAACAACAAGAACAAAAAAGAATCAAAAAAAAAAAAAAACAAGGATAGCTAAGGAGCCTCTGGGACAATTTCAAATGTACCAACACTCAAATCATAGGGGTGGCAGAAGGAGAAGAGGAAGAACAACAAATTGAAAACTTATTTGAAAAAATAATGAAGGAGAACTTCTGTATTTTTGGTGAAGAAAATAGACTTCCAGGAAGTCCAGGAAGTTCAGAGAGTCTCAAAGAAGTTGGAACCAGGGAAGCACACACCAAGGTACATCATAATTGCATTACCCAAGATTAAAAATAATGAGATAATTCTAAAAGCAGCAAGAGAAAAGTAGACAGTTACCTACAAATGAGTTCCCATAAGACTAGCAGCTGATTTCTCGACAGAAACCTTACAGGCAAAAAGAGGCTGGAAAGAAGTATTCCAAGTTATGAAAGGCAAGGACATATATCTAAGATTACTCTATCCAGCAAAGCTTTCATTTAGAATGGAAGGGCAGATCAAGTGCTTCCCAGACAAGGTCAAGTTAAAGGAGTTCATCATCACCAAGCCCTTATTATATGAAATGTTAAAGGGACTTAGCTAAGAAAAAGATCAAAACTATGAACAGTAAAATGACAACAAGCTCACAACTATCAACAGCTGAACCTAAAAAGCAAAAACAAAAACTAAGCAAACAACTAGAACAGGAACAGAATCACAGAAATGGAAATCACATGGTGTGTTATTAGTGGGGAGGGAGACAGGGAGAATGGGGAGAAAAGGTACAGGAAATAAGAAGCATAGTTGGTAGGTACAAAATAGACAGAGGGAGGATAAGAACAGTATAGGAAATGGAGAAGCCAAAGAATTTATATGCATGACCCACAGACATGAACTAATGGGGGATTGCTGGAGGAAATGAGGGGTATCGGGTGGGGGGTGGCAAAGGGGTTATGCTATTACAGATTGGGACAACTGTAATAGCATAATCAATGAAATATATTTAAACTTCTGGCCAAGATGGAGGTGTAGGTAGACACACTGTGCCTCCTCACACAACCAAAAGGACAACAATTTATAAACAAAAAACAACCACTACTGACAGAAAACTGAACTGTATGGAAGTCCGATAATCAAGGAGATAAAGTAGACACATTCATCCAGACCAGTAGGAGGGGCAGAGTCGGACAGCTAGATGGACAGGGCTGGAGGACCCCGGGTGTGCAAGGCAGCAGCGGGCAGACCCAGCGAGGCGGCGGATTGTGGAGGGGTGCAGCTCACAAGGTGGCTGGGGGACTGGGTGGTCCCACATTCGCACACAGATAAACCAGGTGAAACTGGGGAGCGAGGCAGACCATGCAACCCAGGGTCCCAGCACGGGGAAATAAAGCCTCAAAACACCAGTTGAAAACACCTTTGGGGGTTGAGGTACCGGGAGAAACACTCAGCCTCACAGGAGAGTTCATTGGAGACACCCACAGGGTACTAGAACGTATACAAACCCACCCACACAGGAAACAGCACCCAGAAGGGCCCAATTTGTTTGGGGGAGGTGGGGGAAATGACTGAAATCTGGCACTGAGCAGAGCAAGCGCCACCGTTCCCTCTCTGACCCCAGCGCCACATACAGCATCACAACACAGACACCTGGGTTGCCCCACCCTAGTGAGCACCTAAGGCTCCGCCCCTTACTTGTTACTATGTAACAAGTGCGTCAAGACAAAAAAAAAAAAATGGCCCAAACAAAAGAACAGATCAAAGCTCCAGAAAAAAATACAACTAAGCAACGAAGAAATAGCCAACCTATTAGATGTACAGTTCAAAACACTGGTGATCAGGATGCTCAGAGAATTAGTTTAATTTGGTCACAAATTAGATGAAAAAATGAAGGCCATGCTAAGTGAAATAAAGGAAAATGTACAGGGAACCAATAGTGATGGGAAGGAAACTGGGACTCAAATCAATGGAGTGGACCAGAAGGAAGAAAGAAACATCCAATCAGAAAAGAGTGAAGAAATAAGAATTCAAAAAAATGAGGAGAGGCTTAAGGACCTCCAGGACATCTTTAAACATTCCAACATCCAAATTATAGGGGTACCAGAAGGTGAAGAGGAAGAGCAACAAATGGAAAAGCTATTTGAACAAATAATAAAGGAGAACTTCCCCAATCTGGCAAAGGAAATAGACTTCCAGGAAGTCCAGGAAGCTCAGAGAGTCCCAAAGAAGTTGGACCCAAGGAGGAACACACCAAGGCACACCATAATTACATTAGCCAAGAGTAAAATTAAGGAGAGACTCTTAGAAGCAGCAAGAGAAAAGAAGACAGTTACCTACAGGCATTCCCATCAGACTGTCAGCTGATTTCTCAAGAGACCTTGCAGTCAAGAAGGGACTGGAAAGAAGTATTCCAAGTCATGAAAGGCAAGCACCTACATCCAAGCTTGCTCTATCCAGCAAAGCTCTCATTTAGAATGGAAGGGCAAATAAAGTGCTTCTCAGATAAGGTCAAGTTAGAGGAGTTCATCATCACCAAGCCCCTATTATATGAAATGTTAAAGGGACTTATCTAAGAAAAAGAAGATAAAAGACGTGTACAGTAAAATGACAGCAAACTTATAATTATTAACAACCACAACAAAAACAAAAACAAACTAAGCAAACAACTAGAACAGGAACAGAATCACAGAAATGGAGATCACATGGAGGGGTATCAACAGGGGAATGGGAGGAGGAAAGAGGGGGAAATGGTACAGAGAATAAGTGGCATAGATGGTAGGTAGAAAATAGACAGGAGGAAGGCAAGAATAATATGGGAAATGTAGAAGCTAAAGAACTTATGACCCATGGACATGAGCTAAAGGGGGGAAATGTGGGTGCCAGGAGATGTGCAGGGTGGAGGGTAATGAAGGGCAGAAAATGGGACAACTGTAATAGCATAATCAATAAAATATATTTTAAAAATTAAAAAAGAAATATATTTTAAAAAGGAAATTGAGGAGGAAAATTGGAAAAGAAACACTGGATATTAAAAGAAAGCAAGAAATGTTGACAAACAGAATGTAAGAAGAGGAAAGAATGAGAAAAGACAGAAGATGGGGCACCTCAAGGACATATAAAACAGCAGATAGTACTGGACCATGCCAAGAGTGCTGCTTGTTTTACAAAGACAAAGCAAGAAGGAGAAAGTGCCAAAGCTGCTGCTTTATTGAAAACAGGCAGAAATAGAATTTAAGAGGGAATCTTATGCAAGAGAAGCCTTTCTGATGGTTTTTCCTTTACAAACCAGTTCCCTATACATGCTGGGAAAAAAGCCTGGCAGTTTGCTGCACAGGCAGGAAGACCAACTACATCCATGGTACACTCTTCCAGTAGAAACATATGGACACTGTTGGGAACAGTACTAAATACATGCCTTGCCTTCTGGATATTGATTAGCAATTTCTTTTTTCTGTTGAAAATTATTTAACAAGTTTATTTATTTATTTTACATAGATATACACATATATATGTATATATATAATCTATATCATACAGTAATATATACAACTAAACAAAAATAATATCACATCTACATACTGTTTTGCAACTTGCTTTTTCTTCTCAGGTAAATCACTAAAACATACATTTTATTTAATACTGTATTATAAAACTACAGTATACTTGGAGATATTCAGACTTTGGTTGATAAAAAAAGGAACAAAATACATATGTAAAATACTGAAGACCAAAAATATGGAATGCTTCATGAATTTGCATATCATCCTTGTGCAGGGGCCATGCTAATCTTCTCTGTATTGTTCCAATTTTAGTATATGTGCTGCCGAAGCGAGCACTGATTAGCAGTTTCTTATTTCATAATGCTTTTCCTGCACAAACTTCTTTGATAACATCATCAGAACACTCAAATTGTACACCACCCAGCAACTAAGAAATAAAAAGAACTAGCCAGAAAAGTGCTAGAAAAGCATGGGGAAAACTTCAAAAGGAAGGGAAAGGTAGATGAAGTTCTCAGGATGATGGTGAAGATGAAAATACTTGGAATACAAATTCTACTTAACAGATGTAATGAGACTAGTACAAGATGTACAGTAGTCATTGTTTGTCTTATGATTTAATTCAACTAAAATTCTTTTGGAGAGGTAGGACTGTTTTACGTTTTTGAACTAATCTATATTTTTAAGTGTTTCTTTAATCTTGCTTAGTGGGTGTAGGTTAAACTGGTCTAATTTAAGAAAGTCAAGATATAAAACTACTAAATGGCTGCAAAGTCCCTGCAAATGGCAACCAACTACTAGAAATCTAAAGAATCTAAAGATCTGACAGGACTTTCCTCCATCACCTTTCTCCTGCAGTGTTTCATGTACCCATTATCCCTATGCTCTCAGATAGTGTGTTTTGTGTAGAAACATTTTGCTCTAAAACTCTTAAGCCCACACAAAGTAACTGGCTTTTCAGAGTATATAATTTGACTCTGGGTCAGACGCATTTTAATTAACCAATCAGATGATAATTTATGTTTAGCCTTTCTCTTATTGCTCATCAACTGCAAGCAAAATCTTGTAGTATTTAATCTTACTTAAATACCAAGTGAAAAATCTTTTCAAAAGGAAAAATACCTAGAGACCAGTAATAACATTTATGATGATTGTAATTGAAAATAATGTTTTTATCATCCATATTAAGAACTATGAAAAGGTTTCTCCACCCTCAGGTATCGGGAAATCTTTACTATAGAAGAATTATTGATTGCTCTGTGGGGTCATTGTAATTTGTGTGTCTACGCTAAATCTAGACTTCAAAGTTTCTAGCTGTTAGGCCTGTCAACCAGCATGCCTACCTTCTAAAACTTGTGTTAATAGTTTCTTCTTTTCACTTACTTTATCCTAATATTTATCTACTTATACTTATAAGCTCCTTAAAAACCACAGGAAAACAAAGGCAGTAAGTAAATAAATGGCAATAAAACCTAGCTGGGAATGTAAGCATTTCCGACTCATCTTTGGAAAATCTATGAAGGAACAGTTGGGGAGGGTAGAGTACTGATGATAAGGAGAAAGTTGCCATGCATGGCTCAGGATCATCAGCCTCCAAACAATATTACCATGCAGTGTGAAGAGGAAGACTTTTCACTGACATCCACTGAATTCCTTACACTTAAGTGATCCCTCTCCTGTGACACAAAAAATTAATTTCTGGAAAAATATCTTTAACAGATAATCATGGATGTGCATAAAAAAATCCATCAAGGAATTTTACCACCAAATTTTCATTTATAATGAAAACCTACTGCCATTGCAAATGCTCAAAAGATGGAATGCTGTGTAACCATTAAAATTATGTAGAGATCTAGACATGGAAAAATATTTATTTTCTTGGTTTTTAACACTCCCAGTGTTTCTTGTTTTTAAAAGAAGGCAAATATTTTTATTTTTTTATTTTTATTTTTTAGATTTTATTTATTTATTTTTTAGACAGGGAAGGGAGGGGCAGAGAGAGAGAGAGAGAGAGAGAAACATCAATGTGCGGTTGCTGAGGGTCATGACCTGCAACCCAGGCATGTGCCCTGACTGGGAATCGAACCTGCAACACTTTGGTTCACAGCCCACACTCAATCCACTGAGCTACGCCAGCCAGGGTGCAAACATTTTTATTAGTTTTACTTTATCCTTCCATTATTTTGTAAATTATAGGACAAACCAAGAAAATAATTATGTTAATATCATTATGACCCCTCTACCAAAAAAATATAAAGTATGATATCAAAGAAGTAAAAGTTCTCTAATTTTAATCTGAACTGGAAAAGAGCTCTGTATTCTTTTCCTCTTAAGTAAGCTTACCTTTGCTTCCAGAAAAAAAACATAAATGTACTTTTCCCTATTCTTCCTGCTAAGTACAACTAAAACCCTGACACTATATATAAAACGAAGGGAAGACTCTGACAGTTGAAGAGAAAGCAGACCAGCCACAGACCTCAGAACCTGAGGAACAACACAGCAGTGATTCCCACCCTGGCCACTATGGCTCAGTTGGGTGGGAATCACCCTGCAAACTGAAAGTCTCAGGTTCAATTCCCAGCCAGGGCACATGCCTAGGTTGTGAGTTTGGCCCTAGTTGGGGCACATACAAGAAGCAACCGATTGATGTTTCTCTCTCACATTGATGTTTCTCTCTTTCTCCCTCCCTTCCCTTCTCTCTAAAAATAAATAATAAAGTTAAAAAAACATAGAAGTCATTCCTTTGAGTTTGCTTTTTATCTCATATATCCCAGACTAGGTGCTGGAGAAGCTGGAAACCCAAAAATGCCAGTGGACACAAACAAATACAGCTCTAAGAAAGCCTATTTTCTCAAGTCCAAGGACAAGCAAATGAACAACCTAGAAAGACAGAAAAATTTTAAGTAATAACTACCTTACTCCAGCCAAGCATCATGGAAAAAATTATGGGTCCCAACACCATCTCATCAGCAAAAGCCAAGTCGGGAGTACATTATTTCCACTCTTATCTGGCTATAGTAAGGTGCTAGACCTGCTACAACACTGGTGTGATATAAGAAAAGATCAAGTGGGGCAAATAAGGTTCATCTGTTCTGGGCAGTAATGAGGATCCTCATTCAATGCTGGCAGTGGAGAAACCATGGGGAGCTTAGACTTCTACCCCAAATCAGCAGTAATGAGACATCCATCCTCCATCCCACTGGAGTAGTGTCAGGGGAGGCCTGCTGGTCAGGGCTTTCATCACTGCCAAGGAGCAACAAGCCCAAACCCCGACCCTTACATGGTATCAGGGGAGTAATGGGGAAGCAGCAATTAGGCACTACTACTCCTTCCACCCAGGCAGGAATCAGGTGAGACAGTGGAAAGCTAGAATTCCACCCCCACCTAGAAGTAGTTCTCCACCTTGGGTGTCATGGGAAGCTAAATGGGAAACCTGGACTTCCTCCCTCACCTGGCTATAATGAAATGGTGTCTCACCTTCCTCAGGTGGAGACCAGATAAAATGGGTTTAAATAAAAACGAACTTTGGCTCTGGCTGGTGTGGCTCAATGGACTGAGTGCCGGCCTGTAAACCAAAAAGTTACTGGTTTGAATACCAATCAGGGCACGTGCCTGGATTGCAGGCCAGGTTTCCAGTTGGCGGCATGTGAGAGACAACTGACGAAGATATTTCTTTCACACATTGGTGTTTCTCTCTCTCTCTTTAAAAATAAATAAATATATTTTTTAAAAACTCCTGAAGAATCAGCCCTGGCTGGTGTGGCTCAGTGGATTGAGTGCCAGCCTGCAAACCAAAGGATTGCCGGTTCAATTACCAGTCAGGGCAGGTGCCTGGGTTGTGGGCCAGGTCCCCAGTAGTGGGCGCACAAGAAGCAACCACACATTGATGTTTCTCTCCCTCTCTCCCTCCCTTCCCCTCTATCTAAAAATAAATAAATAAAATCTTAGAAAAAACTCCTTAAGAATCAAATTCTAATAACATGATACCAAAAGAATCTAGGTTTTAGTTGAGAATTACTCATATCAAGGACCACAAAAATCTCAAACTGAATGAAAAAAAGTACCAAGAATGAGAGAACAAAGATAATTATCCAACAAAGATTTTGAATCAACCATCACACAAATGCTCTTACATACAAGTTGGTAGTTACAGAATAGCCATGGGGATGTAAAGTACAGTATAGTAAATGGAGTAGCCAAAGAACTTATACCCATGGCCCATGGACATGAACAAAGGTGTGGGGATTGCCTGAGGGATTGCTGGGTGAAGGGGGGCAAAGGGGAAAAATTGGGACGACTGTAATAGAATAATCAATAAAATATAATTAAAAAACCAAAAATGCCTCACAATCAGGTCTCAGCAAAAAAAACAGAAGATGGAAATTTTAGACCTGAAAAATACAATAGTCAAAATAAAAATTCAATGGATGGCCTCAACAACAGAACAGAGAGGACAGAGGAAAGAATCAGTGAAATAGAGCACAGAAGAATAGAAACTTAAAAATGAAAACAAAAACTAAGCAAACAACTAGAACAGGAACAGAATCACAGAAATGGACATCACATGGAGGGATTTCAGTGGGGAGTGGGAGGAGGGAAAATGGGGGGAAAGGTGCAGGGAAGAAGCATAATTGGTAGGCACAAAATAGATGGGAGGAGGTTAAGAATAGTATAGGAAATTGAGAAGCCAAAGAACATATATGTACAATCCATGGACATGAACTAAGAGAGGAATGCTGGAGGGTTGGGGGTGCAGGGCGGAGGGCAGATAAAGGGGGAAAAATTTGGAAAACTGTAGTAGCATAATCAATATAATATGCTTTAAAAAGTCAAATGATGAAGCTATTGCTGTTAAAATTAGCAACAAGATAGGGATGTCTGATACAATTGAAAATTGTTTTCCTGGCTTTGGCTCACACAATAGAAGATGAAACAATCAGAAAATATTGCAAAGAAATAAAAATGTAACTTTCTTTGCCACAGATATGATGTCATATGTAGAAATTAGAATTCACTAGATTGGGAGTAAAAGGGAGAAAACTGTAACTTGAACAATGATTAAAATTAAAAAAAGAATTCATTGGATAATTTCATAAGGGGCTAGATACAAGATAAATTCATAAGAGCAGATAGTTTTTCCTCTATAACAGCAATGATGAAGTGAAAATGGGAAAAAGACCCATTAGTAATGATAACAAGAAATATATAAAACAAACTTGTTTAAGGAACTAGACCCATACAGTTAAATTTTAAAAATTGACAAATATAAAACAGTCACACAGACATACCATATCCCTGGATAAGAAGATTTAATAGATTTAATAGCACTATATTAAGGTAATGTAAAGAATAAATTAAAGGAAAAATGTAAACACAAAGCTCAATAATAAGATGGTGCATAGAAAATTTTAGCTAAAGAGCCTCTTAGAAGGATATTCATGCTCTTGAATGATTTTTCACAAAGGAAGACTGAATATTAATGAATTAACATGTAATTTAAAAAGTTAGATAAAGAGAAAATAGTACAGGTTAGAGCAAAAATTAAGGAAATAGAAAACAAAGCTATATTAGAGAGGATCAACAAGGCCAAAAGTTGGTTCTTTGGAAAGACTAACAAAATTAGCAAACCTCTGGGGAGACTTATGAAAGACAAATCTAAACAAACATACTATTAATTATTAAGACTTGACAACAACACACAGCAAGAAGTCTAAAAACTAACAACCACAGAAACCTCCATCCCTGACCCACATAGACTCCCATTCACTAGATTCTTTTTAAAAATTATTTTATTGTTGTTCAAGTACAGTTGTCTGCATTTACTCTCCACTACTCCCACCCACCCCATCCATACCCACTTCCCTCCCCTGATTCCACCCCTCTTGGCTTTGTCCATGTGTCCTTTATAGTTGTTCCTGAAAATTCACTAGATTCTTTAATTCCCCATCAGTTGAACTCACTGACAGTGTATCTTTCCCAAAAGCCAACAAAGCCATCACCTCAAAAATCACCACAGTGACTGTCAAGCCACAAACCTTCGTGCATTCGCTTTAGCGCCACGCACCACCAAGACTTAAACGGCCTCTGAGGGCCACTATCGTTTCTGGCCATCGCCCCTGCCACTGCCCCTTTCAGGGCTATTCGTTTCGCACACGATCATAAGGACTGTGAGGCTGTGATCTACTCACTCTGAATCAGGTGCGTTATGAATCCGCCCAGACTTTATCTGTGAGTGACGTTGTCGGTCAAAAAACATGGCTGCTCCCAGGTGTCCCCACATAAGGGACGCCATCTTAGCATCTATTCCGTACAATGGGTTGTTCCACAGAAGGTGGGGGTGGCGTTATTCATGGGTAGAAACCTTGTGAATGCGAGCTTCAGGAGCACCTAGCCTTTGGAACTGGGTTCTAATGGTCTGTGCAAAGTTTACAGAAGCAGAGGTGGCAAACTCCGATCCCTGAGGAGAGAGGAGAAGTTTCCAGATCTTCAGTGGAGATACTACTGGGGAGAGGGGGAAAGGATTACAGTTTCTTTCTAGGAGATGTCACTAGGAGGAAAGAAGTTAGGATGGTACAGTCCTCCCTCCAGGCTAATACTATTGGGCGAGAGAAGGAAGAAGGCAAGGTGATGCAATCCTCTCCTTGGAGGTATTGCCAGGAAAACGGGAAAAAGAGTAATGAAGGTTCCCTTCTGGAGGATACCAGTGGAGGAGAGGAGTGAGACATCAAGGTGGTACAATCTCCTCTTAATGGGGGGGGGGCGGTTAGTATGGAAGATCCTTGAATTACCCTCAATATCGATTTCCTGCATTATCCCACTAAAATAGTAGCCAGGAAAAATAATTATAATGCTAGCCTTTGGTATGGACAACTAATGTTTTTCAGTATACCCTCCTGCAGAAAGCCTTCTCTGACAAGAGGTAGAGAGGGCTCTTTCTCCGCTGAGGCATTTCAAACCCAACAGGCCCTGGCTAAACTTGAGTATGGATTGCTAGGTACTCTAATGATACTCAGATCTCTCTGGGCCTCAGCTTAAGAATCAAGAGAGTTAGATTGTCAGCCTCACAGAGTATTCCATTTTCTTTGTCTCTCCTACAATATTTGTGAATTGAATGGGAGATAGAATTGCAAATGTGAGAATATTGCTGTAACACACACACTTCTACAGAAGCTACCAAAACTTATTATTGTCATGACTTCTCTGCATTTCAAATCCTGGGCTCTGGTAACTTCCATCATCAATGCCTCCGTGGCTTATCTCAGCCTTGGGCCTTTTTTTCCATTTTTATTGAATGTATTGGGGTGACATTGGTTAACAAAATTATACAAGTTACAGGTTCACAATTCTACAACACATCATGTGTACACTATTGGGCCTTTTTTTAAAACTCTACCAACACCTATGTTGTACCCTTCTGATCTGGATTCATGTCCTATATTAGTGATTTCATTATCAATGTCTCTTTATTTGGACCCTGAATTTAAACTGCTGTTAACCCTTCCATAATATATGCCCTTTATGGATTGAGAGACTAGGCATACATTAATTTTCCACTATCAGTGTCTCTCTAGTCTAGATCTCAACTATCAGACCCTGCTTAACTTTTCAACTATCAGTGTGTTTTAGATTCCTCCAAAACAGTCCTCTGTTATAGATGTCTGATTTCAAGTTCAAACCAGAGAAGTAATGATGTTACCAGAGAAGTAACAGAGACCTAAGTTGAAGAACTGGACCTAAAGACCATTGAAGGTAGACATTTATTCATGGAAAAAGTCTGCTTATAGGCCTGGGCTTATGGCCTATAAACAAGATGCTGATTTCTGGAAAAAGCATTAACTGAGGTTTTTAGATCAAACCAAGGAGAATGATAATGGATACATTAATATTTTTCTAGGATATAGACATAGAATAGTTAATGGAGGTCCAGGGTTCAAGGTCAGAAGTGATGGTTTGTCATTTCAGAGATTAGGTTATAAAAGACCTTGGCTGCCATTTTGTGTGTTCATGCTTTCTCTCTCTCCATCCCTCCCTCCCTCCATCCCTCTGTTCCTCTTATCTCTCACTCTGGGAGAAGCCACCTGCTATGTCACAATGGCACTCAGGCAGACTTTGGAGAAGCCCATGTACCAAGAACTCCTGCCAATAGCCGGTGAGGAACTGAGGCCTCCAGCCTGTACCCATGTAAATGAGCCATCTTGAAAGTGAAACCTTCAGCCCTAGCTGACTGCAATCCAAGTTGATAATTTAACTGCAATGTTAGGAGAGACCCTGAGATAAAACCACTCGGCCAAGCCACTCCCAAGTTCTTGATTCCACAGACACTGTGAGATAATAAATGTTTGTTGTTTTAAGCTTCTATGTTTAAGAGTAATTTGTTACATAGCAATAGATAACTAATGCAAGCATTTAAAGTTTTGGTATTTCACTCATCATGGATTTTTACATTAATTTAGACTTTTGAAAATATTGTACTAAAACATTATTTATCTTGATTACTGAGTTTTTTGCCCCCTCCCTAAATTTTGCACTTTGAGGTGAGTGCCTTACTTGCCTCACCGTAGTCTGAGCCCTGCTGTGAAACCTTGTTCTCTAAAGTCATAGACAATCAGAAATCTTGCCATTTGAAATTGTATCAGTAAGAATAAAACATACCACTCTTGTTTGGAGGATCCAAGCCACACAGAGAAGCAGCCTCCATTTCTAAGCCAGGCTCTGAGCTTCAAATAAGGAGCATCTGGAGCAAACATGTCATATCTATTTTTGCTTTAGTGTTTCCAAATAAAAATATCCTTGGATCTACTTCACAGTCCAGAGGTAACATTGACTCTTTTACATACCAACATGCTTTACTTTGGGTTAATCAAAACACTTCATTTAAATTTTAACTAAGCTCAGTGCTTCCCCAAAACCCTATAGTAATTCCATTTTTTTCTTTGGTGAGATTTGGGTGATCAACCATCTCCATTTGCTCAGGACTAAAGGGTTTACTGAAGCAATGGACATTCACTGCTAAAAATAGGAAAGTTCTGGGAAAACTGGGACAAGTTGGCTACCCTAGATAACATTTCCCCATGGTTCCCATGGTCTGTGGTCTCCCCTGCGGCAGCAAGTTATTTCACCCATTTCTTTGGGACTGTGGATGTGACCCTGGTGGTCTTTATCAGATAGACTTTATCAAGGTCATTAATGTTGGAAGGTTTCACAGAGGTTGACTTTGAGATCAGTCCTAGTATACCTTTATGGTGGATAAATTAACAGGCTTGGGTTCAAGGTCCAGATCAGAGGGATATTGATGGAGTAAAAGTTAGTTGAAGGCTTAATGCCAAACCATACCAGATAAGCATTGACGGTAGAAGAGTTATTAGAGCTCTGGATTAGAGGTTATACTAGATTTTTACTAATAACATTAAAAATTGGTCCAGAGTTGGTGAAAATGTTAATAAGGGTCTGGATTTTAAATTTGGACAAGGGAGCCATTGATGGTGAATTGGATAACAAATGACCAAATTCAAGAGCCAGCCAGATAAGCCATGATGTTGGAAGAGTTAATAGATGACAACAATTTGAGCTCTCTGGTCTAGACCAAGTCTGAGGGGTGTAGATAGATGGTGCAGCCAGCCAGTATCTGTGTATGAGAGATGGAATCTGGCTTCCCGTGGCCAATGGGATGAAACAGCAGCATGTTACTAGGAAGAAGCCTCTGTTGCTATTTGCTCAGTGAGAGAGACAGGGTCTAGCCAGAATTGCTACAGAAATATAATTACCCAATGCCTGAAGAAGTAGGCTTTAGTCTTTTCAGCCAGTGGTAAAATGTTACCAGGTAGTAACCCCCACTGCCACGTGAAATGAAGCAGCCAAAGTGTCTCTGGAGAGGCACAATTAGCAAATAGCTGAGAGTAAGAATCAGGCTCCAGCAAGGGTCTGTAAATCAGCAGAGGTCCCCATTGTCCACTGCAGGTAGAGGGCAGGGCATAGGCTGAGGGAATACAGACAGATGACACAGCCCTGCACAGAAAGTGGAAACGGGTAGGGCAAGGCCTGAGGTTGCTTTTACATGGTGCAGCTGACCAATGGCTTTGTGTGGGAGATAGGTTTTAGTCTCCATGGCTACTGAAATGTGAACATCCCTGTTGCTATGCAACAATAACTTTACCATTCCAAATTATATGAGTAGGAATGAAACCTCTCACTCTTGCCTGGAGAATCTGAATCACTTTGACTCAGAACAGCAGCCTCAGTTTCCAACCCAGGTGGAAGAGGAGAGGGGAACTTAGCATGAGGGTGTCCAGACAGATGACACATTAAAAAGAAAAGAAACAAATGAAATTTAATAATATACTTTATATAAACCACATATCTAAAATGTTGTCATTTCAACATGTAATCAATTTTTAAATTATCAATAAGATATTTGGCATTGTTTTTGTTGTAATAAGTCTGTGAAATCAGATATATATTTTACACTTACATCTCAATTAGAATGCTAAATATTCATCAAAATATTTGATTTGTAGTTAGAGTTCATAAAATTTAGTTGAAAATAGATTAATTTTCACAAGTTATTCCAAACATACTTCAGAAGTTTTCCAGTAACTAAACTGAGTATGTATTTTAAGTTTTAATTAGTTAAAATAAATACAATTTAAAATTTAATTCTCAGTCTCACAAGCCTCATTTCAAGTGCTCAGTAGCAATATGTGGTTAGTGTCTGTCATGTCAGATGGCACAGTACTAGACAACATGTCATTGATGGATGCAGTTGAAAGAGCCATGGTTTTGAGTTGTAAACCAGAGGAGCATGGATGGAAGAAGAGTTCATAGAGGCCAAGGATAAAGACATATGAGATAGGTGTTTGGGTAGTTGGTGTTGCAGGCTGTGAAAGAGAAGAAATTCACAAAGAGAAGAAAGTGCAGAGAGTAAAGTTTTTATTTTAGTTTCCCAAAGAAGGGAAAAGGCTACGTGCAGAGATGTGCATCAGCACCAGCCCTGAGGGGTGGGGGCTTTGAGAATTTGCCAGGTAATGGAACAGTTGTAGAGCAGGATGTTTCAGCTGGGCTGCAACTTGTTTCGATATTATCTTTGGGTACAGGGTCTGGTGGTCATTGTGGTCTGGTATGTACTGTTCTGTAAGTTCCAGGAGCCTCAGTGCCTTCAGGGCTCTTCCAGTAATTTTCTAGTCCTGAGGATAAGGGCTTTAAAACAATTAGGGTCAGTCATGCTTTATGGGGTCCAGCTAGCTCTGGGAAAGAGGGCCTGAGAAAGTGGCTTTTGTCCTATTAGTAGGCACTGGTGGTGAATTGGTGACGGAAGCTTACATGCAAGGCCAGACCAATGTTGCACTGGCCATGGAAGAGTTAACAGACATTTGGGTTTGAGGTCAGGCGCCAGAGGCATTGATACTGTAGGGTTGGAAAAATTTTCCTTCTACCCTCTAGGACCTTTGGCTGGTGTAATAGTTAAATTGACATAAGACAGATTAACAAGAGAAAAACAAAAGTTCAATAACATTATACAAAAATTTTATATAAAAAATTAAAAGAGCTTATTTGGACATTGCTAACAATAACAACAACAAAACAGTCTTGGGGCACGGAGTCTAAACCACCTGCCAGCTGCATGGTAGGTAGAAAAAACAAGCATGGCCTTCATCCCAGAGTTTTGTGAGAGTTTTCATATGTCAAGCAGTGCAATGAAGATGTAAGCCATTCTGAAAGGATTTACCTTAGCTACAGACAAAAGGGGTGGGGGAAGGTGAAGCAGGGCTAGTTCTGAGAGAGAAGCAGTAGAATCCACTGTGGAGTCCATAAAGCTCCTATGTAAACAAGAAGCGGAGGTTCCTGGGGTTCCATGGCGCCTGGCTATTTTCTTTTTCTTTTCTTTTTTTTTTTAAGATAATCTTGGAAATAGCCACCGAGCTTAAGCAGTCCTTTGTTGGTTTTGCGCTGCAGTTGTTAATTGATTAACCCCTTTTTGTCTCTCCCTTCTACCCTCTGCTCTGAAGTAATTTAATTTAGGACTTCAGAATTTTCTCCTTGTCAATGTATACCTCCCATAAATACAGAAAAGACCCAGGAAAACAGAAACTCTCAGAAATGGTGGAAACCATTACCTTAAATACGATCTTCAGCTGAAAAAAAAAAATGTTAGGGTGGGGGAGCCAGTTATGGGAGTCTCTCAGGAAAAGCACAGTAAGTAAAGGTAAGGCTGTTATGCAGATTTAAGTTGTAGCCTTTTCCATTGATAGGGGTTTCTAAAGATTGAGTCACTCCCCCCTTCCTGCAGACACCCTGACAAATGGAGATTTCCCTTACAAATGTAAATTTATTGGTTTTCTGAGCTTCTCTTCTGAATGCTTTTTCTTAAAAACAACCAGCTTAAAATAATACTTATGCCAAAGAGACATTTTGGGGTGGAAAATTCCACTCCCCTACAATAGTTTAAAATAGAGGTTTCCAGTCCAAAAAGATAGCATAGACACATTTCTCCCTGTTCATTCCTGCTAAGCACAACCATCAACCCTGGAAATAAAACAAAGACAAAGGAAAACTATGAAAGGTGGTCAGAAGAAGGTGAGCTCATTTAGGATCCCAGGACTATAGGAACACACAACTGTAGGGCATCTTATGTCCCCTTGACCCAACAGAAGAAGGCAACTCAGGCCCAGCATTTACCAGTGCCCAACCTAGCAACATAACACAGTTCAAGTAGCCTCCTTCTTTCCCTGGATCAATAGAAGTCCCTCTAAGAACATAAGACAAGCTTCATTCCACAAGGGAAGGAAGTTCACTTGTAATAAGTGGCCGTGAGAAGTGCTCTCCTTCTCCGCTGGGCCTGAGACTACTCTCCCCCTTCAGCACCCCTGGAGCAGGCAGCAGGAACCTGCAAGAGGGATGCAGCCACAGCAAGAGGCCAGGCCTGGAAAACTTCTCTTACCTTGAAGTTCCCTGTGGAGGTACAAAAATATATACTTTCCCTTCTACCTTCTAAATTCTTCTAGTGGGGCCAATAATCAAATTAATAGAGACAGATTAACAGGAGAAAACTCAAAGTTTTAATATGTGCACATGCGGAATTCACATAAGGGTGAAAATTCCAAAGACAGGCAACATTGGGTATACACACAACATTTTTGGACAAAGGAGAAAAGGAGAAAAGGGGTATTAGATTTCAGAAGTGAGAATGGGCAATTTATAGGTAGTTGTGGAAGACCAGAACATAGATGGCAGGAACATTCTTCCTAGGCAAGTCCAGAAGCTCAGAGAGTCCCCAAGAAGTCAGACTCAAAGACGCACACACCAAGGCACATCATAATTATATTACCCAAGATTAAAGATAATGAGAAAATCCTAAAAGCAGCAAGAGAAAAGGAGAGAGTTACCTACAAAGGAGTGCCCATAAGACTATCAGCTGATGTCTCAAAAGAAACCTTGCAGGCAAGAAGAGGCTGGAAAGAAGTATTCAAAGTCATGAAAAGCAAGGACCTACATCCAAGATTGCTCCATCTAGCAAAGCTATGATTTAGAATGGAAGGGCAGATAAAGTGCTTCTCAGATAAGGTCAAGTTAAAGGAGTTCATCATCACCAAGCCCTTATTATATGAAATGTTAAAGGGACTTATCTAAGAAAAAGAAGATGATCAAAACTATGAACAGTAAAATGACAACAAACTCACAGCTATGAACAACTGAACCTAAAAAAAAAAACAAAAACAAACTAAGCAAACAACTAGAACAGGAACAGAATCACAGAAATGGAGATCACATGGAGGGTTATCAGCGGAGGAGTGGTAGGCGGAGAGAGGGAGGAAAGGTACAGGGAATAAGAAGCATAACTGGTAGGTACAAAATAGACAGGGAGAGGTTAAGAATAGTGTAGGAAATGGAGAAATCAAAGAATATATATGTATGAACCATGGACATGAATAAGGGGAAGAATGCAGGTGGGTGTGGTGTGCAGGGTGGAGGGAAACAAAGGGAGAAAAAAATGAGACGACTGTAGTAGCATAATCACTAAAATGTATATATTTGTTTTAAAGAAAAAAATTTTTTCCTGGGCAACTCAGAAACTATGGGACACAGTGAGTATCTAGCTAAAGGGCTTGGAGTCTTCCCAGCTAATGCTAGGGTAAGATTCTTAAAGTGATTAAGCCAAGGATCCCTCCCTAAAGCAGGTTTCTTTGTCTGAATCTCTTGAGCAGGAAAGAGGAGAGGGTCAAATGTTTCTTAATAAACAGCTGAAAATCACTATGCCCCCTAAACAGCTACAGGGTGGGAAAAGTTCGGTCCCTTTATCCCAAAGACCTAAGATTCCCTTCTCCCAATGAGAGGTCTGGGACTGGTGGGTGAAAAAGTGGCAGGAAGGACCCAGCAAGATGGCCAGACTTGTAATACCCCTCCCCTTCCCAAAGGCACTGGGGCAGGCAGGGAGAATCAGCAACAGGTACCCAGCCACAACAAACTTCCTGGCCCAGCATGCCTACTTTGACCTTGCAAGTCTGAGATACTCATTCCCTGCACAGAGACATCTGGGCAACCAAAAGTCACTGGATAGGGCAGTCCATCACATCCCTTTACCACTGAGAAACACTGAAGACCTATTTTGTAGAAATTGGTCCCAAACTGTAAGACAATACCAGCAAAGACAAGTGGGAGCCCCAGAGGGACCATTTAGACCAAGCAGATGAAAAATAACACCACAAAGTCTCTGAAAATTCAACTGTTATTGTAACAGCACAAAAACTAGGCCAAAATCTGCATGCCAAACCTAAATAGGGTGACTGGCTGCTGAAACACGAAGATTTTAATGGGACCCAGAGTCTCCTAACATCCCTAGGATATAATAGAAATCCCTAGGATACAATAGAAAATTATCCATTACTCCAAGAACCAAGAAAAAGTCACAACTTGAATGAGAAAAGATAATTAACTGATGCCAACACTGAGATGACTCAGATGTTCAAATTATCTGACAAGGATTTTAAAGCAGCCATCATAAAAATGTTCCAACAATCAATTACAAATTCTATAAATTATCTTGGAACAAACGAAAAATAAGAAAAATTTCAGCAAAAAATAGGATTTTTTTCAACAACTGGAAATTATACAACTTAAAAATACAGTAAAACAAATATAAACTTCACTGTATGGGCTCAGTAATAGAGTGGAGATGGCAGCAGATGAAATGAGTAAACTTAAAGACAGATTGATAGAATTCATCCAACCTGTACGACAGAGAGAAAGTTCACTGAAAATATTGAACAGAGGTTCATAGACCTGAGAGACACTAACAGAAGGTCCAGCATTCATATGATGGAAGCCTAGAAGTCTCTTGAAAAGCAGTGAGGCCAAAGACTGAATTGACAAGGGAAAAAATCTGATGTCCTAAAACAATTACAGCAGGCCAGCGGGTGAAAGGAAGAGACAAAAATGGGTTAATAGTTAACAACTGCAGTGCAAAACCAACAAAATACTGCTTACACTCAGTGGATATTTCTGAGATTATCTAAAACGAGAGGAAACTCAGGGCCATGGAACCCCAGGAGCCTCTGCTGCTTGTTTACACAGGAGCTTTATGGACTCAGGGATTCTGCTGCTTCTGTTCCAAAACTAACCACACTTCACCTTCCCCCACCCCCTTTGCCTATAGCTAAGGTAAATCCATTCAAAATGGTTTACATCCTCACCCCCCTACTTGATACATGAAAACTCGTGCAAAACTCTGGAATCAAGGCCATGCTTGTTTTTTCTACCTAGCATGCAGCTTGCAGGTAGTTTAGACCCCGTGCCCCAAGACAGGATATTTTTTTGGTTGGTTGGTTGTTTTTGTTTTGTTTTGTTTTGTTTTGTTTGCTAGCAATGGCCTAATAAACTCTTTTCTTTAAAAAGACTTTAAGCTGTGAAAGTTAAAATATTTTGTTTGACAGAATAAGTAATTAATATCCCAAATTTGGCAAAAGACACAAACCTATAGATCCAAGAAGCTGAGGGAATCTCAACATGGTATACCCAAAGAAATTCATGTCAAGATATATCATAATTAAACTTTTGAAAACTAAAGACAATGAAAATAATTTGAAAGCAGTCAGAAACAAACAAAACATTACTTTTAGGGGAACAGTAATTTAATGACAGCAGATTGGATGGGGGAATTGGGGAAATGTTATTAAAGGGTACAAATTTGCAACTGCTAGATAAATAAGTCTTACAGATCTAATGCACAGCATGGTGAATATAGTTAATGATAATGCATTATATACTTGACTGTTGTTGTGGAGAAGGAAGAATCTTCTCTACCCTGAAGGTTCTTTTGACTGATTTAATAATCAAATAAATAAGAGACAAATCAGGAAGAGGAAAAAACAAATTTTGATACACAGAGTGGGGCAAAAGTACATTTGTGGTTGTTCATACAGAAAATAATACACTAATTAATAAATAATACAAGAATAAACTCTGTATTTCATGTATTCACAACTGTAAACCTACTTTTGCCTCACCCTGTATACATATGTATGGCAACTTCTCATACATAAGAAAGTCAGAGACCTCCACATGCACAAGAGGTTCACAGAAAGGAAACATGGGGTATATAAGACATTCTGAGCAAGGGATGAGAGGTAAGGTGCCTTGGGGACTTCAAAGGGTCATTGCAGAATGATAAAAACAATAGATGTTTAGTAAACAAGGGTTTATCCTGCCATATACATGGGTTAAAGAGAGATAATCTTTTATTATGGGCAAGGCCCCTAATTCTTCTATGTAGTTAAAGGAAGGGCCAGATGTTTCTCTTGATCCTAAAGCTAAAATTGCCTTAGCTCAAAATAATCCACATACCACTGAGGCACATCTTTGGGTGGCTCATTCTGAACCACCATATTGCCTGAAGAGTAGACCTTAAATTTTCTCACTGCAGAAAAGAAATGATAACTATGTGACAAGAAGGAGGTAGTAGCTAGTGCTATAATGGTAATCATCTTGCAATAAATAAGTGCATCAAATCAACATATTGCACATCTTAAATTTACACAATGTTATATGTCAATTATATCCCAATTTTTTAAATGCAAAATAATTTTTTAAAAATAGGCTTTTAAAAACTGATAGCAAATTTGTCATCTGGATGCCAGAAGGAAGTGGCTTAACATTTTTCAAAGTGCTGGGAGAAAATTATTTTCAACTGCAGATTCTATATCTGGTGAAACTATCCTTCATGTAAGAAGGGGAAATAAAAAGCTTCTGGGTTGGTGAATACATGGAGATTTGTGAAGAATGGCTTACCTGGAGAGGGCAGGAAAGCTCTAAACCCCCTCCTACATACCTTGACCTGTGCATCTCTTCCATCTGGCTATTCCTGGGTTATATCCTTTTATAATAAACTGGTAATCTAGTAAGTAAAATGTTTCTCTGAGTTCTGTGAGCCACTCTAGCTAATTAATCAAACCCAAGGAGGGAGTCATGAGAACCTCTGGTTGATAGCCAGTGATCAGGAGTTACAACTGGTATCTGAAGTGGTAGGGAAGAGGCAGTCTTGTAGGACCAAACCCTTAATTTTTAGAATGGCCATTTGAATGGCATTTACTGGAATTTATGCTTTATAAAAAGCAATCTTGTGATTTTTAAATATTTATTTATTGATTTAGAGAGACAGAGAGAGAGAGAGAGAAGAAGGGGTAGAGAGAGAAAAACATTGATTTGTTGTTTTACTTATTGATGATTTTTGTATGTGCCCTGACCAAGGATTGAACCTGCAGCCTGGGCATATCAAAAGAATGGTGTAACCAACTGAGCTACCTGGCCAGTGTTCTATTGGGCATTATAAATTGAAGCTACCTCTAACGTTATCTTAAAACCTGAAATAGCCATAATGTCTAGGATGATGTTGGAGAAATGAATGGAAGTGCCCAGAAGAGTGCCATAATGATGTGGAAATAGTTTATACAGGACCATGCTGCCTGGGGAATGCAAGGAGGAGATACTTGCAAGCAAGGAGCCTCTTTTCCCCTAGGACTGACTCTGAAACTGTGTGAGGAGCTACTGAATTCCGTTTTTACTTGGTCAGTGCCCTATAAACAGCTCTCAAGTGACTGCTTGGATAGCTGTTCCATGGTAAATGGACAACATTCTATTTGGAAGGCCACCGCTCTGACTGAAGATAAAAACAAATCAGCTCAGTGGTTTGCAGTGCATGTTGTTTGCCCAGCAGTTATGGAATACCTGAATAGTGGTAAAAGCCCCTGTTTGTGTTTTTACTGAGTCTTGGGCTGTGGCCAGTGGCCTGGCCCTATGGTCAGGCAGAAGGACAATGGAAACCTGGCCTAGTAAAGGGATGCCTGTGCAAGGCATTATCCTATGGAAATTTGAAGGGCACATTAAAGTAGGATATGTCAACGCTCATCAGATGAACACCTTTCCAGGTTTGGAAGATAGCTGGAACTAATAAGCAGGTATCCCTATGTACTCATTTAAGGTGGCCACCTTGGGTCCACAAGATGTGTAGACATGGGGGTGTGCAGCAATGCAGAGATGGGCTGAACGTAGACATAGTCCTCTTACACCCTCTGAGGCACAAAATGCCAATAACAACTGTTCTGTCTGCCAAGAAGAGAAGCAGAGAATACAAGCTGCTATGTGGTAGATTCCCTGAGGGGAAGGCCCAGAACATAACTGGCAAGTCAAACTGATACCAGTACCCCTGGGGGGCTACAAATGGATCCAGACAGGAATAAATAATAAGACAAAAGCCACTTTCTTAGGCCCTCTTTCCCAAAGGTAGCTGGACCCCATAAAGCATGACTGACCCTAATTGTTTTGTGAGCCTTAATCCTCGGGACTAGAAAATTACTGGAAGTGCCCTGAAGGCTCAGAGTGCTTATAGAATTTACAGAACAGGACTACCAGACCACAATGATTCTGACTAGACCCTGCACCCGAAGATAACACTGAAACAAGTTACAGTCCAACTGAAACACCCTGCTCTATAACTACCCTATTACCCCCCCCATAACAGTCCAAAGCCCTAACCCCTCCAGGCTGGTGCATTTCTCCACACAAAGCCCTTTCCCTCCCTTGAGAAAGTAAAAACCTTAATCTCTGCACTTTCTTCTCTTTGTGAATTCTTTCACAGCCTGTGTAACCAACTACCCTAACAATAGACACTGACTCTAGACTGGGCTTGGCTTACCTGGGTGGTAAATGCAAATATTCAGAGTATTACAATATAAAACAACCAGGACAGAAGATAGTGTATCAATTTGGATACCTGAGCATCATTTCTTCAAACCAAGGAACACACTTTACAGCTGATAATGTCCAACAATGGGCAGAGATATCTTCCTCAGAGTAATATTTTCATAGAGAATTAGAATATACAGTTAAAACTGTTTGTCTGACTGGACCCCACCTACTGAGGCCCACACCCCTTCATCCAGGGGCTTCATGCTGCCCAAGGGCCAGGGGTCAGTGTGACTGTCGTCTGTGGTGTGAAGGGTATGCCTTCTGTAGCCAAGGGCATAAAACAGGGACTCCCCTGGCCTTGAGGACACTGCTCTTATTTTCTCTTCATAGATGTGAATGCCCTCAGTCCAGGAGGTGCCCCATGACCCACACTCATAAGATGAGTGCCAACAAGGACCAGAAGGTGGAACTGGAAGCATTACATAATATATAGAAAGAGATGAAACTTTCCGGGAATTAAGCTCAATTTCATTTCAATATAGTATACATGAAAATGGTAATCCCGAAGCTTTCTTAATAGAAAATTCCTGACTGAAACATATACCCAGACACCTTCAATTACATCTATGAAGGCTTTAAAAACTGCCATGTCCTCAGCTGTAAAGCAGAGCATATACCCAAGTTTATTACAGGAAGCAGTAGAAGTTAATCTTGACACTGGTATGACCTATACCTTGTTTGAATATGCTAAGAACAATAAAGAACATTTTATGGAGAATTATCATCCTGTTAATTCTACGATATACATAAGCAATATCATCTCAGTTGGGACTCCTAAATAGCCCCATCAAGTAAAGAAAAGCAAAGCCCTGGCCAGGTAGTTCAGTTGGTTGTATTATCATCCGATACACCAAAAGGTTGCAGGTTCAATTCTTAGTCCAGGTACATAACTAGGTTGTGAGTTTGATTCCCAGTCAGTTGGAGCACACATCAATGGGGCAACCGACTGATGTTCCTCTCTAACATTGATGTTTCTCTTCTTTTCTTTCCCTTCTTGTCAGTCTAAAATCAATAAACATACCTAGGGTGAGGATTTTTTTTTTAAACATTAAAAAAAAAAAAGTGTAGCTCAGTGGATGGAGCACGGGCTGCGAACCAAAGCATCGCAGGTTCGATTTCCAATCAGGGTACATGCCTGGGTTGCAGGCCACAGCCCCCAGCAACCGCACACTGATGTTTCTCTCTCTCTCTCTTTCTCCCTCCCTTCTCTCTCTAAAAATAAATAAAAAAATAAAATCTAAAAAAAAAAGAAAAGAAAAGAAAAGCAGCTGATCATTTAAAAACAAAACAAAACAAAACAAGGGGTCTCTTTTGGAGCACACCCACACCTTTTTTCCCCAGGTTTGTACAGCTGCGGTTGTCTTGGGCTTACCCCCTATTCCTGTCTCCAAGGCCCCCTTTTTTCTGACTTTTCAGTGAACTAACAGCAGCCCCATCGTGGCCCACTATTTCCTTTAATGTTTCTAGGGAGCCAAAGCAGAGCACTGCCTAGGCTTGTTCTACCCTAAGCCCTTCCTTTGTTTCACTGTCTGCAGCTTTAATAAACATACTCTCAAAAATTAAAAAAAAAAGATTCCCTTTTCTACACATCTTCACCAGCACTTGTTAGTTCTTATCTTTTTGATGCTAGCCATTCTAACAGGTGTAAGATGATATCTCATTGTGGTTTTGATTTGCATTTCTCTGATAATTAGTGATGTTGAGCACCTTTTCATGTACTTGTTAGTAATCTGTATTTTTTTTGAAAAATGTCTACTCAAATCCTTTGCTGATATTTTTAATTTTTCAATTATTTATTTATTTTTAGAGAGAATGGGGAAGGGAAGGATAAAGGGAGAGAGAAACATCAATGTGTGGTCGCCTCTCACACACCCCATGCTGGGGACCTGGCCCACAACCCAGGCATGTGCCCTGACTGGGAATCAAACTGGCAACCCTTTGTTTGCAGTCCAGTGCTTAATGCACTGAGCCACACCAGCCAGGGCTAAAAAATTTTTAAAGAAAGAGGTATTTATTTTATTCTTTTTTTGTCATTAGAAAGAGGAAAAGGGAGGGAGAAAAACATGGATGTTTGAGATACATTGATCTGTTGCCTCTCACACACCCCCAACTGGGAACCTTTTGGCTTGCAGGTTGGCACTCAATCCACTGAGCTAAACCACTCAGTGCCCTCAGCTGATTTTTTAATTGGATTGTTTGTTTGTATTACTTTTTAATTTTTTATTTTATTGATTTTTAGAGAGAGAGGAAGGGTGAGAGAAACATCAATTTGTTGCTCTACTTATTTATTCATTCATTGGTTGACTCTTGTATGTGCCCTGACTGGGGATTGAACCTGCAACTCCGGTGTATCAAGACAATGCTGTAACCAACTGAGCTACCTGGCCAAGTCTATTTTTATTATTTTTTAATTTTATGGCCTGGGAATGTTGATTTACCTCAAATAGCTCAGGTAATAAAAGTACTAAAATCAAGATTCCCAAGATCTGGGACTTAATCTTGTTCATTGCTGTATCTCCTATCTCTAGCAACTAGACCATGTCTGGTACACACACTACACAGATAATAACTGGTAAGTGACTGAATCATTGATTATAATTGTTAATTTGTTAACAAATGAAAGTTTCTATATAAATGCTTTGGTCCTGGCTGGTGTGGCTCAGTGGATTGAGGGCTGACCTGTGAACCAAAGGGTCACAAGTTCAATTCCCAGTCAGGGCACATGCCTGGGTTGAGGGTCAGGTCCCCAGTACAGGGCGTGTGAAAGGCAACCACACATTGATGTTTCCCTCCCTCTTTCTCCCTCTCTTCCCCTCTCTCTAAAAATAAATAAATGAAATCTTGAAAAAATGCTTTGGAAGCATTACTTTAGTAACTGAGAAAGAACTTGCATTAAGTTTTAGTTGTTGACAATGAATATGATAGCTAGACAAAAATTATTGTAAAAACACTAGTGGGGAGAATTTTTAAAATTTAACTCACAAATGCTAGAAGTAATGAGAATGACAAGAGGAAAGCCATTTAACTTTTTGGAATATTTCATCTTCTTTATATGGTTTAAGGAAATTTTCAGATGTCTTAGGACACAGTATTATAAATATTTACTTACTTTGCAGGTTAATTTAAAGTGAAAAATTAAAGGTTACATCTACTTATATCAATTTTTATATTAATCTTATTACAGAGACTTCAATGAAAGATTCGTTATACTTAGAAAAGAAAACGAAAAAAAGCAAGAGAACAACTTTCAAAAGTTCAGAAACATAAACTGGAAGATAAAACAGATCACAAAGGAGAACTTCCTCAAAGATGGAACTGAGTTGAGGTGGTAAAGCATTTAAACAGAACTGGCTCTAAAGATGATGAATAGCTCTCGGCATTTGAAGCAAGGGAAGAGCATACTTGAAAAATAAACTGGGGCCCTGGCTCATGTGATTCAGTGGATTGAGTGTCAGCCTGCAAACCAATGGGTCACTGGTTCAATTCCCAGTCAGGGCCCATGCCTGGGTTGGAGGCCAGGTCCCCAATAGGGGGCACATGAGAGGCAACCACACACTGATGTTTCTCTCCCTCTCTTTCTCCCTTCCTTCCCCTTTCTCTAAAAATAAATAAATAAAATTTTTTAAAAATGTGTAAAAAATTAATAAATAAACTAGGGCCCTCGCCAGGTAGCTCAATTGGTTAGAATGTCATCCTGATACACCAAGGTTGCAGGGAATGTACAAGAACCAACCAGTGAATGCACAAATAAGTGTAACTACAAATTGATGTTTCTTTCTCTGTCTCTTTCTCTCTCTCTCTCTCTCTCTCAAATATAAGTAAGTAAATAAGTAAATAAATAAATAAATGTTAAAAAATAAACTGGATTCAAAGTATTTTATTACTCTTTTCTGGTATTGAAGTGGGTTTTCATAATACAATTTTTGCATGTTTTTTACATAAAAGTGTTTTAGGGTGAAAGTTCATAAACGGATTTGGTTGTATTAAATTATTTTCAGAAACTTGCCTTAATAAAAGGTGAAAATATTGCTGTTTAGTGTACTTTCAAAGCTTTTTAAGTTTTGTCAATGGACAAATACAGAAGATAATAATCAATGTTAATTTGTGTGATCTTATTCTAGTGATAACTAGATAAGTTTTGTGATAAATTTTTAAGCAGTATGAAGCCCTTTCAAAAAGTCTTGTCCCAGTAGAATAGAATATGCATGAACAATTATTCAGCAGCATGGTCCATATTAATAGGTTTCTTGTCTTAATAAAATTTTCATTTCTTCTTTCTCTTAATTACTGAAGCATAAATTGCTTCAGAGACATTTAAATACTGGCATTTGAGCTTTACACATAATATTCTTTGTAGTCCTTTTTTATTTTTCAAGTGTGAACTACTTCTCTTTAATAAGCAAATATTTGTTTATACTTTCCTCTTGGTTTGGGTCATGATGTTTGATCATGAAAGCTTTCCATGGTATGTGGAATAGGAGAATATAAAAACGAACCTGCCAAATACATTAGAAAGCATCTGAATAGAAGTGCTGGTTCCTATTTAAAACATCTCACTGAATATACCAAGATGGGAGTAAAAGATGCTTTAGCATTTATTTTTTGTATTGTTGGAAACAATGGTTTTAATAAATTTCTATTTATCTGCTAATGTGTATTTTTAGTTGTTTGGTAACTGAGGTCTTCTAAATGATTTCATGTAAAACCACATTTCAATGTTTATTTCTTTTCAAGTATTCAAATGTGTTTCTCAACCCAAGCATCTTTGTAATTAGAAAGAAGTATTTGAGACGCTGAACTGTACTACATGCTTGATTTTTAAAAAACAAATCATTAATAGAGGAAACCATTAGTGCAGTTTTATCAGGGAGTTATTGATGTCTTTGTGAGATTTACAGTGATTCTGTACCTGCTCCTCAGCTTTAAAATACTTAGGACTACTGCAGTGGTATCTGGAAGGGGAGGTTGTTGGTTCCTTGGTTCTACCTGTGAAGCTTGGATCTGACTTTTCAAAGAACAATTAAGTTTTAAAGAGGTTTCTTCAGCATAAGAGCAGTTTGGATTGTACTCATGGTTTTTACTGGGTTAATATTGGCTTCAGCTAAATCATTGGAATTATAAAGTAAGTATAATTATGGCAAGAAGTTTAATCTCATTTTTAAAAGCTGAGTCGCACTTTGTTTCTTAAAATAATATGATAGAGAGAAACATTAGAATTCAGGGCCACTGAAATATGCTGACTTTTGTTTTGGGGTTGTATGTGTATTTTTTGTTATGTTGATTTGCTTGTTTTTTAAGGAAACAAACTGCTACACCTGCTAGTAGAAGAAAATACTTTGCTTTGCTCTGAAGATTCCAAAACCGTTCAAGCTTATCATGATTCATAGATTGCAAAGAATAATGCTAATAAAATGTCAGTGAACTATCTTTACTCTTTTTTGTGTGAAGTGTACAAATTCCAGGGGGTGATGGTGGCAGTGATGCCTCTTGCTACCTTCAGTAAAATACTGGAATATTCTCTCATCAATATTGCCATCACCATTTAACACTCCCAAGTATATTTTCTCAAACTCTGCTTACTTAAAATTGAATGGGAGGACATATTATAAACAATAAAATCTGAATTACACACACACACATACAAAACAGTGGTTTTCTACAACTGGGAGATAAAAGCATGAAGGCCTGGCTTACACACCTTCATGAGTGTGTGCTCACACTCAAGATGAATATGAGTTGGGGCTAAAGGAGTTTTTGTACTGGATAGATTTTTCTTTTATTTGGTGGATCTGGAGAAGTGGGAGTAGGAAAGGTGCTGGTATTCTTTCTTACCCACATCAACTTTTTCCTCCCTACTTGATGCAATAGTAGCAGGACCAAGGCTGCAACTATAAGGGCTGGAAACTAGGATGATTTCTAAGCAAGAAACACTGTAACTGTGTTTTTAACCTTTATGTCAGAATTCTTAAGGGACAGAATTCCTGTGGGACAGGAAGGGCGTGCCATACCCCATCTGGATAAATTGGGGCTAACAGTGAATGCAGCTCTATTGCCTGGTGGTAAAGACAGCCCACTCATTGAATCTGTACCTGTGTGACCTTACTCTAATATGAACAGGAGTGCACTGAGGAGGAAGCACTTGCTAGACTAACTAGACTAGTATTGAAGCCTGCAATCTAGGCCAGTAGAGTGGCCAAACCTAATGTCCCTTCCAGAGGTGGAAAAGTTTGGGCATAAATGGAGAGAAGGAAAAATAGTAGCTGAAAGTAAGGGATGAATAAATGGGGTATGTAATGGGAGAAATCCAATATTATGTTAACATCTCAGAAGAGTCTCAGAGCTGGAGATAATATTGTCTTGTAACTCAATTATACCAGATGCCTGAAAAGATTAAGCCATATATTACTGAGACCACTCCTGCTTTTAGAACCTGACAAGATCAAACAGAAACCTGCAAGCCTGGGTGGCTCACCCTGGGAAGTATTTTTATATGATATGAAGCTGGACTGGATAGTTATAATGACTGAATGAGATTCTAGTAATGTGCCAGTATCTTTGACTTTTATGATTATTTTGCTATTAAGGATCAGTGTTACAAGGCCGGGGGTGGACTGTGATATTATGACTTACAGTAAGAAATATATATTTGGTCCTTATCCCACTCCCTGTTACAAATCTCCTAAAACCCTTAAGAGTTCTTAAGTGGTAAGAGCAATAAGTTCTCTTGGGTCATTAATGAGGTGACTTTTGAAACACATCTAAAGGTGGGGGCTGCTTGCCCAGGGAACAACCATGTGATTAGAAGGTTGGAATTTTCAGTCCCACCCCCTGACTTCCAGAGAGGGGAGTGGCCAGGAGATTGAGAACAATCTTCAATGGCAAAGACAGCAATGTAAGAAAATATGACTCACCTTCTCACACAGCCACATCAAAACTGCAACTAAAATATAGAACAACCATCACTCAAAACTGTAAGAAATAAAGTTGAATGGAAGTCTGACAACTATGGATTTAAAGAAACTATAGCCATCCAGACTGGTAGGAAGGGTGGAGATGTGGAATGGGCTGGTCCCACACCCATGTGTGGTAGATAAAAATTAGGGAGGGATATCTCAGGAGTGATGAGTCCCAGCCCCACACCAGGCCCCCAGCCCAGGGTTCCAGTGCCAGGAAGGTAAGTCCCCATAACTTCTGACTGTAAAAACCAATGGGGATTGAGTCAGAGGAAGAATCTACTTGAGTCCCAAGCAGTTCCCCTTAAAGAATCTACACACAGACTTACATAGACCAATATTCTTTGAGCTCCAGCACCACTGGGGTAGCAGCTTCAAAGGCACCACTGGCATATAGGGAGGAACTGAAGTGTCTGGCATCAAGGCAGGATCTGGGGAACAGATTTCCCCCAGACAGAAAGGCAGGCAGAGGCCATTGTTCTTTTTCTGAACCCCACAAATCCACAGAGCTAGCAGGCAGGTGCCATATCTGAGAATCCATCAACCTGGCTAACACTATTTGTCCCACCCTGGAGGTACCCTGAGACTTCTTCCCACCCAGGTTATGGGCCCATGCAAACTGTTAACTGTGACTTCTCCATATGAATGGCTGGACTTGGTTCATGCTTCACAACTTCCTAAATCTTCTCAAACAAGCAATAGCCAAGTGGTCCCAGGCCTGGCAATAGCAGCAGTCAGCCTAGATTAACATCCTGGCTTCCCCTGAGACTCTCCAAGTCCAGCACAAGTAGCAGTCATCTCAGATTGCTTTAAGCTCAGGCAGGGTGCCCTGGGTGAACATAGGTGGGGAAGACCTTGGCCTGCACCTTCTGGGAAACCCCAGAACTTGCACACCCAGTAGACAGCTGCAGACCACTTCAGAGTATCACTACCCTGCCCCTGCACAGTTGACCCTCCATGGAGAGCAGAGGTTGGTGATCAGTGGTCGCAGCCAGTCCTTGCAACTGACTGGCCTGGGTAAATTCCTCCCATTAATCTGCCAACAGCAACCAAGGCTCAGGAGGAGACACACTACAAGAGGAGAGTATACTCAGCCCACATGAAGGGCACACCTCAAATACCCAGCCTCGGTGATAGGGAAGGCTGTACCACTGGACCTTATAGGATATCTACTACATTAGGCCACACTACCAAGATAGGTAGTCATAGCAACTCTACCTACTACATAGAAACAAACACGTGGAAGCTGCCAAAATGAGGAGACAAAGAAACATGGCTCAAATGAAAGAGCAGATCCAAACTCCAGAAAAACAGCTAAACAAAGTGGAGATAAGAAATCTATCAGATTCAGAGTTCAAAACACTGGTTATAAGGATGCTCAAGGAAACTTAGTGAGGAACTCAGTAGCATAAAAGGAGCGAATCAGAAACAAAGGAAATACTAATTGAAATAAAGAACAATTAACAGGGAAGAAACAGTAGAGTGGATAAAGCTGAGAATCAAATCAATGATTTGGAACATAAGAAAGCAAAAAACAAGCAATCAGAACAAAAAGAAGAAAAAAAGAATCCAGAAAATGAGATAGTATAAGCAGCCTATGGGGCAATTCAAGGGTTCCAACATTTGCATCATAGAGCTGCCAGAAAGAGAAGAGAAAGAACAAGAAATTGGAAACCTATTTGAAAAAAAAATGCAAGAAAGCTTCCCTAAATTGGGGGAGGAAATAGACATGCAAGTCCAGGAAGTACAGAGAGTCCCACACAAGATGGATGCAAAGAGGCCCACTCCAAGATACATCATAATTAAAATGCCAAAGGTTAAAGATAAAGAGAGCATCTTAAAAGCAGCATGAGAAAAGAAGTTAGTTACCTACAGAGGAGTTCCATAAGACTGCCAGTTGATATCTCAAAAGAAACTTTGGAAGCTAGAAGGGCCTGGCAAGATATATTCAAAGTCATGAAAAGCAGGGACCTACAGCCAAGATTGCTCTACCCAGCAAAGCTATCATTGAGAATGGAAGGACAGATAAAGAGCTCCCCAGACAAGAAAAAAACTAAAGGAGTTCATCATCACCAAACAATTATTATATGACATGTTAAAGGGCCTTATTTAAGAAAAACAAGGTCAAAGCTATGAACAATAAAATGGCAATAAATATATACACATTAACAATTTAACTTAGAAAGCAAACTAAGCAAACAAGAACAGATACAGAATCATGGGTATGGAGAGTATTTTGATGGTTGCCATATGGGAAGGGGTGTGGAATTGGGTGAAGAGGTGAGGGGATTAAGAAGTACAAATAGGTAGTTCAGAATAGCCTTGGGGATGTAAAGTACAGTATAGTAATGGAGTAGCCAAAGAACGTATACATATGACCCATGGACATGAACAATGGTGTGGGGATTGCCTGAGGGAGTGGAGGGTGCTGAGTCAAGGAGGGCAAAGGGGGAAAATTTGGCACAATGGTAATAGCATAATCAATAAAATATAATTTAAAAGGTCAACCAAAAGAAGGACAACAACCAACTTAAAAAACAAAAACAATGAGAACTGCAGGAAAATCAAACTGTATGGAAGTCTGACAACCAAGAAGTTAAAGAAGCAACATTCATTCAGACCAGTAGGAGAGGTGGAGACAGGTAGCTGGGGCAGAGAGGAAGTGCGGCAAGGCGACAGACCAGGCTGGGCAAGATGACAGCTGGTGGATCAGGTGGTTCCACATTCGCATGAGGATGAGCCAGGAGGAACAACTGGGGAGGAACACAAACAACACAACTAAGGTTCCAGGACAGGAAACTAAAGCCTCAAAACCTCTGGCTGTAAAACCCTGTGGGGATTGCAGCAGCGGGAGAAACTCCCAGTCTCACAGGAGAGTTCATTGAGAGACTCACAGGGTCTTAAAACATACACAAGCCCACCCATCCGGGAATCACCAATAGAAGGGCCCAATTTGTGTGTGAGTAGTAGGGGAAGTGAATGAAAGCAGGGCAAGAGCAGAACAAGCAGCATTGTTCCCTCTCTGACCCCTTCCTTAAATACAGTGCCACAATGCAGCAAAGTGGGTTGCTCTGTCCTGGTGAATATCTAAGGCTCCACCCCTTACAATGGAACAGGTGCACCAAGACAAAGAAATATGGCCCATGTGAAAGAACAGATAAAAACTCCAGAAAAAGAATTAAGCGATGAGGAGATAGCTAACCTATCAGATGCAGAGTTCAAAACACTGGTTATCAGGATGCTCACAGAAATGGTTGAACATGGTCACAAAATAGAGGAAAAGGTGAAGTAAATAAAAATACACAGGGAACCAACAGTGAAGGGAAGAAAACTGGGGCTCAAATCAATGATTTGGAACAGGAGGAAGAAACCAACATTTGGAACAGAGTGAAGAAACAAGAATTCCAAAAAACGAGGAGAGGCTTAGGAACCTGCAGGACAACTTTAAATGTTCCAACATCCAAATCATAGGGGTGCTGGAAGAAGAAGAGGAAGATCAAGAGATTGAAAACTCGTTTGAAAAAATAATGAAGAAGAACTTCCCCAATCTGGCAAAGGAAATAGACTTCCAGGAAGTCCTGGAAGCTCAGAGAGCCACAAAGAAATTGGACCCAAGGAAGCACACACCAAGACACATCATAATTACATTACCCAAGATTGAAAATAAGGATAAAATCTTAAAAGCAGCGAGAGAAAAGGAGACAGTTACCTACAAAGGAGTGCCCATAAGACTATCAGCTGATTTCTCAAAAGAAACCTTATAGCCAAGAAGGGGCTGGAAAAATATTCAAAGTCGTGAAAGGCAAGGACCTATACTCAAGATTACTCTATCCAGCAAAGCTATCATTTAGACTGGAAAGGCAGTTAAAATGCTTCCCAGATAAGGTAAAGTTAAAGAAGTTCATCATCACCAAGCCCTTATTAAATGAAATGTTAAAGGGACTTACTTAAGAAAAAGAAGATCAAAACTATGAACAGTAAAATGACAACAAACTCACAGCTATCAACAACTGAACCTCAAGAAAGAAAAAAAAACTAAGCAAACAAATAGAATGGGAACAGAATCACAGAAATGGAGATCACATGGGTGGTTATCAGTGGGGAGGGTTGGGAGGAGAATGGGGAAAAGGTACAGGGAATAAGAAGCATAATTGGTAGGTACAAAATAGACAGGGGGGAGGTTAAGAATAGTATAGGAAATGGAGAAGCCGAAGAACTTATATATATGACCCATGGACATGAACTAAGAGGGGGGGATTACTGGTGGGAGAGAGGGTGCAGGGCAGAGGGGGGTAAAGGAGAGAAAAAATGGACAACTGTAACAGCATAATCAATAAAATATATTACAAAAAATAAAAATAAAAAACAATGGGAAAATGTCCTGGGTGAGGATAAAAAAATCTGTTGTACCACTTATTTATGCTTTTATTGGTTGCTTCTTATTGGTGCCCTGACTGGGGATGATGCTCTAATCAACTGAACTACCCGGCCAGGGCAAGACTTATTTCTTAGTCCAATTGCATTCAACTATAATTTAAAGAAAACAAGTTTGAAACATAACCTAGAGTTATGTAGTTATAGCAGAAGTCATACAAGAAACCTTCATAATAGCAATAGGTAGAGTAAATCATCTGGTCTTTACTCTTCCTATATAAAACATGATGAAATTCATACTGATATGAATTTTTGTGCATATAATCAATATGAAGAAGTCCCCAGCCATAAAAAACCTCATTTTCAACAACAGGTAATTCAAAATGTGGCAATAAATGTGCTGAATGTGGGGAAGCTTTCTCCAAGAAGTCACAGCTTATTAAAAATCAAATAAATCATACTAGGGAGAAACCCTATGAATGTAATGAATGTGGGAGAGCCTTCAGCAGGATTCAGAACTTGTTGTTTATCAGAGGATACATACTGGGGCCACACCCTTTGAATGTGGGAAAACCTTCTCCTGAAGTCATATCTCAAAAAAGCATCAGAGAATTCATATGAAGTCAAAACTTTATGCTTGCCCTGAGTGTGATAAAGCTTTTTCCTGGAAATCAGACTTCATTAAGCTTGAAATAACACATACTAGGGAGAAATGCTGTAAGGGTAGTAAATGCTGGAAACCCTTCTTTAGTACATCACAGTTCATTAGAAATAAAAGAATTCACACCAAAGAGAAGAGAAGCCCTAAAAGTGCCCTGAATTTTGGAAAGTGTTCTCCCAGAGATCCTACCTCATTTGGCATCATGTAAGTCACACCAGAGAGAAACCCCATGATTATACCCAGTGTTGAAAAAGCATTTCCTCTGAAATCAGGCGTCATTAATCATCAGAGAATTCACACAGGACAAAAGTCCTATGAATGCAGTGAATGGGAGTAAAACTTCAACAGAAAAACCACACCTTACTGGACATCAGATAATACATACTGGAGAAAAGCTCTATGCATGCACAAAATATGGAAAGGCCTTCAAACAGTATCACAGAAATTTGAAGTCAGAAATCTCAGGCTGGAGAGAGACTCTATGAATTTACAAATATTGGACAGCCTTATCTCAGAAATCATACCTCATTAGGCATTACATAAGCCATACTTGGGAGAAACCCTACAAATATAATGAATGCAGGAAATCAGAACTCACCCTTCATCAGAGGATTCACACACGTGAGAAGCCCTATGAATGTAATGAGTGAAAGGAAGAGTTTTTCCATAAAGCATCCTTTATTAACCACCAAAGAACTCATACTGGGCAGAAACACTATGAATGTGTTGAATATGGTAGAGCCCTCTTCTGGAAGTCATAACTAATTGTACACTATGTATGTATTGAATGTGGGAAAGTTTTTTAGCACAAAGTAACATCTCATTATATACTATAGAACTCATATATATGTTCTGCATGTGGGAATGGTCTTAATTGTAGCTCTAAATGTATTAAGCATCAGAGAATTTACTCTTGGAAGAAATCATCAGTTTAGGAATTTTAAAAAGCATCATATTTTTAAAAAATAATAATACAAGGGAAGTTATATGTGATGTCAAACATTTAAAAATATTTGAAAAATAAGGACTTAAATAAAAACAAAACACCATAGCACACCTGAAAAATTAGGAATACTTACTTAATATCGTCAAATATTCATTTCAGTGCTCAGGATTCCCCCAGTGTCTCCTAGTTTTATTTTTACATTTAGTTTGTTCAAATTGAGATCCAAACAAGATCCACAGATTTCATGTGGTTAATATGACTCTTCAGACTCTTTCTTTTTTAAAAGATTTTATTTATTTATTTATTTTAGAGAGGGGAAGGGAGGGAGAAAGAGAAAGAGAGAAACATTAATGTGTGGTTGCCTCTCACACACCCCCTACTGGGGACCTGGCCTGCAACCCAGGCATGTGCCCTGACTGGGAATCGAACCAACAACCCTTTGGTTCACAGGCCAGCACTCAACCACTTAGCCAGACCAGACAGGGTGGATTTTTAAAACTCTGAATCTTTAAGTTCTCTGTCCTCTTTTCCCCCTTGTAATTCATTTGTTGAATAATCCAGATTGTTTTACCTTAGAATGTCTTTAGTTCTGGATTTTCTGATTGTATCACCATGGTGTTAGGTGTTAACTTCTCTGATTCTTACATTTGCTTTAAACTAGTACTATAGTTAGATCTAAAGGATTGATAAGATTCAGTTTTGAGGTTTTTGGTAAGAGAACTGAGTAAGTTGTGCCATGCGCTTCTTATTACATTACATTGGGAAGCACATAATGTCTGATTGTCTTACTTTTTGTTATGTTAATATTGATCAGTGAATTTAAGTGGTGGCAGCCTGATCCAACCATTAAAATTGTTCATCAGCTTTTCACCATAGTTTGAGCACATCTGATAGTAACTATTTAGATCCTTTACTTCATTAGGAGTTGCAAAGCAGTGATATTTTAATTTGCTGCATTTATTAATTTCATTCTTCTGCAAAGAATATGATTCCATTCTCAGACCCACCCTTGCCTTAAATGGTAAAAACTAGTCTCAGCCTGGCACTCTCAACCCTGCATCTCCATGTGGACACCTGGCCCTATTCTGATGTGGAGAGTAGGGCAGCATGACACAAAAGAATCTGTTCTGACTGCTTCCTGCTGACCCCTTGCCCACTGCTCAGTAACTTTGTCTCAAGACTTCCAAGAGATCCAAGTCCATGTCCCCTGTCCTTGTGTTTGGGTGTCAGGCTCAGAAAATCCTGTGGTGCAGTGTTGGTGGAGGAGAGGTGGGAAGTGTTAGAAATGCGTGAGAGATAGAGATGGGAAGAGCAGGATGATCTGATCCAAATGCCTTTACTCAATGCTGCACTTACAGGGGGTTGAGTCTGCACCAGATGAAGCCCTGAGGGGTGGAGGGAAGCAAGAATGGGGTTATTAAAAGAAAATCGAGGGGATTGTGGGGAGATAAGGGAGGAATTAGTCTCTTTCTTCTGGGCGGGTGCCTGAGGACTTCAAGATGAGAGTCAGGACAATGGGTTAGGTAAAGGACTGGGCTGTTCCCAGGTACAGGAATGTCAGTATGACCGCTGGCCACTGTGGCTGGCGCCAGATGTCTATTGTGGGAAGTGGGAGAGAGTTTCAATTAAGCCTCGAGCTATCTAGCGAGCTAGGATAACTGAGTCATGGGCAGTCCAGTGGGTTGGAAAACTGGCCTGACTGGGTCATGAGCAGTCTGGCGGACTTGAAAACTGGCCTGACCCTTTCAGGAAGTGGTCTCCTTCTCCAGGCTGCCCAGATATTTTATATATACTGAGGGAAGATACACAGTACCACAGGGACAGAGAACTGGGTGTAGGGAGGCAGCGGGGAACCAGCTCAGGGGAGAGAAAAGACAAGACAAGGGACATAAGGGTCAGGACAAAAATATGGGTAAGCCCTCTCTCTCAGACTGCCCCCTTCACCTTCAGACACTATGTTCTTTTCTCTTCTCTCCTTCACAGTCTCCCAGGCACCCTTCCTTTCTCCTGTAAGACCAACAAGTCCATGACCTTGCCAACCTTTTTAGCTGTGGCTCACATGCTGGGCCCTGGGGGATGAGTTTTCACTCTTAGACATGAACACATACCTCTCTTGAGTGACCAACATTCACAACCACCGCCAAGGACTTTTGTAAATACTTGGAGGCAAGAACTAGAGTTTCAGTAGGTGGATCTTGAAGTCTTTGATACCTGTTCATTGAGATTGGTATCCATGAGACTGCTGGACACCCAAGGGGGGCACAATGTTCATTGGCTCATAGGCTCAATGCTAAGAGCATTCTAGCTTCTCCATGAGCATCAACGAGAGCACAGGCTGTGTGGGGTCCGAGCCTACAGATGGTGGAGTGCAGTGAACCCCTGTTGCCTCTGAGTTGAGCCAAACTCCAAACGTGCACCCACTCCCATCTGTTTCTCACCATTTCCACTATAGTTTTTTGTTCATTAAAATATATTTCACATTCACATATAACTTTTTATCCCTTATAGTTTGTTTGTTTGTTTATAGAGATAGGCAAAAGAAGAGAGAGAGAGAGAGAGAGGGAGAGAGAGAGAGAGAGAGAGAGAGAGAGAGAGAGAGAGAGAGAGACATCTATATGTGAAAGAGAAACCAATCCGTTGTCTCTCATATGTGTCCCAACCAGGGAACCAAACCCACAACCCAGGCATGTACCCTGATGGAGAATCAAATCCATCTCATTTCGATTAGCAGGATGGTGCTCAACCAACTGAGCCACACTGGCCAAGGCAATATACCCTATAGTTTTATACATCAAGTTTAAACTTACCAGGTTAAATAAATTGTCATTACTGCTTCTTTATATAATTCTTATAACTCCACTGCATGTGCAAGGTTTTATTTTTAAAATATCTTGGAAGGATATATTAATAGCCTCTTATAGCCATAAGAAAACGTCTATAATGAATGCACACCAAGCATGATATATCTCTAGAAAGGTCTCCAGTATTTGACAAGAATTTTTACAGGAAACTTTATTAGCTGGGAATGAGAAGTTCAGTAAGAAGTGTGATTCTTCCTTCTTGAATCTTATAATTTTTTTTTACATGCAACTCAATTTATTGCGGAAGTTCTTTTGGGAAAAACTGGCTGTGAAAAGCAGGACAAAGAAGGGGAAAAGCCAAGCTGAGTTCCAGCCTCAGCCCAATCCCACAGGGGAGGCTGGGTATGTTGATCCATGGCAAAGAAGCTGGTTTTTCATTTTCCTTCCCCAGCCAATCATTGGATAAGGACTACTGTTAAGGAAATAAAATCCCAGGAACTTTTGTCTCTCAGTAGCCACTCTGTTAGCCCAAGTGTGATTCTCCATAGAGTGTCACAGAGATGAACAATTAGAAGCAAAACACTTAGAGGCTAACAATGAAGTCAAAGAAAGGTACACTGAAAAGGTCAATGGGATCCAAGGGAATCTGAGTGGAACACAAGTGGATAGGTTACTTCCCTTAGGATTATTTTAACAGACTGAAAAAAGGATAGTCACTTCTGTAAATATGGAATTTATTCTGTATATTTTAGTGTTATAAAATGGAGAGAGAAGGAGATTTAGAAGATGCATTAGTCCTGACTCTGACTCATACAAACTTTGTGAGCTTGAATGAGTCACTCAGCTTCCCTGGGTCTCAGTTTCTACATTAATAGAATGAATTTATTATTTTTGAGCTTCTTTTTTTTTAATCATTGTTCAAGTACAGTTTTCTCTCCCCTACTCCCATTCCAGCCCACCCACCCAACCCTCCCCCCTTCCCCCCATTACCCCCCACCCCTAGTTTTTGTCCATGTGTCCTCCAAATTTGCTCCTGTAAACCCTACCCATTCCCCCCTGAAATTCCCTCTTCTCTCCCCTCTGGCCACTGTCAGACTATCCCCTATTTCAGTGTCTTTGGTTATATTTTGCTAGTTTTTTTTTTTGTTTTGTTGTTTAGATTCCTGTTAAAGGTGATATCATGTGGTATTTGTCTTTCACTGCCTGGCTTGTTTCACTTAGCATAATGCTTTCCAGCTCCATCCATGCTGTTGCAAAGGGTAGGAGCTCCTTCTTTCTTTCTGCTGCATAGAATTCCATTGTGTAAATGTACCATAGTTTTCTGATCCATTCATTTACTGATGGGCATCTAGGTTGCTTCCAGCACCTAGCTATTGTAAATTGTGCTGCTATGAACATCGGGGTGCAAAGGTTCTTTTGTATTGGTGTTTTAGAGTTCTTAGGATAGAGTCCCAGCAATGGAATTGCTGGGTCAAAAGGCAGATCCATTTTTAGTTTTCTGAGGAAGTTCCAAACTGCTTTCCATAGTGGTTGTTATAATTTTTTCAATGGTGAGTTCAATGATTGGAAATTACAAAGTTTTAGATTCTTAGAGATTAGCTCTCCTGACACTTTTTCAGAAATAGTAAAGTCTAAACAAATGGCATATTCCTCCCCAAAGTACAAAGAAATGAAACTTCTTTCTTTCTTTTTCCTCTATTTTTTCTCTCATTCTTCCCATTTACTACCATACCTTATACCTTTCCCCTGTTTTCTAGTGTGCCTTTGTAAGAAAATTTTACTTCATGAAAATATTACCAATAATATCATTTTTAATAAAATATTTTATTTATTTATTTTTAGAGAGAGGGAAAAGGAAGGAGAAAGAGAAGGAGAGAAACATTGATATGAGAGAGAAACAGTGACTGGCTGCCTCTCCTATGCACCTGACCAGGACTGAACCCTCAACCCAGGCATGTGCCCTAACCAGGAATTGAACTGCTGACATTTTGGTTTGCATGACAACGCCCAGCCCACTGAGCCACACTAATTAGGGCAATAATACATTTTTTTAATCCAGTTTAATTTAAAACCTGAGAAGAGTGGGGATTTACCCTGCATAGAAGAAATAAACAGAAAACCATGTGTTAAAAGAAATGTAGATGTTTGGATAGTAATATTAATTTAAATATAAGTATCTAGCAACAGAAAGCTATTTTACTTATACCACTTGAGGTATCACAAAAAGTGACTATGAATATGCAGCAACTATGCAAAAGATAAATGTAAGAATGCAAAGGACCTATACATTTAAATGTATATGATTATTCTGTCAAAAAAGCATAAAAAACTTACATTACACTTATCCATTTATCATAATACTGGAGCTAAATTTGAAGCCTTTATTTAGCTTTTATTACAATTTTACCTATTTGCTTGCACATTTTTATTAGGAAAATTCCACATGAATAAGAAATCATTTATTTTTATGTTCTAATATTTTAAACCAAATATTTTCCATTTGAATGATATTATCCAAGATTTAATGACACAGACTTATAGCTAATGATACCACTCAGAATTCTGTATTCAGCAGTCATTGATGGCTAGATTGTCATTTTCTATAAAATGGTAGTATCTAAACTTTAAAGCCTGCATGTCTATGTATAAATTGTAAACAAATGACTTGGACATGGAGCCCTGGTCATATTGCTTTTCTCCACATAGGTCATGTAGTCAAGGCTTGACCACAGTCATCTGAGTCCTGGCAGAATGCCCTGTGGTCCTCCTGTGGAATACGGCAGTCTCGTGAGAAGTTGTCACAAGGTCATTTCTCATCTGCCTCCCTATCTTGTTGGAGACTGCCACAAAGCTGTTTGTCATCTGTCCCCACTGGTTCAAGTGAGGCATGGAACTTTCTGCATTAATGCCTCCCACCAGAGTCCAGTTGCAGGCTTCTGTGTAAGTCTATAAAACTGCTTGGCTGTAGTTTAGAGGGAAGTGCTCAATGACAGAGTGGCACCACACATACTTTCTGTTGTCTGGCCACTCTGGTTTAGTATCATCCTCTGGAACTAGGCATATGGGGAGTGACACAATACTGATCTTGCTTTTACTGTCTGTGTAAATAATAAATCCTTATAACTCACTGTCTTCTTACCAGCTGAATCTAGAGAAATATGATAAACTAACTTAACTTCACTGCTACTTAGGGACTAGTTGACCACTGACAAATTGGTACCCAATGTGGTCCCAGTAAAGTCACAATGGCTTCTGGGAGAAAAGACATAAGGTTCATACAGGCCAAGTTAGGGGATACACTATGACTGCAAAACATACTCTCTCTTTCTTCTTTTATTTTTAAAGATTTTCTTTGTTTTTGTTTACAGAATGGGGAAGGGAGGGAGAAAAACAGGGAGAGACACATCAATGTGAGAGAGAAACTGGAATCAAACCAGCTAGTGACCTTTCACTTTGCAGAAAGATGCCCAACCAACTGAGCCACACCAGCCAAGGCACATGCTCTTTTTCTTCTGAGGGCACTGCCACCTGCAAAAACTAGTCACAGGGAAAACTTACCCCTTATACACACACACAATTTGTCACCAGTGGGTGAGTCAAGGTTTAATGCAAGTACTTCTACTCTGATGCCCAAAGCTTTCACTATATAGGTGATGTCCTGTTGGTTGGCAAGTTAAAAGCCTCAGTCTCAGAAGCCCTGACTATGGTGTGGTTGGGGAGGAAAATAATTTTTCTTCCTAGCCTTTTAAAGTTCTAGCTGGGCTAATAATCAAATTAACATGAGACAGGAGAAAATCATCAAATTTAATATGTATGTACATATATCAGTGTCAGAAGAATATGGGATCCCAGGGCAGATCATGTGATTAAGGTTTATGTACCACCTTGAGCTAAGGAGAAAAGAGGGTTGTGGTTTGGGACTTCAAAGGAAAGGAAGGCAATTCACATGGAGATGGAAAAGCAAATGTTTGATAAATAAATGTTTGCCTGGCCATCTTTAACAATGGGACACAGAGAGGACTTTGATCAAAGGGGCCTTGCTAGGTTCCTCCCCCTCCATTACTCTTAGTTTATATTAAACTATGTTATCTATGATGTTATCTCCCTTCCTAGAGCAGGTCCTCTAGCTAAATTCCATTTAGGCAACTAGGGAAAAGGGGAAAGTTTTTTTTTTCCTGTGTCTTTCCTTTCTTCAATATAACCAGAGTCAATAACCCAAAGGCATATTTTGGAGTTGCAAACTGGTATCCTCAGCATCATCTCACCTTCACCAGCAGGAATAGCTGATCAACCCCCCAAATTGAGACATAATTGCAGATAGTTTCTTGGATCCACATGGGTGAAATTACCTCAGTCCGTCTGGAAGCCAAGGAACAAAACCTACTGTCTGTTACCAAGTATAGGACTCTATGTTTGTGATACAGAAACCACAACTGTTGTCAGACTCTAACTTCTGAAAAAGTCTTCTCATTAAAGAGTCTTCATTACTGAAAAAGGTAAAGGGATTGAGAAGTACAGATTGGCAGTTACAAACTAGTCATTGGGATATAAAGTACAGCATAGGCCATATAGTGAATAATATTGTAATAACTATATATGGTGCCAAGTGTGTACTGGAAATGTTGGCAGAGGGGACTGCTTTGTAAAGTATATGACTGTCTAACCACTATGCTGCACATCTGAAACTAATACAAAATAATATTAAATGTAAACTGTAATTGAAAAATAAAATTTTAAAAAGTACAGGACAGCCAGTGCAATTTGAATTTCAGGTAAATAGCAAACAATTTTCTTAGTATAAGTATGTCCCAAATATTGCATGGGCCATCCAACTAAAATTGTTTATTGTATATGATAAATTGAAGTTTGGCTGATCATCTCATATTTTTTCTGGAAAATATTCATCAAATATTTTTTCATATTTTGACTACAAAATGCTAAATGTAGTCCATCTGCATCTCAGTGCCTTGAGCCCCCAGTGTCATTTTGCTGTGATAAACTAAAACTGCTGTCAAGGAAAACTTAACTGTTCTCTCCCTTTCATCATTTCTAGTCTTCACTTCCTGGGGTAACTGGGATTCCAACTAGGTCAAGAGTGAATCCTCTGTAATCATTTAAATGTGATGTTCCTTCATGTGCCCAACTGAACATTTAAAACCAACTTTCTCAAGGTAATACACACACACACACACACACACACGTGTATTTATGTATACATACATGCAATAAAATATTCATTTAAAATAAAATAAAATAAAATAAAATGTCCCTGTTACAATGGGCTTTGGCCACTTCTGCTCCTAAAAGATTGACATCTGACCTGTGACATCCTTGCATGTTATCAATGGTGCCTCACCACAGTTGATATTTGTTCAGACTGTGTCATGTTTTACTTGATGGATATACACCCATATTGTTGTAATGGATGTTGCTAAAAGTACTGGAATAATGGATGTTTTAACTATGTGTAATACCTCCTCTGATTGTCTGGAATGTTTCCAGTGGAGAAATTCTACAATTAAAACAGTACCAGTGGGATAAGACACAATCAGGAGCCCACATGGCTTTCTTAGCTCACCTATATGATGTCACTAAAATAACACAAGACGAAAGAGGGTGGTTGATCATTGTGTTAAACAAATGCCTAATAGAGTTGCAAGAATTTTTTTTAGAAAAATCCAACAGTTTGCCCTCCCACTCAGGTCTAATGAACCTTTTTACTAACAATTATGTGGACTGAAACCTTTGGCAAAAAGAAGTTGCCACTAGGCCACAGTCCCCCTGTGGTTTTGCACATGACATTTGTCTTGATATATTAAGATTCTTGAGGATAACTGGACCTAAGTCAGGGACAGATCAGCTAAGTTAAAATCTGGCGGTCACCCCGGGCCACTTGAAGCAGTAAAACCACCCAAAAAAAGTGTTTACAACTTTGCATGAAGCTGCAGATCCAGGGAAGGGCCCTGCACCCTTGAGGGCAATATCAGCACAGATGGAAACCAAAAAAAAGTGTTCCCACCTCCCAATCCACATCTTTTATCCCACAACCACAGGTGCCAGACAGGACCAGGGAAGAAGTAGCACCCCTTACAACAGTGAAGACTGAGATGGCACTCCAGGGGCACCAGGCAAACAAAGCAGACCAGAATGACATTGCAGGTTCTCTGAAAACTGAATTGACACTGGAGCCACAGGGGCCCCCCAAAATCAGGACCTTCAGGCTAAACCTCAATAGGATGACTGACTGCTAAAACAGAAGATTTAAATAGGATCCTGAGTCTCCTAGCATAATACACAAGATGTCTAGAATATAGCAAAAATCAGGTGTGATACCATTACCCCTCCATAATCACAGTGTGAATGAAAACACAATCAACAGAAGCCAATACTAAGATTAATCAGATGTTGGAATTATCTGATAAGGATTTTAAAATAGGTATTATAAAAATGATTCAGTAAGAAATTACAACTCAACTTGAAATAAATGAAGAAGTAGAAATTCTCAGCAAATATAAGATATAAAAAAGAATCAAATGGAATGATAGAACTGAAAAATATAAGTAAAATTTAAAACTCATTCAAAATGATCAATGGCAGAATGAATTTGACAAAGGAGAAGTGATCTTTGTTTTCTTTTTTCTTTTCTTTTTTAAATAAATGGAAAGCTATATCATGTTATCAATTGGAAGAGTCAATATGGTAAAAAAGTTTCTCTCGAAGTGATTAATAGGGTTAATGTAATTACTATGAAAATACCAACAAAATTTTTCATAGAGAGCTGGCTGGTCTAGCTCAGTGGATTGAGCATGGGCTGCAAACCAAAGTGTCACCAGTTCAATTCCCAGTCAGGGCACGTGCATGGGTTTCAGGGCAGGTCCCTGGTGGGGGCCACGTGAAAGGTAACTATGCATTAATGTTTCTCTCCCCTTCTTTCTCCCTCCCTTCCCTTCTGTCTAGAAAAATAAATGAATAAAATCTTTAAAAATGTTTGCATAGATATAAACAAGCTTTTTCTAAAAGTTACATGGAAAAGCAAAGACTACAATAACTAAAACCATTTTGGAAAAAGAAGAAATAAGCAGGAAGAACCACTCTACCTGACATAAAATCTTACTACATAGCTTCAAGAATCAAGAGAGTGTGGTATTGGTAGAGGGATAGACACATAGATCAACAGAACAGAATAGAGAACCCAGACACAGACCCACACAAATATGCCCAACTGAATTTTGTCAAGGGAGAAGCAATTCAACAGAAGAAGGTCAGCCTGCCCAACAAATGGTGCCAGAGTAAGAGGACATCAACGGGGGTAAAATGTGAACCTGGACCAAACTATATACCTTCTACAAAATTAACTCAAAATGGATAACAGACTTAAGTGTAAAATGTACAACTTTTAAAAAAATATTTTATTCATTTATTTTTAGACAGAGTGGAAGGGAGAGAGAAAGAATGCCTTCTATGAACGCATAACTAAGTGCAAAAGATATACTGGGAATCAACCCAGAGACCCTTTGGCTCACAGGCCGGCACTCAATCCAGTGAGCCACACCAGCCAGGGCACAACTTTTAAAATTTTAAAAGAAAACAATAGAGAATCTTGAGGACATTAGGCTAGACATCTTTACACCAAAATCACAATCTGTAAAAGGGAAATGAACCAATTGGGTTTCATCAAAACTAAAAAGATTTGCTCTGAGAGAGAGAGACTCTTTTAAGAGAATGAAAAAACAAGCTACAGACTGGTAGAAACTATTTGCAAAAAATGTATCCAACCAAGGACTTATTTGTGTATTTAAAATATATAAAGAACTCTCAAAACTCAACAGTGAAAACCAAGCAACCCAATTAGAAAATGGGGAGAAGACATGAAGAGACATGTCACCAAAGAGGATGCATATTTAGCAAATAGTTATGTCACCAACATTGGCCAGTAGGGAAGTGCACATGAAAACCATAATGAGATATCTTTACACACCTATCAAAATGGCTGAAACAATAATGACAACACTAAACATTGGAAAGGATGCAGAGAAATTGGATGACCTATACTATATACATTGTGTGTGAGGATGTAAAATGGTGCAGTTACTCTGGAAAACAATTTGGCAGTTTCTTTTCAAAGTAAACCTGCAGCTACCATATGACCCAGCATTGCATTCCTGGGCATTTGTCTCAGAAAAATACAAACTTACATTCACACAAAAACGTGTACATGAATAGTCTTAGCAGCCTTGTTTGTAATAATCCAAAACTGGAAGTAGCCCAGCTATCTCTCAGTGATTGAATGGTTAAACAAACGGTGGTGGTACATCCATATGATGGAATATACTTAGTGATAAAAAGGAACAAACTGTTAATAAATACAACTTAGCTGGATCTCAAAGAAACCATGCTGTGTGAAAAAAGCCAGTCTCCAAAGGTTTCAGATTGTACAATTCCTTTTATGTAACATTCTTGAAATAGCAAATCACAGAGATGGAGAAGGGATTAGTGGTTGCCAAGGGGACAGGAATGGGGGAAGGGGACTTTAAAGGCATAAAGGCATAGCATAGGGCTCTTTGTGTTCACTGAACAGTTCTGTGTCTTGACTGTAGTAGTTGTTACATGAATCTACATATGTGATAGAACTGCACAGCACTACACACATGAGTGCATGTAAAATGGTGAAATCTGAATAAAGAGTAGATGATACCAATGTCCATTTACTCATTTTAATTTTGTACTATAGTTACACCATAACTGTGTAAAGGATACATGGAATCTCTTTGTATTGTTTTTTAGCAACTTTATGTGAATTTGTTATTATATCAAAATTAAAAGTTAAAAAAACTGCATGGCCCTGGCCAGGTAGCTCAGTTCTTAATTGGTTAGAGCATTGTCCCAATACATCAAAATTGTGGGTTTGATCCTTGGTCAGGGCACATACAAGAAGCAACCAATGAATGCATAACTAACTAACTGAAACAACAAATTCTCTCTCTCTCTCTCCCTCTCTCCCTCTCTCTCTCTCTCTCTCTCTCTCTCTCTCTCTCTCTCTCTCTCTCTCTCTCTCTCTCTCTCTCTCTCATCAATAAATTTGAAGAACTGCATGAAGAGGGGAACTATGTTCAATGGGAAGAGTTGCCAGCTGTGGACTTTGTCCTGAACTCATGGACAGTATAGCCTGGCAGCGAGGCTGATCAAGTGTGTTAGCCTCCATGAGGACAAGCATGATGGCAGCAGGTTGCACAAGCAGCACAGCGCTGTTTGCAATCCATAAGGATATATGCCTATGGAACAGGGTCCTTTCAGTATGTGCATTAAAGGATCAACAAGCTTGTTAGCCCCGTACTGCCCAGAGAAAGACCATAAATGCCTGCCCCGTACTGCCCAGAGAAAGACCATAAATGCCTGGACACAGTGCTGCACAGGGTACAGTAACACAAGTATGATTCAGGACTGGGGCCCAGAATAGGACCTAGTAATTCCTGCCTGAGATTGCCAGTTACACAGTCGGGTGATGGAGAGCTTCAGAGTATATACCCAGGGCAAAGGACCTGATCAGTCCTGACAATAGACCCTCTAGGCCTGTTCCCTCCCTCCTTCTTGAGGTCTGTGGGCACTCACTTCAGTAGGTATCTTTCCAGGACATGGCACTATCTTGTCTGCAGAGCAGGTGGAGACATGCTGTGCAAGGACTCATAGATGAACTGGGCTTCATTTTAGATTCCCCAAGGACATTCAATCATCACCAAATGGTGCCAACTTTTAACAAAAATTACCAGGCAAGAGGCCAATCACTGGACATTTCATGCCTGTATCAACTCCAGGTGTGAATGTCATTTAAAAAAAAAATGGACTCGTGAAAGAAAATATTGAAAAAAAGATGAGTGGGCCATCGGGGCATAGCTCCTAATGGGGCACACATTTAAGACAGGCAGTAGGGCCTCTAGATGTGGTAATTCTCCACATTTAGAGACAATGTTTAATTATAAAGTTGGGGGAAGGGGAAGAGGCCCAGACTGGCCATAAGAGCCCCCTCCCATGCCCACTTGCAGGAAGTCCGGTGACTGGACTTGGCAAGTGTCTGAAAAGAGATGGGAGGTGGGAGATGCTAATCTGGTGTTCCTTTTCCCACCAGGTTAGGCAGCTGGTCAGGGCAGTTATGGAGACTGATGACAATGATCATAGGTAGGAGGTGGCAACTTCTAAATTGGCCAAGGAGTGGTGCACACCTCCAGTCTGGAAGGGCACAAGGTACTAAGAACAACCTCAGGACTAGTGTAGACACATGATGTGGGGCAGATTTGGAGGAGATTAGAAGACATGGTTCCTCAGAAACTGGAAATACCATCACATGGTCACAAAAGGAGAGTGACAACATGGGCTGGTGGGGAAGGAACAGAGACCTGAGGGTTTGGAATAGTGGGGTAGGTGGGGGATCATTAGGCTTTCTTCCCTCTTGCCTGCAGGACACCTAACTTGTCCTGTCATCTCAGAATGCTGTGGTAAACTTGTCTTGGACCCCAAATCAGCAAAATGGTGCTGCTGAAGTTGCCACAAACCTAAAAGCAGAATCCAGTTTCCCCTGAACATCAGTGGCAAAAGGCTGTGTTGGATAGGGTAACCTGATCATTCCATTTGAAAACACTTCAGCTTGCCTTGCAGGAAATGCTAAACTTTGCTCAAAGAGTTTGTCTACCAATAAACCTATGCAAAATAGGTTTGTTCTTATTGTAATAAATGATCCCATTCCTGCTGTAGTTCATGCCTTAAGGGGAACCACTTCTCACATGGACATCACACCTGTACTTACCTGCAATGCATAAACCAGTCTAAACTCTCTAGCATGACTGGCGATGGATGGTCCTATACCCTGATCTGTTTGCTGGGAACCCAAAAGCAGAGTGTGTGCAATTGCCAACATCTCTTGCTGCATCTAGATTAATGACATATTTAGCTGGCTTGGCTCCAAACCAGAAGTTCAGCTGTACTCTGTTCTCCAGGTGGGTCTGATCATTCTCCTGAGGGTCATAGCCATAGTCACTCCCATATAATGTCAAGACAAAAACAGGCACAACTCGTTTTATGGCACTTCACTTTATTGTACTTTACAGATGTTGTGTGTCTGTGCTTTACAAATTGAAAGCTAGACCCTCCACCAGCAAAAAGATTAAAACTCACTTTATTTTGATACCCACTTTATTATAGTGGTCTGGAACCAAACCCACAATATCTCCAAGGTATGACTATAGAAAGGACTACATCCAAGCCCCTATCAATACAACTACTTGGGGCATCTGAGGGGGTGGCCATGCTACTAAAAATAATTCTTAGCTAGATATATAAAAAGTTAGGCAGAGAAGTTTTAGGGGAACAGCTGTATAGATGTTACCAAGTAACCTTGGTACATCTATACATAGGTCACACGCAAAAAGATTTAACCAAAATCTGACATGAGTCTTGGCTAAAGGTCTTGTGATTTTCCCTGGAACACAGCAAGATAAACAGCGTGATGAGGATCCACCATGAGGCAGTTTCCCACCTGCCTCCCTGGCTCTGGTGTGGCTGGGACTTCCCACCTTGACCAGACTTAGAGTACAGCTGCAGGCTCCTGTGTAAGTCTACAAAACTGCTTGGCTGTGGTCAAGAGTTGGCTCTTCAATGACAGAGTGACTTATCACCTGTGCTATCTGTCATCTGGCCCCTCTGGTTAAGTGTCATCCTGTGGGACTAGGGATATAAGATCTGACACCATGCTGGTCTTACTTTTGCTGTTTCTGTAAGTAATATTCTGTTTGAATGCTTTTGGGCTCACTGTCTCTTTTCTGACTAAATCCATGGATATGTGATAAGCTAGCCTAGCAGCTGCCACAACGGTGCTGCTTAGAAACTGCTAGCCTTGAATGATATATATGTGCAGAAATGCGAGGGAGGATATGCTTCTTGCACTTTTAGCATTTTGATGAAACAACTCCCCAGTGTCACCTCATCTTACAGTTGCCCACATCAGCTCACATGAGGAGTGTGGAACCCTGCAGTGCATTAGCCATTGTGCACCCATGGGGGCTTGGGTGTGGAGTGTCATTTAAGAGATTCTAAAAGGGAAGACAGGAAACCATAACTGTAATTGTCCCAGAAAAAAATCCCAACAAAAATAAATTAGCTCATCGGTGCAATCTTTTTAAAAATGTATCTTTTAATTTTGTATTTATTGATTTTTAGAGAGAGAGAAGAAGGGAGAGAGAGAGAGAAAGATCTATTTGTTCTTCCATTTATTTATGCATTCATTGTTTGCTTCTTGTATGTGCCCTGACCAAGATCAAATCCACAACCTTGGTGTATCAGGACAATGTTCTAAGCAACTGAGGTATCTGGCCAGGGCATCTATACAATTTTAAAACACAGATCACTGACCTTTTACAGTGAAATGGGCATTTGGAAATTAGTTAGGTCAACAACAGCCCAAGTCAAAAGGGTGTGTATTATTTTACCTGTGTTACAAATCAAGAAATGGAGATACTGAACTGGAAGGTAGCTTGTCCAAAATTTCAGGTGTGGAGGCAGGACTGACAATGTCCCTTTCTTCCACCTAAAGGTGGGCTCCTAACACAAGCTGTAGAAGCTAGAGCAAACACCAGACAACTGCAACATAGAACATGTTGTCCCTCTTTAGTTTGCAATTCTTTTCCCCTTTCAAAATTGAAGCACAGTGTTACATTAAACAAAATCTTAAAGCAGGAAAACAGATGAAAAAGTTCACACTTAATGGAAAATGCATGACCTACATATGAGACCAGATGAAGTTCTCTGGCAACTTCGCCAACGCTAATCCATAGCAGTAATAGTTGTAGTGCAAGGACTGGTGTGCAAGCCACAGTCTTCTCATAATGCACATTTTGCCTGCATGCCGGTAGTCCCACCTTTGGAATGACTTCTCCTTTGTGCCTGGTTGCCCTCTCCCTCCCAATGTCTGTGCTGAGGCTGTCACCCCACCCTCACTTGTCACATATTCAGATAAGAATGCATATTTGGGATAAGAAAAAGAACCAAAAGCTTATTTTATTTGCAGTTTTTGATTATACACATTAACCAAAATTTTAATTGTACCATAGTTACATAGCAACTCATAGTGATGTAACTAACAGTCTCTATTCCAGTACGAAGCAAAATACTAGAAAGATCTGACTTCTTTATCTGGCATTCTTTTCTTTTCTTTTTTTATTGAATTTATTGTGGTGACATTGGTCAACAAAATTATACAGATTTCAGGTGTACTATTCTATAACACAGAATCCTTGTATTGTATTGTATGTTCACAACCCCAAATCATGTCCCCTTCCATCGCCATTTATCCTCCCTATACCTTCTTCTACCTCCTGCCACCCATGCTCCCTCCTATTTCTTCTCTGAGTTTGAGGTGTGGCTCTTTGAATAATCCCTACAATCACTGTGAATTAGTTTTTTAAGTATATGCCATTCATTATGCAATTACAGTTGTCCCAGTATTTCCCCCTTTGCTCCCCTGCACTCAGTATCCCTCTTCCTTCCAGCAATTCCTCCCTTAGTTCATGTCCATAGGTCTTGCATATAAGTTCTTTGGCTTCTTCATTTCCTACACTGTTCTTAATCCCTGTCTATTTTGTGCCTACCAGTTATGCTTCTTATTTCCTGTTCCTTTCCCCCCATTCTCCCCCTTCCCCTCCCCACTGATAACCTTCCATGTGATCTCCATTTCTGTGATTCTGTTCCTGTTCTAGTTGTTTGCTTAGCTTTTTTTTTTTGGTTCAGTTGTTGATAATTGTGAGTTTGTTGTCATTTTAATGTTCATAGTTTTGATCTTCTTTTTCTTGGTTAAGTCCCTTTAACATTTCATATAATAAGGACTGGGTGTTAATGAACTCCTTTTTACCTTGTCTGGGAGCACTTTATCTGCTCTTCCATTCTAAATGACAGCTTTGGGGACATCTGTTCAAGATGGAGGTGTAGGCAGACATGGCTTGTCCCTTCAAATAACCACATCAAAATCACAACTAAAATGTAGAACAACCACCACTCAGAACTATCAGAAATCTAGTTGAATGGAGGGTCACCAGTGTGATTCCCAGTCAGGGCACATGCCAAGGTTGCTGGCCAAGCCCCCAGTAAGGGGTGTGCAAGAGGCAACCACACATTGATGTTTCTCTCCCTCTCTTTCTCCCTCCCTTCCCCTCTCTAGAAATAAATAAATGAAATATTTAAAAAAGAAATTCAGTTGAATGGAAGTCTGGCAACTGCATAATTTTTAAAAACCAGACTGATAGGAGGGGTGCACATGAAATGGGCTGGTCCCACACCCACATGTAGTGGACAAAAATTTGGGAGGGATAGCTCTGGAGTGAGGAGCCCCAGCCCCACACCAGGCTCCCCAGCCCAGGGTTCCAGTGCCAGGAAGAAGTCCCCACAACCTCTGGCTTCAAAAAGCAGCAGGGATTGAGTCAGAGGAAGAAACTTCTGGAGCCCCAAGGAGTTCCTCTTAAAGAACCCACACACATGGACTTACCTAGTCAGGCTCGCTCCCTCTGGGCCCTGGCACAGGGATAGCAGCTTCAAAGGCACCAGTGGCATACAAGGAGAATCTGAAGTGTCTGGCATCAAGGTGAGCAGAGGCCATTGCCCCTTTTCTAAACCCTCCCCTGACAGAGCCAGCAAGCTGGTGCCATATCTGAGACTCCATCAACCTGGCTAATACTGTTTAACCCACCTTGGAGATCCCTAGACACTCTGCCCCACCCAACTTACAGGCTACCCCAAGCTGCTTTTCCCTATGAATGGCTGGCCTTGGCTCATGCTTCACAACTTCCTAAATCCTCTCAAACAAGCAACAGCTGGCATCAGTGAGCCCCAGGTCTGGCACTAGCAGCAGCCAGCTTAGATGCACAGGTTGGCTTTGCCTAGGAATCTCCAAGCCCAGCACAAGTAGCAGCTATCTCAGATTGCTTTATAGCTCAGGCAGAGTGATCCTGGGCAAAACACGGGTGAGGATTGACCTTGGCCTCTTCAAATACTTCATTAATAAGACTGTCAAGACCATCTTCCATTTTAAATGTTTCTGTTGATATTAGCAGTTGTGCCTGGTATCTAGACATAATATGGTCATTTATTTTATTTACAGAGCTAAGATTCTCTTTCACCTCTACTCAGTTCCAGTTGTTGGTGAGAATGCCACCAATGAAGCCTTTGGGCCACTCAGCCGTGCCTAGTCTCAGTAGCTCTAGTCTGCAAAACATGGACTCAGCCTCATCCAAGAGCTTTTCCAAGTCCTTCACCATCTTGAATCTGGATCCCTTTTTTAAAAATATGCATTTTCACCTGGCTGGTGTAGCTCAGTGGACTGAGCACGGGCTGTGAACCAAAGTGTCACCAGTTCGATTCTCAATCAGGGCAGGTGCCTGGGTTGCGGGACAGGTCTCCAGTGGGGGACAAGTTAGAGGCATCCACACACTGATGTTTCTTTCCCTCTCGTTCTCCCTCCCTTCCCCTCTCTCTAAAAACAAATAAAAATAAAATCTTTTTAAAAATGCATTTTCATAGTTCATGGAGATGACAGTTGAGCTGGTAAATTCATCAGGAAATATTGGTACACTCTAATACCACTATAATAAATGTAATAAGGCCAGGAAGAGAAGTGATTTATCAACTTCATGTACCTTGAAAATATCATAACCTGAATATATGACTGGCTATCTTAGTAATGACTCTGAGAAACCTTAGGTTCTCCATGTTACAGTTTGTTTATCTATCTGGTTTAGTAAGACTATTGAAGATGGTCAGTAACAGTTCTTAAATTCTCCTGATGAAACTTTAGCAAGTGAGGACCTCAAAGAGTTGTTCCCAACATGCATAAGATGACTGAGCATCTCTGCCAAGAAGATCCTCCCAGACTGACTTAAATGCAAAATGCTCTCATCTACACAGCACTTGAAAAGAAGCCTCAGACTGAAGACAATGGTTGAAGGACAAAGTCAATGCAGGAAGTCATTTTATACATCACTGGGAAAGGTGTTTGGATGTGAGAAGGGGGAAGTAGATATTAGCATGATTTTTCTTTTTTTATTTTAAAATATTTTATTTATTTACTTTTACAGAGAGGGGAAGGGAGAGAGAAGGAGAGGGTGAGAAGCATCAATGTGTGAGAGATACATCAGTCAGTTACCTCTCACATGTACCCAACTGGGAACCTGGCCCACAACCCAGGCATGTGCCCTGACTGGGAATTGAACAAGCGACTTTTTGGTTCACAGGCTGGTGCTCAATCACGGAGCCATGCTAGCCAGGGCAGCATGATCTTTTTCTGAAGTAATCACCTGTTTGTTTCAGAAAAGGTTAAAATGAGTCATCTCTCTCCTCCACCCACCTCCTTCACATACCTCCTCTACAGCTCTTATGATTCTGGAGCAGAAACAATAGCCAATAATTATTGCTGTCACAGTAACTGATGGTCACAAATGCATGATCATGAATATAAAATAATTTATTTTTTGTTTTATTTATTTATTTATTTTTTATTCTTTTCCATCACCATTTATTCCCCCTATGTCCTCTTGCACCTCCACAGCCTCTCCTCTCCCCGATATTACTACTCTGTCACCCATGTTCATGAGTTCTTTCTTTTTCCCCCTTTTGTTCATTCCCTCCACCCCCTACCCTCTTCAGACCTGTCAGCCTGCTCTCTATCTATGAGTGTCAAAATCATTTATATTTTAAAATATGAATTACCAAAATGAGTAAAATATGCATACACATAGTTAATGGAGGTTACCATAGAGACAGCTAGCCATATTGTTCACAGTTCTATTGTTTATCATTGTTCGGGAATTCATCCTTCATAATTATATTCTTCCTAGAATACTAACTAACACACACACACATACACACACATGCTAAACACAGTCAAGCAACACATTCCTACAAAATTTAGGCTATGCTGTTATTTCATTTACATTGGAATCATGGAAACTAGGAGCAGCAAGAGCTCTGTGCTTAGAGCATCATCCAACAGACTACATTTGCAGATACAAAGAACGAGGTCAGTGCCTGAGATGGGAGTTAGGATCAGGCTTCTGAATAGAACCTATATGTGCTCATTTTCCCTAGAGTAAGATGACTTGGCAGAGTCCCCTGGAAAATGCTAACTTCCGGCAAGGGAGGCACCCCTTGACATTGGAGAATGATATCTATCACATGCAAAGCACTATTTTGAGGATGTTACCAAACTCTGGAATGTGAATTCCTTTATCTCAAATTTTATCATCTAATTACACTTTAAAAGTGAAAATCTCATTTTTTGATGCTATGTTTTCAGAGAAATTAATAAAGTGACTGCTGCAGCTTTTAAAATTGTACTTCCAAAATAGACACATAATTCCTGATTTCTTGAGAATACTACTACACAAAACGTTTGGCTCATAAAATCTGAACTTAAAAATTAAAAAAGCAGGTTTTCCGCAAATTCTACTTTAGGAAACTGTCAGAGGAAACATGCAGGAGGGGTTAAGGAAGGATGTTAGTAGGATATCATGAGAAAAATAAGAAACAGCCAAGCATTCCAATAAGAAATTAAAGCATTTGTTTATTCTTCCTCCAAAAGATCTGGGTATGTAAGGTGATGGATGTTAACTAAACCTAACATGCTAATCATTTCACAATATATACACAAACTATCATGCTGTACACCTAAAACCAATATAATATGTCAATTATATCATAACAAAACTGGGAAACATAAATAAAAATAATTTTAAACTATAAATCTCAGGAGGACACATACCAGCTGTGGGTTCAGTACTACTTTCCCTGTATGCTCAGATCTCTTCACTAAGAGATTTAGGGCTTCAGATGTAGTCAACAACAAGTAATACATGCACGTAATACATTTCCTTGCCCTCTATTCAATTCTGTAAATCCAATAAAAGTAGCCTATTTGATGTGTTTAACTCTGCTGGGCATCTCCCTGGCCTATCTCTAATAAAATAATTTCTGTTGTAGTTTTCTGCTGAGTTTTTTTAAAGGAATCACATTCTTTTAAAAAATATTTATTTATTTTTAGAGAGAAGGGAAGGGAGGAAGAATAAGAGGGAGAGAAACACTGACGTGTGAAAGAAACATCAATTGGTTCTTCTCCTATGCACCCTAACTAGGGACTAAACCTTCAACCCAGGCATGTGCCCTGATGAGGAATTGAATCAATGACAGTGACTTTTCCCTTTGCAGGATGATGCCCAACCAACTGAGTCACACTGGTCAGGGCTCTGTTGAGTTTCAACATCAGAAAATGTGTAACCTTTGAACTGTGATTATTATAAATTCTTATTCTCCAAACACACACCAAAAACTTTTTAAACTTGTTTTCTTGTAAATAAAACTTCGCCTTCATTTTAAAATTACATAGCAGCACAATTTGAAGCTTCCAGTATTTCTATGTCATGTGAAAATGAACAGTCAACCCTGTGCCATTCCATTGTGAAAATGCTCCGAATGTGCCAAAGGTTGGGATAGAGACATGAAACTACTTCATAGCAGTCAAAGCAGGTGATGTTCAGTCTCTGCTTGGGCAAAAAAATAACCTAATTTTTTCAATTCTGCATTAAAACTGAGACCTACCACAAATAGCTGAAATGGTGAGGGGGTGATTCCTAGAGAAAGGCAGCTTTGTAAGACCGCTTGCTTTCTTCTTTTTTTCAACCACTTACTTTCCAACATCATGCCAGAAGGACTAAGAAAGTAGCAATCCTGATGAACCTGACATCCCTCCTATGACCATCCTATGATGGAGAGCCCTTCACAAACCAGGACAGCATTAATCCCACTGTGAAGAGGTAAGGCTAAGGAATGAGATGATCTAAAATAATTATCTCAGCCCTGGCTGGCATGGCTCAGTGGGTTTGGTGTTGTCCCACAAAGTGAAAGTTCACAGATTGATTCCCAGTCAGGACGCATGCCTGGGTTGTGGGCCAGGTCCCTAGTTGGGAACATAGGAGAAGCAGCCAATCAATGTTTCTCAGGTATATCAATGTTTCTCTCCCTCTCTTTCTCCCTCCCTTCCTCTCTCTCTAAAAATAAATAAAATAAAATCTTCTATTTTATTTTTTGTTTTTATTGTTATTAATTATAGTTGCCCTATTTTTTCCACTTTGCCCTCCTCTGCCCATCTCACCCCCCACTCCCACAATAAATCCCCACACCATTGTCCATGTCCATGAGTTGTTCGTACCTGTTCTTTGACTAGTCCCTTCCCCTTCTTTCCACCATTATCCCTCTCCTTCCTCTCCTCTGGTCTCTGTCAGTCTGTCCCATTTTTCCATGCCTGTGGTTCTATTTTGCTCATTACAGTATTTTGTTCATTAGATTCCTCTGATAGGTGAGATCATATGATTAAATACAATTTTTTAAAAATAATAAAAGATTATTTTATTTCTCCAAGGAGAACATACAGAGGATCCAGAGACACATGAAAAGATGCTCAATATCACTAGCTATCAGAGAGATACAAATTAAAACCACAATGAGATACCACTTTACACCAGTCAGAATGACCATCATAAACAAAGCAACAAACAATAAGTGTTGGAGAGGTTGTGGAAACAAGGGGATCCTAGTACACTGTTGGTGGGATTGCAGACTGGTACAACCACTGTGGAAAACAGTATGGAATTTTATCATAAAACTAAAAATGGATCTGCCTTTTGACCCAGCAATTCCACTGCTAGGATTATATCCTAAGAACCCTGAAACACCAATCCAAAAGAACCTATGCACCCCAATGTTCATAGCAGCACAATTTACAATAGCCAAGTGTTGGAAGCAACCTGGATGCCCATCAGTAAATGAGTGGATCAAAAAACTATGGTACATTTACACAATGGAATTCTATGCAGCAGAAAGAAAGAAGGAGCTCCTACCCTTTGCAACAGCATGGATGCAACTGGAAAGCATTATGCTAAGCGAAATAAGCCAGGCAGTGAAAGACAAATACCATATGATCTCACCTTTAACAGGAACCTAAACAACAAAACAAAGAAACAAGCAAAATATAACCAAAGACACTGAAATAGAGGACAGGCTGACAGTGATCAGAGGGGAGAGGAGAGGGAATTTCAGGGGAATTTCAGGGGAAAAGGGGAAGGGTTTACAGGAAGAAGTATAAAGGACACATGGACAAAAACTAGGGGTGGGTGGAAATGGGAGGGAGGAGGGGAGGAAATGGGTGCATGGGTTGGGATGGGAGTAAAAGATGGAAAATTGTACTGCAACAACAATTAGAATTTAAAATATTTTAAAAAGATTATTTTATTTTCTAAAGTTGGTCCTAACATACTCACTCCTTCAAATTATAGAAATACAATTCCAAGCTTACAGATGATCAAATTCATTAAGAAGACTGAAAAGTACTTTTTATTTTACAAATAAACTTGATTTTCAGCACATGTTAGAAGAAATAGAGTAGTAGAAAGAGTGAGGCTTTAGAGAGAATACTTGGCTATAAGATACCACTTATTTGCTACATGACCTTGGGCAAGGGCAAAATGCCTAACCTCATGAGCAGCAGTTCCATCTTCTGTGACATGGCAATGATAACACCACAGTCCACAGTGTTATCACAGAGGGCAAATTAGAATGTATCTGGAAGGCTTTTGTGATTTCTGAAGTCCCATGCACATTTATTGTTTCTTATGACATTAGAGCACTACACACTTTTTAATAATTATCGTTCCACTTCTCCATGCATCCATTGGTTAACTCTTGTATGTGCCCTGACCAGGGATCAAACCTGTAACCTTGGTGTATCAAGATGATGTTCCAACCAGCTAAGCTACCTGTCCAGGGCACACTTTTTAGTAACTATTAAAGTATTTTTGTTTCCAGGGTGAATTTGAAAACAGATTTTATTTATTTATTTTTTAAGATTTTATTTATTTATTTTTAGAGAGGGAAGGGAGGGGGGAGAGAGAGAGAGAGAGAGAGAGAGAGAGAGAGAGGGAGAGAGAGAGAGAGACATCAATGTGCGGTTGCTGGGGGCTGTGGCCTGCAACCCAAGCATGTGCCCTGACTGGGAATTGAACCTATGATGCTTTGGTTTGCAGCCCGCATTCATTCCACTGAGCTATGCCAGCCAGGACCAGATTTTATTTTAAAACACATATTTCACCTTCACCAAAACTCATAGGCCTATTAATACATCACAGAAAGAATGGGTTGGCTGAGACCTGGAGACAGAGACAGGAGCTTGGGAAAAAGCAGTAGTGTTACCAAGTGGTCTGTTGCTTTTAGCACAGTCTCCTTTTGAACAGAGGAAAGGTCCTCTCTTCAACTGGGCACAGAAAAACCTACTGTCCTATTTTCAACTGGGCACAGAAAAACCTACTGAGGAAGGGAGGGAGAAACAGAAGGAAACAGAGAGCGAGAGAGGAGCCCCTTAGCAAGTGTAACTGCTAGAGCAAACCCAAACCAAGATTTTGTTAGTTTCTAGAATAGAAAGAAGCCAGACTTTAGGGTTGCTCAGAAATTAGGACATGGATCTTCCCTGGTAATGTGGGGGGGAAAAAAGAGGATGGTCCCTTAGAACTTGGATTTCAGACTTTGTTCATTTTTTTTTTTTGGAGGGGGAGGGACTTAAAAGAAATTTATTTTTTCACATTTCTGGAGGCTGGAATTCCAAGGTCAAGGTGTGGGCAGGTTGTTTCTTTTAAGGCTTCTCTCCTTGGTTTGCAGATAGCCGTCTCCTTTGTGTCCTCACATGATCCTTCATCTCTGAACACATGCCTTTTGTGCCTCTTGCTCTTTTTATAATAACCCATTCATATTGGATTCATGCCTAATGACCTCATTTTAACCTAATAACCTCTTCAAGGATCCAAGTACAGTTGTTCTGAGGTACTTGGAGTTAGGACTTCCACATATGAATTTTGAGGGGGATGCAGTTCAGCCCATAAAGAGTAGGCTAGGACCATGAGAGATTCAAAAAGATCACTTCCATTCATTCACTTTTGATGTAACAGGTGAGCTAGGCAATTATGGTGAATGTGGAGAGAGGAAGTCAAGTTGTTGACTTTAAAGTGTGCAAATCGGCCCAGAACTGCCTAGGTTAAGGATAGGGGAAGGCAGAGAAGGTCAAATAAGCATTCAAAGGCGTGGTCTTAGTTTGTGCAAGCAAGTAGCTGCATTTGAGCTGATTCCCTGAAGGTTTTTTGCTCAATACATAATTCATAGGTAGTCACAGAAATTCCACAAAGACAGTGCACATCCTTTGATAATTGCCATCTGCCACAGGCAGGTTACCACCTCTCTGAACTTGACCTCTAGCTCCATATCTACTTCACAGCTGTGCCAAAGGCTGCCTCTGCCTCACACAAAGCAATGAAAAATGTTTTCTTGGCTTCCTGTTACCCTTTGTCTCCCTTTCCTATTGCCCAGGCTTGCTCACCTTGTTCATTCTTAACACCAAAAAGCTATATTAGCAATTAAGTTTTTTCTATAGTGTTTTTTTACCATTTCATAGAGTAACTAACACAGGCAGTGAGTGACAAGCTCAATGGGGTGGCATGTGGACCGTGACCAGCCATGCATTGCATTCTATGGAAACTATAACTGTAAACCTTGTCCATGTACTACTCATTTTTTCTGCTTTTCTGTTCCCCTCTCTCCTTATTTTATTCTAACTTCCATATTTCTTTTTAACCTTCAGATTACTCTCTCTCTCTCTCTCTCTCTCTCTCTCTCTCTCTCTCTCTCTCATCTCCTTACTACACTGAAAGAAGTATAATTTTTTAAAGGTACTATAACAACAAGTTTTAAAAATATATAGATACCCATGTTTATATCCATTTTTGTCCAGTTGTTAAGGAAACTTTTTCCAAGGACTACGATAGCACTAAAAATTGTAAGCATATCATAAATATATTACTGTTTTTGGAATGAAATAATTTAAAGAACCCAGCACGGTTAAAAGTAATAAATCTATGTATAAGAGGTCTTTACAATCCATATATATCTCTTAGTGCCTAAGATTACAAACATATCAAGGCAAAAATGTTAGAATAATTAATGAGCTAAGCCTCCATCTCAAGAAGTGAGAAAAAGAACAACTAAGTAAATATTTATAAAAGTGAGGGAAAGCACTTCTAAATACAGACAAGATGGAGCAACAGGGCCAAGACTTACCTTCCTGCCTGAAACAATAAAACCAGACCAAATATACAAAACAACAGTTTTCCAAACAGTGGACATCAGGAAATGAAAGACAGTGATCCCCAAGAGACAGGACACAAATGAAGTAAGTCCTATGAATTCCCCAGATTACTGCTTTGAAGGGATTATCCAGGTCAGGTCACAGTTCAGGGAGGGGAACCCAGGCAGAGAGTCTGGCAGACCCCTAGACTTGAGGACAGAGTTGAGAGTCCATAGAGACCAGGAAGTCTAGTATCCTTAGAGCAGAGTACTAGAGAGCAGAGAGCTGCCAAGGACCCTGGAGATCTACAGTCCTCCTTGAACAGCCAGCAGAGTATCAGTTAGTGTATGTGTATGAAGAAACGTCCCAAGAATGGGGAAAGAGCCATTCAAAAGGGTTATAGGGAACAATGCCTTGTGCTCACAGTGTGGGCTAATCCAACCAGCAAGACTGGAAACACTTATAATCCACAAGTCATTGGCTAGAGAACTCAGTAGTGGGAAATAATTAGCCTTAGAATAAACACATCTTTGGAAATGCCTAAAAAATCATAAAAGCAAGATCTGAAAGGCTCAAACTATTTCTAAGACAATTACACGCATCCCAGAACAAAGTTCCAGGAGATCTATAAGAATATAAAAATATTCAGCCTTGGCTGGTGTAGCTCAGTGGATTGAGAGCAGGCTGCGAACCAAAGAGTCGCAGGTTCAATTCCCAGTCAGGGTACATGCCTGGGTTGCAGGCCATGACCCCCAGCAACTGCACATTGATGTTTCTCTCTCTCTCTTTCTCCCTCCCTTCCCTCTCTAGAAATAAATAAATATCTTTTTAAAAAATAAATAAATAATAAAAATAAAATAAAACCTTTAAAAAATGAATATAAAAATATTCAGCAACTAGTAAGGTAAAATTCAGTGTTTGGGATCCAATGAAACATGGCCAGAAATGCCTTTGCAGGGAAATACAACCTATAATAAGGACAATAATCAATCAATCAATCAATCAATCAAATGACTTAGAACTCACACTGATGTTAGAATCAGCAGAGAGGACATTAACACAGTATGAATGCATGCCGTATGTTCAAAAAGGTAAATGGAGACGTTGAGAATATTTTTAAAAGACCCAAACTGAACAGCTACAATGTCTTGCTTGTAAAATACTCTAGACGAGCCCTGGCTGGTGTGGCTCAGTAGACTGAGCACTGGCCTGCGGACTGAGAGGTCGCCATTTGGATTCCCAGTTGAAGAACATGCCTGGATTTTGGACCAGGTCCCCAGTTGAGGGTGTGTGAGAGGCAACTGATCTACGTTTCTCTTGCACATGTTTCTCTCCCTTTCCTTCTCCTCCCTTTCCCCTCTCTCTAAAATAAAAAAAAAATAAAATCTTAAAAAAAATACACTAGATGGGATAAACAGCATGTTAGACATTGCCAAAGAAAATATTAGTCAATTTCCTTGGCCAGGTGGCTCAGTTGGTTAGAGCATCATTCCATACACCAAAAGGTTGTGGGTTTGATCCCTGGTTAGGGCACATACTTATGTTGTGGGTTCAATCCCCGGTTGGGGCATGCATGGGAAGCAACCAATTGATTGATGTTTCTCTCTCACATCAATGTTTCCCTTTCTCTCTCTCTTTTCTCTCTCTCTCTCTAAAATCAATAAAAATATCCTCGGGTGAGGATAAAAAAATACCAGGAGACTTAAAGGCACAGTAATAGAAACTACTGAAGATGAAACAGAGTAAAAAGAATAAAAAAAGAAGGAGAAGAGAGCATCAGTGAGCTGTGGGACAACTCCATGCAGCTTAATATATGAGAAATTGGAGTCCATGAAGGAGAAGAGAGAGGGAAGCTTTAGAAAATAAAATTTTGAAGAAATAATGACCAGATTTCTTCCAAATTTGATGAGCACTAGAAGTCCACAGACCAAAGAAAGCTCAAAGAAACCCAAGCACAAGAAAATGAAGAAAACTACACCAAGGTATGTCATAATCAAATTGCTCAAAATGGTACTAAAGAGAAAATCTTCAAAGCAGCCAAAGAAAAAAAGACATTTTACACAGGCACAAAGATAATGATGACAGCAGATTTCTCACTGGAAACAATGCAGACAAGAAGATAATAGAGTAAGGTCTTTACAATACTTAAAGAAATAGAAACTGTCAATCTGGAATTCTATCCCCCTGAAAATACCTTTAAAAAATATAAGGTGGCCCTGGATGGTGTGGCTCAGTGGATTGAGGGGGGACTTGTGAACCAGGGGTTTGCTGGTTCAATTCCTAGTCAGGGCACGTGTCTGGGTTGTGGCCCAGGTACCCTCTTGGGGCCATGTGAGAGGCAACTGATCAATATATCTCTTGCACATCAATATTTCTTTCCCTCTCTTTCTCCCTCCCTTCACCTCTCTGTAAAAGTAAAAATAAATACAATCTTTTTTTAAAAAATAAGATAAAATGAAGACTTTTTCAGACACACAGAAACTGAGAGAACTCATCACCAGCAGATCCAAAAAATGGTAAATAATGTCCTTCAGGCAGAAGGCAAATGATACCAGGTGGAGATCAGGACCTACACAAAAGTATTAAGAGCACTACCCCAACCTGTGTGGCTCAGTTAGTTGGAACTTGTCCCACAAACTGAAAGGTTGCAGGTTTGATTCTGAATCAGGGCACATGCCTAGGTTTCAGGTTTAATTCCCAGCAGGGGTGCATACAGAAGGCAGCCAATCAATGTTTCTCTCTCACATCAATATATCTCTCCCTCTCCTTCTCCTTCCCTTTACCCCTCTCTAAAATAAAAAAAAAATAAAATTTAAAAGAAAACTGAAAAGCACTGGAAATGGTAATTATATGGGTAAACGCACACGAATCCTTTTCTTATTATTTAAATGTATTTAAATTAATTCAGTGTATAAAAAAACACAATGTAGTGGGGGGTTATACCATGTAAATGCACAATAACAATAGTATAAAGGCTAAGCAGGGAGAAATTGAAGCACATTATAGCAAAGTTCTTGTATTATATGCAAAGTGGTATATATGGCTTGAAAGTAGACTTTGATAAATTAAAGATGTATACTATAAACCCTAAAGCAATCAGAAATAAAACTGATTTGTAGCCAATAAGCCAATAAAAGAGATAAAGTGGAATCCTTCGTATAATAGTCCAAAATACAGCAGGAAATGAGGGCATAAAGACAAGTAGAAAACAAAGAGATGAAAGACTTGTGTTTAAATATATCAATAATCACACTAACTAAATGATCTAAACACCTCAATTAAAACACATATCATCAAATTAAATTATATAAAAAGACCCAACTACATGCTACCTAAGCATGTGAAGAAACAGACCAAAGCCTTGGCTGGTATGGCTCAGTTGGCTGAAGTGTCATCCCGTAGACCAGAGGGTTGGCAGTTAATTTCCCATCAGGGCAAGTGCCTAGGTTGTGGGTTTGATCTCCAGTCAGGGCATGTATGGGAGGCAACAAGTTGATGTTTCTCTTCACATCAATGTTTCTCTCCCTTCTTCTTCTTCTTCTCTCTCTCTCTCTCTCTCTCTCTCTCTCTCTCTCTCTCTCCCCATTCCTCCTGCTTTCTCTAAAATCAATGAACACATTTTTTTAAAAAAAGAACCGCATGTAAAACAATACTCAAGGGAAATAACGTCAGCAAAATGTCAGACTGGGAAGCTCCAAGATTCCATCCTTCATTAGAAACTGAAAAATACTAGTGAAAGGTTTATAGCAATCAAGTAAGCATCCAATCAAGGAAAAACCATGTTCAGAGTCATAGGAACATTTTGTGGCATTCTTACTTGCCCTCACCCTATCCTCTCCCTGATGCCATGGCAGTCATGGTCTTGATGGCAGTCAAGATCTCAAAATCAGCAGCCAGATTCCCAGTTCCCTCTCTTGAGACCAGAGAGGCCAAAGCAGACCTTACTTGCAAATGACTGTGTATGTATACCTTGTTCCATATTCCTTTCTTCTTGCTTTGTTCTGGATGTATTATTCATTTATTTCCTTCCCTCTGTTTGTTTGAAATTTATACTCTCTCTAGTCTTTATTTTGATAGCCTTAATTTATCAAATGATATAAGTCCAACTGAAAATCTTTTATTTACTGACTTTACAGAGAGGAGAAAGGGGGGGGGGAGAATATTTGTTGTTCCATTTATTTATGTATTCATTGCTTGATTCTTGTATGTACCTTGACTGGGGATCAAACCTACAACCTTGGTGCATTGGGACAACACTCTAACCAACTGAGTTACCCAGCCAGGTCTAATCGAAAATCTTTTAAAAGATGTATTGTATTCCTTAGTACACTTTTACCTAGAGCCAGTTCACCAATTCCCTTTTCCCCTATGTCGAATGTATTCTTAAACTCATCCATTGACTTCTTAAATTTTGTTATTATCATTATCTACCTCAGTTCTATCATTTCTACTTGGTTCTTTTTAAAATTCATTTTCATTTTTCAAATCTTATAAATTTCTTGCTTACTTGTAATCATCTTCATTTACACGACCAAAGTAAACATAGCTCATTTACACTGACGTCTGAGAACTTTCTGTATTGATTTTTAGAGAGGAAAGGGGAGAGGAACATTTGTTGTTCCACTTAGTTACACACTCATTGGTTGATTCTTTTTTTAAAGACTTTATTTCTTTTTAGAGAGAGGGGAAAGGAGGGAGAAAGAGAGGAAGAGAAACATCATTGTGTGAGAGATATATCAATTGGTTGCCTCTTGCACATTCCCAACTGGGGGCCTGGCCTGCAACCTAGGTATGTGCCCTGACTGAGAATTGAACTGGCGATCTTTTGGTTGTCAGGCCAGCACTCAACCCACTGAGCCACACCAGCCAGGGTCATTGGTTGATTCTTGTTATGTGCCCTGACCAGGGATCAAACTTGCAATCTTGGTGTGTTGGGATGATGCTGTAACCAACTGAGCAACCCGGCCAGAGCTGATGTCTGAGAAGTCTTATCTTAGTCGTCTTTATGTAATTGTCTGTTGTCTTCTCAAGACGTCTTTGGTTATATCAGGGAAGCAAATTTAAATGACTTCATTTTAGGAGGGCTTTATCCAGGACTAATTATCCATAGGCAATGTCTTTCTGTACTTATAGCCCATTTTGAACCAGCTCTTTATGCTTGCTTTCTCATCTGCAAAATGGGGTAACGGTGCTTAAATCTACACTCTACCTGAGGTTTATTTTTAATATATTTTATTGATTATGCTATTACAGTTGTCCCATTTTCCCCCTTCACTCCCCTCCACCCTGCACACTCCCTTCCACCCACATTTCCCCCCTTTAGTTCATATCTATGTGTCATAAGTACTTTGGCTTCTACATTTCCCTTACTATTCTTACCCTCCCCCTACCTATTTTCTACCTATCATCTATGCTACTTATTCCCTGTACCTTTCCCCCTCTCTCCTCCCATTCCCCTGTTGATACCCCTCCATGTGATCTCCACTTCTGTGGTTCTGTTCCTGTTCTAGTTGTTTGCTTAGTTTGTTTTTATTTTAGGTGTGGTTGTTAATAATTGTGAGCTTGCTGTCATTTTACTGTACATGTTTTTTACCTTCTTTTTCTTAGGTAAGTCCCTTTAACATTTCATATAAGAGCTTGGTGATGATGAACTCCTTTAACTTGACCTTATCTGAGAAGCACTTTATCTGCCCATCCATTCTAAATGAGAGCTTTGCTGGATAGAGCAAGCTTGGATGTAGGTGCTTGCCTTTCATTACTTGGAATACTTCTTTCCAGCCCCTTATTGACTGCAAGGTCTCTTTTGAGAAATCAGCTGACAGTCTGATGGGAACACCTTTGTAGGTAACTGTCTTCTTTTCTCTTGCTGCCTCTAAGAGTCTCTCCTTAATTTTAATCTTGGCTAATGTAATTATGGTGTGCCTTGGTGTGTTCCTCCTTGGGTCCAACTTCTTTGGGACTCTCTGAGCTTCCTGGACTTCCTAGAAGTCTATTTCCTTTGCCAGATTGGGGAAGTTCTCCTGTATTATTTGTTCAAATAACTTCCACTTGTTGCTCTTCCTCTTCCCCTTCTTGTACCCCTATAATTCAGATATTGGGATGATTAAAGATGTCCTGGAGGTTCCTAAGCCTCTCCTCATTTTTTTGAATTCTTGTTTCTTCATTCTTTTCTGAATGGATGTTTCTTTCTTCCTTCTGGTCCACTCCACTGATCTGAGTCCCAGTTTCCTTCCCATCACTATTGGTTCCCTGTACATTTTCCTTTATTTCACTTAGTATGACCTTCATTTTTTCATCTAATTTGTGACCAAATTCAGCCAATTCTGTGAGCATCCTGATCACCAGTGCTTTGAACTGTGCATCTGATAGGTTGGCTATCTCTTCGTTGCTTAGTTGTATTTTTTCTGGAGCTTTGATCTGTTCTTTCATTTGGGCCATTTTTTTTTTTTTGTCTTGACGCACTTGTTACATAGTGAGGGGTGGAAGCTTAGTTGTTCACCAGGGCAGGGCAACCCAGGTGGCTAGGTTGTGATGCTGTATGTGGGGCAGAGGTCAGAGAGGGAACAATGGCACTTGCTGTCCTCTCTACCGGATGTCAGTCATTTCCCTCACTTTTCACAAGCAATTGGGGCCCTTCTGGTGCTGATTCCCAAGTGGCTGCGTTTGTGTACCTTCTAGGATTCTGTGGGTCTCTCCAACCAACTCTCCTGTGAGGCTGTTTCTCCCAGTACCTCAACCCCCACAGGTGTTTTCAACTGGTGTTTTGAGGCTTTATTTCCCCATGCTGGGACCCTGGGTTGTGTGGTCTGTCTTGCTCTCCAGTTTCGTCTGGTTTATCTGCACGTGAATGTGGGACTGCCTGTTGCCTTGTGCACCGCACTGAGCTCCACAGTCCGCCACCTCTCTAGGTCTGACAGCCGCCATCCTGTGCACCTGGGGCCTAGGGTCTGTCAGCTGCTGCTTTGCCATGAGTCCTCTCCACCGTGGTTGCCCGACTCTGCCCCTCCTACTAGTCTGAATGAATGTGTCTTCTTTAACTCCTTGGTTGTTGGACTTCCACACGGTTCAGTTTTCCATCAGTACTGGCTGTTTCTGTTTTTAAATTGTTGTCCTTCTTTTGGTTGTGCAAGGAGGCACAGTGTGTCTACCTACGCCTCCATCTTGGCCGGCAGTTCTGAGATTTGAATGACAGCCTTTAAAAAAATAAATGACACCTTTTCGAGTTCCTGGATCCAGTCAGACCTGAAACTAGTATCTCTTAGTTTTCCTTAAGTCAGTTTGAGCTAGGCCCCTCACAGGAGCTACCTCGATTTTTGCCTGTTTTAACTGTATGGCTGGGAGGTTTGTGGGTGGTAATGCTGGGTCCAGTGACCCTCAGAGTAGGTCTTGTCAGGTCTGGTGCAAAGGCAGCAGGCTGGGGGGAACATTGAGGCTCCCAACTGTGGGAATGGTCCCTTAACCACAGCTGAGCAGGATTCCTTTCCTGAGTGTTAAGGGTTAGGAAGGGCTTATGTCCAGATACCATGCATTTGCCCACTCCATTCCACAGCTGTCCTCACAGAAGCTGTTTTTGAGGTGATAGTTGGCACTCACAGGTGGGGTCAGGTAGGAGATGTCCAGTGCTTAAATGGCATCTTATGCTCACACTAGGCTATAGCCATTCAGTGGTAGATGCTCCAGCTCACTCTTCTCTGGAATGAGGTTGGAGGGATCCTGCCTGATGGGAGAACTGGGGTCATGATGGGATAGGGCCTAAGTACAGGGGGAAGAGACACAGAACTTTTATCCTGTGAGTTTGGCGGGTTTGGGCCAGGTGTACCTCTTTTGCAGTTCTTACGAGAACACTGCTGGGGGCCTGTGTCTGTATGGTATCCTTGTGCCCAGAAACCACACATTTGCCCACCTGAATGCAAATTCCAGGTACAGTTGTAGTGCAGATCATGCCCACAGAAAGATTTCCATCTTGGACCCAGAGGCCAAATGAGACCCTCCAGAGACCAACACCAGTGTAACTGGTGAGGTGTGCTGACCTCCTAACAGAACTTCAGCAATTGCTTGACCTCTGTACCTCAATTTCCCCATCAGAAACTGGAAATGACAACTCTTGTGTGGGACTGTTGTGAGGATTATGAGTCAGTATATATAAAATGCTCTGGAAAACCCTGGGCATGCACTTCGTGCTGGGAATTGTGTGTGGCATGCAGATGGTACTTCAAAAGCACTTAGAATAGCACCTGGCACACAGCTGGCACACAATAAGCACAGCATGCAGCATTCAATAAGCATAAGCACACATAACCACACAGACATACAACTGGTGCTTGGTAGATATATGAACAAAAAAAAAACCCCTCACACTGCCAAGGAACACACTGGTACTTTATATATACACAGCGAAAGGTACAGGGTCTCAATAAGAAAATACACTCTGTTCAGGTGTACCCAACCACCACCCCCTCAGAACAACACAGGCTGAGGACAGAGGAAAGGGAACAACCATAAATAGAGGATAGAAGGGAAGGTTAATGCTCTACGGGGCAAACACAGGCAGGGACACACTGCCGAGAGGAGACACAACTTCTTCCCCAGGAAAGAGCAATATGGCAGCACAAGAGAACAGTAGCCACAACTAAGCCTGTGATACCTGGCACAGGGGGAATCTAACACAGGTTAAGAGGACAGGAATAGAGAGAAGGAAGAGAACAGAAATAGCTTCCTTTCTTGTGGCAGGGCCAGAGCTGTTCAGTTTACATCCATGGACTCGGATTTGGGCAGGGATTCACAAGTAGGAGGTGCTGGGGGATCAGATGAGCCAGGCTGGGGCTTGGATTGCAGACGACGTGCCACATCCTGGCGTTGGTAGAAGAGGACATAAGCTGCCTTGGACTGCAAGGAGAGCATAGGAGTCAGTGTGGATTGGGATGGGGGGTGGGGTTGGGACGAGGGGAGAAGGGAACTCAGAAGTCATACCTCAATCTGATTCTCAGACACAGGCGAGACGCTGCTGTCATCAAAGTAGTGCCACTGTCCGCTGTCCTTGTTGCAGGCAAATGTTGTGTCTGGAAGAAAAGGGGAGATGTCCTCACTTACCCTGAAGTCCCTAAGAGGTATCAGGTTCACTCTTTCACTCCTCTCACCCTGATGATGCCACAACTGGCTCACACATCTAATCACCCACTGGGGATGTCCTGACCCTCCCCCTCTCCAGGGCACGCCCCTGCCACATACAGTGTCCATCACGCAGGCCCCCATAATGGTTGGACACCGCGATGAGATCATATTTGTACAGCTCCGGGGCTGACTCATTCTGTGGCTTGATTACAAACTCGGAAAAGTCCAGGTCCCTGTGGGTGGTGGCACGGTTAATAAGAGCATACCCCCTTCCCAACTCCCTGCCTTTCCCCCCAGCCAGCCTCCCTGGACCCCAGACCGAATAGGAAACTCCACAAGGGTGTCCAGCTTCTCTCGGGAGAACTTGGTGTAGGAAAAGCGTTTCAGGTGGATAATGAGAGTCTCAGGCAGTGTCCACAGGTCCAGCTTCTTGGTGGCCAGCTGGTGCTGCTTGCAGGAGGGGCAGTACCTACAGATAGAGCCCAAATCAGAACCCAGACACTTTCTGGGCATACTCTGTACCAGGTGGCCTTCATGGGCCCTGTCCAGTCCAGAGATGCTGCTCTTACCTCCAGCCTGCTTGTTACTTAGTTCATTCTTCACATGTCACTCATCAAGGGTTCACCAACTGCTTTCTCTTTATGGGTTCTTGTACTCATGTGTATTTTCGTTTGGTTTCTGGTCCATGAGATGGTGTTAGTCTTATTCTGGAGCCTGCCTTTGGCCCTCTTGTTTTTCTCTTCCTATTTCACTCACTTACCAGGTTGTCACTGACTGTACTGCTCAATCCTTTGGCACTTTGTATTTGTTCCCTTTCTGCCTGCAAAGATTTCACTCTTACTGACTAGCTTGACATTTTTGGCTGTCTCTCTTTATGTTCTGGTTATTCTGCAAGTATCTACTGAGCACCTACTGCATATTCCATACCATTATACCATTATAATCAGTAAAAAGAGACACAGTGCACTTGAAGTCTTCACCCTCAAGGGGTTTACTCTGACAGAGAAGGCAAATAATGACACAAAAGAGGATCTAGGATGTGACGTCGAGTGGTATTACTGAACTAAAAAGAAAGTAATGCTCAGCTAGGAAGAGCACTGGGAGGTAATGGGGTCATGAGAGAACATTTCTCTGATAAGGTGACATTTGATTGGAAACCTGAATAAATTGAAGGAATCTTGTCCAGGACTGGACAAAGAGTGTTCCTGGGAGAAAGAACAGCTCAGGCAAAGTCTCTGAGGTGGGAATACGGTTGGGGTGTTGGTGGCCAGAGTGACAGATGAGTTTGAGGGGAAGAGAGGTTATATTTAGAAGTAATAGGGACTTGGGCAGATACCACTCAATGATAGCCCCAGAAGCCCTGGTTCCTCACCAGGGGTTTTCCTTCTCCAGTGTCTCCACAGTGGTGAAGAGCTCAATGCACTCCTGCAGCCTCACTGGAGCCTTCTTCAGCACGTACCCAACGCAGTCATGCTTGACATAGCCCTAGGGTGGGGGAGTGGCGGCCCACCAGGTGTGGGTGGATAAAAGGGAGTTGGGGGTGGAAGATACAAGGCAGAATAAGAGCATGGACTCTGAAGACAGGAATCTGAAGCCCTGGAAAATCTGTGCGAGGAGTTGAAGGGATACAGCTGCAAGTGTCCCCCCATCCCTGGGGCCTTGTTTACCTCAGCCTCTACCTCGTCATAGTAACGCTTCTTCATCTCTGGCTCCCAGTCAATGGCAATGTACGGCTGGGCTGGGGGTAAGGGAAGTGGTCATGGGTCCTGTTGCCAAGGAAACCCCCCTCCCGCCTCCCCAACCCTGGCTCACAGCTGAAGGAAACACCATGAGTATCCTCGTTAAAGTTCGAGCGGTCACTGGTCCCATTGGAGTTCACTGTCTGCAGGGTGAACAGGTGCTTGCGCCGTGCTCTCTGGGGCCAGTGAGATGGTCCAGGAGAGTTGTTCACAGGGGCCCGGCTCCCGCCAGCAACTCCAGAGCTGGGCCCAGCCTGCTCTGGCCCAGGGTTGTGGGAGCTGCCCCCAGCCATGTTTCCAGGCTTGGGGATGCTGTTCTTACCCTCCATATCTACTAGGATAGGGGAAGATGTCAGAGATGGGTCTGTGTGAGCCCCAGAGGGTGAACAGCAATAATCATCCAGGTGGATCCTGTGGGGGTCAGACTTACCCTAGACTCCCCCACCCCACAATCCCTCCCTCTGGCTGCGGACTGTTAAACAAACCCTCATCCTTGTGTACCATTTTGCCTTCTTCTTCCTCACCTTTCTCATCACCATCATCCTCATCATCCGAGCTGGGCCTGGTCACATAGCGTCTACAAAAAGAACAGAGGAGACTCTCAAGGAGGGGCATGGGGCAGGAAGGACAGAGGCCAAGATTCTATACTGTCTGCAATGGGAAGCCCCTTGTAAGTGCCTACACAAACAGTTGTTAATGAGGAGCCTGGAAAGTCTCAGGAGGTGACATGGAAGACACAGCCCAACAGTGGATGATCTGGTGGATCTTAAGTGGGATAAGCCACTGGCACACAGACACACAATCTGCTGTAAATTTTGGTCAGGAAAGACTTCTGAGGAGTGGATTTGTAAGTGGAACATAAGGGAGGGGTTAGACCAGGCAGCAAGCAGTGCTCTGCTGGCCTCAGGAAGGACTCTGGATTTTAAACCAAATAAAAATCTATTGGTAAAAACACAAATAAGCAAACCTCTCCAAGGAGGAGACAAGTACAAGGTGAAGTTGTCTATACTTTGTCCACTTTGTTCACCTCTGTATCCCTAGCATCTAGGAGAGGTGGTGGCAAAGCCAGAGGTTTAGAGACAGAAAAAAACCTACACATTTCTATCTGGCCATATGAAGTTTGAGCTGTCTAGTGGCCATAGAAGGGGGGTGAGGTGGTATCCAAGCAGCTAGACACCCAGGTTTGAGTTTAGACCCTACCCATCCCTTGAAGAGCAGACTCACGAAAGGCGGTACAGCAGGATGTGGTACAGGGCATCCCAGGAGAGCCGGTCCCGGGGCACTGACACCAGGAGTGGGTGTCCAAAGAGCATCAGGCCATAGTAGGAGTTGTTGTAGTCCCGGGCTGGGGTGCGTTCCCGCAGGTAGATAGGGAGCACCACATCCTCCCTGGTGTTCTCACTGATAGAAGACCTGCCTGACACCTCGTATCTGTGGGGGTGGACATCAGATCATGCCCAATTAGGACACCCAAGAAGGACTTTTAGACTGTTACAACTGCCCCCACCCACTCACCCCTCGAAGCCTGAAAATATTTTTAAAAGGGTCTAAAGAGTCACCCAGTGTTTTGTGCTTTGCAAATGATAATTTAAATGGCACATTGTTTATGTGATGTTTTATAAAGTATTGTGGTGTTACCAAAGTATTGAGGGGGTGAACAAAAACTTTTAGTATTGAAGGGATTTAAAATCATTTTCTTTTTGAGAAACACTGCTTGGTTTACAAAGAATTTTTGTACTCATGAACCACTTTCTATTTTAGTTACCCAAAAATCTTAACATTTTGAATGCTCTCGTGTTCAGAAAGCATCTTAGTGTTCCCTATTGCAAAAACTGTTTTGGTTTGTGAGGACTGCGATATGAGAAAGGAGTGCAGGTCAGCATCTAGTACACAGGAGGTATTCAGTAAGTGCTGAATAAAATAAAGAAAAATAGGAGTCCCCCTCACGTAATAAGGAAGAGGATGCCTTGTATTACGATCTGTCACCCGCCCCACTAAGGCACATGGCTGAAGTCCTGTGCGGGGCTGGTGCCCCGTCAATCAGGTGAGGAGAGGAGAGGGAAAGAGGTTAAGCAAAGGATGTTCCCAAGGAACCCCAATCTCCCTGGGTCCCTCACTCACATGAAAATATCATCTCGGTCCAAGATGCTGCTCAGAGACTCTTCCAGCTGATAGATCTTATAGAAGCGGTGACTGAAGACATCAGCCACCATCATCTGGAAATGGGATACCGAGAGGGGGCTGGTCAGCCTGTAATGCCTCCCTACCCCTGAATCCCACCCTCCATCCATCCACAAAGCCTCACCCTTTCTGGCGAGACACCAGTGTGTTTGGCCAGGGCCACACACAAATCTGAGATCTTGCCTTTCTTGGGGACCACGAGCCGGTGCTGAGCAAGTGCCCACAAAAGAGAAGAAGGGCATGCAATGAGTTAGTGCAGGAACCTTGAGGCATGGCACAGTAATCAAACCAGCTCTGACTACATGTTGTCCCTCATTGTGTCCCCATTCCCCCCTACCTGCTCTGGCTTGCGGCGAGGGTCCATAGAGACAAAGAACACCTCCATGACCCTCTTGTGGCTGACAGGCAGTGGGACACTGAGGTAGCAGAAGGGGTCGAAGGTCACAGATACGTTGCCACAATCAGGGCACACCAGTGTGGACTTGAAAAGGCCATGGAAAGTGTCCACAATCACAGAATCGTTCCGCCGTTTGTGGTTCTGCCAGGCCTCCTGAGCAACCTCCTGTTGACAGAGTCAGAGGAGTAGCATGTCTTGCCCAAAGCAGGGGGAACCATGGTTTGGGGTGGATGTGCATGGGGTTCAAGTTAAGGTTAGGGCCACTGGCAAAGTTCAGATGTAGATGTACAATTAGGGCTGCCTGGAGACTTCATTGTCAGGATTGGGGTTTATTTTGGGCAGCAGACTAGGCGGGGGTTCTCTGGGTTGAGTGTGGGGGTACATGTGGTAGTGGAGACAAGGTTGGGAGTGAGGTTCCAGTTGAGGTCAGGGGTAGGGTGGGGTATGAGATACCTTAGGGAAGCCAGAGAATCCCCAAGGGAGAGGCCCCAGTGACTTTAATGGGGCTCTCAGGATGGGGGTCTTTCAGGAGCACCTACATGATCAGGCCGCCCAGCGGCATCGCACAGCTCCACATATTCCTTCTTCTTGACACGATTGAGGTCCTCATGCAGCCCATCCAGGAGGAATGACAGCAGCTCCTGTGAGTCATGCTGCTGGTAGCCCAGAAACTGGGATGCAAAGTGGCCAACCTTGGTCTGAGAAGATGGCAAGGGCCGACAGCATAAGAGGGAGTTAGTTGAGAGAGTCAAGAGAAGTGGGGGTAAGGGGCAGCTCAGGGCTGAGTCACACCTTGAACACATTGGGCACAATGGAGCGGTGGTGGCCAGACCAGGCCTGCTTCACCAGGTCCGCATAGGCCTCTGCGATCTCACCCTTCATGCCCAGAGGGTTGCAGAAGTTGAGCTCCTCCAGGTAGCGGTTTTTGAGGAAGTACTCAGTGAGCTGTGGCACATTGCTGAGGCACTGTAGGGGGCAAGGCCAGGGGAATGAGGTGGAGAAGAAAGACATGACCAAGGAAGGAAGTGAGAAAAGGAAGTGAGGAGGAAGGAGGAAGAAAGAGAGAAAGGACAGAAGGATGGGGGAAAGGTTCAGGAGTAGGGGAGAGAAGACGGGCAGCATTTTAGGAGAAGAAAGTAGTGACAAGAGGGAGAAGAAAAGGGAAAGCAGGGGGGCCAGTGGACGAGAAGCTATTGATGTTTCAGGAAGGAACATGAACATGTGAAGTCAGACTTGTGACTCCTTGCCCTGAAGACCCTCTAGCTCCATCCTTGATCTGCACTGCTTGAAGCCCACCCCGTGGCTATGTCAGACATAGCCCTAATGGCCCCACCTGCAGGGCCGAGTTCATGAAGCACGTGTTGCCCAGGTTGGTGAGACCACAGATGCCTGGTTGGCCCTGGAAGTTCTCATCCTCCTTCGATGTGCTGCTCCTGGGGTGGATGAGAAACTATCAGCTGAGGGCCTACTACATGCGGGTGAACTGTGCTCACGGGCTCCGTCTTCTGCCTACTATGGGACCCCACTCTGGACCAGACACCCCAAGGGCTTACACAGCACGTGGCTGTTTGCTGGGCCAAGTGCCATCCTTGCTTCGGGTCTCCATGATGACCAGCTGGTAGGAGGAAGAGAAAGAAAAAATGGGAAAGGCATTTGTGGAGGGTTAGTGGGCACCTAGCTCTCACCTCCCCCAGTCTGAGCACTGCTGGGGAACAGAAAAGCACTCTCCACCCTTACCTGCCCAGAATTGAGAGCAGCGTCAAGCACTGTAACGCGTGTGTTCCACAATCTCTCAAAAGAACCCTCCGCGTTCTTGACCCAAAGCCGTGTCTCTTCCTGAGGGCTCACTAGAAACTGCTCTTGAGCTGTGCGTGAAACTAGGTCTGTGGATAGTAAAGGAACACATTCAAGATCATCCCGAGACACTGAATAATAGACCCATCTTGGCACCAGACCCCACCTCATCTCCACAGACCTTGCACACTTGTTCAGTACATTGTGTCCTCAATGGCTGAACCACATTCAGGACTTCAGACCCCCAGCAAATATCCTCTGCCACACCAGCTAACTGCTAGACCCTCAGGGCCTCTGTCCAACCTGACCTAGGCCTTCTCAGTCCTTTACAGTCTGTCCAGTGCCTTCTCAGTCTGCCACAGCCAAACCCCGGGCATTAACGTATTGAGCTATGACACGTGGCTGGGAACGCCAACTCATACATGATCCTTAGACTCACCAATAGAATCTGTGCGGCTGAATTGAGCAGTGTGAGGTGTGTCCATATCACTGTGCTGGACAAGCAGCAGTTCTATTGGGTACACCTCGACCTTATAAATGCCACGCAGTTCCACGACCTGGCAGGGTGGAAGAGCATACACACAAGTATACCCAAAGCATGCATACATACACACACACACACACACACACACACACCCCACAACTACCTCTGAGATATGAAGAGCACAGGCACAAGCAAACACATACAGGGGATACACCACGATACCTGTATAATGACCTATGAGGGGAGAGGAGTGTAGGCACAGACATATCTACATAGCGCATGTGGAGACACATGTCCACACATGGGTCTGGACCCATGCCAGGCCTATAAGGCCTTCCTCCTACCGCAACCCCCAAAAATCTACTCCACCCACTGTACCTTGCGTTCAATGGGAGTTTGGCCATGCTCTAGGCCATACCAGCTGACCAGGTAATGCCAAGCAGCCGCTGGGAGCAGCACATAGTCCTCACCTTCCACCAGTCCCTCTTTCAGGTGCCTGTTTACCTCATCTGTGAGGAGCAGGGGGAGGAGGCAGAGGAAGAATCAGGGAAGTAAAGTGATGAGTCATCTGGCCATTTTACCAATGACCTAACACCCAGAGAAGGGGCTATGGTCATTTGCAGGGACAGAAGGGTAAAGAACTCCAGGGCTAGGCTGATGTGGGCAGGCAGAGGTCTGTACCTTCAAAGAGCTTAGCATTATTGATACAGCCAGGGAAGGTGCTAGAGTCCTGGTCTCCTCCCTGCACGTGCACTTCCCACAGTTTGTACCAGTGCCGCTCCACAAGGAACCTAGACCAGAGAGGTAACAGGGGTGTCATATGGTTATCCAGGGGTTAATGTTGCCACTTCCCAAGGTTGTTACACTGAAACTATCGACACATTATAAGTCAAGATGACAAGTTTGAGGCATCCCTAAAACTGAAAATGCTGTATGTCATTTATATATCAATTTTCAAAAATTCCTCCCGGAATTCAGAACAAAAGTTTCAGCATCATATAAATAAATTAGAAGAAAAACTTAATCAAAACTCAGATTTGTACAGATTACCTAACTTCTTAGGATACTGGAAGAGATTTGATTAAGAACAGAAGATGTGTTCATAAAGGGGAAAAACCCATACCTACAGTGCTGGGGAACATGAAGTTTTATTATAGAATAGCCAACAATTCACTTGTATTCTTCTATGGTGTAACACAGTTAAATTAAGCTCAAAATCTGTAATTAGGTTTTAGCTATTAAATGTGCAGTGTTTGTAACAAGACAGAAATGGAAGCAAAAATCTTCAGCTAAGAAACGGATTAGTAAATTCTGAAAATCTGCTCAAAAACTGAAAAAAAAATTTAAATGCTAAAAGAATCATAAGGTTTTCCTTCAAAGACTGCATATCACCATTTTTCATCATTTTTGTATTCAGGGTTTATTTTGGCCTTATAATAAATTTCTGAGCTTATGATGACTAGCTCACTTTTTAAAAAATGTGGTAAAAAACATACAACATAAAATTTACCCCATGTGACCCATTTTTAAGTATACAGCTCTACCAGCTCTCTTTTAAAGGAGAAACTACAAGGGTAAACAGTTAAAACTGGTGCAACTTGCCTTTGTAAAATGTCCTGAGAAATTCTCACACCTGGAAAACACCTGACACGTATTTAGTGTGAAATAAATTTTAACTGTTACTGTTCAATCCCAGGGCTTCAACCTAAAAGCTCATGTACACAGACATACAATCCCTGTGTCCCCAAACCTGCTCAGCTAATCTGACACATAAAAAGCTATCCCAAATATTTAACAGCCTCAAATAAGCACTTTAAAAAATTACAAAACTGATAATATGTAGTATTGTATTGATTAGTTTTCCAGCACTTTAACCCTATAAAAGGGATTCTTTAAAATGGCCACTTTCAAGCCCTGGCTGGCGTAGCTCAGTGGATTGAGCGCGGGCTGGGAACCAAAGTGTCCCAGGTTCGATTCCCAGCCAGGGTACATTCCTGGGTTGCAGGCCAGAACCCCCAGCAACCGCATATTGATGTCTCTCTCTCTCTCTCTCTCTCTCTTCCTCCCTTCCCTTCCCTCTCTAAAAATAAATAAATAAAATCTTTAAAATAAAAATGGCCACTTTCCTTTGTTTATAAAGGGATTAGAGAGGCACCCCCATTAATCCCTACAGACCCTGCACTTTACTGGTGCCAAAGACACACGCCTTCCCCACCCAAGTGGCTCCTGCCACAAACCTTCCATCACTCATCTAGAAGGTCCCATCACTGAACCATCATCCCTCCCCTTCATGCTTTTCATTGCCTCCATTGACAGTCTGAGGTTAATTTATTCAGTTAAACTAATTTATTGTTAATGGGACTTTCAGTGCAAAAGGAGACATTGCTCAACTTTTAAAATGCAGATTTTTAAGGAAAATTAACATTAAATACACTTTATAGGTGTAAGCAAGACCACCAGACTTGGCTACAACCTGAATTTCTAAGGGCTTCATTGAAGACTGAAGTTTTACAAAACTTGCTACCATGTTTCTTTAATTCAAAGACACTTAAATTTTTTTTTAACATCTCTGAAATCAGGATGTCTTACAATCTGTCAGCCCAGGTGGCAGTCATACAGAGTTGTCACTGTTTGGCTGAAAAGCATCGCATTATTTTATTTACTTCTAGGTATCATATATTTTTTAGATGCTATTGTAAATGGTATCTTTTAAATTTCAAATTTTCTAATTTTAGGCCTTTGTCCATAAGATGACCACATTAATTTATGCCCAGATTAGAAGTTCCTTTTTTACCAAATTGTTAACTCTTGATGCTTTCTGACATCCTCAACTCCTATCTTAAAGAGATTCCTTGCTTTAAAAATAAAAGTTAAGCTCCTAATAATCTTTGCTGTTTATCATTGTTTTTAAGAAGTTGACTATAATATTTTTTGTCTTTACTTCAACTTTTATCTTTTCTAACTATTCTTGATTTGTCCTTCCCAAATTCAGGCTCCATATTCAGAATACTAACACTGTTAAAATGGTCTTTTATGCCAAACTGTCTCTGGGAGATAACAAAGATTTGCTCCTTCACTCTATAAAAGAAATGACAATAGGCATAACTAGGTTTATCTAAAACTCTCCAAATTTTAATTAATTTAAAATTTTATAAAAGCTCTTATTTTTCAAAGTTAATATTTTTTAAAATGACAAACGAAGTTTGTCTTCCTAATTATACTTACATATACAATTAAATATGCTAATGTAAATATCTTTCAGTAACTACACACTTTTCAAGCTAAAAAGCATACCCATGCTCAATTTCAACAAAGACTGGTACAGTGGACTATCTAGCAAAAGATTTCTCCCTTCAGGATTTTAGATTCACAAACCCCTTTTTCCCTTTTGGTTCATGAAAATTCTGAACAAGCACAAGGGGGTACCAATTTAATTACAAAAGAATTAGATCCAGTAGCCAAGGCATATCCTACCTTGTGTAAGAGCTATAGCAGCAATCACCGACCAAACATGAACATTTCAGTTGATTTAGTTTAGGATCTTCATTAAATTAATGGTCCCCCTATGCTGTGCAGCTTTCTCCACTGACAGAATAATAGCAACTTTTCTATGCTAGTCCTTAATCTTCAATGAATACCACGTTGCTGCTTTCCCTTCACATATCACTATCCATTCTGCAACACTGAATCCAACCACCCTCCTTCCTTTACCTGAACAAAGAACCCCAAGCTTGCTTACCTGTAAGGAGACTACCCATACCCTGCAGACCTTCTAGAGACTCCCTCTGATTTTCCTGATTTGATTATGTTTGTAGACGGTTCACCATCCTCAAAAAGAAAAACTAAAATTTGCCAAGGAAGCTATGCTATCATAGACTTAAATTTACTCTTAAAACATAAACTTCTCTTAGAAATTAAATCAGTTCAGATGGCCAAATTAATTAATTGCCCTTGCCCAGATCTGCCAACTGACAAAAGATAGAAGGTGCAAATATTAATAGTAATATGAGGTTTATGATTTAGGGGTTAGCCCATCACTTCGAAATGCTTTATAAACATAAATTCCCTGACCACTACAGCAACCCCCTAGAAAATGGACGGCAAATTAAAGAACCTTGAGATGCTTTGCTATCACCTAAAGAGGTAAGCATTTAAAAAATGGAGTTAAGGAAAAACACCTCAAGGTATTATCCATAATAACAGAGATAAACTGGCTTCAATACTGAACCAGCATTGGTGGGGAATGTTTTTTATTGACATAACAAATTTTAAAAATTCACATAACATATAATTAACTATTTTAAAAGCAAATACAGTGGCATTCCATACATTCGTAATGTTGTGCAACCACAACCTCTGTCTAGTTTCAAAACATCTGCAACACTCCCAAAAGGGAACCCTGAACACCTCCAAAGGGCTATAAGAAAGAATCCAGTTATAATTGTTTTTTTCTCAGGATGGATTGAGGCTTTTCCTTGCTGGAAAGCTATCGTGTAATGGTTTTTTTTAAAAAAAAAAAATGCTCCGTTTCTATTCCCAATTTAGGGAATCTTGACTTTGTCTCTCCATTAACAGAAATACATTCACCAATACCATGATTAAAGCACTCTTTAAGACCAACAAATCTCCCTGTAAAGGCCATCAGGTGAGAGCCCGCTCAAGGCGTTTAGAGGAGCAGCAAGAGTCCAATATGGCCGGATGGAGAAAGTGAGCGGGAGGGAGGGTAATCAAGAGGAGAGAGCTGAGAAGAAATCAGAGCCTCTCTTTCCTAGTGGCCTAGGACCACTCTCCAACCATACCTTAGAAGTCATTGTAAGAATTTTAGCATTTACACTGCATGAGATGGAAAGCTGTTAAAATGTTTTGAGAAATGGATGGACATAAATTATGGAAAGAGGAAAATAGTACCTGTACAGTGGAGAAACCAAGCAGATGCCGCCTTCTCCAAATGATCAAGGCCAACGTCACCAATGACATCATGTGGATACCATGTACCCACCTGATATGCTAGACATCCAATATTTCATATATACACTCCATAAAATGAAAGCTTAGACCACAAATAATATTTATGAATGCATACAGTGGTGGAAAAACATGAACTGAATTAAAAATTCAGAGTAACAGTTTCCCATAGAGCAGGGATTTTCATCCGGGAGGAACATAAAAGGATTTAAGGTAACAGTCTGATTCCTAAGCAGTGTGTTGAATTGAAAAATTCTTGTTTTAGTTTTCTTCAAGTTCTTTACTTTGAAATAGACTCAGAATAATTGCAAAAATAATACAAAGACTTCCCGTATACCCTTCATCCAGACACTCCCAACTTAACATTTTACCCATTTGCTCGATCATTGTTCCTATAAGTACATTTTTATATGTCCCATTTTTCAACTATGTGAGAGTAAGCTGCTTACATGATGGTTATTTACCCCTAAATATTTTGGCTTGTACGTTCTACTAAGATATCCTCTTTCATAACCACAGTACAATTATTAAAAACAATAAATTACCAGTATTAATATCTAATCTACAGACCTAGTGAAATTTCACCCATTTTCCCATTAATATCTTTTACCGTACAAGAGGGAAAAATAATTTTATAAAGAAAAAAGCCTGATTTTGAATTTATTTATTTTCTCCTCCGGGATCCAATCCAGGATCACACGTTGCATTTAGTTATCATGACTCCTTAAGTCCCTCATTAATTCCTTCAATCTGGAATAGAACTTCATCTTTTGTCTTTCACGATCTTGAAAATTTTTGATTAGCAAATGCCACTTATTTTTATAGAATAAACGTTTTGTATAATCCGTTCAGGGCCTACGTATTTCACAACTTAAAAAAACGAGATGCAAGTCGGCGAAAAAGAAAACAAACCCAGAAACAGTACATTGCAAGCACTGATTAGCAGTGAAATCGGTAAAACAAGCCGATTTATGAAGATACTCATTGGCATTTTTTAAAAGTTTTTCCTGATGATAAAAACAAAACAGTACTAAAACAGAAAACAAATTTAGCATCGAAGGCCCGTCCCGTGCCAATCACTTGCCCTTTCTTCTCCAGTCCTCGGAAGACGGCCTCCACCAGAGGCAGAAACCACGCCGCGTCACAAACTTTGCTCCCTCGCAGGCGCCATTTTCTGCTTCACAGACACCACCTCCCCTCTGCAGCAGTCTTTCCTCGGTTTCAGGGCACTCCCCTCGGCCTACGTCACTAAGCCTCGTTCCCAGGCGCGGGCTCCTTTCTCCCGCCCACAGCCGTGGGGCTCAGATTTCGCTATTGTGACTTACGTCACCGCCTTGCCGCCTTCTCAGGCTCCCCGGAGCAACCACAATCGCCCCAGACCTACTTGATGCCGAGAAGAACACGCCCCTCCAGTCACCCTTGCGGAGACCGCCTCCTTCCCAGGCTCCAAGGGCCACCACGCAGGCTCGGGCCCACCCCCATGGCCGTTTCTTCTCAGGCTCTGCCTCTTGTCTCCCCGCCACAAACCTCACGTAGTTCTCGGGCGTGAGGCTGCAACACACAGGCCCCGCCCCTTCCCCCAGAAAAGTCGATCCACTCACAGGCACTTTCCCGCCCCTTTCATTCTGTGTCCCACAGGCCATTCCCCCGCCCCCAGGCAGAGCTCCTGCGAGCCTAGGCGCCACGTCCCCCTCGGTTGTCAGCACCAACACTATCCCCCTCAGCAGAGGCTCCGCTCGCAGCCCTGCCTCGCCAGCTTTCGCTGGCCCGCAGTGGACGATCTCGCCCACTCTCGCCATTCTCGATCTGGCGCCGTTGGCTCTCCAAGCCCGGCATCACTTCGCGCAGTGGTTCTCCATCCTCTGCCGGCGGATTCTCTGCGGCCGCTGCCATCGCGGTTAGCCCTCTTCCCACGCCCCCCGCAGTGGGAGATAGGAAGAGGCCCCTCAACGGCCACTTCCGGATTCTGGTCCCGGAAACGGAAAAGGAGCCCCCCAAACAATCGTGGGTCTCTTACCATCTTGGAAGTGGACCCAATGGTGGGAAGGGTCCAAGGGCTAGGCTCTATTTGGGACCATGAGCGTTTATCTCTGCGACCAACAGGCAGAGTAAAACCTCCAGTTGGGAGCTAAGAAAGATAAAGGTGTCTAGTGGGATTCTAATGCCATGTTCAGTCCGGGCAAAGCGGTTGTTTGGAAGGTGGAGGCAGAGATGTATGAGGTAGATGAGGACATACTGGAGAGGGCCCAGGGTCACTAAGGTTTGGGGTCCTATCGGTCGGTGCTCTGCTGGGAACCGCAGGTCCCTACCCTGGGAGCAGTGTTTTTTGTTAGCATAAACAGAATGTCCATCCTTCAATGTACTACCCTCTTATTCTTCAGAACCCAACGCAAGAGGTGACCAGTTTCAGGGCTACTCAGGCTTGCAGGACACTTCCCTGACTAAACTAGATTTTCTCTTGACAAATATGTTGAAGGCAAGTCAGTCCCAGGCCCTGTGTATTTGTCGGAGTTACAGCAATGATAGTAATAGCCCTGCTTTATTGTACGTAAATAGTAACCTTAGGCAGCAGATAGTATCATTGTCGCCCACGGAGGCGGCAGGGGGTGGGGCAGGGGGACAAGCCGAGGACCAGAAATGTTAATTCACTTTGCCCAAGCTAGTTAAGTGGCTGAGCTGTGGTTCGAACTCAGGAATCCCGGATTCCAGACCTGTGACCTTAAATCATGACAGATTCCCGAACTGTGGTCCTGGCTTTCCACTGTTCAGGAGATCCTCTCAGCAGGTTCACTAAGTCAAAACTATTTTTACTGTCATTCCCTCTTTCATGAGCGGTGGAATTTTCCAGAGGCTACATGACATAAGAGAAAAAAGCTTTTGGGTGTCTTCAACTTGAATTATATAAAAGGATCCTGAGACCAAAAGTTTAAGAACCATTGTACAAGGCCAGGATTTCTCAACCTAGACACTGTTGGCATTTCTCTCTCGTGGGAAACAGATGTTTTGCTGCATCCCTGGCCTCTACCTACCATAGATACTCGCCAGATGGGACAACTAAAGTGTCTCCAAACATTGCCAAATGTCCCATAGGGGTGGGGCAGGATTATTTCCAGCTCAGAATCACTGCACTAGGCTATGCCATTCTTTTTTCTGCTAGGGCTCTTGGCCCCACCTGTTGGTGATAACTTTTATTTTTCAATTACATTTGACATTCAATATTGTATTAGTTTCAGGTGTATGTTGGTCCCTCTGGCTCCCTGCATCTACCTGTAGATTGGCTATCCCCACCTGACCAACCCACAAATTCCCCAAGACAGGCTTATGATTCTGGGTCTGTTTCAGTGGCTTCCTTCACTTTACCACTCATTCCCACAAGCAGTAACACACCTTGTCCTTCCCCACCTCTAGACTCATGTACACAGGTTCCCTGGACCTGGAGTGTCCAGAATACCCCCTCTCTGAACAATTTCAACCCCACCCCCATACACACAATGTCATAATTTACCTCTGTGTTTAGTTAACCTCTGCAGGGCAGGGATTGTCTTTGTTACTGATTCTAACCCCCAGCCCAGACCTGGCACAGATGAGGGGTTCACAACTCAGTTGTGTAAACTCAGAAAAAGCAGCACCCTTTCACCTGAGGGACCCCAGTGTCACTTGAGTCTGTCATTGCTCTCCAAGACCAGCTGTATCTTGACACTCTGAATTGACTCTTCTTGTTGCCTCTCTGCAGACCCCCCCCTCCCCCCATTTATCTGGGTAGCCTGTCTTTCCTAGCATCCAAAAGGCCTCCCTCCCCAGACCTGGACTGTCTCTTTACCTTCTGGGGGCCAACTTCTGCCCACACCAATGGTCCTTCCCAGGGCAGTCACATGAATTCTAGCCCTTCTAAGTCTGGCCTGGCCATCTTGTTCCCCCTTGCAAGGTCATTTTCCCAGCCTCCCTTACTGCCACAGGTGGCCATATCATCTTATTCTAGCCAAGGGATGGCACAAGAAGTCTGTGGAGGAACTTTGTGGAAGCTGCAGACCTGTTACAAGGAAACAGGCTGGAAGAAGGGTGCCCTGTTTTCCCTGCTTGCTTTCCCATCTTTGGGCACATGGCAGCCATCATGGAACCATAATGCTGCAAACTGATTTATGTCCCAAGTGCTTACAGGGACATAGCAAAATGATTGGACGCCTTTGGGCTCCTGAGGCTGTGCTTCAGTAACCAGTTACTTAGTTAGGCTGACTATTACCTGCAGCATTTGTCTGGCCCTGCCCACCCCGCCTATTCTGCTTGGAAGCTTATTCTTGGCTTTGCCCAAAATGGTGGGACAGGGGCTGCCTCTCAAACTATTGCATCCTTCCCAAGGTCATTTCACCCATACCTCACCATGGCTTCGATTTCTTCCTAGACACCAATAATTCAAACTCGCAGCTCATTGATGGACCCACTCCCAATTTTTAATCCAAGTACTACAGGATTTCCCTACTTACTCAGTGGTCCAAAATTTACCTTCTTATAGTCTCTCTCCAACTGGCCTACCTCATGATGTCTAGGTCTGACATGTGGTAGTCATACTGGGCCTCTCTCTGTCTCATCTCCCCACCTCCTGGTTTTACTGGGCTTTCCATGTTTCTTTCAAACAGCTTCTCTATACCATCTTGTCTCCACCCTCCATCTGGCTTCCTAATTCTTGGGTAAATCTAACTCCTCTTAGCCCATCCTCTGTTCAGCCTGTCTTACCTGCTTCAATTCAGTGTTTCACTGATGTATGTGCAACCCCTCAAATACCTTTTTCACAGTTGTGACATATCCCTGGCCCACTCCCAGTGCTCTCCTAGATGATGAGGACCAGGCATGAATTTGCCAAAGCCCTAGTATTCACCCTGGGTCAAGTCCACCCTCACCCCTATAGGGATTTGCAGTCACAATTTTCACTTTAGACTTTTTAATATTTAATACAGAGAATATGGTGCATTCAGGAACCCCACCTCCCAAACCCCACTAGGAGGGCCCCCACCCATGCCCTCCCACCCCACTTGAGGGCCCCAGGGTTTAGAGTGGAGGAAGGGGAGGTAACCACCCATCTGGGACTGACCCCAGAGACTGTCCCTGCCCTGCCTCACCCTCCCCAGGGGTTAGGGGTTAACATCTGGGCACAACCCCCCACGCGCCCCTCTGTCCCTGCCTGTGCACATATACACATTATGGCTCCTCGCTGAGTTGTTCAGCTCCTGGCAGGGCCACTACTCAACAGCACCGAGTGGGATGGGGGCAAGAGGGCTAGGCCAAGGAGACCCTGAGAAGGAAGGAGGCCCCAGCTATAGAACTGCAGGAGGGAAAGAGTGGGGGCCCCCCACCTCATCCATTTCCCAGAGTCTCCGGTAGTCCTCAGGTACCTCTGCGGCTGGGGATGGCAGGCGGGGGGATAGGGAGGTGAATGGTTGAGGCATGCTTTCCCTTAGCCAACCCCAGGATCTGGTGATGGTCAGGGTTCTGAATGGGGGCTGTGTTCCTGCCTTGGAAAGGCTGGGAGTGGGGCTTCATTGCACAAAATACTGTGGGAGGGCCACACGCAGGGGGTGGGGCCCAGCCAGTATACAGAGATATTGCATTTAAAAAATGAAAACCTTATTTAAAATAATTAGAAAACAACAATGAATGAAACAAACAAACAAACAAAAAGGCCCACACAACATGAGGCAGGTGGGGCAGGCAGGAGAGCAGGCAGGGAAAACCTCAGACCCAAGGCATTGCCACATCTTGTGAGTTGAGATCCCCAGCCTGGGCTAGCTCTGGACCCCTGGCTGGCCATGGGGTAGTGGTCCTGGGGGAGGGTTATGATGGGTAGGAGTATAGGCCTGGCCTCAGTGTGGGAGGCTGGCACGGCCATGCTGTCCGCCGGCAACTACTAAGACAGAGAGAGAGACAGACAGACCAGGTGAAGGAGCGATGAGAGCTTTGTTAGCACCCAGCAGACAGGCCAATGGTTGGATGTTTGGACAGGCAGCAGGGAACATGTGGGCAGGTGAGCATGAATCAGGCAGGCAGGCAGGCAGGCAGGCAGCAAGCAGGGAGAATGCAGTTGGGGGCTGCCCTGTGAGGGGTGTGGCATCCCTCCAGCTGCTGCCTGCTGGGGCCTGGGTCTCTGGCTTAGAACTCGGTGTCCACCACATGGAAAGCTGGCCTGCCTGCGGGTGAAAGCAGAGCTGATGGCTGTTGGTGAACAAGCAGGTAGGTGGAAGGGACAGAGAAGAGGATGAAGGTAATACCTACCTGAGTCAGGCATCGACGAAGAGCGAAGGCTGGCCTCCTTTTGTAGCTGGATCTCCTTTAGTGCAAATATGGAAGTAGCTGTGGGTGGAGAAGAGAGAGAAGTAGGGAATAATCCATGGGGCCATCCAGGACCACCTCCCATATAGCCCCATTGGGGGAATTAGAAAATGTTGCCTTTTCTTTGAAAGGCTTGACTTTCATCTGTCAAATAATCCCACACACAAACCAGCTACATCTAGGAAAAAAGGAATATGGACTATTACATGGCATGAAGAAGTCATTACTGATTTTATCAACTGTGATAACTGTATTACAATTACCACCTAAGTCTAAGTGATGGATGGTGTTTGGGATTTGACCTGACCTATATGCTGGTTTCACATGTGTGTTATGAAAATTCATTGTGCTGTATACTTATGATCTGGGCATTTCTCAGTATACACTTTACAAAGAAATGTTTACTTTAAATAAAGGTAAGGTCCAGCATAGAGATATGAGAAGCAGATCAATTTTTTTAGGTGTGATAATGATATTATTATATATTCACTTTTTAAAAGACTTTATTTATTTACTTTTAGAGAGAGGAGAAGGAAGGGAGAGAGGGAGGGAAACATTGATGTGTGAGAGACACATCTATCAGTTGCCTCTTGCACACCCCCCACTTGGGGACCTGGCCCACAACCCTGGCATGTGCTCTGACTGGGAATCAAACTGGCAACCTTTCAGTTCACAGGTCGGCACTCAATCCACTGAGTCACAGCAGCTAGGGCAATATTGTTGTATGTTTAAAAATTATTTTATATATATACACTGAAATTATTTATAGATGTATATAATATATCCAGGATTTGATTCAAAATAATCAGAGGTAGTACAGATAAGACCAGATTGACCATGAGCTGCTGACCTAATACTTTGGGACTCATATTATTATTTGGTCTAATGTATAAACAAATGTAATTTTATAATATACACATTAAAAGTTTTAAGAAGTCAGATGTAAAAAGAGAACACCCCATGTGATTCCATTTCTGCAGAGTACAAGGACAGGGAAAATTTATCTAAGCTGTTAGAAGTCCATCTAGTGGTAACCCTTGGGGAGGGGCTGGGAATATCTGAAGGAACCAAGAGCACACTTTGGGGGAGCTTCTGACGTCCTGTTTCTTGACCTGTATGCTGGTTTCACGTGTGTATTAAGTTTGTGAAAATTCATTATGCTGTATACTTGTGATCTGGGCATTTCTCAGTATATACTTTACAAGGAAATGTTTACTTTAAAAGAAAAAGGTAAAGTGAGCCCTGGCTGGTGTGGCTCAGTGGACTGAGTACCTCCCTGTGAAGCAAAAGGTCGCAGGTTCAATTCCCAGTCTAGGGATGCCTGGGTTGTGGGCCAGGTTCCCAGCAGGGGACGTGTGAGAGGCAACCGCACATTAATGTTTCTCCCCTTCCCCTCTCTCTAAAATAATAAAATAAATAAAATCTTTTAAACATTTAAAAAAGGTAAAATGATATTGTATTTACTGTAATATATACTTGAGAATTTCCATGAAATATAAAGGAACTGAAAACTAAGCAACTTGTTTGTAATAAACATCACACATGTGAACAAAGCTGTACTCCCTTAGAGGTGTTGTAGCAGAGTCCTAACACAACCTGCTCAGCTGTCTGCAGGCAGTCCTGTTTCCCACAGCACCCCCACAGACCACTCCATTCCCCAGCTCCACTCACTGTCAGGAAGTTTGTGGATCCGCTCCCCCAGACTGAGGAAGAATGGGTGTTTCATGGCGTCCTCTGCGGAGATCCGATTGCGACCTTCAAACTGAGTGTGTGTTGTGGGGGGACATGGAGTATTGACACTTTCACAGAGTAGGCCTCTCTTCGTCCCCATTCCTGGAGTTCCCCATTTCCCCACACCCTCAGTGCCCAAGGCTGGCTCAGGAAGGTGGTCTCACCTGCAGCAGCTTGTTGAGGAGATCAGCCCCATCGCTATCAAGTCTAACACAAGGACAAAGGGACCTGCTTTAAATTGAGTTTGGGTACTCTGGCACCTAACACACACCCACCCACCCACCAGCCTCACCGGGGTGCATGGCTCAAAAGAGCCTCGGCACGGTACTTGGGGTAGTTGTGTGTTTTGAACTCTTCATTGGACAGGATGCCTGGCCATGTCTCCTCAGTTGGGGTTCCTGGTGGGAAGAGGCGTTACCCTAGGCATCTCACAGAGCCATCCTGCATGTCCCCACAGCTCCTTGGGCTCGTGCCTCCTCACCCAAGATGCGGAAGATGAAGTGCAGCTGCTCCTCCACCGTGGAGCCTGGGAAGAGGGGCCGGCCCGTGGCCATCTCGTAGAAAATGCAGCCCACACCCCTGAGCAGGGAGGGCACAGTGAATAAATAGGAGGCAGTGGGCTGGTTGGCCGTTGGGACCAAGCCACCCCATTTACTGCATGGCCCCCTGCTACATTTCCACCTGTCCTCACCACATGTCAATCTGGGTGGAGTAGTCTGTGGACCCAAGCAGGATGTCAGGGGGCCGGTACCAGAGTGTCACCACCTCATTGGAGTAGGTCTTGGTTGGAATTGACTTGGCCCGGGCCAAACCTGGTAGGTGGAAAGGGGGCAGCTGGAATTGAGGTGGTCCTGGGCAGTCTGGGGGACTAAAACTAGGTGGTCAAGGAGAAGGGAGAGGCTGGGACATAGGCTGGGGGATCTTTGGGAAGAAGGGGAGGCCAAGGGTACCAAAATCGGCCAGCTTGAGCTCTCCTCTCTCATTAATGAGCAGGTTCTGGGGCTTGAGGTCCCGGTGTAGCACCTTCTGCCTGTGGCAATAGGCCAGGCCACGGAGCAGCTGGAACAGGAACAGCTGGGGACCCAGAAATGGCAAGCAGAGATCAAAGAGTATCCAGCAGCCTGACTCCCAGCAGGCACTGCTTTCCCTCCTACAGACATTAAGCCCAAAGCCTTGTCTCACAAAAGAGGACAGGGTCCCAATGCCCTCCAATGGCTCCTAGCAAAAAAGCCAAATGGGAAGTCATTTCTGGGAAATTTGTGGGGTGGAGTGGGTCAGTAGAAACCCCCTTGTGCCCTGCTTCCTGCCCCACACCCACTTTCACGTTGTGCATGTTGATGACATTCCCACAGTCATCCAGGTACTGCTTCAGGTCTTTGTCCTGAGGAAAGAAAAGCAGGCAGAGGAAAGAGGGTCATATCATGTGGTTCCTGGCCATCTCCCAACTCCCTCTCCCAAGACCCACTGCCACCCAACCTTACCAGGTACTCAAAGACAAGGGTGAGGGACTTCTCCGTATGGATAATGTCATGTAGCGTGACGATGTTGGCATGTTTGAGGTCCTTGAGCAGGGACACTGCAGGAAGCGTGGAAGTAACACAGGGAAAGAGTCAGGGCCCCACTCTCAGGATAGAGATGAAAACTAGACAAGGACAAGCCCAGGGTTTCGTTCTTCCTCTGTGCTGTTTGGAGTGGTGGCTCATAGCCACCAGCTCTAACCCATCTAATGCCAGGAAGGTATGTTCTCATGTTCTGGACAAGGAAACTAAAACTCAGAGAAAAGTGTGGAACAAGAACACGGGATTGAAGTCTCAGGCTTATGTGACACTAGATTTTCAAAACCCACTGTTGATTTCTAGACAGAGGCCTTGCTTTAACCCTCCATACACAGGCCTGCAGCTTCATGTGAAACTGAGTTTGCACACTCCATTTCTATGCAATTCAAATTCCTTGCACATGATGTTCTGACCATAATTATTATATCAGGTAAATTGGTGAGCACTTTCAGGGATGTTCTTAAAACCAAAGCAAGAATCTTGCTTTCCAATTCATCTGTCTCTCATCCAAACAGGACCAGATTCCTGGTTACCCTGATTATTACTTAGATGTGTGAGTGATGTACACTTTCTTGCAAAGCCCAGAGTATCAGGAGGGAAGTACCTGAACCCCCAGTCTCTGTTCTCATCATGGGGCATGTGTGTGTGCACCATGGGGAGTGCCCAGGAAGCCATGGGCAGATCTTCCCAGATGTCAGTACCTTCCCGGATGGCGGTGCAAGGTGCCCCCTCTTCGTGTTCAAGTCTGATCTCCTTGAGTGCCACAAGGTTGTCTGTGAGCTTGCTTTTGCCTTTGTAAACAGTGGCATAGGTACCCTAGGGAATGAGGAACAGTTACAGGAGAGGAACTTGAGACGGCAGGGAGTTCCCACTGACCCCCATCCCTATCATGGACCTCCTGGCTGTCCCTCACCTCGCCCAACTTGTCCAGCTTGATGTAGGTCTCCAGTTTCCCAAAGCCAATCTCAGACTGTAGGGTAGAGGAGGCAGGTTGAAGCAAGCTCAGGGGAGGGGATGGGGGGAAGGGAGGGAAATGGGAGGAGGAGGCGGAAGAAAGGACAGAAGATGCTCACCAGGCTGACACGGCGGAGGCGGCGGCTAAGGGGCTTGTCAAAGATGGGGCTATTGAGGGTCAGTTTCTCAAGGTAGCCCTCAGGCAGCCGGATGTCAGCTGGTAGTGATAGGCGTTTGTTGATGTCCTAGCAGGCAAGACAGGAGAAACAGGACCATGAGCTCCACCGCCTTAGGTCCAACCCTCTTTTTCAGCCCAGGCACCGCCCTGACAGGGGATTAAGCACCTCGGTGGAGATCTTGCGTGGGGGATGATTGCGCATGCGCACCCTCACTGGCGACTGCACCTCATCTGAGGATGTGGCTGAAGCCTGGTCACTTTCTCCGTCAGACCCCATCTTCAAGTCAGACCCCATCTTCAAGTCCTCGTGTACAATCTCTGGTGGTGGGGACAGGGGGAAGGAAGGCCAGATAGAATATGGAGCCCCAGGGCACCCTCTTCCTTATGAATACATTCCCTCATCATATACATGTGCATTCAGCCCCAGAGCAGCCGAGGGTCCCTCAGGGAGAGAGTGGCAAGGCCTAGGGAGGTTCAGACAGGTCAGGAAGTTTGAATGGAGCAGGGGGAATAGTGGCCTAGTAGAGCACCTGGTTCCAGGAGTGAGCTGAGACTTCGGCTAGCCTGGAGCCAGGGGCAGGCAGAGATAGCTAAAGGCCCAAGGCAGGCAGGTGCTTCAAGGCCTAAGGGGGCTAGCAGAGTGTAGAAAGATAAAAGGAGGCTTGGGGCAGCTGCAACAAGGAGGTATCCTCCCTCCCCGAGGCCTCAGCAGAAAGCCAACAAAAGGGGCACAGATGGACAGATAAAGAAAGGGTAATAAGAGATGATAGCAGGGAAAGGGAAGAAAATGGAGAAAGTAAAGTGAAAATAACACCAAGTCTAATAGGAACTCAGCTGGGAGGCAGCACCTGGGGACCAGTCTAGGGGGTCAGTAGACTCACCTGGTGCAGAGCTGAGTAGTGCCGCCCGTCCAGAGCAAGGTTCCCCGGGGGCAGCACGGGTGGGGGCCTCTCCAAGGTCACTGCCTCCGCCACCGCCACCCTCATCCAGACCTATCTGTTCAGGGGCACTATTGGTCTTGTCTACACCTCGGCCCCCTCGGAGTGTCATTGACAGCTGCCGTTTGATCTTCTTCATCCGATCCATGGCTACCTGTGAGAGTGGGGACGGGGTATAGATGGGAATGGGCCCCATGTTAGCATCTGCCTGACCACCACAGGCCCCCTAAAACCCATCACAAACTAGTGAGGCACACTGACATAAACTTGTGCCAGTGTCCACCCAACCACTGTGGAGCCCTGGAACCACTAAGGATTCCTGGAAACCTGGCATGGAGAGGGACCCTTGTCAAGCAGTGCCTCCTTACCTACAGCCTGCCCCTGGGGACCCTGTTCCTAAGTAGCCTACCTGAGTCCTGAGTCTTAGGTGGCTAGCTAAAAGCAAGGGTTCAACTGATGGAATGTTGGTATCTATGGGGGCAGCTTCGCTGTGGGAGCAGGCGGCTCCACTGCAGGCATTCTTGGATACAGCATCAGTGATGAACCCAATCATGGGTGGGGCGGGGGCATTGCCCAGGACCTCAGAACGACTGACATGGCCCTGAGTATACCCATAGGATGGCAATTTCCGCCGGCACCAGCTCAACATCACCCCCAACTGCCAAGGCAGACCGTTCCTTATGGCCATAAGGATCTCCCACCTCCCCTAGCAACCATTGTCATAGTGATAGTGGACTATCCCACTGATCCACCCAGGTAAGGGGGGTGGGTAGGGAAGGTCCTATGCAGACCCAACCACTAAGTGGGGTTGTGGGGGGACCTCAATGCATACCAACTTGTCCTGAGGGCTGCCTGAAAGATTCAATCAGCTTGGGACTTACAGGGTCCCACCCAGATTTTTACAAACCAGCTCACATATATCCTCTAATTGAGAATGTGCCACATCTCCCTTATAACCCCCAATAAATGTCCCAGTCCTCAATGTGGCCCACAAGGTCTTGTCCCATTCATCCTTATTACCTCTCTGCCCTCACTCTCCCCCTCAATCATTACTAGTTGCTGTCTTGCAATCATGCCCAGCAGTCATATCTCAGAGCCTTTGCATTGACTGTTCCCCCAGTTTTCAAAAACAGCTCACTCCATCACCCACTATGGGTCACTGCTCAAATATTACCTTTTTCTTTGAAATAAAAAAATATTTTATTTATTTATTTTAGATAGAGGGGAAGGTAAGGAGAAAGGGAGGGAAAGAAACATTAATGTGAGAGAGAAACATCGATCTTGAGGGCCTGATTCTTGCACGCACCCTGGCTGGGACCAAAACTGCGACCCAGGCATGTGCCCTGACCGGAAATCAAATCTGGGACCTTTTGCTTTGCCGCATGATGCCCAACCAAGTAAGCCACATCAGCCAGGGATTACCTCTTTCATAGATAACCCCCTACAGGGGGTGTCCAACCTTTTGGTGTCTCTGGGCCACACCGGAAGAAGAGTTGTCTTGGGCCACACATTAAATACATCGTGAGGTGTAATCACAAAACATAAATCTCATAATGTTTTAAGTAAATTTAGGATTTTGTGTTGGGCCGCATCCACAGCCATCTTGGGCTGCATGCAGCCTGTGGGCTGCGGGTTGGACACCCCTGCTCTACAAATAACCCTGTGAAAAATCTCAACCATCCTGTGCTCCCTCACCTTGCCAATTATCCCTGAGAACTCATCACCTCCTCAGAAATGACACCACCTACTTCTTGGTTTCTTTATTTCTTTACTGTCTGTCTCCTCAGCGCCATAACTAAAAGATCAATTCCTTCAGAGCAGATTTCTGTCTATGTCCTGAGGTCACGGCTATGTCCTAAGGACATGGAACAGTGACTGACACAGAGTAGATGCTCAAAAAGTGCTTATGGCAGAAATGAGTGAAATCAGGGGGCTGAGGACCTGCAATCAACCTCTAATAGGGTGAGCAGGGTGAATCCCTGCTAGTCATGAACAACCCCAGACAAGGTGTCTCAGGGACGCTGGCAGCAGCAAGATGACCTACCTAGATGCGGCTGCTGGAGGGAACAGGGCCACCAAAAGGCTTAGGCTGGCCTTCTTCTGCTTCCTCCTGGGCTCTGGGCCAGCAAGGAGGGGGAAAGACCTGCCCCAGGAACCATCTGGACTCACAGCAGGGCCTAAGATGGCCCTGGGCCCAAGGGAAGTGAAACTAGATAGGAGGTCGAGGATGAGGCTGGGGATGGATCCGAGGAGAGAAGTGGGTCATCTGTTACCTTGAAATCAGGTGTTACTCCAGCAGTCCCCACACCAGCTTCTTCCTGTCTGACCTGACTACCCTCAGGAGGGGCAGAGGGGCCAGCCTAGTAGAAAGACCTCAGTAAAGAGGATGATGTCCATCCAGAGAACCCAGAATAACAACAACAAAATCCTGACCCAGGAGGCTGAACACTGGACCCGAGGATGAGAAATGTGAGGCATGGCCAGCCCCCAAAGACTGTCTTGTGTCCATATGGCACAGATGCCCAGTCAATTTGTTGTGGCAGGGAGTGGAGGACCTGGGGTAGGTAAGGCTGGCTGGACAATGAGGAGGGAGCCAGAAGGAGCCATGGGTCCATGACTGCTAACTGGAAATTCCAGTGGCTGGACATGTTCCAGAATTCAGTTTTGGGGGGATTTTAAGAGGATGGGGCACAAAATTTTTGTATCATGCAACACCCCCAGCAAGGGGGCCCTGTGCAGGCCCCTGTGAACAGAGACATCTGAACATTAATATGCAGTAAAACTTGAATACACCCATACCCAAGGACACTCACCAACCTCACACCACCCCGACGACTGAGGAAGCAGTCTTCACACTCTTAACTCCCACAGGAACATTCCATTCTCATCCTGTCCAGACTCCCATAAGCACACACTGGACCTTCAAGAAACTCTTTTGCTATTTTAACTGCTATCAGCACCTGCAATGTCCTTTTATCTCCAACTGCCGCCAGCACACAAAGCCCCAACAGAGCACAGAATCTTCTAAATTAACTCCTACCACCACATTCCTGGGCTCCTCCCAGGCCCAGCTGCCTGTCAGCTTCTCCACAGCACTCACCCCCTATTAACACACTGCTCCCCCTACATGATTCTGACCCCTATTAACATGCACTTGGGACCCTCTACAGCTGACCCACATTAGCACTCAATGGATTTTCACACTGCCCTAAATCCTATTAATACAAAGTGAACCATGCAGATCCCTGACCCAACTGTTTTCACCCACACTCAGACCCCTCTCCACAGCTATGACTATCATTAATACAAATTCCAGTCCTCCCACTACCCTGTCCCTGCCACCTCCTATCAGCACAAGCTAGACCTTCACTTCACCCTGACCCCTATTAACACACACTGGGCCTCACACAGTGCCTCCCCATTAGCACACCCTGATCCCTTACAGTCCTATCTCCAGGGACAAACACACTATTCTATAATGGCCTGACCTTCATTAGTTCACACAGGTCTTCATTCAGCCCAAACCCCCATTAGCACACACTTCAGCCATCCCTGGCTCTAATCCACATTAGCACACCTAGACCTTCACTTATTCCTGTTCCTTATTTATCTTTGCTTCAACTCCTCCACAGCTATAACCCCTGCTGGTTCACACCTGGATCCCTTCACAGCCCTTATCCTCCTTATTGCACAAGAAACCCTCCAGAGCTCTACGCCCTATAAGCACTCCCTGGAACCTCAACACATACCAGTCTTCCACAGACCCAAGCACACAGAGTCTTCACAATATTCTGACTCTCATTAGCATATTCCAGGCCTCATACAGCTCTGACTTTCCCCCAACTTGCACACATTTAAGCTCCTCCATGGCTCTAAACCCACATTAGCAGTCAGACTTCATATATCAACCTGCCCCAGAGTCTCACATCCCCAGTCCTCTTGGACAGACACTAATCTCACATCATCTTCACCCTGAATACACTGACGCTCTTACACTTACATTCACACACATCCCTCACCCCCACCCATATATCCACAACTGATAGCCATTAGCACAGGCTCAGGTTTTCCAGTGCTCTGCCCCCATAAGCATAGACTGGGCCTCATACTACCCAGGCTTTTATTACTACAGACACATACCCTCTATAGCTATGACCCCCATTAGCAAACTGTCAACACTAGAGTTCTTCCACTACCCTGCCCTCCACTCTGGACCCTCACACACTGCAGTCCCTCATGGGAAAATACACAGTATTAACACCATCCAGACCCTCATCACCACACACAGGGCTTCAAACCCTGATCCTGTTAGCACATTTTCCGGTACCTCTACCACCCTATCATCCCCGTTAACACAGAGGGCTCTTCTATAGCTAGAACCCCATTTGCCTATCTCGGCACTTCTATGACACTCGCTTGCCTATTACACACGACTGGATCCCTCCACCCATTGCACTGCCCCCCCATTAGCACATACTGGGCCCCAAACCTTACACAACTCCGACCCCTTCATTAACTCAGGCCCCCATTAGCAAACCTCGACTTTCACCACTCTGCCACCCATTTCCACACCCTCTAGTCCTTGGTCACTCCGTTCCTCATTAGCACCCACAGTGCTTCCCAACCCCAGCTCCCAGACCTGGCCCAGGGCGGGGCCAAGGTCAGGGAGGCACTGAATGACCCCCTGCCCCGCTGCATTCTGGGCAACGCGCTGCGGGGAGGGGGACCATGCTGATAGTGCAGCCCAGACCCCGGGGCACCGCCCGGCGTCTGGGTTGGTTCTGTAAGAGAAAAGGGCAGCCCCCAGCCCATGTTTCGGTGACGCGCTCACCGGCGGGGGCGCGCGTGCAACCTCAGCGCCGCGGGGCCGGCGCGGAGGCGCCTGGGGCGGCGGCCTGGGCTGAGGCCGCGCGACCTCCTTCTCCTCCTCCTGTACGCCGCAGGCGCCCGTCCCAGTAGTCTTCGGCCATGGCTGCTGGGCCCGGGCCGCCGCCGGCTGAGGAGGAGGAGGCGGCGGCGGCGGCGGCGGCGGCTGAGGCGGAGGCGGCGTCCCGCTCAGCCCTCCATGAGCTTCGCCGCTGCGGGCGATGCCCCCGGGCTCGTCGGCGTCGGTTCGAACCCGAGAGCTCACGGCGGCTCGCGGCTCAGAGCGCACTGCTCGCGGAGACCCCGCGGATCCCAGGGCTGTACAGCCCACGACCCAACCACCGCGCGCGCCGCGCTCCGCGCATGCGCACGCACGCGCTGGACACGGTGAAGTGGGCAGGAGGGGACTCACCTCAGACTGCGCGTACCAAGAGACCCGTCCGCCACGGGAGGGGACGCGGCCATTGCGTGCCCACCAGGAAATGTGGTGCCAACCCTGGAACCTCGCCAGGGAGAACTGTAGAGGTTATTTAGTACTGAGTTCCGTTCTGGCTAGAAATTTGCTAGTAAGTGGGCAGCAGCTAGTAACCAGCGTACCAGTCACCATTCGCTTCCCCTACTTGTTCTCACTTGGTACATCCGCATGGTGGCATACGGGACTTTTGCAAGGAGTAAAAAGATGAAACAGTCAGTCCCAGTCCCTTGAGGAACCTTGGGAAGCAGGAATTTTAAAGGTTCGCGAGATGACTTTTCTGGGACAAGCGGCCTGGAGAATTATTGGCCTTTACTCGCCCAGCTGCTCTGCCTCCTAATGCCTCCACTCCCACACCGCTAGCTTATTTCCACTGTGACCGCGTGCAGCCCCGCCCTTTGAGGTGTCGCCCAGCCAATCGCACTTGCTCCCTGGGGTGAGGCAGTGCAAGAATGAAGGGCGTGGCTGGGCTGAAGGGGCGTGACTTCGCCGGGGGCCCAGTTTTCATCGCCGGCGGGGCGGGGAGGAGGGGGCGGGCCTTCCTTTTTGTTCTCAGCTCCTTTCATCAGAGGCTGAATATCCCGCAAGCTGACTGGCCAAGAGCGCTTAATTGACTTTTGTCCTGCCCTTAACCCCTCCCATCCTCTTCAGCAGGGCTCTCGGGGTGGAACCTAGACTGAGAAGGAAGGCGGACCTTTAGACCAGCGAGTGCATTACTGCGCGTGCTTGAGACTTCCGGCAGAGACGCGGGTCTTTTCTACGTTTCGTGCGAGCATTTTACGTTCGCGCCCTGAATTGGGTTTTCCTGCCACCTCACTTTTTAACCTGCCAGAGCCCCGCCCGTGGCGCTCCCGGGTCTGCGGCTTTCTTTTATTGGGTGCTTGTTGTGTCAAGCACTGCCAGGCAGACTTAACCCCTCACCCCTTCCTCTCTGCCTGGAAAACTATACCAAGCCCAATTCAAATGGCAGTAACGTTCAGCAGGCCCTCGGGGACATTCTACCCTGCACCCCAGTCCAAAGCCAGCTTCCCCGTCCGTTCTGCACTCCCCTTTGACAGCCTTGCTCACACTAGTTTTCCAGTAAGGTTTTATACTAATGGCAATATACCAATCATGGGAATAGTAGTTTTTGACAAAGATCCACTGTGCGCTAGACAATCAGGTCCATCACTTCTCTGATCTCATCCCCTAACCTTTCTTCTCACCTCTGCTCTAGTGTACTAATCTCCTAGCTGTTCCTGAATAAAGCAGGCACAGTCCAGCCTGTGGGACTTTACTTGTTGACTGTTTAGAATGCTCTTCCCTCATACATTCACATGCCTCAGTCCCTCGTGTCTTCCAAGTCCTTGCTTCAGTGTCACCTTCATAAAGCCTTCCCTGACTACCTGACTGCCCTATTTTAAAATACCTACCTGCAGCCTCATCATTCCAAATCCGCAGACCTACTGAATAGCACCAACTCCTAATGCAATTTACTTAACCGTGGTGTGTTTCACCCCTGCCCAGAACAGGTCCTTTTTGATCTACTGACATCTGCAATGCTGTAGCACTCAACATGTTTGTTGAATGACTGAGTGACATATAATTCTAGGCAAAGAGAAGATAACCTTGTCCCACCATCCTTTGTGCCTGCTGGGTTTGGGGGACTAAGTGTAGCCACCCAACCCCTTCCCACTGAGCCCTATCTTGATGGTGTTGTAGACAGATATAAGTAAAAGGACGTGTGTTGGGGAAATAAGATGCAAGCAGGATTCTTGATGAAAAGTGTCAGATACAAATAAAGTAGCAAGAGGATCTATGAGCTGTGGTGGCAAAGGGACAAGTGTCTGGACAATCATGTAATGGGGGAGGACCCAGTGAACAAAGTATCTAGAATACCCATGGAGATGGGATAGTGAAAAAGGGGGCAGACGAATTTTGTGTTTGACTCAAATGCTGCAATAGTGGAGGCAGTGGACACAGTTGTGAAGTGTTTTGGGGTACTCTACAGCAGCACTAGTGGGAAAACTGTCTGTGGTGGGAAAACCTCCACTGGACCTACACAGCTAGCACAACCACTAGATGGCAGAGATAAAGCATCTCAGTCCCCAATATCCTAGTGTGGAATAAAAAGTGTAGAAGGATGAGAACATTAGAGAAAAAAAAGTCATGAGAGGAAGATGTCCAAGGGCATACACAATAATGGGTCTGACACTGGCCCAGGAGGCAGTGGATGTAGGAAAAGGCTGTGAAAGTTGTTAGGCCAGGTTCAGGGATATGATGCGCTATTCCCAATAACCAGGTTTGAATGACAGAATGAGAGTCTTTAAGTTGCTGAGAGAGGAACAGAGGCATGAGTGGCTTCCTCAGGCACTACCAGGTAGCCATACTGGTATTTTCAACTATCTGAAGTGTTTAGGTTAAGACCAGGGACAGGGCATGCAATCTGGTGGGACCTGAGGTGAGCCTCCTATTGCTTAATCTAACCGATCAGCAGCCAAAAGTTAGGAGGCCTCAGGACAAACCTACCAGGTGGGGAAATGGGGGTGGGGTGGGGTGAGGGAGAAGGGAAGGTTGGGGCAGGAAAGGGTCTTCTCCTGTACAGATGTCCTCAGCTAAATATTTTAATTAAAAGACTGTGAGGCACTCCTGCAGCAGGGAGGTTGAACTAAATGGCACCACAGGCATTCCTGGCACTGAGAACCATGATGGCAAAGGCTTGTCCAGGGTCTGAGTGCTTTGAGCTAGGTGGGAAGGGATCTGCCCCAAGGACGTAAGCCACACTGACCCAACATCAATATGGGAGAGTGTTAGATGGAGAAGGCAGAACTGGAATCCAGTTCAAATAAATCGGACCCAGGTACCTGTTCTTTATGGCCTTACTTCTATGGTGCCTCTACTTCTTTCCTAAACAGGGTGTGCTGGAGTAAGAACATAGCAATTCCCATTTTCTCTACCCAGGAAACTGGCAACTGGGGTGGGGCTGAGCCCTTTGGGTTACCATCTGAACCAGACAGCCCCAGGAGATCCCTTCCTTCCCTGGAGCCAGCAGCGCATGCACGTCTGCATTAATAACTCTTTATTGGGATCCAAGGTTCTGAACAAGGTAGGAAGCAGTGGCAAGAGGGGTTCAGGTAGGGGGATAAGGATGGAAAACCAGACTTGTCTAGTTGGGCCACTGCCAGAGGTCAAATGGGAGCCCTGGGGCAGAAGGACTCTGGAGAGGGGGCTGGGGGTCAGCGGATGGTGTATCGTACGTAGGGGACCTCAACATCCTCGCCGCTCTCGTCGTTGCAGCACAGCTCAAGCACCAGTGCCCGCACATGGCGGCCCAGCTTTCGCTTCGACACACGGCTTACGATCTCTGTCATCCTGGGGGCAGGGGAACAGAATGTCAGGGAGGCAGAAAGTGAGAGAGAGAAAGGACAGTTGGGTGGGGGCCCAGGTGGTGAAGGGTGGTGAACAGGAGTGGGATAGCTGCCAGCTGAGGCTTCCTGCCACCCAACTCACGGCTGATCCAACCGTTCCTTGAGTTTGGCGGCTGGCATGAAGAAGGAGTAGAGCATAGACACGCCCTGGGACAGCATGGTGATCTCCAATTTATGTTCTTTCTGGAGGAGGGAAGAGGGACAGCAGTGTCATTGGGGTGGACAGGCCAGTTACAAGCACACTCTGCCTTCATGTAGGATGAGAATGAGGAAGGGGCCTCACCTTAAAGTAGTCCAGGAACTGTTTGAGGGTCATCTCCTCACCATTGGGCTGCAGCCCCTGTACCTCAAAGCGATCCCACAATGTCCACTCTTGATTATAGTACTGCAGGACAAGGAACAGACCAGTGTGATGGGGGCCACCAGATGGTCCGGCTCTGTCACTCTCCCCCTTCTACTCATGCAGAGACATGCTAAGCAAGATCAAAAGTCTTTTGTCCAAAACTCTCTTGTGGCTTCCACCTCACACCCTGAATAAGCACTGAAAACCTCACTGCAATCCTACTCTTTACTCCTCACCTCACTAACTCTGCTCTAGCAACATCTTTCTCAAACATGCCAGGCAGGCACACTCCTACCCTTCCTTTCAGAGACTGGTCCTTCTGTTTGAAATGCTACCCCCCACCCACCAGTAGACTGCATGGTCTTTCTCTTCATCTCCTCCAAGTTTGGACTCAAATATAATCTTTTCAGCAAGGTCATTTGTGATCATCCTATATTTTAAAATCTCAAACCCATCCCCTTGCCACCTGGTACTCTCAAGTCTGCCTTATCCTGCTTGTTTAGGGGATGCTGCTCAATAAATACTTGAGTGAATAAACAAAGCAAGCACAAGAACTTAATAGTAGTAAATAAGCACTTAATAAATGTTGGTTGCTATTATTGTACAGTTCTTAACAATCCCCTAGGGCTCCGTTCAAATATCCCATCTTTTCTGAGGGCTTCCACAGGGAGAACAAAACCTATCCTTAGCACACAGAAGATACTAAAAAAATATGATGAGTAAATGAACAAGTGGTACACAAAATAAGTAGATACACAATGACAGAAACCTTCACCTGGTGAAAGCCTATGAAGCAAACTACAGCCAGCTCTACAGAGAAATAGCGACCCACAAGCCTACCTCCCCTGATGCAGGACCTCACCTGGTGACGGGGTGCAGCAATAGGTTCAGAGAAGCCAAAGAAAGGCAAAGCCAAGTTGAGGAAACCATTCTTGTAGGAGTCAAGCCGTCGGTGCCCCTGAACCACTTTGTATAGCTCCAGACACACAAGGCCAACCACGGCTGCTGTGGTCGTCGCAATGGCTGGGATAATCTTCCCAGCAATCAGCTTGCTCTGTAGGGCAGGAGAAATCAAGGAAGACAGTGACTGAGGAGGAAAAGGTTCCCAGTATACAGAATGGATGGAATGTGGGGAACTCAAGCCTGGGAGGGGGTGAAACGTCAGGTCTAGATGCCCTCACCTTGTGCCGATCTGCAGGGGGAATGTCATAATTCTCTGCCCGGAGGTTGGATGCAGCCACAATGAAATCCATATGGAAGTTGGTGTCATCATCCTTTTATGGTTTGGGGAGGATAGGAAGATAATGAGAGGATCAGAGGAAGACCATTACTGGCCTTTAGGGACACAGCAATTATCTACTGGAGATCAAAAACATGACTGGGAACATCTATTTGTTCAGGGTTGCATGGCAAGGCCATGATCCAATCACTACAAAGACCTAGGGTTGCCTCCAGATCCCCAGAGACCTGTTTTGCCCAGCCCATCAGTACTGAACCCACCCCATTAGTACTTAGCCCACCCCCTGCCTGCCCCAAGTCCCCACCCAGTACCTTCTCAAAGTCAATGGGGTACATCTTGAACCCAGGGAGCTTTTCTGGACTGGGCAGTGTGGCCTTGAGCTCCTCTAGACGGCTGTCATCTGCAAGAAGAAAGAAAACACCAACAGCCCTTTAGATCCCAGGCCAGGGTCTGAGGTGAAAACAGAAGCCCAGGTTGGGACAAAAGTTATTCAGATAGAACAAGGATTTGAAAAGGAAAGCCATCCTCAGAAGAGGGGCAAGGCAGAGAGGTAAAGCAAGGCAACGGGCACAAACCTGAAGACAGGAAGTGAAGGGATATCAAGAGTTATCTCTAGAGACACTATGGGACTGAAATGATGACACGAGGAAAGTGGAGATGGAGAGATCCAGGTGAGAGAGCTGGAGGTCTTGGAAAGAATGATGTACAGAGATGGGAGACATGGAGGAGAATATGGGGGAAGGAGGGATGAAAAAAATATATGAAGGGGAAACTGAGGGGAAAGACACAGACATGGATATAGAAGACAGGTATAGAAGGAGAGAGAACACATGAGAAGGGGAGAACAGGAACAAAAAGAGGTCAAGACAGGTGGGAGATTTTAGATGCATTTTATATTACTACATATACATACACACGAGAAGAGAAAGGAAGTACATGCATGAAAAAAATGAAGATGGAAAAAATATACAGGGGGAACATGTGGGGGTATGGGGGTAGATATTTGGGAAAGAAAATGAGATAAGAGACAGATGAAGACACATGGAGAGGAAGTGGGGGAGACAGAAGGGAAATAGAGGAAGAGTAACATAGCTACAGATGCATTATCTATGGAGGAAGAGAGATGGAAAGGTAGGTAGATAAATACACAGACCAAGGGTCAGAAAACGAAGGCCCCATGAACCATATTCAGCCTCCCACCTGTTTTATAAACAAAATTTTGTGGGAACAAAGCTACCTTCATTCGTTTACATGTGTATTGCTGCTTTCGTGCTTCGACTGCAGAGATGATAGCTGCGAACATTATGTGGCCTGCAAAACCTGAGAGACTTACTATCTGGGCTCTTTATCCCTGATACACAGCATAAACTGAAGGAAGGAGATGGAGAGAGGTGGGGGGTATGGGGGAAAATGAGGAAGGAGTGTTTAGGAGGAAAATTATATGGAGGGCAACATTAGGGTGAATACACACAAAGAGGAACATGGGGGTAGGGAGATTGAAGCAGATAACAAGGGACAAAGACCACTGGTGGAGATCATACCCTCCCAAAAAGACCAAGAAGAAACAGAAAAGTTCCCCCCCCCCAAAGCAGATATGCAATGGAGCAAGAGAAACAGCTACTTCTCCTGAGGATTACTGAGTGGGAAGGGAAAGGGAGTGAGTTGAGGGAGAGAATTTGCCCTAACCAAACCTCTTCATTTCAGAGGAAGGGAGGCCCTAAGAAAGGTGTGGGGGGAGCTCAGGATTGGAGTCAGAACACAGCCAGGGACAGAGGACTGGTGGGGAGGCTGGGCAGGGAACAAGTGAGGTGGTGACTCCTGGTTGAATGGCCATAAACGCTCACCAACAGAAGCACTGGCGCTCTGCAGCTCCTGGTCAGAGACATGGATCTTTACACCAGACTTGGGGGTGAACTCAGGGACCTGAATAGCCTGTAAGAGTGCAGCCACTGCAGTTCGGTCTTGAGAGCCTATCAGCCCATAGGTCTGGGCAAACAGGTTAGCGGCAGCCATCACGTAGTCCAGATGCAAGGGCTGGGAGAAAGGAGAGCCAGGAAGGGGAACACATTATCAGCTCTCACCTGGGCTACCTGCTTCCCACCTACTCATCCACTGACCCTAGGAGACCCCAGGGAGGAGACGTACGTTGTTGACATCGAAGGTGAGTGGGTGTGGACAGCGTTTGGGCCCAGACCAGAACGGAGCTCCTGAGCTTGTGAGCTAAGAGAATAGAGAGATTTCTGAGGTACAGGACCTGAGAGTGAAGGCCTAACAATCTTAACTCCTCACCCTGGCCCTGGATGGGCCCTGACTCACTACATCTGGCACTGACAGAAGGCTGGAGTTAACAATAAAAGACACAGACTGCAGGGTACTGGAGATGGAAGTTCTGATGCCAGGCTTAAGTAGGGACCTCATTGAGAACAAACTACCACCGATCCCTAGGTACTTGGTTTGTGCAAGACACACAACCATTCAACTAACTTTTATGGATTGCCAAACACTGTACAAACTAAGTATTAGTAAATACCACTAAATCCTCACAAAAAATCCCTATGAAGTAGGCACTATTATCTATCTCTCACTGAGAAAGGGGGAAACTGAGGTGCAAAGAGAAGTTATGTGAGTTGCCCAAGTGCAAATGAAGCTGGGATTTGAATCCACACTGACTACTGTTCTCTGAACTCCAAATTTCCTCCCCATAATCCCTACAGCTCTGGGAACCCGTATGACTCAGCCCATAACACAAGTAAAGGAAGCAAAGTCTCCTGCTCAAAGGAAAGGGGGTGGAAAAAAACAACTCAGACTTCATTATTCTTCTCAGCTCCCTATGCCTTGGGGCACCTGCCACAGCTGGACTAATGACCAGGAGGAGCCGGGTTGTGCATGTGTGAGCCCACAGCAAGTTCCTGTTTTGGATTCTGCCAAGTGGACCTGGAAAGTGGGCATTACCTGGTCAGGAGGGAAGTTGTGTAGCAGCTGTCGGATGTTGTTCGAGTACTGGGTGTGCCAGTGGTGGCAGGCCCAGGTCACACAGTCAGCCCAGGTCTGTGGCCGCTGCAGCACCAGGCTGCGCTGTACAGCCTCCAGCACCTCCAAGGGTTGGGTGCCTGCCAGCCGCAGGGTCCGCTCCACAAACTTGGGGTCTCTATCAGGAATTGGAATGGTCAGAGGCAGGGTTATACAGTGGCTCCAAGAGTGGGCTCCATGACAAACCCCACTTTCCCCATGGAAAGCTACTCCTGACCCCAGGTGTTATGAGGCCCAAACATTCATGGATTCATTTCAAGTTTGCCTACCACTGCAAGTTACAGTAGTGAGGAAAGCAGATAGGATGTCCTGCCTGGCAGGCAGGGGATGGGGCAAGGGGGCATTTGGTTGCTTACGTGAGGTATTGGTTGACGTTTTCTGCTGGCTGTTTAAAGAGACCTTCAAATTCATCCCGAGCCCACTGCAGACATAGCAAATGAATTACATGGAGGTGAGTAAATTAAAAGAACAAAAAACAAACAAAAAACCCCCACAACTGCTCTGAGATAAGGGAAGTCTGTCAAACTCTGCTCCTAAACTTTCCTACTCCCCAACCCCAGCATCTCAATTTAAAAACCAATGAACTTGATCTGAGCAATAGTAAGCATTAGTGAACGTGTGAAAAAAATTATTCTTAAGCTCTGTGTACTTCACTTGGTGTTATGTCCCGGTACAAAGGTTGAAAGACCTTTTATGTAGAAACACATACTCCCTTCACAGAAGCATAATGAAGCATCAGGAAGTGAAGTGTTGTGATGTCCATGACATACTTCAGCACAAAAAACAAAAACAAAAAACAAATCAAAGAACATGTGGCAAAACAGGAACAACTGTTAAACCTAAGTGATGAATGGTATTTGAGTGTTCACCATACTACTCTTTATACCTGTTTACATGTTGAAAAATTTCCAGAATAAAGGTTAAAAAATGAATGAACCATACTAAACACCTAGGCTGCTGGATGGGAAGTGAGACAGGAAGGTTTGGAGAAAAAGTTCATCTTGTACTTAGGCTTGCAACACCTGAAGGACAGGAGCTTGGATACTGAAAGGAAGGGCGCCTATTCCCTTCCCTCACCCCTGAAAGCTAATCACCTGCAGGGTGTGCTCAATGGCATTAGGGAAGTTCTTCAGTGTGCAGATGGGGATGGACTTCTCAGGTGGGTCCTGGCTAGAGCTGTATGACTCTGTCAGGAAGGGGATCACCACCTGCACGTTGCCCTTGGTGCCCAGTGTGCCCGATTCCAGCAGTGGTTTACGGTAGTACACACAGCGGCGGTCCATGTACATGCCTGACAGTAGGAAGGAGGAGGGACATCAGGAGAGGACAGAAAGACAGCCATCCCCAACACACATACATACATACACCCCTGCCCTTGACCTCCTCACCCGACTCCCAACTCACGGGCATCCACGTTGTCCAGGGCATTGGCCACACCATCCAGGTTTTGGAAGAAATCATCATCATAGATGCGTTCTGTGTCCGGGCCGACACGGTTCTGGTGGCTTGTCACCATGATATGCGGATTCATCTGGCGCACAGCTGCAGCAGCGGTGTCAGACTTTAACTTCTGGGGGATGGAGGAAGGGGAAACAGCTCAGTTATTTCTGCATTCACCCAAAGGACCTCCGGAGGCTCCCCGATTTAACAGCCAGTCTGTTGACAGCGCCTCATGGCTGGGACTGTAATAAATATGGCAGAGGTTCAGTGGAAAGGGAAGCAGTAGCCAGATACCAACTGAAGACAATAAGCCAGCTATCTGGTCTCAGCACTCAGGGCTGGGGTACATCCCCCCCCCCAAAAAAAAACAGGATCTAAGCACACAGATAAGCAAGATTCTCTCAAAAGCCCCAAGTCAGGTCTTGACCCTCCTGTCCTCAAAACCCTACCCCAGCTCACACCTCCACTCTGGGTAAAAGGAGCTGGCCCTATTTTCTCTAGCTCATCTACTACCCTCTCACCTCTCAGTCATGGCCTGGGTACTCACCTTGGCCTGAAGCACTTTTCTACTCCCTCACACCCTCCAAGTCTACAGACCCTTCCTCAATCACTGTGATCAAAACTGCAAATCCACATCTTGGACCCATCTGATTTCCCTCGTTTTTGCTGTTCCTTTGCACTGTACTTACCATGAACTATAAATAATGTTATCCTCCATGGAAGACTTCCCAGATAGATCCCTGTATAACCCAGCTTCTATCTGTGCAGAGAAGAGTGAACCTAGCAGGCATAAAGCACTTCTCAAGGAAAGGCCTGCCTGCAAGGCTGGCCCTTGGCTGGCATATGGGGCATTGGGACTTTAGGAGGGTTCTACCCATTGCTTACATGATAAGGATGGCCCTCTGTGCCTACACTGCTTATGCAAACAACATAGTTTGTGCACAACACCTGCTTTCCTTCTGGAAATGTGGCGCTTGGGTACATGGCCAGTAGAGGGTGCTTATGTGACCAGCCCACAGTAAAAACCCTGGGTGCTGAGTCTCTTAACAAGCTTCCCTGGTTAACAACATTTCACATGTTGCAACTGGCTACCGGGGGAATTAAGTGTGGCCTGTGTGACTCCACTGGGAAAAGTGTTCTGGAAGCTTGTGCCTGGTCTAATCCAGACTTCACCCCATGTACCTTTTCCTTTGCTGAAAGAAATCATAGCTGTGAATACAACTGACTACATTCTGAGTCCTGTGAGTTCTTGTGTATCACTGAACCTGGGGGTACTTTGGAGGATTCCCACCACGCTGTCCCAATAGCATGGATAAGAAGTCAAGGGAAAAGAAAAAAAGAGATGAAAACTGGTAGATTCAATGAAAGGGTACTCAATAAATGTTTTTGGAATGAAAAGAGAAAAGCTGAAGGAAAGAAAGAGGCAAAAAGGACTCCTTTCCAGAAAAAAAAGGGAACAAAAAGACAGGAGGAAAGTGAGATGACAATGCGCTGCCCCTCACCGTAACATCCCAGGGCCGGAACAGAAACTGTCGGTTCAGATTTGACTTCTCAATGGTGTCCATGTCTGTGATGACAACCTCTCCACCCTTCCCACAACCCAGCCCAATCATGGCAAAGTTCTTGAGCAGCTCACAGCCAATGGCTCCTGCACCCACCTAGGAAGAAGCAGCCAAGAAGAAAGCCAGCCAGGTTAATGCAGGTTAGCCTAAAGTCACCCATCACTCCTCACTCCTCCTGAGGGAAACAGGAGACTGAATGAGGGTCTAGTGCCACATACTCAAGTCCCAGGGTTAAAAGAAATAACCAACCATTTGAGGGAGGCCACACCAAAGGGGGCTAACAGAAGGTTGCATTAGGCTTTCCCTCAAGATAAAGAAAATAGCAAAAGGCACGTGGATAGAAGTATAAGAACCAAAAGACCCTCCCCCTCAGGAGGCAGGAGACTCTGGAGAGGTAGCCAGAGGCCAAGAGAGGTGAAGGGAGTAGGTGTCCAAGGGGATCACTCACCAGGAAGTACTTCTGCTTATTCAGCTTCTCTTGCATTTCTGAGCCAAATACAGCTATCTGCCCATCATAACGGTTCTGGCGCTGAGGAATGAGAAGGGAAGAGGCTCAGAGAGGACCCTTGCCAGAAATACACCCCCAGTGGCACCTTTTCTATGTGCCACACTCACATACCGGAAGACACTTGTCCTCTGTGATGGTCCCTTTGTCCTCAGGGAGACACTCCAGGGCATCAAAGTATAGCCACTGCATGATGGGCATGAACTTCCCAGAGCAGGCCTGGAGATTGGGGATGAAAGAGAAAGTGGTCAGTAGTTAACGGGGGCAAAACACAGAAGGACAGCAAGTGGTGGAGGCAGGGAGCTACTTGGCCTAGTTCCGACCCTGCTATTCTCTATCCATGCTGACCTTCAAGACCTCCTGGGCAGCCAGGCCCCCAATGAAGGCATTTATGGGTGCCAGATCTCCAGCAGCCACATATGCCAGCTTCCGGATGAGGTCCTCATCCAGGCTTTCCTGCTGCACTCCTGGCAGAGCTCGAGCATTCACAGCCCGGGCTAAGGTCACCAGCTCTGCTGCATCCTCCTGGTGGGGCAGGAGCAACCAAAAGCACAGCTATCAGGCTATGGTGGGGAAGAGTGGACAGGGAGAGAAGCATGCTAGGCCTTCAGTGCCAAGGTCATCTGCTCTGGCTGACTTGCCCATATACCCACCTCATTGTGGGACCGAGGAGGCTGGCCATGCTGAGCACAGAATTGGTGAAGAGCCTGGAATCCAATATGCAGCTGAGCAGGGCGGGAATACTTGGCGAAGTCCGTCATCACAAATTCGGGCTCTACCAGTGAGGCCAGCAAAGATTTCTGTGGGGGAAAGCGCATCAGAACCAGAAGAATGCAGAACCTTGGAATGCCCAGAACCACCCCTACAGCCTACCACCCTCCACACTCACAAAGCTGATCTTCTTAGGTACTTTGACCTGACTGACAATACCACCACGGATGTAGTCAGAGAAGTTGGAGGTGTCACAGATGCTAAAGGTGTAAGGACCTAGGGGAGACATGGAGACCATCAGGCTACCCGTCCTCCCTAAAACGCACAACATCCCTAAGATAAGGAAAAATCCATTCCTGACCCAGCTCAGACATCAGGAGCCATTTCTTCTCCACCCCAGGTTCCACTTGGACATCAGAAACAATTTCCCTTCTGCCATAGAACCAGCTCCAGGGACATGAGAGCTGGTCCCTGTGTCCCTGGCTCTAAGTCTGTATTAGAAGATACTCCTTGCTACCTGTCCCAATCAGCTCAGACATGAGTGGATCCTCTGATCTGCTCTGTTCAAACACCAGAGACCTTTCCCCCTTAGCAGATACTAAGGACCTACCCTCCCAAGAACAGCTAAGACATGAGATAGCACCTCCCCCACCCCATGCCCACCAGCTGGGGTCAGACCCCCAGGAACTGTTTCTGGTTCAATTCAGACACCCAGGATGTGTTTCCCCTTGCTTAGAGCACAGAGACACACTTCCTATCTCCCCTGATTTCCCCATGGCCCTAGCTTACCCAGAACTTTGATCTCTATGGGCTGACTTCCGTTGAGTTCAACCATGCCCTGTACTTCTGAAAAGGAGACAAAGTCGCCACTCTCAAACCCGTGTCGGGCCTCATCCAGGCAGGTAACCACACCAGGGTTGTCCTGGTTAAAAGAAGAGTGGTCTCAGAGATAAGCTCAGGGTAACAGAAGCAGACAAGGAATCCTGCTGTTGCCCATCTGCCTGCTAGGATCCCTGAGGCTGCTCTCCTTACCTTGGTGATCATAGAAATCATAGCACTGAGTGGCTGTTCTCCATTGGAGTCAGTGATGATCATTTCCTCTCCAAAGTCACAGAAGAGTTGCCTGTGAAGGGGGCAACAGGGCTGATGCCCAAGTTCTGTGCACGGGGGTGGGGGGGGGGGGACGACACTTCATATGTCTTTCAAAATGTAGCAAATACTTGCTGATCAAATTGAGCCTATCCCTGCTAACCAGATGGCATTCATGCCACATGGGGAGGTGAACACACAATCTAAAACCCAGGTGGCTAAAGGGGGCTGTGGGCAGTGAGACCTGGGCCTTACAGAGATTAGGGGAAATGGGTATGGGCACTCACCCAAACAGGCCCCGTGTATCTGCCACCACCAGCTTGATGCCATGACTGTGACAAAACTCACCCACCAGCAGCTGGTCCTCCAGAGGGGTGTTGGTGAGGACCACCACCTGTGGACAGGCAGAGCAGTAGAGGCTCAGGGCAGAATAACAGAGGAAGCTTGGTGTGAGGTCTTAGGGAGCCCTGAGGGCTTTGCTGGTTCAGCCCTTTCAGAAACACAAAATACTGTATCTACTGTGTATCAGATTCAGAGCCAGTGAAACTCAGTGAAGAGAAACTAAGTACCTAAGAATCCCTAGACCAAGACAATCTAGGTAAAGAGGCAGCTAGGAGGAGTATGATCTGACTCATTCATTTACCAACACCCACTGCTGCCTGCCTACAACCCTATCATGCCCCGTGAGACACAGAAGAGGTAAAACCGTCCCAGCCAAAGTCTGAGCTCAATCCTACCACACCCACTCGCTCCCAATTCTCAAGACAAGGCCTGCTTAGCCACATACTTAGGACTTTGCTCTCTGCCTGAACTCCCACCCTTCCCTAGGTTGAGCTTCTACCCTACCTCACGGTTCAGCTGCAGTGCGCCCTGGCTGCTGGGACATCCCAGGACAGAATCTCAGCTCTCACAGCTCCTCTTTCTGGCCCAGAGCTTTTATTTAACAAACAACCAGATGGCTCTAATCATGTGCCAGCTGCTATTCTAAGTGTTTAGCCCTCACAAAAACTCTATGAGGTCTGTATTACTACCACTCCTATGAACAGGAAAAGGTCAGTCACATGAAACTAAGCGACCACCTGAGGTCATACTAATAGCAGCAGAGACTCATGCCAAAGCAGTATGGCTCCAGTTTGTGCTCATAACCCTATGCTGTACTATCTCTCTGTTCACATCTTCCCCCACCCCTGAAAAGACACATCCAGGATCTAAATCTTTTTAAAAAGATTTTATTTATTTACTTTTAGAGAATGGGGAAAGGGGAGAAAGAGAGGGAGAGAAACATCAATGGGTAGTTGCCTCTTCCACACCCCATACTGGGGGCCTGGCCCACAACCCAGGCATGTGCCCTAACTGGGAATCGAACCAGCGACCCTTCGGTTCACAGGACCATGCTCAATCCACTGAGCTACACCAGCCAAGGCAAGGATCTAAATCTTGCCTGCATGCCCAGCATGAAACCTGGCACATAGGCCAGTTCCTTAAATACTGGACACATAAACACACCAGTAATGGGTTCTGAGAGAAGAGGACAGGAGGCCAGGCTTTGCTTGAGGTACCTGGAAGCCACTAAGGAAGTCTTCAACAAGGGGGCCAGTATAGGCACTAACAGGCACGTAGCTGTTGAGTTCGGCGAGGCGGGGCTGGGAGACCTCAGCCCGGTTTTTACCAATGTCCTCCTCCCGCAGGTAGAACTGCAAAGTAGATTAAGGGATGAAATGAAGTGGCTATAAAGCCTGGGGGGCTGGTGCCTGGGCAGGGAAGAAGGGAGTTATGAAGAGGTACCTGTGAGGAGAGGTCAGACCACTGGGCAGTGCCCTGATCATGTAGAGTGACAGCCTTGACCCCACCAAGGATGATGTTTTTGGCAATCTCCACACCCAGGCCCCTCAAGCCTGATACCAGTACACTGGATGTCTGGAGCCGTTTCATTGCTTCATGGCCCAACACATACCTGCCAAGTTAGGGGGCACACCGAGTCAGGGCCTGGCCCTCCTGACCACATCCTCTCAAGAGCACCGCCCCCCCGACCTCTCTGCCCAACCTCAGCCCCACTTACAGCTGCCGGGAGTAAAGGCCCTCATCTATGTCTGCTTCATTACCGTTCTTCGCCATTCCCTAGGAATAGAGGGAAAGAATAGCAAGTTCAAGGAGACACACAGGAATAGAGTGTGGACGCATGGGACAGTGATACAAAAGATATTAACACCCACCATCCCCACCTGCCAGTTTCCAGGAAAAAGATACTCACGTTGGTTGGCAACGAGGGCACTTCAGATAACACAGAGTGGGCAGGGGAACAGTGAGAACCCGGCTTTGGATCAGGTCCAGACACGCGACGTCTCTTGGACAGCGGCGAGCCGGACATCTAGAGGGAAAAAGGTGGGTTAGGTGGGCCTGGGGAATGTGGGTGTTTCTGTTGGTTACTGGAGACTGTGGGGGAAAAGAAAACTTGAGAGCTAGCATCTCTATTTTACAGAAAAGGAGACAGGTATAGAGATGACATGACTTGCCCAGGGTCACAGAGTTGTCAGAACTAAGATCTGAACCCAGGTGGTCTGCCTTATAATCCATGCTGCTGACCACCAGGCCATTCACCTTTCTCCCCCACCCAGCATAATAGGGGAGAGGTGCCAATCCTGCAGGGCAAAGGAGTGACAAGGAGAATGTGCTTGCAGGGAAGTCAGATGAGGGATGGTGATTCAGGTCAGCCTGCCCCTCCTTAACAGATCTTATTTAACCCCTGTGAACTCAGTTCCCTCACCTGTAAAATTGAGATGACAATAGCACTTACCTACACCCGTGGAGTTGTTGAGATAGAACACAGACCATAGAGACTGGCACAGAGCAGGGGGGCAAGAATGAGCAGCCATTTTCCTCTCCCTTAACCCCGGGGACAGGGGTGAGGGAGGGAAACATGGCATAGACATCCAACAGGGTGGTATGATGGCACAGAACCCAGTCCCCAGAGGGTCTCAGGAAGAAGCCCAATACCCCCTTCTACCCCAGCTCTGGGAAACACCCAGGCCAATAAAAAGTGGCAGGAAGAGAGAAGACGCTCACCTCCGAAGCTTCATCTGCTTGTGGAGTCCCTTAAGCAGATTAACAATAATGGTAAGTGTTAAGAGTACCCCCCCCCCCAGGGCCAAACATCATACTAAGGACTTTATGAGCCTTGCCTCACTTTGTAGTCAGGGCACCCCCATGGGGTTGAAACTACTATTGATAACATCCCCCAACTCACACTGAAAGAAAAAATTAACTTAGGGATGTGTGGTGACTTGGCTAAGGTTCCCACAGAGAGTGAGCAAGCTAAGCCCAGACCAGGGATCTGCTGTGCCTGAAGTCCAGGCTGCCTTATAGTGTGATCAAGTGTCATCCCCTCAGTGCTCCTGACCCTGCAAGGCAGGGTTGAGCATCCTTGCCAGACAAATGGGAAAACTGAGTTTAAAGGCCAAGTGAATTTACCAAGGGTCACACACTAGGTCCCAGAGACAGAATACAGACTTCTGTGGAACTGAAATCTGTGGGTGAGGGTGGTGACTGGATCCAGACGCTGGGGAATCATTTACCCTCGCCTCTAATGCCCCTCTAGGCCTCTGTTCTACCCTGAGCCCATTCTAATACCCAATTACACTGAGTACTCCCACCATACCTAAGATTCCATGTTGGCACTTGTTACACTCTAGTGCTAAGCAAGATGACAGGAGCTTCCTGCTATCTACGAAGGACTTATTACCTGTTAGTCACAGAGTCAAAGGCTTTGTCTAATACTAATGCCCATGGACCCGATAACCTTATGGCCATATCACAAAGAAAACAAAGGCCCAGGGAACTACAGTCACTTGCCCAGAGCTTGCAGAACTGTTTGCCAAATGCTTCCTGGGGGAATAGAGTCAGGATGAAGCTCAGGGCCCAGGGCCCAGTGCTAAGAGATGAGAGAGCAGGAAGGAGAACCCAGGAGGCACAAGGCTGGCTAGGGTCTGAGCCAGCCAGCTGTATTACTAGAAATGCTAAGAACCAACCAAGGTAGGAAGAGACTTGGTGAATTAGAGAAACAAAGACAAAGTACATTTTCCCATTTTCTGACTCTTTGACCTGGATAGGGATCTCATTTCCTCTGAGCCTCATTTTCTCCAAAAGAAGGGACAAATGAGGAACTATCCTCAAGGGGCTATTGAGAAGGTTAACAAAAATCAAGGTCTGTAGTAATAACTTAGAGATCTGAAGATGTAAGTAAGCTCCTCACTGGGTACTTACAGTGGCCTCCATTACTTATCTCCTTGCCTTGTCACTGGTTTGCTTGTTTGGGATACACCATCTCCCCACTCCCTAAATCAGAGATGATCCAGGGCCAAAATGATCTTTAATTATCTTCATCTTTTACCTCTGGACCCCTACATAGTTCTGGCAGCAAGGATCTGAACAGGTTTTGATGAATTGTTCAAGAGTGAATTTCAATTGCAGAGATTTGGAACAGGCCAATACAAAGAGAAGCAGAAGGGTCTAGGGTAGAAACCCCAGAGAGGAGTTAAGATCACCCACCCCCAGCACAAAATCAATACCCCTTCCCCCTTAGCATATGCTCAAGCTCCAATCAGAACACAAATACTATCGACTCTTCAGCAAAGCTGAACTGGGGGCTCAGAGTTTCAGAACTTGACTGAGATCTCCAAATTGGTGATTTTGAAGCCTGTACATTCTGTACCACCCAAACCAAAAAAGTTTTGAGGTAGGAGTCCTGGAGCAGGTTTGAGAGAGGGCAGGCACAAGGTCAGGTTATTAGGATGGAGAACCTAGAGCAGGAGATGCAGGGACCCATCAAGCCTCCTAGAAGGGATTAACTGAGAAGTCCCTAGGAACAGAAAAGAGAGGAACCAGGAGGCAGTTGTCAGAGTCCAGATGCTGAAGGAGGTGGGAAAGGAGATGGTAGAAGCCATGTGGGCCAGGTGGGGTGGGCCAGGCAAGGTTGATTAAAACTCAAAAATTTGGAAAGAAACCTTTTGGGAAAGGCCAGAAAATTACACTGGAGGCCCCCAGAGGCTGCAAAGAGGTAGGAAGGCAGTTGCTGGGCCCCACTGAACCTGCATGGGGAATGGGTAGGGGACTGTAGTGCCCAAGGAGGCTGCAGGAAGATCTGGGGTGTGGAGAGAGGGGTATTCTCCATCAAGAGGATGCTGGGGCCCTGCAGGTCTCTTCGGCCAGGCAGATGCTGATGGTAGAGGAATCTTTGATCAAAAATAGGGACTTGCAAGGGGAGAGGTATTTCTGACATCTATGTCAGAATCCCAGGAGGCTACAAGGGTGGATGCTGAGGCCCAGGGATTTCTACTGGAGCACAAAGGCCTTGTTTTGATCTCACTGGTATAGGCTAGGGACTGTAGCTTCTCTGAAATGATAGAAAGGGGAGGCTAAGCCCAGACAATTCTGGGCCCCAAAAGTTCAGTAAGGAGATACTGGCTAGTTCACCAAGTGGGGCTGGGTTTCTCTGTCCAACTATACAGGATCCTATGGAAGCTTGGAGAGTAGAAGCTGAGAAGGGCTTTTGTACTCTGATGAAGAACAACTGGGGGAGCAACTACTGGGGGAAGAAACATCTGACAATGATGCTGGGGTCCTATTAATCTGAAAACAAAAGCTGAGGACTTCTGGCTGAAGACGGTGTAGACCTTGAAAGGCTCTGAAGGCCGATTCTGAAGCCTGATGTGCAGTTAAGGGTTCTGTGAGAAAAGCTGGAACCCTGGTTGGCTTCTGAAAGCAGAGGTTGAGTGAAGGGTGGGGTCTGAGAAGCAAATAAATCTCTGGATGAAGAGGCCTAGGATCCAACAGGGTCCTCGGGGAAAGATGCCAGCAGGGGATTTCTGATGGAGGATTATGTGCCCAAACAGTTCTTCTTTGGTGCCTGGTCCCCCAGGTGGCTCTGAGGGAAGTACTGAGGGTTAGGTGTATCTTATGGGGGAGATGTTGTGGCCTGCAAGGGGTAGTCTCTGAAAAAAATACTGGGACCGTGAAAAAGGAGTCTCTAAAGGTAAGTGCCAAAAAGGCCATTTGAATATAGGTGCTGGGCCCAGAGGGTTTCTAATGGAAGATGCTAGGGCCAGGATGGGTTTGGGAAACCTGAGATGTAGGGGGGGGGGGAGTCTTTTAGGGAGGCCAGGCCCAAATAGCCTTTTACAGGGTTTAGTCTCCTTGGAAGATCTGAAGGCAGGCTGTATGCGTGTGTGTTCGGGTACCTGAAGGAAGATGCTGGAGAAGAGTCTCAGAAATTAACAAAAGCCTGTGAACCCTCCTTCTCCAGGGTCTGGGCCCTCTTGGAAACTGAGGGCAAATACCAAGGGACTAGGGGTGTATGAAGGGAAATTCCAGAGAAGATCTTTAATACTTGATTGATCCTTGATGGGAAATGTCGGCTCCACCCCAAGATGTGCCTCCCCCCTCCGATCCCCATAGTGCCAGTCACCACGGCCCACACTGACATCAGGCCGGCCCAGCGCTGACCCTGTTTCCTCCAATGCACCCTGAAACCCTTGCCAAGGTGCAGAGAACAGCCATTCCTTACCAATGCCGGTTCCCCGGGTCGCGCCGCCGCCAACTCCTCTAGGAGCCGAAGCCAAGCTCGGCCACCGCTGTCCTCCTTTTCCTCCTCCCTGTTGTCTGGGCTGCTGAGAATCACCGCTGCCTAAGCTACCTTCTCCTCCCCTCGGCAGTAGTGCTTGCTCTTGTCCCAGCCACCTCCTTTACCCAACCGCCGACACAAGATGGCGGCCGCTGAGCGCGAGGCCGGAACAAAACCTTGGGCCCCACCCCCAGAACCCGGATGCAAGCAGACCGCGCCCATTTTGGTCCCGGACAGTCAGTGATTCATTTGGAAAGGAATAGCTCCACCTGGCGGCTACTAAGGCACTAACTAGGAAAAAAGGTAAAAACAGGCCACGCCTCATGGAACCTGAATAATGAATATATCTTCGCAGCCAGGCTACCATGGAAACTAAGAAAGGGCATCAAGCCCACACTTCCTGGTCATGAATTAGGTATGAGGCCGGGTGGTTGGTTGACACCCAGCAACCAAAAAGCCAACGTTAAAACATGGAAGCCACACTCCACTGCCATAAATAATGAATAATCTTTACAGCCAGAACCCAAGGAAACCAAGGCCATATCTTTCATGAATCATAAATCCTGGTGGGCTGGAATAAAAGGGACAGATGCACCTACCACTGCATATAATATCCTGTAAGCAGGGAAATGGGAATACTACAGGTAAAACACATTCCCCCACCCCCCACTCGTGAATAATTAATAGTGATGCTGAAGCAACTCAACCTGGAAACTCAGGGAGGTCAAGAGAAGTCCCACATACTTATCATGAGTTATGCATGAGACTGGATGGAGAGCCTTGCCTAGCAGGGGTGTCCAACCTGCAGCCCATGGGCTGCATGTGGCTCAGGATGGCTATGAATGTGGCCTAACACAAAATCATAAATTTACCTAAAACATTGAGATTTTGTGTGTGTGTCACACTATATTTAATCTGTGGCCCAAGACTTTTCTTCTTCCAGTTTGGCCCAGAGTCGCCAAAAGGTTGGACACCCCTGGATTAGGTACTCCAGCCCAGGCAATATGGCCATGCCTGTTCATGAATAATTCCAGACCTAACCACAGAGCCACAGGGAAAAAACCCAGGAGAAGTGTAGTTGCCTCCTCCCCATCCCTGACTGACTGCACATGAACCAGGGCTGTGTTGGCCCAACCAAATCCAGACTCACTACATGCCTTTGACAGGTGCCTCAGTCTCCACAGTTGTAAATGGGGATAGTAATCTACCTCATAAAAGCAATATACGTTACCAAAATCAGAGAATATGAATTATGAGCAGTGCCGGCACAGGACACTGTTAAATTTTTAAATATAACATATTATTACAAAGGTAATATATAAACATACCCAGTCACTGAGGAAACCCCCTACTCGGGGCATTATTTTTAAAATAATGTCTTGCCCTGGCCGGTGTGGCTCAATTGGTTGGAGCATCACCCTATAAACAGAAAGGTTGCAGGCTTGATCCCTAGTCAGGGCACAAGCCCTGTTTGATCTGGAAAATGCCCTGCTCAAACAACCGATTGATGTCTCTCTCTCTCTCTCTCTCAAAGCAATGAAAAAAAAAATGTCCTCAGGTAAGGACTTAAAAAAATTACAAATATAATAATGACTTAAAACACCCTCCTAGAAGGACACTGGAAAGCTAAGGCCACCAATATACATTAAATAGGTAGGACTACCAGATCACCAGAGATAAACTCCAGCCACACAATAAGCACTCCAAAATCTGTCAAATAATAATAGATCCCATTAATAGATATGGTGGCTCCTGTGGTGTTTCCTTTCTGTGCATTGTGCCACTGATCTCTAGAATACAGAACAGGAAATCAGTTCCTTTTGGTGCTTCACATCTCAGCTCAAAGGTGACCTCCTAAAAGAGTTCTTAAACCCTCACAAAAAGCATTCCCACCCACCCACAACTGGGATGAGTAGCCGTGTAACCTGGGGCCAGACACTTCACTTCTGTAGCCACTGTTTCCCCACCCATAAAATGAAGATGGTAACCTACCTTGTGACAGAGTCTAGAAGAGTGCCTGGCATGAAGTGGTATATGACTAACACTGGTAGTAGTACCATTAAATTGGGGGAGGGGATTATAGGATTTGATTAAGACTATAGACTCAAGAACTAGACTGGTTAGATTTGAATGCTTGCTCAGCCACTCACTAACAGTAACCATAGGCAAATTACCCTCCTGGTGTCCCAGTTTCCTCAGTTATAAAACAGGATAATAATAAGCTACTTCCTAGTAGTGCTGTTGTGGGGATTAGATGGGCTAATAAAGTGTTAAATAAGTGTAAACTAATCTGATCATCATTTTGCTCATACTCATTTTTCAGGCTCACAGAAAGATTTGACAAAGACCACACAGCTGGCAAGTATCAATGGGATTTGAATCTAGAGCCTTTGTTGATAATCTGGGATCAATGGGCTTATAAAAAATGAATCACACACAAGGCCTTGTCCTTTCCCTAGACGAAAGGTTTTAAGCCTGGTGCCTATAAAGGAAAGCTAACAGTGGATCATACAGATGAAGCCATGAAAGCTACCACCCTTATGAATTCTGCACAACGTCCACAGAAAAGCTACAGAAAACTCATGGAGCTACTCACCTTTGCGATTAATCAGTGAGTTCTATTTTGCCAGGCAGACTGTAGAATACTCCTTCAGCATGCTGATCCGCTCCTGGTGAGTAATTCACAAGCCATACTTCCAGCGAACTAGGTGCAAAAGAGGCAAAAATGGACTTCCTCACAGCCCCACCTCCTCATGAGAGGCTGAGGAAGGCCGGGTGGCACCCTGTCCCCTTGGGAAGCGCATAGGGCTCCAGTGTCCCTTCCACAGTCTCGGCTGGGGGCTCCTCTCGCTACCAACTTGTGGGCCCCGACATGTCTAGTCTCTCCGCCCTGGGTACCCAAGTGCGCGCGGGTGGGGGGGGGCGCATCATAGAACCAGAGGTCACAAAGGCCACAGGTACACTAACAATGCCACATCGGTCCCGAAGATTCCCACCGTCGCCAGTACCTTTCCTGAAACAAGCCCTCCCAAAAATTTGCCTTGACTTCAGGAACCTCAAACTTCGTCTCTCCCCTTAGGGAACACCCCAAATTCTGCCCCATGGACAGAGTACTCACACATGGACCCTAACGGTCTCCCCTATCATCCCCCTAAACTCTGCGAAGAGGTATATAAACTCTGCCTCCAAAGGATACTGACTAAAACTGACTCGCACACCCCACCCCAGAGTTCCCAAAGCCTATTTCCTAAGGGTCCCTCAAACCAGCCACTTCTAAAAGCCACCCTGGACCCAGAGCCTCCAAATATGCCCATAGGGGAATCCCTCAAACTGAGACTACTCCCTCAAAAGCGGACACTGTGCTACAGCTCACCCTCAGCGTTGAACCGAAGCCTGGTCTTCCTCCTGGAGAGAGACCGACGACGCCAAGGGGTAACGGAAAAGTAAAGTAGCTCCTCCGTCGCAGAACAGCCAGAGTTTGCGCGGAGCTCGAAAGCGCGGGGCCTGGGAGTGCTGCGGTTGGGATGTACCACAGGCGCTTAGCTAGAGGGGCGTCCGCTTCTGCTCCCGCGCTGTCGGCGGCCTCTGTCAGACCCAGACACCCCTACAGGTTGTGGTCCTGCCCGAAAGCGCGAGGCATGCTGGGGGTAGTAGTCCGGTTTAGGCAGCCCTTGGTGCACGTGGTGGGCGGCCGCGGCCAGGGTGTTAGAAAAAGTAAATTAGGCTTAGAAATTCTGAGAGTGGCGCTGTGGGGGGTGGGAAATGGGAGCGGAACACTTTTCCATCAGATCTCTCCCTTGTCATTTATCCTGTGCCTCATCTCAGAGCCCTACCCTGATACCCTAGTAAATGTGAAGTAGTCACGGAATGCCTCTCAAAGGAGGTTGCATGTGAAAAGTGAAGTGAGCCACTTGTAACACGGGAAAAACCATTTCGGTGCAAAGCCATGAGGTTGGAAGTTTTGGGGCATGTTTGAGGAAGAGCATGCAAGTCTGCATAGTTTGAGTGAGGAAGGGGGAGCACTGAGAGATGAGGTGGAGGCCATGTCAAGTAGGGTATTGTAAGCCGGAGATACTAGGTTTTTATTCTAAGATGGTGGAGAGCTGTAAAAAAAATATTTATTTATTCCAGAGAGGGTGGGAGGGAGGGAGAGTAACATCGATTTGAGCTCCACATCAGTCAGTTGCTTCCTGTGCGCGCCTAGAGAAGGAACCAACCGGACCGAACTCGCAACTGAGGCACTTGCTGGGATCCGGCACTGAACCTGAGAACTGGTTAACGGGACACCAGGAAAGCCATTATATAATCTACCTAGCTGCTCTGTGTGGCGAGAGAACAAATTAAGGAGAAAGGTGGAAGCAGAAAAACCAGTGGAAAAGCTACTGCGAGTCCAAGAAGTGATGAGAGAGGATCAGACTAAGGTGGTGAAAGTGGCAGTAGTGAGGAGGGGGCACTCTAGTCAAGATATGGAATCTTTTCATTATTCCAGAAAGCTACCTTGCAATCCTTTCCAGTGAACAACACCCTCTTCACCTCCACCCAACTGACTGCTGTCACCATAAATATGTTCCATGCGACTGAAAACACATTAGTGGACACATACAGTCTACACTTTTTGTGTCCTACTTTTCCACGTTTGTGAGATTCAGTTGTGTTGTTTGTATCCATATTTTGTTCCTTTTTATTTGAATTCCATTATATGAATAGACCATAATTTACCCAGTTATTACCAGTCTTTGGCTATTATGAATACACCTGCTATGAAGACACACATAAAAAGGCATCTTGTTGATGTTTGCATTTATTTGGGGTAAATATATAAGAATGGAATTGTTAATTAGTAGGATAAGCTTATGCTTATCTTTATATGAAACAGCCAGAATGGCTGTGCAATTTACTACTGCCTGACATATCTGAGGATTCCTTGTTGGGGCCCTGTAGTAACAGCCCTGGAGAGGATGGGGACAAGAGTGGACTCAAACAATCCTGGTGGGCAACCCTGGGACCTGGGATTGGCAGGCCAAACCTCTCTGTCTCTACTCCTTGGGGTCATCAGGCTGTTGAGGGTACAGGGCCTATAGGTGCCAGACTGCCTATTGTCATCCATTTGGAGATGCCCTCAGGCATTGTCCCCAGACCCAGGGAGGGCCAGGTAAAGTTCAGCTGTGCCATTATAGAACAAATGCTAGGGGATGGGGTATATGAAATACCCCAAGGGGTATTTGTCACCCTCAAATACCCACTGAGGGTAAAGTCCTGGTTCTGACTGAGGGTGACTTTAAACCCAACAGTGCCCTGGTGGTGCTGGATTTCCTTGTACAGCATGACCTGCTGGCTCTGACGATGGTGAAGGGCTATGATCAGGATCTTGTGAGTTGGGGCACAGGCCTAAACCCCATGTTCTGCCCACCCCACACCCCCACTGAGCTGGTACCTACCATGTACCAGACACTGTGAATGCCACCACTGCCACCCACCTCAGCCTGACAAGGCCCCTTGTCTATCTGTATTTATGCTCCTGTGTCAACCACAGATGACACTGGGGTATGAGAAAGAGACATGCAAGCTGTGGGCTTTTCAGCTTTTATTATAAAAAGAACATGATTCCGGCCCAGTTCTCCAAGTCATCAACTCAAAGTCTGACTTGGCCAGGGTCTCTCTGGCTGGGGGTGGGCTAGTAGACAGGTGCAGGGCCCTGCTCAGACCACTCAACATTTCATCTTCCCCTGCCCCAAGCTGAACACCAACAGATGTCTAAGTAGCTCTCGCATGTCCTCACTGGGCCTCGTTGAAGCGGGTCACCATTGTCTTGTGCAATGTTTCCTTGTAGGACTCGGTTGAGGTGACCCCGTAGGAGCTGCCTCTGGCACCTAAGCCAGAGCCCCGCACCCGAGTCTGGGCCTGTGTGAGGAAGGCAGGCTCGGTCAGGTAGGCTGGGGGCAAGGTGGGACTGCAGCAGAGAGAAATGGAGGATGGAGAAGGGATCACAGGAGACTTGCCTCAATGGGTGTCACAATGCCCTGCTTCTTTCGGCCCAGGCCACTGCCCTCTTTCCAGCCCATGGCCTGGAGCATGCGACTGCCAATGTTGTCACTTCCCAGACCATCCCGGGTGGGCTGTTCAAAGTCCCTGCAGGTGACAGTAGTATAGTGTCAGTGACTGGCCTCCTGGCCCCAGGCCCCCGACCTGGCCCTGAGCACTCACACAGAGGCTGCAGACATGCCACCATACTTCCTCCTCTTGGGTTCTGGTGGCTCAGGGATTCCATACTTCTCTCTGCGTTCAGCTGCACGGTCCCGGTACTTCATTTGCTGAAAGTTTGTGTGTGTGTGAGAGAGAATGGGGGAGCTGGTCACTAATGGCAGGATATATGGGCACAGATGGGTTGGGGGGGGGGTCCCATGGGGAGCTGGATGTGACTAAACAGGTATGAGGTCCTGCAGGCAGAACATTATAGGCATGAGCAGCCAGTGTGGAGGAACTGGGAAAAAGCCTTGTAGGGGCAGGATGTACTCAGCTAAGCAACTTGAGTACCAGTTGCCTGAGGGGATGGACACTTGACAAGGGACAGAGGGATAGAGCCTAGGAGTGGGTCACAACTTACCTCCATGTCGTTCTTCTCAAGTGCTTCTAGTTCATTTTCTGACAGGTGAGCTCGCCGGTGAATCTCAAGGTTTTGCTGCAAGAAGACAGGAGTGAAGTGGCTGGGCTGGGCTGGGTTGGGCCAGGACAAGCAGGACCAAGTTCCCTGCCAAACCTCCCTTAGTTACCTTGTGGAGCCCAGAGAGCTGCTGGTGCCGAATGAGTGCCTCCTTGCTGGGGAACTGGCGACGGCAAAGCAGACAGGCCAGCTTCTGCCAGTCAGTGAGCTTCTCTTCCCGCTCTGGGCCCCCTCGCTCCTGCTCCTCCTCACTGTCACTCTCCCCACTGTAGGCTGCCACCAACCCTCGAGGTGGGCTCTGTGGAAGGTGGAAGGGCATGGAAGGTCAGACCTGTTAAAATCAGAGACACCTCGCCCCTCTTTCTGACCTGGGCACTTACTGGGCGGTCATCACTGGCCAGTTTTGGGAGATCCATGCTGGTGTGCTGTCTTTCAGCGAGTGCTCCCTGAGATGGAGGGACACAAATTTAGGGATTCCACAGAGGGACATGATGGGGGTGAGAAGTATAGATGGGTGGCCACAACACACCTTCTTTTCCAGGATGGCGTACCCAGCATCTGCAGTGGCCGACTCCCGCCTTTCATCATCTCTCAGGGAGCTGATGGGCTGGAAGCTGTTTTTGAAGTTTTCTTTTTGCTTATTGAGACTGCGGGCCCAGCGTTCCATGTCCTTGGCAATCTAGGGGTGAGGGTCAGGTAAGGCCCTCCCACCAACTTAGAAAACTTCTAAGAGCCTTCTTAGAAACCCACCAACTCCATCCACTGCTCACTGCCCCTGCAGCAGCCCACCTGGTCCTGCCCTGCACCTCAAGCAGGTGAGCTAGGCAGTGGTAAAAGCTCCCATTTCTCTGTCATACTGTCACCAGTGTTCATCAAGCCCCTCTCCAGCTGTGCCCCTATTCTCCTAACAGGCATCTATACTATTATGTTCCCTGTGTTTTCATTTTATCATTCTAAAATGCATAGGATGGCTTTCTCTGTCTACCATATTAATTTATATCTGTGATACTTTGCCACATGCCATATTATATAGTTTCTCCCCTAGGCACACCACCATTTTTAGAATTTACCAGATCAAGTTCTTGCTTCTAAGGGCTGCACTCAGACTGTCATATTCTTTCTCTACAGATACTGAGGCTGCCTCCAACTGCCCACTACACAAAACACTGCAATACCCGTTTCCTTCCTGCTCCTTACTGGGCCTGAGAGAAGTTCTCTGAGACATATCTACATGTAGTCATGGACACACTCCCATGAGTGGTGTGAGCCCAAATGAGTATGCATGTCCACACCAGCACACACTCCCACCAGCAGTGAAGAGTTCCCACTGGGGGGACAGAAGAGCTGACAAAGCTCATGTGGATAGCACTGGTCACCTCAGGGAATTGTCTGGCCCTGCCCTGTACTAAGGAGACTGCCCTGGCTCAAGGTCATGCAGCAAAGGACAGAACTAGACCAGAAACCTGGTCTCCCTTGAGCAAAACTACTGCCCATGTACACATCCAGCCTGCACCCTATTCCCTTAGCAGTAGAGGTAACAGATGGTAGAAATGTACTCCCCAGAAGACACGGAATAGCCAGCCAGTGACTGCTGGACCTTGGTGATCACCTGTTGGGCTGTCTTAGTCTTGTGCTTTTCCTTCTTCTCTTTGCCCTCTTTGGAAGGTGCCCCTGTCTCCTTATGCCCATCGGCCGGCTGCTCCAGGGCAGGAACGTAGGTCCGCCTTTCCCCATCCCAGTACAGGTACTGCTGGCTTTGAGCATTGTAGTAATACTGGGGGGGGGGGGGGGCGGGGAGAGAAGGGGCATGAGGGAGGACTTCAAGAAGGGAAACTGCAGACCCCACCTGTTCCCTGGGCTGCCCCATCACCTGGGAGTTGGGATCATAGTAGAGGCCAGTCTGAGGATCATAGTAGTAGCCAGATGTCTCATCATACTGGTAGGTGGAGACGTCAGGAACAGCTGGGAGATGGTAAGGGGGGGTCAAACCCCTCTGTTTTGTTAAGGAACTTCCCACCGCCCATCTGCAGGCCAGGGCTACTCACGGTACTGGCTGTAGGACTCCTGGGCAGTGGGGCTGGTGGCTGGCGGCAGGGCAGAGCTGGGATGGGTGGGGCTCTGGAGCTCAGATTTGAGCACAGCAGGTGACATGATGGTGTATGACTAGTCATGGGGCCAGACAGGGGAACAGTGCTCAGTGTCTGCTGATGCCCACCATGCCCACCCCCCAGGATCTCCCTCAAGCTCCCTCACCTGGCTGTTGGCAGCAGTGCCCTGGCTGCCGCTCACCTCAGCTGTTGACTGCTGGTAGATGCCAGGAGTGGCACCAGGTTGGGAACGGGAGAAAGCCTGAAGTGACATAGAATCTGCTCCGGGCTCTAGGGAGGCCTCGGCACCTGGAAAGAAGGACAGGGAGAATGCCTGTGAGTGGTGGGGCCCAGTACCCTATGCCGGCTGGCCCCCACATGGGATTGAGGGGGGATGCTGGGTGCTCACCTGCTCCGGCTGGGTCCCCTTTGGTTCCAGTGATGCCAGGGCCCTTGGTGCCCTTGAGGTAGCCATGGGCATAAAGGGAGGACTCTGTGCCCTGGCTGCTGCCATAGCCCTCATCCTGCTGGTAATAGCTGTAGTCGACTGATGGCTCCTCGGCGGTGGCCCAGGCACTCTCCCCACCCTGGGAGGCCTGAGGGGTGGGAGGGGTTCATTAGCAGAGGAGGGGACACAGGAGGAGGGTAACCTGCTAAGAGTCAGCTGCCCAGAGGTGAGGCTAGTGTCTGACAACAGAAAGCAAGCAGCCCTCAGACAAGCAAGACGAGAGGGCTGCCTCGCCATAGCAAAACAGGGCAGCAGCAAAAACAAGACAGAACAAAGATGCATGCCAAAACGCTCCCAGGGCTGACACTGGTACATTTCTTATGTGGAACATGTGCTGGGCATCAGACTAAGAGAAATAGCATTCTCCCCTTCTTTAGTCTAATTTCCCAATTTTCTTTCAGCCACTTATATATTCCTTTTTATTAAAGAAGTTGTAGTTAATTCAGGATGATAAAATAACCACCAAACAGGAGAGAAAGCCAGCCACAATGGCTTTTAAAATGAAAGCCTGGAAGGTGACCAGGAAGGGAGCAAGGTCCCCAAGAGCCCACAGCAGCCACTGTGAGAGGGTTTTGGGTCCACGGGAAGCCAAAATTGCAGGCCAGTCCTCCTGTTCACAGAGAGGGTGCAAGAGGGTTGAGGTGGCTCAGGTATCAAGATGCTGAGGCGGAGAAGAGTCTTTGAGTACCTGTGAGATCGCCCACTGGGCCGCAGCAATGGCAGTGCTGGCCACAGAGGCAGCATTGATGCGGCTGCCTTCGTTGGAGGCCATGTCCCTGGGGAGGATGTCAGAGACTGGGAGTGAGATGGGGGCCCCCAGCTGGGGGACAAGCTGGGAAGGGACTCAGGTGGGGCCCTGACCTCTTAGAACCCTTGGCAAACTCAACGTTGATGGTCTTGCCATCGATGGTGAGCGGCGGGTGCAAGGCCTGCAGGATCTGTAGCAGCTGGGCTGCTTCCTGGGGGAGGAGGGGAGGCAGGGGCAGAAGGGTCAGGCCCGGGGAGGTCCCCGGCTCCATTGCCCCATTGCCAGGCGTGGGGCCGCGGTGGGAGCTAGGGTCAGGGTCCCTCCTCCCCACCCTGGGGGCCGGGACCCTGGCTGCCCGGCCCCCCCTGTGCCGCCCTCACCACGATGGTGGAGAGCTGGATGAAGGCGAAGCCACGGTTCAGTTGGGTCTGCTTGTCCTTAATGACGCGAACATTGGAGGAGGACAGCACTGCATAGGGTGCCAGGGCCCCCAGGATGGAGTCCATGGTGCTGTGTGGGTTCAGGTTGCGCAAAATGATGGCTGCAGGAAGGGGCCCAGCATTAGGGGGCATTGGTGATACTCTGCTCCAGCCCTGCCCTCTGGTGGCTCCCCACTGCTCCCTCTCCTCTGGCCTCTACATCTTTGCACCTGCTTCTTCCTTCTGCACAAACTCTGCTTGTCAATTCCAAGTCCCAGCTCAGTCGTTCACCTGCCAAGAACTTCCCAATACACCCCCAAAGTCAAGTCTGGTCATGCTCTTCCCTTGCTGTCCCTGTATCACCTGCCTATCCCCCTACTCGTCAGAGACCCCTGGAAGGACTAAATCCTGGTCACCATCATCTGTCTGGCCTTGGAGAGCCCAGTCCAGACATCCTAGGGCAGGGAACAAGAAGGAATGAACAACTGACTCACTGTCATTGGCATTCTCTGAGCTTGGCTCTGATCCCTGTGACAGGGATTGGGAGGCCAGCACTCCCTGGGCCTGGTAGGGCTGTGGCAAGGGGAGCAGGCCCTGGCTCAGCTCCCGTCCACCCAGTGGCAGCGTCTGCTGATCCAGCCTTGTGCCCAGGGGCAGCTTCTGCTCTGCCTCTGTCAGGGAAGGCAGAAGATAGAATAGTGACAAAGGGGAGGCTCCAGGGTTGGTCACCCTCCTCCCAGAGCACTGGCCCCTCCCCCTTCTCCCCCCTCCCACCAATGTCCTGGGGCAGAGAGGAGGCATGAGGGCCTCACCTGACTTGGGCACACCACATTTGAAGCACTTCTCGCGGCGTTTGAAGTTCTGGACGCCACACTGTGAGGCACAGGCCAGGTCATCAGAAGGGGTGGGGCTTTCCATTATGCCCTCCAAACAAGGATCCAGAGATCCCCCAAGGAACCCCATCACGTCCCAGGGAAGGGAGGTCCCAGAATCAGGGGAGGCGGGGGCTCTGGCTGTCATTCTTAGGCTTGTGAAATTCCCCTTTATATGGTCTCAAATTTGTCCTCAGCGCCACCCCCTCATCTCAGGAATCAACAACTTCCCTACCCATTAAACTGCTGGCTCCTCTGAGGTACTCCCTTTAGTAGGTTCCTCTTCCCAAAACTTGCTTCCCTCTTCAGAAATAAACCTCCAATGTTTCTATCCCTAAATGCCAGGAGTCCCTATCTTGCCAGATTTCCACCTCTCCTTTATCTCAAGGGCTAGATTGGATCCTGCTGCTCTCAAGAAATTTGCCTCTGGAGACCCCCCCACCAGCTTCCACATTTCCCTCTGTTCCAGCGTCAGGTACTGAACACTGCTCCTATGCCAGGCTCTGCTCCGCATGGCCTACCACCAGCAGAGAGGGGCAGGCTAGTCTGTGGGTATGGTCACCAAATGGGCTTGGGGAAGGCAGTGGGTGAAGAGGGCCACTGCTCACTCAGCTTGGGAAAGTCAGCAGGGATGTTTGATCTGGGAGACCCAGAAGTTTGGTTTGGTGTGGTTTTGCTGGGAAATGACTGCTAACCCAGGAAACAAGAAGTTTTCTAGAGCTGGTGTTGGAGGGTGAGCAGAGAGGCAAAAGCTGAGACTAGAGAGGAAAGGTGATACTAGGTTATGGAGGATGGTCCCACTTAAGCTCAGAGTTGTGGGAGAAGGGACATGGTCAGAGGTGGTTCTGAGGAATGTTACGGGTGAGAGGGTGGGAGAAAGAGGCAAGAGGCCAGCATACGAGAGGATCTGTGGTGACTACCTGGGGAAGGGGGTGAGGAACTGCCTGTATAATGGGAATGGCAAGGGAGGGTATTTCTATAATGGAATCGAGAGGACCTGGTGACCAACAGGATGTGCAGGGTAAAGAAGGGGAAAGTAGAGAATTCCCTGGTCTCAAGGAGTATCTGAAAATATAGGAAATAGAGAAGGGATAGAGTTCCACTGTCACTTTGTCCCTACCTTTCCAGAGACAGTGAATACCTGTCTTCTTATATTACTTTTTTTTTTTTTTTAAGAAGCAGGCCCCAACTCCATTACTAGGCAGATTTCTTCTTGGGGAAAAGGGTCAGGGCCTCTGCAAGCCCTCAATCCTCCCCTAGGTCTAAGGACTGCCACCCAGCTGTGGAAGGTGAGGCTGGCCCAGGGAAGACCTGAACCCACGGGCCCTGCAATCAGGAGCAAGTCACGGCTCAAGGCTCACCCATAGTCCACCTCTCTTGAACCTCTCAGCTTTCTCTTTGGGAATATGACTGCAAAAGCCTACAGCTTGTATCCTCAGCCTCAGGTGGACATGGCTTTGTCAAAATGGCCTTCGAGTTTGGGTCACCTGCCATAGGCTCTCAGAACACCCTGTGCTTTCCTTCAGAGTAGAGCTAACATTATATGGTACTGTTGACCAGATGTTCCAAGTGTCAACTTCTCATCACTATTATTTTAATGAAAGTGAGGCAGAGAAAGGTTAAGGGCCCTGTTCAAAATCGAGGTAGACCTGGGAGAGTCTAATTTCAGCCAGTGTGACTCTGAGGTCCATATTTTACATACCACATTATGCCTCCACTGTCACTAGTTAATAATTTATATAAATATTAATTGACAATCTATTGGGACTTCAGGCAAGATCATGCTTCATGAGGGCAGAGCCTGGTACCAAGTAAGAGCTTAGTACACATTGGTGGGTAGGTGGGTGGCAAGGAACTGTGGCTATGTAAGCTGAGCTAGTCCTCCATGCCACCTCAGAGGTCCCAGGGAGACAGGTCGCTACCACTGGTGCTGGTGCTGTTTCAGTCCATGGCAACTGCTGCCCACCACCCCTGTACCTTATTACACAGCCAGTCCTCATTGATCTTAGGCTTGGGGTCGCTGTAGTGCATGGACACCTTCTGGCCCAGGATATTGAGGGAGTGCTGTGGGAAAAACCAGAGCTGAGTGAGGCTCAAGCAGCAGTGCCCCACACACCGTTTCAGCACAGGAGAAGAGAGTGAGCGAGCCCTTCAGCTGGATGGATGAGGGACAGGGAACGGAGGGAGGTTGGAGAACGGACGAGGGAAAAAGGAAGGGAAGGAGGGAGGGAAAGCGCCGCAGCCCTCTGGCACAGGTGTTTGCTGCCTTTTCAGGGCGCACGCGCACACACACATTAATACGCCACCAGGCACACAGTGCTCGGCTGACCGACGCTTGCCGGACAATGGGGAAAGCCCCCCACTCAGCCATGACACTGCCAGGCCACACCCAGGGCCAGCACTACACAGGCTACACTTGGGATAAGGGGGGACGGGAGGGGAGGGAGAGAAGGGGTGAGAAAGAGAGAGAGAGTGCACACGCGCTAGTGCTGGAGAAGGGGAAAAAGAAAGAGCCATATTGAAAAGATGGAAGTTCCTGCTGGGAAGCTGTGTTCCCGTGGCTGGGTGGGTCCTGGGCTCACAGCACTAGCCTATGGAGCAGCAGAGTTGGTCCCAGGGCTGGCCCTGCTGAGCCCCCTTCCAGCACACCTGCCCCACCTCCCCTGATGCTTCCCTTCAGTGCCGCACACCAGCGAGCCAGGCTCTGGGTGGGCAAGCAGAGCAGATCATTGGGTCTCTGAAGGTCCCAAAGCTGCTGGGTTGGGAGCCCATGCCACATTGAGGGAGCAGGCTCCCTTCCTTTCTTGGCAGCATGGCTCCTTGCTGAGAGGGCAGGACTGCCCCAAGCACGGTGGGGCAAGTGGTGACTCCTGTGGTGGGTAGGTGCAGTGGGAGGAATGGGACAACCAGGTACTGGTGAATGAAACTATCACACTTGATTGGTACTTTAGATCAACAGAGCAGTGCTGGCCTCTTGCGTGGGAATCAAAGGACTGAACTCACATGTGGGGAGAGCTGGCAAAACAGGACTTGCTAGTTAGTGTGCCAGTAGCTAAGTTCCCCCACCGTGGCTGGATACAGGGGTGCCTGAGACCGGAATGAAGTGCTGGCTCTGCCTAACCCCAGAGCAGGGCAGTCCCCCTGGGAGTGGGAGCCTAGGTGGAAGACCCTCCCTGGTAGCTCTTTCACTGAAAGCTCAGCCAGGAGAGGTGAAGGGACAGAGCCAGTACCCGGTGGGGGAAGGGCAAGTGGCGAGCATGGGCTATTGATGGGCAGCCCAGTGGGTAGTGAGAGATGGGAACGGGAGATATTGAGGGTCAGGAAGGGGGAGAGAGAGGGGGTGGGGGGGATAGGACACAGGGCCACAGGGCAGGGAACTGTGTCCATAAGAATCAGGCGATGGGGAGCGCTCGATTACAAAGTAGTATTTGTTTGGGGGGGGGTTCAAGTGCGGCAAAGCAACCTGATTGGCTTCCATCCATCGTGTAGCGTCCTGCAAGTGACTAAACTCGACGAAGGCGAAGCCCCGGCTCTGACCTGGAGACAGCATTCAGATACAGACGCAGTGGGTTAGTCAACAGCTTTGGACACACGGTGTTCCTGGGGGCGGGACCCGAGGGGAGAGGATGGGGCAGAGAGGGAAGAGGGGGAGAGGAGAAAGGAAGAGAAAGTAGCAATCAGAGAGAAAGACCATGGGGTGGGAGGCAAGGTAGATGTCCAGGAGGGGCAGGAAAGAGGGTAGGAGGAAAACAGAACTAGAGAGAGGTAGATGGGTGGGGAAAGATACATACACACGCCAGCTGGGAAGACAGAGACAGAGAGGAGCTGGGAGGAAAAGGGTACAAGTAGAGGTCTGTCTCCAGAGAAGGAAGGAGGGCAGATGGGCAGGCTGCTGGCTCCACATGGGCCAGAATAAATAACTGAAGGGTGGGGCCCAGCACAAGGCCAGGGGAGCCCAGGAGGGGCCCTATAACAGTTGTTAATCCAAGGAACAAAAGAAAAGGTGGGCAGGGATACTCAGTGAGGCTAGGAAGGCTCCAGGCCCATCAGGAACCTGGGGAGTTAGGGACATTATGTCATCTTAGCCTTACCAAAGTGCATGGAAGGTGGGCCTCATAAGAGAGCCACCTCAAGGCCAAGCTGGGAAAAGTAGAGCCACCCATGGTCCAGGTTCTCCTAGACAGGAGAACGGGGGCCAGGATCGGCCAGACGGACCTTAACAAATCAGTGGGTGTCTGAGAGAAGTGCCCAGGGCCACAGAGGAGGCTGCACATGGGGCACCACTGTGGGTAGACAGGCCAGAATCTTGGCAGCATGTGGTTTGGCTGGGGTGAAGCACAGGAAGACCTGTATGCTACCAAGAGAGGTTCTGGGCCTGGCCAGGGCTAGGAAAGGGACCTAGGGCTTGAGGATGCAGGAAGCAGCTCTACCTTTGAAGGTGTACACACAGAGAGGGCTTAGACATGGTGGGGCTAGGGGGTACATGCTTGATTTCCAAAAGAACCATTAGGATGCACAGAAGGATGGAATGGTATGATGTGTGTGTGTGTGTGGGAGAGAGATAGAGAGAGATAGAGAGAGATACGGAGGTGTGGGGAGGAGAGAGACTGAGATGGAGAGAGAAGCCCAGGCAGAATAAGGCCCCACTGTATCTGCCTTGGGGAGCCTGGGCCAGAAATCCTGTAGAGATAGCTCCCCCCAAACCCCCTACTACCCTCAGGCCAGCTCCAAGCAGCCTACAAGAGGAAGGGAGGGGACAAGTGAGGCCAGAAGTCCTGGCTGCTCCTTGGGATGAGACCCACCCCCTGCCTCCCCTCTTGGGCTATATGGGTGGAGCTGTGCCAGACCTACTTTCTGGTCAGAGGCTGTTATCAGAAAAATGTAGGGGGAGAGTGAGGGCAGGGGAAGGAGGAGTAAGGAGAGGGAAGGGAGTACCTTGGTAGGGGGTTACCATCTCAGACACTTAGAGTCCCAGAGAGGAGGTTCCCTGGAGCCTGGCCCCGGCCCTGCCCCTCGAGAACACACAGCTCAGCTCAGAGCTGCACCTCCTCCCCAAGAGCCCCTCGAAAAAGGTTGCTGGCCAGAGCTGTGAGGAGAGTGGGATGAGGGGGAGAAGAACAGGGGTACCCCAAGCTGCCCATTCCCAGCTCTGGCAGGAAGGCAGGGTAGGGAGGGTACGGAGGAGGCAGAGGCAGGAGGAAGACTTGGTGGAGGCTGGCCAGCGGAAGGGGAGGCACTGGGAACGAAAGCTCACCTGAGGATTTGTTCCGCATCAGCCGGACTTCCCGTGCTTGGACACCATGGGACTGCAGCTGGCCACGGATCTGTATGGGGAGATACAGTTTGGGGCAGGCTCAGCACAAGGTGACTGCTGGGTAGTTGAGGCCAGCTGGAGGCCTTCAGGACCCCGAGGAGCCATCGGTGATGTACACACACCATCTCCTCTTTCTCTCTCTCAGGGCTTTTCCCCAACTGACCAGAGCCCCAGACCCACACCAATACCCAGTCTCAGCTTTCGGGCCCAGACTTGCAGAGTGAGACAAATGAAGAAAGGGGCATGGTGCAAAGTGAAGCATGGCAGCATGATGACCCCTGGGGGTAGAGAACAATAAGAGAGCAAGTGAGCCTACAAATCAAGAATGGTGGGCAGGAGCAGTCTGACAACAGGCTTGGTGCAGCCACAAAGCAAGGAAAGTTGGGATGCAATTCTGACCCTTTGCAAAGGGGCTGCCCTCTGCTTGCATCAAAAGAGACCTATGACACAGATACAAAACTGGGAAGGACTGGTGTCTGAGCAAACCCAAATCGTGTGTCCTAGAACCTGAGTAGAGCAGTAACTTGGAGCAAAGACAACATCGCATGGTTGTGAGATTTGGAAAGCTTCTTGGATGAAGTAAGCCAGAGGGAAGCTGCAGATGCAATTTGGTATTTAAACCAGGTAGGCAGGGTCTCTAGGCCAATGGTGCCTGTTGCAAAAGACTGGGAGTGTGTGCTGGGCATTCTCTGGCAGCACTCTTAACGCCTGTGGGCCTCAGTTTCTTATCAGGTTAACTAGCAGACAGGAGATTAAACCTGTACACAAACACAAACATGTACACACAAGAGGATGAAAAAGAAAGGCACATGAGGAGATTATCTGGACCACAAACACTGAGGAAGGACTCAGGAAACAGCAAGAATTTGGGCTCTGGGCCGGGCTGTCCAGTTTCAGACCCCAACTTTGCTCTGCCACTCACTGCCTGTGAGACCTGGGACAAGTCACTTCACTGCTGGGGACCTGGCTCCCTCATCCATAGGATGGAAATTAAAAGAGTACCTTCCCTGAGGGGTGGCTGTAAGGATTGAATAAGACCTGGTGTATGGCCCAACCTGTGATAAATCCTCAAGAAATGTCAGCAGCTCAGCTACTGTCTGACCCAGCACAAAATAGGTGACTCAGACTTGAGGGCAGCCGGCAGATTTCATAGGAGAACTGAGCAGAGAATTCACAGGGAAGGGAGTTGGCAGGACGGAGGAGGAGAATCAAGAAGGCTATTCTAGTGGCCCTCTTGGGGTTTTACTGGGGCTCCTTAGGGGGAGTCTGTAGGAGAAGAAAATAGGAGAAAAGGGAGAAAGATAGAAGGGAACACCATGAAAGAAAACAGCATGAAGAGACTGTTAGCGGCAGTAAAGGAAGTCAAAGAAAAACACAAGGCTTTGTGGCCAGGCCACTGAGGAGATCTGATACAGGTGAGAAAAGGGGGGGGTGGGGGCGGTGAGAATAAAACCTCAGAGAAAACTCATGGGAACCCTCTCTAGCCACATCATCTCTGCCACCAGCAATACCCAGCATTGGGCTTGGCCATGGTCTGGCCCTAGAACAACATATGCAGAATGGATGAAGGACCAGTGGACCGTGTAGAAGGAATGCTGTTCCCTCCCATACCCACCATCAGCAGCCCCTTGGGCAAGCCAACCTATCCGACACTCCTCCCTGCAGACCAGGAGACAAGGCCTGCCCAGAGAACAGATCAGTGCTAGGAGACAGGAGCTGGTAGGGAGAAGGGATGAAAGATGCTGAGGTCGGGGGGTGAGGGAGAAGTTGAGGGCCCTGGAGGAGACCCAGCCTGGCCTCTGCTCTGCCACCTGCCCAGGGCCATGGGGGGCACGTACGTCATCCTCAGTGGCTGCCTGTGGCAGCATCCTCAGCATGACGATGTTACTGGCCTTCTCCTCCTCCTCCTCCTCATCCTCCTCCTCCTCCTCCTCCTCCTCCCCTTGCTCCGTGCGATAGTCCTGGTCCCGATAGTCGCCGTCTCGGGGGAAGCCTGGCGGGCCGGTGGGGCTGTGCCTGTGCCTCCGCCGCCGCCTACGCTGAGTCTCAGAGCCTGGGGAGGCCTCGTAGGAATCCTGGCCAACAGAATGAGATGAGAGACACCAGACAGGCAGTCAGTCTGGGGTGGGCCTAGGGGTTGGCCACTGGCTCTGAGGCAGGCAGGCTCTGAAAGCCAGGGGTGGGCGGGCTCTGGCTAAAGGCTCAGGGCAGGCAGGGTTGGTAAGGCCTGTACTGCAACCCTTCTGGGGCAGAAAATTCTCCCTGGGATTATTGTGGGGGCTGCCTTTGTGGGGAGTGGGGAGAAGCGGGTAGCAGTGTTGGTGTGGGGGAGGAACTCACAGACAGGTGGCCAGACACTGCTTAAATCTCCTTGAGAAGAGACGGTCCGAGGTGGGCACACTAACCCTCGCCCTCTGTGTCTCCCCCCTCCTCCCTAGCCAGCTCAGCTAGTACATGCACAATTGTTCCTTGTGCCACAAAAGGCCACACATCACTTGTGATTCCTAGCCTGGGCATGGGCCCTGCAACCAAGTTGTGGGTACAGGAATAGCTGAAGATCTCAGCCAGAGCTAGCCAGCAGAGACTGGCAAATGTGCAAGGCCACAGCACTGCCTCCTGGTCCCTGATCCTCTCTGCCTGGCCAGTCCATCATCACCAGACTCCCTCTTAACAGGGCGTGGTCACTGGCTTCCTGAGTGTTGCCCAACCCATCTTGCCAGGACTAAGCAGGCCAGGCCTGGGTCCACACCCCTCCCACCCTCAGTGGGGAACAGATAATTCAGTGCTCCACTCCTGTTCTTCCCAACCCAGCTAACACTGGGGAAGCTTGGCTACTTACCACAGGGGTTTCTGCATTGGACCCCTCCCAAAGGGAGGCTAGCAACCCATATTCTGCCCCTCCAGAGCTGAGATTGCAAGAGTACCCTTCCCATCCTGCCAAATAAGAGAGTTGTCTGCTTGCTTTGACCAGGGCCCCAACTGCCCCTTCTAACTGGGGTATCCCTAAGGCAAAGGCTGCTTGTTCTCCTCAGCTGGGTGCTCCCTGATGGTGTGTATCATGCCTCCCTCCTTAGGCCAGGGCCAACTACCCAACATGGGGTGTGGAGGAGAGGTCTCAGGGGTCTTTCCCTTCTGTCTAAGGGCTCTGCCACCATCAGGAATGCACACAGCTGGTCTCCCAGAGCTGCTTTGCTTGGTGATAACCAATTTCCTAGTTGCCCCCCCAACCTTAGACACTGAGTGCCACTTAATAGGCTGTTTAAGAAACCCTTACTGGCTGGTAGCAGACAGTATAGGGCTTGTAGTAAACTATGGACCCAAACTGAATACTGGGGGGAAAGGGAGAGAGGTGGTAGTTAAGGGCCCTCAGAAGTACAGAGCCAAGCATATGAAGTCAGGGAGACCCAACTTGGGAGAGGAGCCCACAGAGGGGGAATGGGGACAGACTCTCCAGGTGAGGCAAAGCCACTGAGCACAGTCCAAAGGCACGGGAGCTGAGAGCTACCTGCAGCCAGATAGAGGCCCTGCAGGAGCTTCCCTCCCCACCCTGCCCCCGCCCCAAGGCCTGATTGATCCTCTTGCCCTCACCTCTGCACTCTGCTCCTCAGATGAATCGTCATAGTCGTGCTTGCCCTCCTGACTGCCATACTCTCGGGGGTATGACCGGTAGTCCATGTCCCGGTAGTCGTGATCCCGGCTGCGGTTCTCCCCACTGTCATCTTGGGAACGGTCGGTGGCTCCATAGCGGCCAGTCCTGTCCCCACGACCACCTCTGGGGGAACAAGGATGTGAGGGATCAGAGGGCAGTCCTTTCTGAAATGGGCAATAGGTGAGGCTGACCCCTACCCACTCACTCTTTCTAGACCCTCAGTCCCAACCACCGACAGGGGTCCCTAAATTGTGACCCTGTGGGTTATGCAAGCTCCCAATTCTCATAGATCCAATCCACTTCTCTCCTTCCCTCCCTGACCTCCCCAGTCCATGCTGTCATCATTCACTGAGCCCTTGGGTATAGACTCCTGACCTCCACTCAGGAATCCCCCAGTTCATCCTCTACACCCCAAATGTGAGTGCTCTATAAGGAAAAGCCCACTCAGCCCAACTATATCACTCCCTTCACTGGCTCTCTCTTCTTCTTAGAAGAAAACACTGAAATGCTCGCCAAGATCTTACAAGGTCTGCAGGGTCCTGTGGGCCAAGGTCCCTGCTGACCTCTCTCCACCTCATCGTGCCCTGTGCCACCTTGCCCCTGTGTTTCAGTCACCTTGCTAAAACTAGCAGCTGTTTTGTTAAAATTTTTCCTACTGCAATAACTGTAAAGTGATAAATGCAAAGTTGATTTAATATGCATTTCTTTGGTGATTTAAAAAACTACTGGACTGAATTCTGGAAAATGAAGGAACCATACCCATTTGGTTTAATGCCCTAGTCCCCAAAACTTAGCCTAGTTTCCTAGTATTCAGTAGGTAAACCATAATTATTTTTTTGATAAAATAAAGATTAAAAAAGTATTCTATAAGCAACTAATACATGTTTACTTAAAACAAGGAAAAACAGACACCATATAGACTACTATAGCAGGAGCCCAATCCTGGTCAGGAACAACACTAGCAAGTCTATTATTAGTATCATTATTAACATTATTCTAAGATATTAGCTAAAACAACTAAACAAAGGAATGAAGAGACTAAAAGCTGTAAAGGAAAAGGTAAAATCACCATTATTTATAAATGATATCAAGAAATGCTTGCAAAGAGAATCAACTGAAAAATGATTACAAATAATAAATCTTTAATGATGCTAGGTACAAAATTAATATGCCAAAATAAATACTTTGTCTGGATTCAGAGAGTCACTGTTTAGATCCCAAATATAACTGCATTGCGAAGATTACCTAGACACGTGCAAGATCTTCACACATATAAACTTCACACATATAAACCAGGATACATTTGAAATGGGTCAATGATTTAAATAGAAGAAATGAAACATTAAAAATAGAATAAAAAATAGGGTGAATTCCTTCATAATCTTGAAATGGGGAAAACTATAACCCAAATCCAACAGCCATGGAAAAGATAATTAAATCCAACTATAGAAAACCAAAACACATCTGCTTGGAAAAAAACAAAAACCACCATACGCCAAGTCAAGACAAACAATACACTGGGAAAAATACAAAAGGAAATAGAAAAGGAACAGAATTCATAGTAGAGAAATACAAATTATTTCTATTTGAAAAGATGCTCTATCTGAGTCATAATGAAAGATGAAAATTAAAACTACACTGGATAGGCCATTTAAAAAATAAACATTTAAAATTTATTTTTGTGTACTTTTCTAAATCATTGTTACTGTAGTAAAATACACAGAACAATCATTAAAAGTTTTTTCCAATTTATTGATTTGCAAGAGAGGGGAGAGGGAGAGAGTCGGAGAGGGTGGGAGAAGGAGGGAGAGGGGGAGAGAGGAAGAGAGAAGGAGAGAGAGAGGGGGAGAAGGGGGGTGTCGCGGGGGTGGGGAAGAGATGAAACTATTGTTCCACCTATCCATGCATTCACTGATTAACTCCTGTACAGACCAGGGATCAAACCCACAACCTGGGTGCATCGGGACAGCACTCCAACCAACTGAACAACCCAGCCAGGGCTCATTTTCATCATTTTTAAAAAAAGATTTTATTTATTTATTTATTTTAGAGAGAGGAGAAGGAGAGAGGGAGAGAAACATCAATGTGCAGCTGCCTCTCACACATCCCCCACTGGGGACCTAGCCTGCAACCCAGGCACGTGCCCCAACTGGGAATCAAACCAGCAATCCCTTGGTTCACGGCCCACGCTCAATCCACTGAGCTACACCAGCCAGGCTCTTTTTCATCATTTTTAAGTCTTCAATTCAGTGGCACAAAGTACACTTACAACACTATGTACCCAGCACCACTACTTCCAGAACCTTTTCATTATCCCAAACACAGACTCCATACTCATTGAACAATAAGGCCCTATTCCACAACCTCTATTCTACTTTCTGTCTTATTGATTTGCCTATTCTAGGTACCTCTTTTAAAGCAATCTTATACGTCCCTTTGGGTCTGACTTATTTCACTTGGCATAATGATTTCAAGGTTCATCAATGTTGTAAAGTGTATCAAAATTTCATTCCTTTCTATGGCTGAATATGTATGTATGGTATGGTATACACCACATTTTGTTTATCCATTCATCTGTTAATGGACACCTGGGCTGTTTCCACCTACTGGTTGTTTTGGTTATCATGACTAATGCTGCTATGAACACTGGTGTACAAGTATCTGTTTGAGTCCTTGCTTTCAATTCTTTTGGCATATACCCAGGAGTGGAATTGCTGGATCATATGGTAATTCTATATGTAATTTTTTGAGGAACTGCCAAACTGTGTTCCACAGTGGCTGTACCATTTTACATTCCCACCAGCAATGCACAAAAGTTCCAATTTCTCTACATCCTCACCAACAATTGTCATTTTGCACCTTTTCATGTGCTTATTGGTCATTTGTATATATTCCTTGGAGAAATGTCTATGCAAGTCTTTGTCTGTTTTTGAATTGCAGTTTTCTGTTGCTATTGTAGAAGTTCTTTATATATTCTAGGTGTTAATCCTTTACCAGATATGTGATTTGCAAATATGTTCTCACTTATGTGGATTGTCTTTTCACTCTTTTGCATAGTATCCTTCGATGTTTCTGAAAGATTCTAATCTTAATGAAGTCGAACTTATTTTGAAATAATTTCAGATGTACAGAAAAGTTCAAACTTAATAGAATTCTAGTATACCTTTCACCCAGCTTCCTCTAATGTTAGTAGAAGAACTACAGGGTATAAAACTAAGAAGTTAACTAAGCCAGGAATTTTCATCTCATGGCACACATACACTAATTACTAAAATTCTGCAGCACACTAAAAAGTGTATTTTTGCCAACCTGACAAAAATGAGTATAATTTTGATTCATTCACTTCAGATGGCTATCGTTGTGTTGGCTGTTGTCATGTTTTATTAGAATCTAAGGGAAAAGAGGTCAGTGCCCCTAACTGGATAGTCAGGTACTGCATGTTTTAAAAATTCTTATGGCACAGTGGTTGAAAAATCATTGAACCAATGTATACACTATATTAGAAAATTTCACCAGTATTTCCACTACTATTCTCTTTCCGTTCCAAGATCAAATCGAAGCTGTTGTATTATATTTAGTCATCATGCCTCTGTAGGTTCCTCTTGCCTATGTAAGTTTTTGGTCTTGCCTTGTGCATGTATGTGTTTTTATTTTTTTAAAGATTTTTATTTTATTTTTTAGAGAGGGGAAGGGAGAAAGAGAGGGAAAGAAACATCAGTTTGTGGTTGCCTCTCACATGCCCCCCACTGGTGACCTGGCCAGCAACCCAGGCATCTGCCCCGACTGCGAATCAAACCAGCGACCCCTTGATTCACAGGCCGGCACTCAACCACTGAGCCACACCAGCCAGGGCTGTGTGTGTGTTTTTAATGACCATATCAGTTTTCAAGAGTACTGGTTAGGTATTTTATAGAATGTACCTCAACTTGGGTTTGTCTGATATGTTGATGGAGGTTACAGTGTTCTGGAGAGAACATAGCAGATATGAGCTGCCCTTCTGGATTGTATTGTATCAGGGGGTACATGATATCAACATGACTTATCACTGGGGATATTGACCTTGATCATCTAGTTATGGGGGGAGGGTCTGTCAGGTTTCTTTGCTGTCAATTTTCTCTTTTTCCCTTTCTACCCTAGATTCTTCAGAAGTGAGTCACTAAGACCAGATCAGCCCACACTCAAAGAGGAGAGGAATTAAGCTCTACCTCCTAGAGCAATGAGTATCTACGTGTATTATTTGGAATTCTTCTGCAAGGAAGGTTAGGGATGGTATATTTTTAACTTAACAGATCTGCAAAAGTCCAAATGTTTGACAACAAACTATTGGCAAGGCTGTATGGGGAATATGCACGCTGATGTTGCTGGTAGGAGTGAAAATGGAACGGTCCCTATGGAGGGGAATTTGGCAATAGCTGGCAAACTAAAAATCTATATACTCTCTGACCAACAGTTCTTCTAGGATTTTAATGGACTGATATGCTTGCACATGTACAGAAACATTATTCACTGCAGCACTGTTTATAATAGCAAAGGACAAGAAACAACTTAGAAGGGTCAGAAAAATTCTCTTTAAAGCAAAGACTAATGAGGGAGAGAGAAGCCCCACCAAACACTAACACATATTATAAATATAAAGGTGGGACAATTAAAAACATGAATGGACAGGTCAGCAAAACCAAATAGTCCATAGTACAAAAACACAATGGAGATTTAAAATAAACCAAAGGTTGCATTTCAAATAAACTCGGGTGGGGGAGCAGGGAGGGGAATGGATTAGTCAGTAAATACTACTTGTGATAACTGGCCCAGGGATAGGCAAACTATAGCCAGTGGGCCAAATCCAGTCACCTAAATAAAATTTTCTTTAACACACGTACACAATATTTACATATTATGGCTGACAGCAGGTGAGTAGCTATGACAAAGACCATGTGGTCTACAATACCAAAAATATTTACTATCTGGTCCTTCACAGCAAAAGTTTTTTGACCTTTGAGAAAAATGAAGTTGTTTATCTACCTCACTTCTTACGCTAACTAAATTCTAAATGGATCAAAAATTTAAATTCTTGAATAGAAAACAAAAAAAAAATTAGAAAGAAAACACAAGAAAAAAAATGATCACCTCAAGAATGGGAAAAGGCTTTCTAAGCAAGACAAAAACCCAGAAGTCATAAAATAAAAAAGAAAACTGATAAATCTGACTTTGTAAAAATTTTAAAATATCTGGAATATAAAAGATACCACAAGTATGTGATAAAGCAAGTAGGGTAAAATGTTAATGGTAGAATCCAGTGGATGGATACAGAGGTGTTCACTGTAAAACACTTTCAACTTTGCTGTATGCTTGAAATTTCATAAGTCTGAAATAACCATAAAGCTAAAAGATAAGTAATAAATAGGGAAAATAAAGTGTTTCATTCATTTATTCATTCAACATGTATTAATATAACAACTGCTATGTGTCAGGCACTGTTCTAGGCTCTGGGGATACTGCTGTGAATGAAATGAAGTCCCTGTCTTTGTGAGCCTGGCTTGGAACACAAATCATTCCCTTATGGTAAATGCCTCAATATGAAGTGGCTGCTATGAGTATTGTTAAGGTTTTTGATATGAACAATGTTGTTTTTATAAATGCTTACTAGAGGTACCCCTCAATATTTGAACTCTAGTCATTAGAATTTAAGAACTAAACAAATTTGAATAAATGTTCAGATGAAATCCTGAACTCTCTGATACTCAGCATCTAAAACCAAATAAATCTGATTATTAAACTCTTACTATCTAAATCCAGAAAAGGAACAGATTTAGATAGTAAGGGATACTTTACATTGGCCACAGAGCACTCTGACTAATCACTGTTCAAAGGCAGACACGGTTCATAATACACCTCTAAGAAGCTGGACTGAATTATAATATATGAAGAGCTCCACAAAATGAGTAGAAAATGCCAAAATTGGCAGAAGTAGACAGAATGATAATCAAAAACTCAGGCCCCTTTAAAGGTAAGTTTTACCAAGTTTTCAAGGGACAGAGAACTCTTATATAAGTTCCTCCAAAAGAGAAATAACAAAAGTTGCTGAATTCATGTCATGAGGCTACTTCGATTCAATGCCAGATAAATAGAAAAGGATACTATATGACCACTTCACTGATGGATACAGATGCAAATATCCTAAATACAGTATCTAATAAAGTGTGAATGTTTTAAAATATATATGTAACATTGCCCTGGCTGGTGTAGCTCAGTGGATTGAGCAGTTCAATTTCCTGTCAGGGCACATGCTTGGGTTGCAGGTCAGGTGCCCCAGTAGGGGGTGTGCAAGAGGCAATCACACATTGATGTTTCTTTCCTTCTTTCTCCTTCCCTTCCCCCTCTCTAAAGAAATAAGTACTCTTTTTAAAAAACTTACACTTAAACAATATATATGTAACATTGCTTAAATAATTCTTCTGCCAAAAATTCATGAGTAAACATTAGAAAAAAACAAACTGAGAAACATCTGCAAAGTAACTGACCTGTACTTTTTAAAATTTATTATTTTTAATCATTTTTAATTAATTTATTAAAAAATTTTTTCACTTACAGTTTACATTCAATATCATTTTGTATTGGTTTCAGGTGTTCCATATAGTAGTTAGATAATTATATACTTTACAAAGTGTTCCCCCGATAGCTCCAGTACTCATCTGGCACCATACATAGTTACAATATTATTGACAATATTCCCTATGCTGCACTTTATTGACCCATACTCTTGAAACATATCAAGGTCATAGAAGACAAAGAAAGACTGAGTTCCAGATAAGAGACTAAAAGTTCAAAGCAGCTCAATGCAATGGACTGGATCCTGGATTAGGGACAGCTATACAAGACATTATTGGGACAAATGTTTATGACTGAATATGGACTTTATGTAAGACAAAGTATTGCATCAAAGTTAAATTTCCGGATATTGATTTCCAGATATTAGTTTCCGGATAGTGTAGTATGGTTATGGAGGGAAAAAGCCCTTGTTCTTAGGACATACATGCTGCAGTACTTAAGGGTTGTCTGCTACTAACTCAAATGTTTGTCAGGGGGCAAATGTGGGAGCAGGGAGAGGGTAGGGGGAGGAGGAGGAGAGGAAGAGGAGAAGGGAAAGGTGACAAAGATGACAATGTTCCCCAAATTAGTACATAAATTCAATGCAATCTCAATAAAAATTCCTGAATGTTTTTGAGGGACTTGGTAAGCTTTTTATATAAAGCTCCACAGATGGCTCAATCAACTTTGAAAATTAAGAGCAAAGCTGGAGCTATTAAGACATTCTATGAAGCCATAATAATAAAAACGGTAAGGTTTTGGGATGGGAAGAACAAGTAGACCAATGAAACAAATTAGATCACTCAAGACAGATCCACGTACATAAGGGAACTTGAAGTGAGGTACTACAAATCAATAAGGAAGAATGAACTATTTAGGAGACGGTACTGGGAAAACTGCCCACTATGTAGAAGAAAATAAAACCAGAACCTACCTTATACCATATTCAAAAGTGGACTCTAAATAAATTTAAATTCCTGAATGAGAAAGGTAAAACTACACAGTGAAAACAATCATTGTGACCAGAAGTAGGAACAGAGAAGATCCTGAAAGCACAGATTATAAGACCAAAAAGAGATAAATTTTAGCACACCAAAAGTAAGAACAAGTATTCATCCTTGGGGGTATTGTTAAGCAAAAGGCAGCCAGCATACGCTAGCAGAGGTGTTCGACCCGCAGCCCATGGGCTGCATGCAGTCCAGCTTGGCTGTGAATGCAGCCAACACAAAATCATAAACTTCCTTAAGAGATTATGAGATATTTTGTGATTATGTGTCACAATATATTTAATGTGTAGCCCAAGACAACTCTTATTCTAGTGTGGTACAGAGGCGCCAAAAGGTTGGACACCCCTGCATGGTGTCTTTGGGACCAATTAGAAGCAAAACACTAATACCCGCACGGCAATACAGACAGATCTTTAAAAATGCAGGGCTGCTGGCTGGTGTGGCTCAGGGGATTGAGCACCGGCCTGTGAATCAAAGGGTCGCAGGTTGGATTCCCAGTCCGGGCACATGCCTGGGTTGCTGGCCATGTGCCCAGTAGATGGTGCTGCAAGGCAACCACACACTGATGTTTCTCTCCCTCTCTTTCTCCCTCCCTTCCCCTCTCTAAAAATAAATAAATAAAACCTTTAAAAAATGTTTAAATGAAGGGCTTCCCTGACTGGTGAGTGTCATGCTACAAACCAAAAGGTCACTGGTCCCAGTCAGGGCACAGGTTGCAGCTACAGTTGCGGGCCAGGTCTCTGACTGGGGGTGTACAAGAAGCAGCCAATCAATGTTTCTCTTGAACGTTGATGCTTCTCTCCCTCTCTTCCTCCCTCCCTCCCCTCTCTCTAAAAATAAAATCTTATAGAGACTCAAAATAACACTAAATATTCAAGAACAATACATTTCAAACATGACAGAAAAGCTGCCCACACCTATGGAAATTGGAAACAAAAAGGAAAAAATAAATATGGCAAGAAAGACCTTTGTACTGACCTATGATAGAAACCTACTGTGAACTGGAAAAGTATGATTAACTCAAATCTCTGCATTTGAGGTCCTTTAAAAGCACCACCCCTCCAAAAAAATAAGAAAATAAAAAACAGAAAGTCAGTGGCTTTATTTGATAATAAAGTCATCTACCCTAACTCAGAAACTGCCACAGAGCACTTCCAGTGAATCCCATCCAAAATCAAATGCCTTTCAAAAGACATTTTTAAAGAAGGTCAAGACTAACTAACACTGGATGATGGATGACCACATCTCAAATTTGGGCTCTTTTCAGAAAACAAATTATAATTCTACATTTTTAAAAGGGCCTGGTGGTAGAAGAAACACTTTGTAGGACATTAAAAATTATTTTACAAGTATACTGGCTCTTTTTTAAAAGATTTTATTTATTTTTATAGAGAGGGGGAGGGAGGGAGAGAGGGAGAGAAACATCAATGTGTGGTTGCCTCTCACGTGGGCCCCACTAGGGGCCTAGCAGGCAACCAAGGCATGTGTCCTGACTGGGAACGGAACTGGCGACTCTTTGGTTCACAGCCCATGTTCAATTCACTGAGCTACACCAGCCAGGGCTATGCTGACTCTTAATAATGGCTTTCTGGGGGAGTTAGGTCTGCCTGCCTATATAATCCTAAAATGTAAGAAATAGATCACCTGCACTAGACTCAACTGAGTTGATATACCAGGATGGTGAGGGGATGGCCTGGGATATCTTTATCAAGTGTCCCAATTGTTTCTTGATCTACCAGAGTTTAAAGATAACTGTAGGAGAGTTTTCCATTCCAAGACAAGTATCACACCAACCTCAGACTACCCCGACCCTGAAATCTCCCACTATCTGACCTGGCTTGCCCCATATTTGTCCCAGCAAATTCCTGACTCTGAAGGCACCACTCTCACCCATCCCTTAAACCCAAAGCCACAGCTCAAACCTCTCTCCTGAGAATCCACAGGCATTTACAACCTACTACGCATCTCTGCCTCTCCTCCCACAGTGGCTGTCCAGACTACGAATGGTACCATACACCTATTTTGGTCACCCAAATTGGGAACCTGGGTATCAGCCTCCATTCTTCCCTTTTGTTTGATCCCTTCCCACCCTTACAACCAACTACGGCACCCACTCAACTGTTCTGGAATCACCTGTAAACTGTGTGGTCTTCCTTGTGAGACCCTGAGTAAAGAGAAGTCCACAATCATATATGTCTCGTTCACTATGGCACTCCCAGAGCCTAGCACATAGGTTCTGCCTCACAACAGGTACCAAGTAAATGCTGAAAAGAAACCAATCATCCGCTATACTGTTTCCTCTGCCCGGAAGCCCCCTCCTAGCATCTTCTTGGATCAATTCTCACAGCAGGAACAAGCCTAGGCTGTTTGGTCAAGGTAGAAGCAGGTAACTCACCGTCTTTCATACTCCATGTCCTGATAGGGCCTTCGGGGGCTGCTGGGGCCCCTCCTCAGCCGCTGGCTCCGTTTTACTTCCCAGCCACCCCCGCTGCTGCCACCATGATCTGCCAGCCTGGGTGATGCCTCCTGCAGGGACTCTGGGGAGAGAGGGAGGAAGAAAGAAGTCAAGGCAGTTGGGGCAGACAGGGCCTCCCTGAGAAACCCTTATTGTCAAGGTTTTCTGCTATCTCTTAGCCCAGAGACATTGTTTCTTTACTCCTAGTGTTCCTGTGGACCAGACCAGGAAGGCAGCCTCTACTTGGTCTGTTCCTTTCCTTTCCCCACAAATGTGAAGTTAGAACTCACTGCTCTAGAATGAGCAAGGCTTTCAGCAGACAGGGGACATCTTGCAGAGAGACCTGGTGGTACCACTTATTCTGTGATCAGGGCTTTGCCACCTGAAACTGGTAGACAGGTTCAAGCCCCGAACTATCTGCCTAGGAGAGCTCTTGGTGCTGAATGACTTGTTAGAGATCAGGCAAGACTTCACAACAGGACTCCCAGGCACCTATCAGGCTCCTACCATGGACACCCAGGTGCTATTTCATCCTCCCAACAAGATATTTGCTGTCCTGTACAAGACAGCAGGAGACCATGAAAAGCTTAGGGCATGAGGGGCTAACTTGGCAATGAGACAGCTGCCGCCTCCCTGGGCTCCTGGCCAAAACAGCTTTGGCCCTCACAGGGCAACTGGCTCAGTCCTGAGTCCTGTCTCATGCGCAGCCAGGTCCCAAGGCAGCTCTCTCCCCAGGGCTCTAGGCCCAAGTTATTCAGAGGCAAAAGGAGTCCTTTCAGAGGCTGTTCCAAACCACTGTGCAATTCTACTGGCTTAGAAGGGCAGTCATTGTACCCAACCTTCAGGGATACTGTGAGATCTAAGGAAGTCATGAGAGTCATGTGATCTGGCCAGGAGTCACCAGGTAGTATCCTAGAATCTTCTGGCCCCACCCTTTGAACAGGATTTAGGCAAAGCCAGATGGTAACAGCACCTGTCTAACACCGGGTTGTCACCACACCTTTCCTCCATGTGGTGGCAAACACACCAATTTTCTCTTCCTCCTCAAGCCACCAGGGAACCAGAGTTACCTGCTCCCAGATGGGTAAGAGAATCACAACCAGGGTCCCCAGTGGATAAGAGTCCATACAAAACCCTCAGTAGACTCTGGCATACACAACAGATAGGGGTTAGTCACAGACATGCACCCTGAACAACTATGGGCCAAAATCACAGACAGGAACCCACAACAAATATGGGCCATAACCCCACACTTAGGCCCCCTTTCAATGGATGAACGTCACAGTCACCGATCGTCCCTCAAGAAGGGTCAATAAGTCACACGCATTCCTTGCATTCCTTCCTTACTCAGTAAGCAGGTTAGGGCCAGTCACAAGAAGATTCCCCATAGATAAGGACCTCTCCCAGAATAGTGACCCGAGTTAGAAACACACACTCCAAGGATAAAGACTAGGATCATACAGAAATTCTCCCTCCCTCCACTCCCAAGGACCTGAGCCACAGAACATTATCCCACAGACAGATAAGTACCAAAGTCACAGAACAGACAGCACATCTCTCCCCTGTAGATAAAAAAAAAAAATCAAAGTCTCAGGCATTCGCCTCCCCACAGATAAGTTCGGTGTCACATACAGCAAAGTAGCCCACTCCCATCTGTCTCTCCCTTCCCCCAACCCGCGTGCACCCATCCCTGCGTCCCGATCGCGCACGCGCCTCTGCTCTCAAAGGGGTAAAAAAATTTTAAGACAACCCCTCCCAGGCTCAGACTGTGCACGCATCCCTCGGTTGTGGTCCGCAGTCCTCCCTCTAACCTAAGTCTACGCACCCCCAGCCTCCGGCCCCTTACCTCCGCCCCCACGACCAGCGTCGACGCTCACCTTCTCGGCTCGGGCTGTCAAGGGAGGGCTTCCTGACATCACATCAGCCCTCCGCCACCTCTGCCAACTCTCCCAGCTCAGCCGGAGCCGGTCCACGCAACAATCAAGTTCAAGGGTGGAGGCAGAAAGGCGGAGGGAGGGGGAGGGAAGAAGCGCCAAGCGCGCTGCCCTCCCCGGGAAACCCACTGCTGCCTACTTCCCACCGGTCGCAATCACCAGCACAAAATGGCGACCAGGAGCAGAGAGCCGGCGCTTCCACTACCAACCACCTACTGAGGGAGCGCGCTCTGGCTGGCCGCGTCTATTGGCCGCTATCCGCCAAGGGCCAGCCCTGGGCCGCTCTGATTGGCAAGCGGCTGCCACCTCCCCACGCCCCGGGCCCCGTGTGAGCTCCCCCGCCCTGCGTCGAGGAAAGGAGTAGCTATTAGCCAATCCGGCGAGGCCCACCTTTTAAGCTTGGCTTCCTTCAACTATGAAAGACAAACGGAAGCTCTGCCCCTTTCCCCAGAGGGCAAGGGAAATTTTGTGTGATTGGCTGGGAACTGACCCCCCCCTCCCCTAAATGTCACTGTTTTTTTCTCAGCAAGTAAAGGAGCAGATCGCTCAGGCGGAACTCCCATAGCTTGACCTAGAGGATCGGGAAATTGTTGCTCCAATGCGGCTGTGACAGAGGGAGAAAAGAGGGCTGCTCAGCGCCTTAACTCACTTGAAAACAAAATCTAGACGGACCCGAGACCTATTTAGTGCGGTGGGAGCAGAGTGACAATTATCCCGTTCGGGCCAACTGCAGCTGCGCAGAGCCGCACTTCCGTCCCCGTCCCTGAGAGCCTGCAGAACGGTCTGTCATGGCGGCCCGGCTGTTAGGTTTGTGCTCTCGCCGCCTTTTGGCAGCAGCGGCGACGCGAGGGCACTTAGCTGTCCGGGTTCGCTGGGAATCCAGCTCTGCCAGGGCTGTGATAGCCCCGTCCACTGTGGTGGGAAAGCGGGCACCGGAACCGACTGTGCACTGGCAAGAGGACCCAGATCCGGAGGACGAAAACTTGTATGAGAAGGTGAGACAGAGGGGAAACGGGACGCCGGTAGGGTCAATCGGGGGCCGGCGGACGGGGCGCCTTTAAGGACTTTCTTAGGCGGTTGAGGATTGCGCAGCTGGTGAAGTCGTTAAAGACTTGGGTATTTTGCCTAGCTTACTTTCCTCCTTTCTCCCGCGTTATCTTCGGTTCAGAGCCAGAGGCGACACTGGCTTTATTTTGTGGACGGGTACCAGTGGGTAGTGCTCAAAACACTAGTAGCAATATAATATAACAATAATACTAAACACCGATAGGGTGTTTGCTTGGTGCCAGTGTTCTAAACAGTTTTTACGTACGTTAACTTATTCTATCCTCAAAACAACTCTACACCGTACGTACTATTAGTATACTCATTTTATAAATGAGGAAACTGAAGCACAGAGATGTCAAGTGGCTTGCCCAAGTTCGCATAACTGAATGTGCGACAGAACAGTATTTGAACTTAGCAGAGGCTCTGAAATCAGAATGCCTGGGGTTGGAATACAGGCACTGACAGTTACTTGCCTGTGTGACCTTGGTCAATTAACTTAACCCCTTGGTGCGTCAGTTTCTTTGTAAAATAGGGAAAGTATTAGGACATCTTTAAAAAAATAAAACACTACACTGCCTCATGTAATTAAATAAGTCAAATACTCAGAACAACACCCAGCACTTAATAAGTACTCAGCATTAGAAGGTGTTAATTATCATTGCCACTTTCCACCTCACTGGGATATTGTGAAGTTTGTGTATGTGAAAAGACCCAGCACATAAGAGATAGATACCTTATCGATATTAACCTCATTCATTTGTTCATTCATTCATTCATTTTGTAAAATATGTATTGAGAGCCTACTGTATGCCAGGCACAGTTCAGGGCCCTGGGGGTTCAGTAGTGTGGAAATCAGACAAAGCCCTTGCTCTTGTAGAGCTTATATGTTAGTGGAAAACACAGAAAATAAATATGTGAAATATTTGACAATGATAATTTAGAGAAGTAATTGATAATATAAGATAATGTGATATAGAGGATCTGGGGGATGCTACTTCGGTAAACTAATAAATGCTAGAAAGAATGTTAAGCAGGATAAGTGGATTGAGAGTGTCTTGGAGATAGGGAGTAATTTTATTGAGTTAAGCCATAGGAAATGGCTGATATTCAACCATTTAGACGTATGAAAATGGCAATTTCCTATAGTTCAATTTAATAGCTGAGGTGACTAGGGAATGGCTCTTATAAGAAGTGATGATGAAGCCAAAACTTTGAATGAGGAAGCAGATACAGTCATGATGAGATCTGGGGAAAAGGCTTTCCAGGCAGAAGGAACAGCAAGTGCAAAGACACCGTGGTGGGAAGCAGCTTGACAAGTCCTAAGAACAGAAAGAAAGGAGTTTAGGGAGGGAGGGAAGATTGGTCCCAGGTGAAATTGGAGACCAGCTCATGTAGGGCCAGCATAAGGCTTTGTGGAGTGGTAGGAAGCCCTCATTGACCTCTTCTTCTTATTCCATAGAACCCAGACTCCCACGGCTACGACAAGGACCCTGTTATGGATGTCTGGAACATGCGGGTTGTCTTCTTCTTTGGCTTCTCTATCGTCTTGGTCTTTGGCAGCACCTTTGTGGCTTATCTGCCTGACTACAGGTGCATAGGGTGTCCGAGAGAAGGGAATGGGTGGGGGCAGAGGTAGGGATGGAGGTCAAAACCAGGAATCCTGTCCCACACCATTAAGGAATGGGGAGCTAAGGTAGGGGTTGATATCCAGTGAGGTTTCCTCATGTCTTCCCCCCATGCTGCTGTCTCCAGGATGCATGAATGGGCCCGCCGGGAAGCTGAAAGGCTTGTGAAATATCGAGAGGCCAATGGCCTTCCTATCATGGAATCCAACTGTTTTGACCCCAGCAAGATCCAGCTGCCAGATGAGGACTGACTGGATGCCCAAGTGGGGTTCAAGAAGCACCACCTTCTTTACTCCCTGCCTGCCATGCTGCCCTCCTCGCAGAGCACCTTATTAAAGGGACTGAAATTCTGACTGGCTGGTCTTAATTTTGTTGTGAGGGGAATCTGGGAGCGGGGGTGTGAGGCCTTAAAAGGGCCACTGCCACCTTTTCTGGGTGTTCTGGTTATCTGCTGCTGTTTAATAAACATCCTAAAACTTAGTAGCTTTAAACAACAATTTAGTGTTATCTTTCATGGTCCTGTCATTGACTAGGCTCAGTTAGGCGGTTCTTCTTAGGGCCAAATGGTGGCTAGTGCTGGATTCATTTGAAAGCTCAACTAGGCTGGACATTCAAGGTGGCTTCTTCACTCACATGTCTGGCACTTCTGTGTTCTTCCAGGTGGCTTCTGTCTCCAGAAAGTTTGTAACACTGTAGATTAGTTTTGTCTAGTTTAATACACCATTTAAGTGCATTGATACATTTCTGCATCTGACTTTTATGCAACAGGATGTTTGTGACACAGGTCCCCATTATTATATTATCAGTAGTTTGCCCATCTTCACTGCTGTGTTCTCTTCCCATTGTGTGAATAGACCACACACCATCCATCCTTGTGTCAGTGGGTATTTGGGTATTTTTCTCTCTGGAGCTATTAATAATTCTTGGAGTGACTGAGGCTGTGAGTGTGATGCCAGTGGCCATAGGTCCCTATGGAAAGTCCCAGCCGAGCTGCTTCAACCATACAAAGATGGACTTTATAATGGGTTACACCATGGGCATGGTGGCCGGCACCTTTTCCTGTCTCAGGATTGGAATGCATGATCAAGAGTTGATGGGCAGCATCAGGAAAACCATGATGCAGAGTGGCAGCACCTTTGGCACATTCATGGCCATCAAGATGGGCCCTGATTCCAATCAAGGCAGTGGTTGCCCTCATCTACCCGATTTTGTAAGACCCAACCCATGTACTATAGTAAAAAGACTGAGTAAAAAAAAAGTTCTGTGAACATTCTTATACACATCTTTTGATGAACATATGCACTCATTCCTCTCGGGCATATATCTAGGGATGGAATTGCAAAGTCATGGGGTAGATAGGTGATCAGCCTTAGTAAAGCATGCCAGTTTTTCCAGCTACAGTTTCCCTTGTGGTGAAGGCTACATTCTTGCCATCATTCTCTATCATGAATGCCAGTCAGCATTCCCCATTGTTTTCATGGTAGCCATTTTGGTGAACAGCTGACCTTTTAAGGACCACATTGGGATGAAGCGGTGGAAGTTGAGTTTGTCCTATGTGTCAAGCCCCAACAGTGTGCCAGGCACTGACAGATGCCAGGATCTCTGTCCTCAGGAATTTCCCAGGGTGAATACGGTGGATGGTGTGAGTGGTCAGAGAGCATAAACAATGCTTTCACCCTACTGTTTGACCACAAGGATATTTGAACCTTGATATTTTAGACCCAGCTTTGCTCCAGCAGCATAACATAACCTTCATCCTTCCATCTAATAGAGCATTTATTGTGTGCAAGGCCCAGTGAACAAGACAGCCCCTGTAATAGACACTGTCAGTTCCCTGTCCATGCCCCGGTACCCTTACTGCTCCAGTGTGCCACTGGCCAACTGCCAACTTCCAGTGTCTGCATCTCTTCACTGGAAGGCTTCCTCTCATGCTGCCTACAGGCTTGACAGGCTGGGAAGGCTACAAAATGAACATCCCCTGGCAGCCACCCTCAATCAATGACTGATGAGAGTTAGTAGGTATGTACCCTCATCCCCTTATCCCCTATATGGGATGTCTCCATGGTGGGTGTTCTCCACTCGTCCCCAGTGGGAATATGCTCCAATTGCCCACAGTGCTAATTCACTTAATGTTCTTCATTGTCTCACTTCCACACCGTCAGCAGGTGTTTCCTGGGTCACATCTCAAATAAGCTACTTGACTTCAATCATTGTCTGAGGGTCAGCTTCTGGAGGGACCTGAACTAAGATACTTTCTGTTCTCGGAGTTTACCTTAAGGTGGTGGGTAAGACAGAGTACACAAGCTCAGAAAAGAGATGACATAAGTTCCACCAGAATGCCAGTGTGGCTGGAATATTGTGCTTACTGGAATTACTGGAATCTTCCAGGATAAGAGTGGCCAGGTATGAGTTTACAGAGGTGGTTATAGGTCATAACCCTAAGGCCCCATGGGCTGTGCTTAGGGGGAGTTTAGATTTTACATACTACACCAAGTTGACCAGAAGCTCGCTAAAAACCTAGCTTAGCAAAGCCCATCTCAGACAATTCTAGACTGTCTAAAGGGAATTGCTGACAGTTTTTCTTATAGATTACCAAGGACATAAAAACAAGCTATCTTACCAGCTTCACAACAACTACTGCTGGTAGGCATACACACCACGGAATAAACTGACAGAGGCTAAAACTGTAAACTTTGAAATATGTTGAGGGAGAACTGATGGAAGGACCCTATGTTCTCAACAAAACATGAACCTACAGTTTTGATGCTGAAAAATTAGACTTGGTGAAAACTAGCCACAAATAAAGCTCAGAATGACAGGAAAGCTATTTACTCAGCAAATATTTATCGAGTGCCTTCTGGAGTCAGGCACTTTTACAGGCAGTGGGGATACAACAGGTAAAAAAAGATTAAAAACTTCCCATCCTCATGGCGCTTATATTCTAGCAGATGATAAATACATGATAAATAAGGCAACAAATCACATTATTTGTATTAAATTAAAAATTTAATTTAATTTTTTAATTTAAGTAAGGGGGATCAGAAGTGCAGGGTAGGAGAAGCTTGTATTTAAACAAGGAGTCAGTTTAGACCTTATTGAAAAGTGATTTTTTAAGGAAAAAATGTGAAAAAGGTGAGATTAGCTGTACAGATGGAAGAGCATTTCTAGGAGAGGGAACAACCTGTATAGCCCCTGATGCAAGAATGTGCTTGAGCCTGGCCAGTGTGGCTCAGTTGGTTGGAACATCATCCCATTCACCAAAAGATCGCAGGTTTGATTCCCCGTCAGGGTACATACCTAGGTTGTGCATTCAGTCCCCAGTTGGGGCACATATGAGAGGCAACCAATCAATCTTTCTCTCTTTTTCTCTCTCTCTTCCTCTCCCTTCCTCTATCTCTCTCTGGAATCAATTTTTAAAATGTGCCTGAGCTCTTCAGGGAGCAGCCTGAGGCCAAGAAGATATCTGGGGCAAAGTTATTATTGCTAAAATATGACACAGACAAGGAAACTGATGCATGGATCAAAGCATCACTGTAAAAATTAACCTGAAAATGATTTGTCCCACTGAAAACAATTTCAGAAAAATGAAAATGACCAAAATTGGCTTTGGGTGAACTGCACCACTGTATAGCATTGAAGAAGAAATTAAATTGGCTCAGAAGTTACTCCAGGACAAACTTTCTCAATAGAAATTCATCTCAGTTGGAATAATTACAATTGTAAATGTTAATATTCATTAGCAGAGCCAATACATCAGAGGTCAATTGCATATGAGTCAGAGAGGCAAATCCAGGGCCAACCAGGATCCAGGCAAGGCAGGTTGGCACCAACCATCATCAAAAAAGGTTCATTCACTCATTTGCTCATTTATTCATTTGTTCATCCAACAAATACTTACCAAGTGCCTATTGTGAAACGGGGGATAAAGCAATGAATAAAACAGGCAAAAATCCCTGCCCCTCTTGGAGCTGACTTCTTTTGTAGGAGACAGATAATAAATGTGAAGAATAGCAATTTTGGGTAATGATAATTTATAGATAAATAAGTAAAATGTAGAATATGGTGATAAGTGTTAAGAAGAAAAATGAAATAGGAAAGGGTATAGCACACGTGTGTGTGTGTGTGTGTGTGTGTGTGTGTGTGTTTAAGTTTTAGCTAGAGTGCCCAGAAAAAAGTCCTCAGTGAAATGACATTTGGGAAAGAGCTAGAAGAAATATCTAAATGAAGAGAGAACTTGAAACAAGAGCTGTGATTGATAGAGGGCACAGATTCTAGAGCCAGAATGCCTGAGTTCAAATCACAGTCCCATCCATAGCGAATGTGTGACCTTACATTCCCATTTTCCTCCTCTTTCAGTTGGGGCTAACAACATTACCTCCTGAGGATACTGAGAAGATTAATCTGAAAGTACTTATAACATTTCCTGATATAGACTAGGTGTTTATAAATATTGGTAGAATGATTCCTCATTAATATTAAAGTAGGGACCATTGATGTTTTTAAATAAGTGGCCTAAAAATGAAATTATGGTCATCATGGTTTGGGGGATATTCAGATTGTGGATTTGGATTAGAAGGTAGTTTTGGAACCCTGCCAGTCACTACTGAGAGGTTTGGGATCTGGTATTGAAAGGGGTGGTTTCTGAAGACAAGGTTTGAAAAACTACTTAGGCCAGTTAAGACCCTAAGTAGTAGTTGTCAGAAAAGCTGCAGGACTCTGGAAGTCAGTTGTATCAAAGGTAGAAAGGCTCTGGGGAACTTTGCCAGGATCAGAATGAGGATCCAGGGTCTCAGCTGAAGTTTAGGAAAAGAGCAGTCATTGGCACGAGGTGTCAGACATGCACCTCTAGAGACCCTGAAACGCTGTAGCCTCGTCTTCCTATTCTCTTTCCAACTTCCTCACCTCCTTCAAGTTTTTGCTAAATATCAGTTTCTCAAAGAGGACTCCCTTATTTGAAATTCCAACCCTGCCTTATTATTCATTCTCTATACTTATTATTGTTGATTTTTCCCCCTCCATAGCACACACAAACTGCATTGGTCCATTGTCCTTTTAGTTACAGTCATGCTACCAGGAATTAAACAAAAATAAACTGGGCTGTTATTTTAATGAGGGGGGGAGAGAGAGAGTGAAGGAGAGAAGGAGGGAGGAAGGGGAGGAGGAAATAAATCTTCAGAAACCCTAAACCCATTAAGATGAGGCATGCACATGTGTGCATGTATGTGTCTGTGTAGATTCAAACAGATTCTATCTAAACCAAAAATACTCTCTGCATACACTATCCAGCCCCTGCTGTTACAGAGATTCTATCTAAGTCATATTGACTTCTGGACCACCATTTTTCTCACCTAGAATCCACTTGTTCCCTTTCCAGAAAATTCCACTCACCCTGCAAAGTGACTTCTTTGGGAAAAGCTTTCATTTTGAAAAAAACAAGCTCAGATAGGTCAGTTTCAGATTTGATCCTGAAAAAGATTTTTGATTAATAAAATTTATCATTTTGAGTTTAAAGTTTATTTTGCCTGACATAAACATAGCTGCACCTGCTTTCTCCCCCTACCATTTGCTTGAAATACTTTTTCTATCCCTTCACCCTCAGTACATACAGGGTAGGATAAACGTAGGTTTACAGTTGTGAGTATGTGAAACACAGAGTTTATTCTTGCATTGTTATTTATTAATTATTGTATTATTTTTCATACATAAACCAACTCTTATCCCACCTTGTATGTGTCTTTAAGGCTAAAGTGAGTCTCTTGTAGGCAGCATATTGTTGGTCCTTGTTTTGTTTTGTTTTGTTTTTAAATCTATTCAGCCATTCTGTGCCTTTTGCTTGCATATTTTAACCTGTTATGTTTAAGGAAATTATTGATAGATAAGCACTTGTTCATTGCTTCCTGGCTGGTTTGTAGATCCGTTGTTCTTTGTTTCTTCTGCTGTCTTTATGTGTGTGTGTGTGTGTGTGTGTGTGTGTGTGTGTGTTGTGACCTCTTTTGGTGTCAGTATGCTTTGGCTTCTTTATCATGCTCTTTCATGTAATTACTACAGGTTTTTCTGTGGTGGTTACCATGAAGCTTAAAGTATCTTAAAATTATAACATCTTATTATGAGTTGGTAACAATTTAACTTCGATAGCATTCCTAAACTCTACACTTTTACTTCTCCTTCCCCTCATAATTTAGGTTATTTTAAAAATATTTTATTTACTTATTTTTAGAGAGAAGGGAAAGGAAGGAGAAAAAGAGGGAGAGCAACATTGATCAGTTGCCTCTTGCTGGCCCCCAATGGGAGACCTGGCCTGCAGCCCGGGTATGTGACTTGGAATGCAACTGGCAACCTTTCGCTTTGCTGCACGATGCTCAACCCACTCAGCCACTCGAGTAAGGGTGAATTTAGGTTATTGATGTACAGTATACATATATAGCAGATTATTAGTTATGGTTATTTATACTATACTTATTTTTTAGCTTTTAAACTAGAGCTGCAAGTGAACTACACACCAACCACCATTACCATATTACAGAATCTTACAGAAAACGCAAAGACAGAAAATTTAAATACATGTATTTTTCTCTTAAAAATTTTATTTTATTTTTTCCTGAAAATTTTAAATATATTTTTAAAAAGTGATGCACATGTGTACACGTGGGTAAAATTTCCCACACTGAGATTCAACTTGGGCTGTTTGAATGAAAGGCAATACCTAAAGGCGAGATGAGAAAGTAGCCGCATTTTGACTTATTCTTGAAAATGTTTTGCACCCGCCCCCAGATATTTGTTTTCCCTAATGCACAGACTACTTTTCCGCTGCTCACTTGCAGTCAGGGAAATCAACATTGCTCCCGGCTTCCTTTCCCTTCTTCCTGAGCGAGATTGGGCCTGGAACCGACACCTTAAAAGGATCAGTAGAGAGCAGAGGGGATGGGCTCAGAGCTTCTTTACAGGCCCATGTGTCTGTGTGCCCTTAGATGTCCATGAAGAAGCACAGCCACTTGTGCCAGATCTTTGGGCCTAGGGTAAATCAGCTGTTCATCAGAGCAGCTCTGACACCTTTAGAGGATGAGCTCTCCAGTGTAAAGGCAGCCAATCAAGAATTCTTGCTCCTCCTGAGGCCCTCCCTGGCTGTGCAGAGCTAGAGTGGAGGACTGATTGACAAGGGCTGATGGACAAGTCAGCCTGTCAGTGAGTACCAGGCCTGAACCCGCCCACCTCCCAGGACAAGGGGTGGGAGTGGGGACTTGACTGATAGCTTTTTGAATCAGTGTGAAAACGTCTGAGCCACTAGGGTTATTAAGTAGCTCTCTCTTTTGGCAGTCGAGGGTAGGGTCTTGCTGTGACTGACAAGTTTGCCACCCAATAAGCATGTTCATTTGATCTTGGGGGCGGGGCAACTGGTTGCAGAGAATGAGGGGTCTTGTCTTTGACCCTTGTTTTGCTTAACAGGAAAACCCACATTTCACGAGTAGTCGCCCCTTCTCTGTTTTTAAAAAGGCTTATGACACTTTAAAAATTTGAAAATCACAGCTTTAGAGAAATGTAGCTTTCCCATGCTGGGCAGAAATGGTGACCTTACTGCACACCTGAATAAAGAGCAGCCCTTAGAAAAGGTGATCTTGGGGTGGGGGGCACCAGAAATAGAAGCGGTTCTCAGAAGCAGCTTAACAGCAGTTTGCAAAAAAAAAAAATGGAACTTTATTTGAGGTTTGGGGGCTGAGAAACTTTGAGAGAGGGTTTCTGGTGAGAGCAATGAGGTTTGGGGGAACAATGATGGGGACATGTGGGGATCAGTAAGTATGGTTAGTAGTTGAGGTCAGTTTAGGTGACTCATGTAAACACCCATAGTAAGGTCCTGTTCTCTGATGAGACCATCTGGATAAGGAGCTGACTGCCTTTGCCTGCTGGACATAGCAATGTACTATCAGAGACTGGACAATGTAAAAAACTATGTTTCTGATGCAGACCATTTGCATTCTGACAGTGGTGCACTCAACAATGGACCAGTAGTCAAAGTATTTGATAGACATTCCATGCTCCCTACCATCACCAGATATCTAATATTGTTGAACATTGAACAGCTCCCTCAAAAGTGAACTAAAAAGCATTTCAGACTCTACTTCTCTCACTTCCTCCTGATCCACATACCTTAGTAAGGCAGTTTGATCACTGAATGTGGCTGTCCGCAGAAAGGGGATATCTCTTGGATAATGATCAGGACAAAAGAGGTGGATTATAGAGACTATTTTGAAAATTCAGGATTCTACTCTGCCATTCCTGGACATGATGTGTCTTTCATTCCCTCACAGCAATCCCAGACCAGCCTAGTTGCTAACTCTCCAGGTGGCAGATCAGCCCAAATGGGGCCTAGGAGATTTGAACTTAAGTATAGTTCAGTCACCTAGATTCTCTTGTTGGATGGACATGGTCCTAGATCATAAACACAATTACCACTTGATTGAGTATATTGCTCACTGAGTTTCCCTCCAGTGGCCCACACTGACCAAGATAGAAGGCATAAAAATTCTGTAAATTTTATAAAAATGTCTGACCCTTCTGGATGAAGGGTCTGGGTGCAAGTAGGGGGATTATTGGATAAAAAAGAAGGTATAGGCACTGGGACAGAGCATACCAATTTCATGGCAGTGCAAGGAGTGTACTTGGGGAAAGAACACCTTAGACCCTGAGACGTGCAAGGTGGGAAGATGGTTAATGCTCCTTTTCCCTTAGATTGAGCACTACAGCCTGATAAAAGTCATGTGGTCTCCCTGAATCAAGCAGCAAGTGCAGCTGGTAATCTGACCTGCTTCCAGCTGGTCATCACTTCCTTGAAATGACAAACAGAAAAACTCACATGAGCATGGCCAGTCCTAAACTATTCTGTCGAGCCTAATGTCATCAATGTAAGCTCCTGAACACTTACCTCCCTCATGCCTGTACAAACACATGGGCCAGCACAACCTTATTTAAATCTGACTGGTACAAATTTATCTGCTTCTCCTGACACCTGAGTGGCCACAAATTATGCCATGTTTATCTATTTGGCTACAGGTCCTTGAAGAGACCACCCATGGGACTTAACCAAACCAATGCAATGGTGATCCCAGTCAAGTTGAACAACAAATTCTGAACTGAAATGAATTGTGCCCTTTGGGTTATATATTTATTTTTTGTTTGTTTTTTAAAAAGATTTTATTGATGTAGATTTTTAAAAGATTTTATTGATTATTTATTGATGATTTTATTTTAGAGAAAGGGGGAGGGAGGGAGAAAAAGAGGAAGGGAAACACTGATGCAAGAGAGAAACACAGATCAGTTGCCTCTCATACATGCCTCAACTAGGGACTGGGCCTGCAACCTAGGTATGTGCCCTGACTGGGGATCAAACTTGTGACCTTTCACTTTGTGGAACAATGCCCAACCAAGTGAGCAACACCACTCAGGGCAAGTTATATATATTTGTATATGAGGGAAAGACTAGGGAACACAATATCTCTCCACTGGGAATACAGTTTGCTTTTGGACCCAGGTATTGCCCCCTTGTTATTATTGACAATGACACCAAATATCTGCAAGTCAGTCTAAACTCTTTTGTGTGGGTTGCAGTATAGTAGCCCAGCCTTAGACTACTTTCCAGCTAAGAATACAGAGCCTTGACCACTTATTACTTTGGCCACTTCTCAGGGTTGTGTGTATAACGAGCCACCTTGAAGGGTGAGGTAATGTTTCCCTCTGGGATAAAGAGCAAGCTGAATTCCTCAAGCTCAGCGTTTTTTGGCTGTCATGTAAACCCAGTGTAGTTGCAGCATCCACCATGGCCCCTCTGGGTCACCTCTGTGGAACTTTGAGGACATGGGATGCCAACATAATGCCCTTGCTGCTTGCTGTGTCATGAGTAATAAAATCCTTTGTCTCTGTTCCAGGAGATTTGTGTCTTCTGTCAGCATCTCTACAACTTGTTAGCTTGTAAGAGGGTAACATTTCAGACCCTTCACAGACCCAATAATCAAGAACTGTCGGATTGTTCTGCATGCTCTGATAATCTCTATGATTCGGCTATTGGCAGTTTTGGAAGATCAATAACTGATTGCTAGTGCTGTGGTTCCAAAAATTTGAGTGTTAAGGTAACTAGTGATTGAATGCTGATTGAAGATTTGTGGCTGTCAATCACTGGGAGAGGGGCTGTGGTGCTAGTGTTTATATGAGCCAGTGATGAGTGACACTTTAATTAGGGTTTCTTTAGCTCCTTAATTGGATTTGTTGAGGGTCAGATTTCAAAGAACACTGTGGGAAATAGAGCTGCTCCATGACCCAGGTGAGAATGGGTCTTCAGGAAGATAAGGAATTGGATTTTTCTTACATTATAGCCACCCTTTAGATTCAGACCTACATGCCTTTGGCATTTGGCTCTACCACTTACCAACTGTGTTAGAAAAAGCACCCAGTTCTCAATCTTCTGTATAGAAAAAAACCAGTCCTCTCCTTCCTCTTTATTTTTTCTTTTTTTTAAGTATATTTTATTCATTATGCTATTACAGTTGTCCCAATTTCCCCCCGTTACCCCCTTCTTCCCAGTATGCCCCTTCCCTCCAGCAATCCCCGCTCTTAGTTCATGTCCATGGGTTGTGTATATAAGTTCTTTGGCTTCTCCATTTTCTATACTATTCTTAACCTCCCCCTGTGTATTTTGGTATTTTATTTACTTATTTTTAGACAGAGGATAAGGGAGGGAGAAAGAGAGGGAGAGAAGCATCAAAGTGTGGTTGATCCCCTACAGAGGGGATCCCCTAAGTCCTCTGCCACAAGTCCGTGACAGATGGTTGGGCTGTGCAAGTACCCATGAGGGAGCAGTGTAAAGGTCCATTGTCAGCCCTCCCGCATGAAGGCAAACTGAACTTGACTCTCTGGAGCAATGTCAGTACAGCATAAGGCATTTGCTAGATAAGCTACAAAGTGGTAAGTTCCCAGCTCATTGGTTAACTGGTCCATCAAGTCTACCACAGAAGGTCCACTGCATGTATTGGAGGAATGACCTTACTGAGCTTCCCAGTAATTGACTATCATTCTTCATGTACAGTCTGGCTTTTTCACTGGCAACATGGGAGAGTTAAAAGGACTGTGGACAGCCCTAATTATCACCACCTTTTTCAATTCTCCTATAATCACAGTATTTTCCATATGTCCCTTGGGCAACTGGTATTGTTTCACTGCTGTTACCCATTGTGGGGGTGGCAAATGAACAGGGCAATGGTCAGCATGTTCCCACAGAATGGCTTTTTCCACTCTCACCCACAGGCAAAACTCTTCTATGGTCATGTGTAGCCACAGTCTCTGAAGTACATCAACACCCAGGATATACTGAGGAATGGGGGATACATAAACAGTGTACTCATGGTGGAGGGGGGTGCAAATGCCCAATACCCAGAGAAAGATGCACAGCCTTCACCCTCACACTCTGTACCCCATAACCATCAACAGAGGCCTCAGACCCCAGAAACTTCTCAGAGTTTCCATGTAAGAGGGTATACTTGGCTCCTCTGTCCATGAGAGTCAAAACCCGATGGACACTTGCAGGGAACCAATGAATAACCAATTTGACATGCAGCCTCCAGTCTCTGCCTGTCCCCGGTAGATGGGTTCCTCCACCTCCCCCTTAGTCAAAAGTCCAAAGGATAGCTTCCCCCTTGTCACGGGAGGTTGACACAGTCAGATGATTTTCCAGCTGGACCAAATGGGCTTCTCATGGCACACCCATGGATTTCCCCAGCAGTTTCTTCTTCTTCTGGGGATGCAGGAAGCATTGGGAAGATTGCAGCTGCTTCCAGAGCTCTAATAGGTAAGTGTTTGGCTTCCTGTCAATCTTAATGCGATAGAATCTAGCCCACAGGTCAGACCACATGTGTTCTGGTCACCCACCCTCACAGGGGCACTATTTGACTGAGAAACAGAGGAACTTTAAGAGACTACACAAACAGCTTTTTGCTTACTTCAAGACTCTGCCTCTTCTAGACTGGCCACAATCATCTCAATGTCATTTATGCGATGGCCAACACAGGGAGCTAGAACCACCTTTAGCAACTCAAATGAGGTGGGGGGAGCATGCTGAAGTACAAGATCTGGCATTCCAGCTATAAAACAGTCCTCATCAGGGCCCTGTGTATTGGGATTTAACATAGGCTGGCACATGCCCAAATCCCACAGGATTTGTACTAAGTCTGTAAAGGACTGCCACTTGCTAATGGTGTCTGGCACACTCCTACATTCGCCTAGACTGTACAGATAGCTACCATTACCTACTCCATCAAAGAATGTGAGCCTTGCCCTGCACTGGGCCTCTGGCTATTCTGCAGCCATTGGTGCAGGGAGGGGTGAGTAGTGATGGAAGCTAAATTTTCCATCTCATTGTCAGTGCACATGATGCTATCCACCCCTAAATCCCACAGAACCCCACAAGAACCATGTGGCTAAGGGCTCCCCAGGTTGCTGGCAAAACTGATTTGCAAGACAGACCAGTGTGGCTTGGGTATAGGGATGGTAGGTGGTATGTTCTGTCATCTGTGTGGGACCTGCCAGAGTTACCCCAAGCTCCAGGGGCTGCTGGAATTTCATTTTTATAACACTACAGGACAGGCCTTCTGGGGATGCAATTCTGCATCAATGTCATGTCCCTACAACTCCAACTCATCTGCTATGCCCAGGGAGAGAGACTGGAGCCGTTTTGCTGCTTGCAGCTCTTTTTCCAGGGCACTGATTCCGGCTTCCAGGACTTCTTCTTGTCCTTGGAGTTCACATAGTTTCACTGCATTGTGAAGTGTGGTCTCCATCTCAGCTTGCAAAGCTGAAAGAAACGCTCAACCACACAGGCACTGAGCCATGACAGGGTCTCCCCAACCACACACAGGGCTTTCTCCAGTCTATTGGGTGTGCCACTGACATCAGGCCACTCCCTAGGTGGGGCCCACAATGTCATGGAGACTCACCACCGAGTACCACATCCTGGTGACAAGCCACCCATCCAGGCTCCCCTCAGGGGACCCTGGGGGATCCTCCATTTCCCTACTGTATAAATTCTGCCAACAGTACCAATTGTCTTGAAGCTGGTCTAGGTCTGGAAGGTTCTGGGATTTGGGCAGATGGAATAAAAAGCACGGGACTGTGAGGATGCTTGACATGCCTTTATTCAAGGCTTAGTGATCCATGGACACTGCAAACCGTGTGCCCCCCAGCAGGGAGTCCCTACCCCCTTCTGTACTAAATACAGACAAGGTCAGCAGGAAGCCAGAATATTGTATAACATAGCATGATTCTGCACACGCAAGCCCACTCAATATTATGGGAACCATTTTTTGCACCCAGTCTCAAGGCTATGAGAATACACCTTATCTTAGTTCCCCAGACATCTGGGTGAGGGAGCCAGACTGCCTCCGTCTACCTTACAAGGCTGTACTACCAAGATACAGTGTCAAAGCTGCTCTACCTAACACAAAGAAACAAACACAGGGATACTGCCAAAATGAGGAGACAAAGAAACATCAGCCATATGAAAGAACAGATAAAAACTCCAGAAGTAGAACCAAACAAAATGGAAATAAGCAATCTACCAGATGAGGAGTTCAAAACACTGGTTATAAGGATGCTCAAGAAACTTAGTGAGGAACTCAGTAGCATAAAAAAGATCCAGCCAGAAACAAAGGATACACTAATCAAAATAAAGAACAATTTACAGGGAAACAACAATAGAGTGGATGAAGTCAAGAATCAAATCAATGATTTGGAACATAAGGAAGCAAAAAACAACCCATCAGAACAAGAAAAAAGAACCCAAAATAATGAAGATAATGTAAGCAGCCTTTGGGACAACTTCAGGTAGCCCAATGCTTGCATCATAGGACTGCCAGAAAGAAAAGAGAAAGAGCAAGAAATTGGAAATCTATTTGAAAAAAATAAGGAAATTCAACTTCCCTAATTTGGTGAAGGAAATAGACATGCAAGTCCAGGAAGCACAGAGAGTCCCAAACAAGATGGATGCAAAGAGGCCCACTCCAAGACACGTCATAATTAAAATGCCAAAGGTTAAATATAAAGAGAGAATCTTAAAAGCACCAAGAGAAGAGAAGTTAGTTACCTACAAAGGAGTTCTCATAAGACTGGCAGCTGATTTCTCAAAAGAAACTTTGCAGGCCAGAAGGGATTGGCAAGAAATATTCAGTCATGAAAAGCAGGGAACTACAGCCAAGATTGCTCTACCCAGCAAAGCTATCATTTAGAATGGAAGGGCGGATAAAGAGCTTCTCAGACATGAAAAAACTAAAGGAGTTCATCATCACCAAACCATTATAATATGAAATGCTAAAGGGCCTCATTTAAGAAAAAGGTCAAAACTATGAACAATAAAGTGTCAATAAATACATACATATCAACAATTTAACTTAAAAAACAAACTAAACAAACAAGAAGAACAGAGACAGAATCATGGATACAGAGAGTGTTTTGATAGTTGCTAGATGGGAGGGTTGTGGGGAAATGTGTGAAGAGGTGAGGGAATTAAGAAGTACAAAGCGGCAGTTCAGAATAACCTTGGGGATGTAAAGTACAGTACAGTATACTTCACTGGTGAGTACCCATATAGAATTTTATATGTTGTAAAAATTACATAGGTTTAAGTGTGTAGAAAGTGTTTAAGAGCATATGAAGTGTTTTTAAGAGAGTGGGAAAGGTTTATAGGAGCATGGGAAGGGTTTATAAAGCCTTAAAATATATATAAATAACAAAATAAATATAATGTCACTACTTCATGGATTTTCACCTATTGCGGGGGTCTCTGGAACATAACTCCCACGATAGGTGAGGGATTACTGTACAGTTGTTCCTTGCTATATCACAGTTTACTTATTGCAGCTTCATTGTATCTTGGCTTCCTTAAACCAATGCATACTTTGCAAGTTCACATGGAATGTTTTCTAGGGTAGATCTCATGTTAGGACACAAACAAGTCTCAATAAATTTAAGATGATTGAAATATCAAGCATCTTCTCTTACAACAATGCTATGAAACTACAAGTCAATCACAAGAAGAACACTGAAAAACACACAAAGATATGGAAGCTAAATATCATGTTATTAAACAATGAATGGCTCAACAATGATATCCAGGATGAAATAAAAAATACCTTGAAGCAAATGAAAATGATTAATACAACAAACCAAAATCTATGGGACACAGGGAAAGCATCCTCAGAGGGAAATTTATAGCATTACAAGCCTATCTCAACAAACAAACAAACAAAAGTTCAAATAAACAATCTAACTTTACACTTAAAGAAACCTGAATAAGATGAACAAAAACCAATGTGAGTAGAAGGAAAGAAACAATAAATATCAGAACAGAAATAAATAAAATAGAGTCTAAAAAGCAATATAAAAGATCAATGAATCCAAGAGCTGGTTCTTCAAAAAGATAAACAAGATCGACAAACCTTTTGCCAGACTTACCAAGAAAAAAACAGAAACTCAAATAAATAAAATCAGAAATGAAAGAGGACAAGTAACAACTGATACCAAAGAAGTACAAAGAATTGTAAGAAAATATTATGAACAACTATATGCTAACAAACTGGACAACTTGTATGAAATGGAAATTTCATACAAGGGATGAAATTCATCCCTTGAATTTCATTCAAGGAATTTCAATAAATTCCTAGAAACATACAATCTTCCAAAACTAAATCAGAATAATCAGAGTATCTGAATAGACAGATTACACTTAGTGAAATTGAAGCAGTAATAAAAAAAAACTCTCAACAAACAAAAACCCTGGATCAGCTTCACAGATGAATTTTACCAAACATTCCAAGAAGAACTAACACACCTTCTCAAACTATTTCACAAAATTCAAGAGAAGGCTCCCAAGCTCATTTTATGAGGCCAGCATTATCCTAATTTCAAACCAGATAAAGACACTACAAAAAAAGAAAATTATAGGCCAACATCCCTGATGAACATAGATGCTAAAATCCTCAACACAATATTAGCAAACCAATACAGCAATGCATCAGAAAGATCATAGACCATAATCAAGTGACATTTATTCTGGAAGTTTGGTACAACACTTGTAAATCAATAAATGTGACTTACCACGTAAAAGAAATGAAGGATAAAAACCACATGGTTATATCAACAGATGCAGGAAAAGCATTTGATAAAATCCTGTACCCATTTATGATAAAACTTTCAGCAAAGAGGGAATAGAGGGAACATACCTAAATATAATAAAGGCCATATATGACAAACCCACTGCCTGCATTATACTCAACAAGAAAAATCTACAAGCATTCCTCTTAAGATTGGGAATAAGGCAGGGATGCCTACTTTCACCTGTCTCTCTTTTGTTAAAAGATTTTATTTATTCATTTTTAGAGAGGGAAAGGGAGGGTAAAAGAGAGGGAGAGAAACATAAATTGGTGGCCTCTCACACACTCCCAACTGGGGACCTGGCTTACAACCCAGGCATGTGCCCTGACTGGGAATTGTACCAATGACCTTTTGGTTCTCAGGAAAGAGCTGGGTTATCCACTGAGCCACACCAGCCAAGGCTGCTTTCACCTTTCTTATTCAACATAGTAATGGAAGTCCTAGCCACAGCAATCAGACAAGAAGAAGAAATAAAAGGCATCCACATTAGAAAGGAAATAGTAAAACTGTCCTTATTTGCAGATAACATGATATTGTGCCTAGACAATCCCAAAGATGTGCCTAGAGAATCCCAAAGATTCCACCAAGAAACTACTAGAACTGTTAAATGAATTCAGCAAAGTAGCAGGATACAAAATTAATATCCAGAAATCAGTTGTCTTTTTACATGTCTTAACGAACTAACAAGGAAATTAAGAAAACAATCTTATTCACAGTTGCTTCAAAAATAACGAAATACATAGGAATAAACATAACCAAGGATATAAAAGACCTTTACTTGGAAAATTATAAGACACTGAAGAAAGAAATTGAAGAAGATGCAAATAAGTGGAAGCACATACCATGTTCATGGATAGGAACAATTAACATCATTAAAATGTCCATATCATACAAAGATATCTATAGATTCAATGCAATGCCTCTTAAGATTCCTATGATGTATTCAATAGAACTAGAACAAATATTTCAAAAATGTATATGGAACCACAAAAGGCCCTGAGTAGCAACAGTAATCCTGAGAAAGAAGAACAAAGTTGGAGGAATCACGCTACCTAATATCAAACTATACTACAAGGCCATAGTAATCCAAACAACATGGTACTGGCATAAAAACAAACATATATATCAGTGGAACAGAATAGCAAGCTCAGAAATAAACCCACAACTTCATAGTCAATTAATATTCAACAGAGGAAGCAAGCACATATTTGTACAATGGTCTAAAGATAGCTTATTCAATAAATGGTGTTGGGAAAATTGGACAGATATGTACAGAAAAATGAAACTAGACTACCTCTCATGTACACACAATAATAAATTTAAAATGGATTAAAGACTTAAATGTTATATCCCAACTATTAAAATCCTAGAAGAAAACATAGTCAGCAAAATCTCAGACATTTCTTGTAGAAATATTTTATCAGATATATTTTCCCAGGCAAGAGAAACAAAAGAAAAAAATAAACAAATGGGACTACATGAAACTGAAAAATTTTTGCGCAGCAAAGGGAAACATCAACAAAGTAAAAAGACAATCCACAGAATGGGAGAACATATTCATTGATATATCTGATAAGGGGTTAATATCCAAAATTTATAAAGAACTTACAAACTCAACACCAACTCAAAACCAAAAAAAACCAACCCAATGAAAAAATTGGCAAAGGAACTGAATAGACACTTCTCCAAAGAGCACATACAGATGGCCAATAGACATATGAAAAGATGCTCAATGTTACTAATCACCAGAGAAATGCAAATTAAGACCACAATGAGATACCATCTCATACCTATCAGAATGGCTATCATCAATAAATCAACAAACAAGTGCTGGTGAGGATGAGGATTCCACTGTTGGTGGGAATGCAGATTGGTGTAGCCACTGTGGAAAGCTGTATGGAGATACCTCAAAAAATTAAAAATGGATGTGCTTTAACCCAGCGATCCCACTTCTGGGAATATATCCTAAGAAACCACCCTGGCTGGCGTAGCTCAGTGGATTGAGCGCGGACTGTGAACCAAAGCATCGCAGGTTCGATTCCCAGTCAGGGCACATGCCTGGGTTGCAGGCCACAGCCCCCAGCAACTGCACATTGATGCTTCTCTCTCTCTCTCTCTTTATCCCTCCCTTCCCTCTGTAAAAATAAATAAATAAAATCTTAAAAAACAAAACAAAACAAAACGAAACACTAACTCGAAAGAACATAAGCATCCCTATGTTCATTGCAGCATTATTTACAATTGCCAAGATATGGAAGCAGCCTAAGTGTCCATCAGTAGATGAGTGGATAAAACAACTATGGGACATTTACACAATGGAATACTACTTGGCCATAAAAAAGAAGAAAATTTCACCCTCTGTGACAGTGTGGATGAACCTGGAGAACATCATGCTAAATGAAACAAGCCAGTCAGAGAAAGACAAATACCATATGATTTCACTTATATTTGGAATCTAATGAACAAACTGAATTAACAAGCAAAATACAGAGTCTTGGATACAGAGTAGGATATGACAGTTAAGGAGGGAGGGGGATTAGTGGGTAGAGAGATCGAACAAAAAGGAAAAAGGACTTATAGATATGGACAACAGTGTGGTGATTGCAGGGGGGGAGTGGGTATAAGGGGACTAAATGGTAATGGAAAAATGCAATAAAAATTCAACATTCAGAAAAAATATATAGGAAGATTAATATGAATGTAGGTTACCATTGCAGCACATTTTACAATTATGATGAAAATAACAAGGAACATAATTATAATGACTTTACCAGATTATTATTTATTAGTTTGTTTGAAGGTTTAGGTATAGTAAGTATGGAATGCAAGATACAGAACAGATACAGTCTCTTCCCTCTCCCCCTGTCCACCAGCAATTTTCAGAGTCAAGAGGCTGGCTGACAGTAGAACAATTCTTGACAGTTATGTAGTATATTTGCAGAATGCCTTATAGTATGTTATCAAATCCACCTGCCACCCCTTGTTAAAAATATCTACATTTTAAAAATAGAAAATACAAATTTAATTCTGTTATATCATTGCCTCATTTTTTGGTAACTAGATTGAAATTTCAGCTCCAGAATTTTTTAGTTGTCTTCAAAGTTTCCTCCAGTAGGAAAAGTCTGTCACTTATCCTACATAAGGATTGGGAGGAATTCCTTTGACCCCCAGGCCAGTTATCTGTTAAAAAAAGAGAGGAAACCATGATAAAAAGTAATTTACAAGTATTATTCAAAAGCATTTTCATGATTTATATTATATATTTAGCCACCTATTATTCTTGTTTTATTTCCTATCATACAAAGGAATTACTTGATTAGGTAATTATGATTTAATTGTTCACACAGGTAATAATCATTTACAACTAACTTGGATTTAAAACTGAATTTATTTCTATTATCTTCCCAGCTGTTGAAAAAGGGATTTGAATAAAATGATTTCTACGTTTCTTTTCAGCTCAAAAGGTCTATAATTTTTATAGGCGTTTGGTTCATTGCAGAAAGTTAAAAAAACCCAGTAATATTCCTGTGACATTAAAATAATCACCTAATCTTATAAATATGTCTCAAATACTGGTTTTCCAAGACAGTTCTACTGATTCATAGAATTTCAGCAAACACTACTGAAGTAAAAAATATTTTTAATAACTGTACAAAGGAGTCTAAAAATATTGTCCTGAACTTCAGATAATTTTCAGTCTAGAAAATCTAAAATGTTTTTAAATCTAGCATGATAAAATTACAATGCTAAATGGAATTGTGTTTTGGAAGTATGAAAAAGCACTGATCACTCAATTGCTTATCCAAGGATCTCCCGCTTCACCCTTAAAAGAAGTAGCCAGATCACCTTGAAAATTCCACCAGCTTTAGGTTGCTGTAAAAGATCCTCAGGATCCATTCCATCCCGGGCACAGGTCACATACATTTCAGAGTAAAACTTCCCTCCAAAGCAGCATGAGGTTGTTTTATCAACAGGCAGCATCACAGTTTGGAGTCTTTTCCCTAGATCACCAAATATTTTATTTAAAGTCTAGTGCTAGCAAATTTCCAACCTGCGAAAGCTTTCAGGACCCCTTGCAGAGCAATAGAGAAGCTTAAAGAAGATGGTGGAAGTCTTGTATTTAACCTACCTTCCCTGATAATTTATTTATTTTTGAGCAAAATGACTTATATGCACAGGAGAAGGAGTTCTGACTATAAATTTGGGCCTAAATCTTTGGCCTTTATTTCTAAAATTATACAGTTGAAGCCTTTGAATGTATTGCTGTCTAACTTTATTAGTAATGAAGTTTCTGCAGTCCCTAGTGTCTGGTGTTTTCTAGACATGACAGTGATTTCCCATTATGCTGTGGGCTTACCTGTCTGAGGATCTAAGTGAATCACTCTTCCTCCATTGTAACAGGCCACCCAGAGCTTCCCCTCAGCATCGATACACATTCCATCTGGGATTTGTTCTTCTTTCTCCAGCTTGTAAACACTTCTGCGGTTGGCTATGGTTAAAAAGTAAAGAAGGGAAGGGAGGGGAGGGGAGGGGAGGGGAGGGGAGGGGAGGGGAGGGGAGGGGAGGGGAGGGGAGAAAATGAAAAACAGCCCCGACTGGCGTGGCTCCGACCGGCGTGGTGGCTGCGTTGGTAGGGTGTCATTCTGGTCTGATTCCTAGTCAGGACACATGCCTGCGTTGTGGGTTAGGTCCCTGGTCAGGGCACATATGAGAGGCAACAGATCGATGTTTCTCTCTCACATTGATGTTTCTTGCCCTCTCTTTCTCCCTCCCTTCCCCTCTCTCTAAAAATAAAGAAAATCTTTAAATACACTCACATGCTCCAAAACAATAGGTCACTCAATACTGAGCATCAAACAAAGAGTAATCAAGTTGATTATAAATACTGATCACTTCTGCTTATCCAAAGTCTGGTGTATGGGCACAGCAGGCAGGATGATTGAGAAGGATTCCTAACTCTAAACAATGTCCAGAAATGTGAATGGGCATCCCTCAACAAAGGATTTTTACCACATGATTTGGGGTGGATTCATTCCCTTTAGTTTGGGTACAGACATGCCTGTCTGAGCTTTCAGAGGAGGAGAGAAAAAAAGAAGCAGAATTTTTAATAAAATACCAATGGATCTTTTTGATGCTGACCTGAACTGAAGCCCTGCATGCCTGCCTCAAATATACTTCAATCTGCAATTAGACCTCTGCTATTTTATGAGTTCTGTTTCTACCCAACTGAATGCTCCATAATCACCTTATCAAAACTAAATATTGGAAGTGTTTCTTTTTGAAAGGAGAAGTGTTCTGAAACCAACTAAGTGATCTTAAAGGGTGAATCATAGTATACACAAAACAAACATCAAAATCCAGAAGAGCTTTACATTACAAAATGCAGGTCATTACAGTAATAAAATTGGGGTGTTTAAACATGTTAAAACCATGTATAAGTAAAACAGTAATAAAAAAGAGTACTGCTTATTTCTTTTTAAAAATTATATTCTATTGATTATGTGATTACAGTTGTCCAAATGTTTCCACCTCCCCACCCCCTTCACTCAGGACCCTCAGGCAATCCCCACACCATTGTTCATGTCCATAGGTCAAGCATATAAGTTCTTTGGCTACTCCATTTACTATACTGTACTTCACATCCCCATGGCTATTCTGTAACTACCTATTTGTTCTTCTTAATCCACTAACTTCTCCCATTCTCCCCCACACCCCTCTCATTTGACAATCATCAGAATGTTCTCCATATCCATGACTCTGTTTCTGTTCTTCTTGTTTGCTTAGTTTGATTTTTAAATTCAATTGTTGATAGATATGTATTTTTGCCACTTTATTGTTCATAGTTTTGACCTTTTTCTTAAATGAGGCCCTTTAGCATTTCATATTATAATGGTTTGGTGATGATGAACTCCTTTAGTTTTTTCATGTCTGAGAAGCTCTTTATCCGCCCTTCCATTCTAAATGATAGCTTTGCTGGGTAGAGCAATCTTGGCTGTAGTTCCCTGCTTTTCATGACTGAATATTTCTTGCCAATCCCTTCTGGCCTGCAAAGTTTCTTTTGAGAAATCAGCTGCCAGTCTTATGAGAACTCCTTTGTAGGTAACTAACTTCTCTTCTCTTGGTGCTTTTAAGATTCTCTCTTTATATTTAACCTTTGGCATTTTAATTATGACGTGTCTTGGAGTGGGCCTCTTTGCATCCATCTTGTTTGGGACTCTCTGTGCTTCCTGGACTTGCATGTCTATTTCCTTCACCAAATTAGGGAAGTTGAATTTCCTTATTTTTTTCAAATAGATTTCCAATTTCTTGCTCTTTCTCTTTTCTTTCTGGCAGTCCTATGATGCAAGCATTGGGCTACCTGAAGTTGTCCCAAAGGCTGCTTACATTATCTTCATTATTTTGGGTTCTTTTTTCTTGTTCTGATGGGTTGTTTTTTGCTTCCTTATGTTCCAAATCATTGATTTGATTCTTGGCTTCATCCTTTTAACTGTTGTTGATGGGGGACTCAAAAATTGGAAAATTTTAGTTTAAGTAGTAGCTAATAAGCTTAGTAATCAATGCAAGTAAAAGCTATTGTTCCAGGAACTGAAGGTATGACCCACCCTGACTCCAGGAGATCATAAGCAGTTCCACCTTTGTGCCTCAGGAAAGCTGCAAGCAATTCAAGATAGTATCTGGGCCATTGTGCTCCAGAGTGAGATGACCATTACCCAGGACACAGCTAAAGATTACTGCCCAGAATGAGAATGCTGCAGGTTTTTTAATCTAATTAACTTTTCCCTGAATTCTAAACCCCTCACCTATACTTTGTCCTCCTTATAAAAGAGCCATTTAAAAATGGAATTAAGATGGTTTGTTAGGGTCCCTGCCATCCTCTCAGATTGCTGACCATCTGAATAAAGTGCCCATACAGATTCAGCCCTGGCTGGTGTGGCTCAGTGGACTGAGTGGGGGCCTGTGAACCAGGGGGTTGCTGGTTTGATGCCCAGTCAGGTCACATGCCTGGGTTGCGGGCTGGGTCCTCAGTTGGCAGTGTGTGGGAAGCAACTGATGGATGTATCTCTCGCACACTGATGTTTTGCTTTTTCTCTTTCTAAAAATAAATAAATAAAATCTTTTAAAAAAGATTCAATCCCTATAACTGCTTATTGGGTCCAGTAGGTGACAGGCAGCATGAACAGCAGATTTTCTGGTTTGTTTGCCTGTAAATTGCTCTTTATTTCAATTAGTGTATCCTTTGTTTCTGACTGGGTCTTCTTTATGCTGCTGAGGTCCTCGTTAAGTACCTTAAGCATCCTTATAACCAGTGTTTTGAACTCTTTGTATGATAGATTGCTTATTTTCATTTCATTTAACTCTTCTGGAGTTTTTGTTTGTTCTCTCATTTGGGTCATGTTTCTTTGTCTCCTCATTTTGGCAGCCTCCCTGTGTTTGTTTCTATGTGTTAGGTAGAGCTTCTTTGACTCTGTGTCTTAGTAGCATGACCCAATGTAGTAGGTGTCCTGTAGGGTCCAGTGGCACAGCCTCCCCTATCACCCAAGCTGGATACTTGAGGTACTCCCACCATGTGGTCTGAGTATACCCTCCTCCTATAGTTGAGCCTTGGTTGCTGTAGGCAGGTCAATGGGAGGGATTTACCCATGCCAGTCAGCTGTAAGGATTGGCTGTGACCACTGACCATCAACCTATGCTCTCTTTGTAGGATTAGCTGTGTAGGGGCAGGGTAGTGGTACTCCAATGTAGTTGTTCACTGGTTATGCAGGCTCTGGGGTTTCCCAGGTGGTGCAGGCCAAGGTCAGCCTCCCACCTCATGTTTTGCCCAGGGTCCCACTGCCTGAGGTAGAGAGAAATCTGAGAGGGCCACTACTTGTGCTCAGCTTGGATATTCTCAGGTGAAGCTAGGCTGCAAACCTAGGCTGACTGCTTTTAGTGTTGTACCTGGGACCACTTAGCAAGAGGTACAGGGGCCGGGGGCTCACTGAGGCTGGCTGTTGCTTGTTTGAAAGGATTTAGGAAGCTGTGAAGTATGAGCCAGGACTGGCCATTCATATGGAAAAGTCACTGTTACCAGCTGTAACTTGGGTGGGATGGTGTCTCAGGGTATCTCTAGGTTGGGACAAACAGTGTTAGCCAGGTTGATGGAATCTTATAATGGCACCTGCCTACCAGCTATGTGGCCCTGCCTGACTTTCTGTGTAGGAAAAAGCTGGCCCCCAGCTCTTGCCTTGATGCCAAACATTTCAGATTCTCCCTATATTCCACTAGTGCCTTTCAAGCTGCTACCCTGGTTCTGGAGCTCAGAGGGTGTGTGTCTAAGCAAGTTCATGTGTGGGTTGTTCAAGAAGAACTGCTTGGGGCTATAGAAGTTTCTTCCACCAACTCAAGCCCTTTTGGTCTTTGCAGCCAGAAGATATGGGGACTTATATTCCTGGCTCTGGAATCCTGGGCTGGGAGGCCTGGTGTGGGACTGGGACTCCTTGCCCCCAAGGTATCCCTCCCAAATTTTTATCCACCAGAAGTGGATGTGGGACTAGCCCATTCGACCTCTCCACACTCTCCTACTGGTCTGGATGGATGTGATTTCTTTAGCTCTGTAGTCATCAGACTTCCATTCAACTTGATTTCTGATGGTTCTGAATCAAGAACACTACATATTTCAAAGCAAAACAGCTGTTCTGGAATGTTTTATCTGTGATTAAATCTACACGAGAATCTTGTGATATTTTTCAAGTCATTTAATTATTGGTTTTGCTCTTGTGGTTTGGCACCTTTCATGAAACAATTTCAAGTACTCCCTTCTTAAATTCTTCTCAATGATTCCTTCCCTTGCAGTTTCCAACTATGGGTCATTTAGAGCCCATTGACGGACTTGAATAATCTGTAACTACTTTTTTTTTACTTTTCCATTTTAAAAATTGTTAATTTGTCTCTGAGCACTTGCCTATAGTTAACTAAAGTGAAAATAAGAAATATCAACCCCAAATTCTAAACTTCTGTTCCTCTATCTCATTCTACTGTATATTATTTGCCTTTAGGCACCTCCTGGTAGAACAGGATATATTTATAGTGAGCCTCTTTCTAGTGATGGTGGCAAGAAAGAGGATTAAAGTTCTATCCATATTATGCCAACTGTGGCCACATTTAGCTGTGTTAAGAGCCATGGCTTGACTGGCATCATAGTCAAGTCTCTGTAATCATTACCATACTGGGATAATAACACTGGAAAGCTCTGTTTGACAAATTTGACCTTCTCACACGAGTGGAGAAACAGGCAGCTTACTAATGAGCAGTATTAAGAAAAATGATGAAAAAATACATACAGATCTTTCCTGTTTGCAGGTCATAGTCAAAGGCATCCACTGAGTAGGACAGGCTGTCAATGTAATAGAAGATTTTGTGGTCCAGGGACCAATCCAAACCATTGGAGATGTCCACCTGGTCAAAGTACTTTTCCACATGGTGGTCAGGAAAGAGGGAGTACAGGGACCCTTGGTGCCGTTCTAGAACTGCCGGGGCTGTTTCTTCAGCCATGGTGCCTACAGAAATCAAAGACCACTGAGCTCAGCCCCACAGCATCTTGCCCATGGCAATAACACCTTTTCTCACCAGAGTTTCTTCCCATGATTAAAGTAAGGAATTTATACAACCCCAATCAGGGTCCTATTTTTAAAAAAATAATCTTTATTGTATTTTTCCATTACCATTTAGTCCCCTTATACGTCATTCCCCCCCAGCGATCACCACACTGCTGTCTATGTCCATGAGTCCTTTTTCTTTTGCTCAATCCCTCCACCCCCTAACTTACCCAGCCCCCCAGGTCCTATATTTTTTTTAAAAATGACAACTACCTCGCTTATAATGCAAATCAAAACTACACACATTCTAGTTCTAAATAAGGAGTACACGTGCTCCTACTTCATTTTCTTCCATTGAGCACAACTACACAACTATACAACCTGGACAAAATGTATGGTATAGCTGTTTGAGAACTTTGAAAAGCAAATATTAGGAAGCTCAGGAAAGAACACCAGAAATTGAACTGCCACCTAGTTGGTGGTGAGTTCTCCATTGTATCCTCCAGTATGTCCCAGGTTGAACTCAGTACAGCCTGAAAACTGCAAGTGAATACTGTGGTGCACACAGACAGAGATCCAAGAGAAACCCTCTAGATCTGGTTCAAGGAGCAGAAAAGGAAATTCCTGAGGTTCAGAGAGAGCAGGAGAAATCCCCTGGTAATTTTCTACTCCCTTTTCTCCATTCTGTCACACATTGGTCGTGAGGCAATTCTGCAGCAAGGGGTAGCAACAGCAGAGTGTCCAGCAACAGGAAACTATAGGAATCAAAAGTCTGAGGGAAGGGGACATTCTTCTTCATTTGGTGAAGCTACAGTTCCAAAAGGGCAGAACCAAACAGGGCTTCTTTTATATTCTGTCTCTCTCTGTCCTCCTGCCACTTGGTCTTGGAGGCAGCACAATCATAGGGATGGGTGGTTTCTGGTTGGAGGAATAAAAGGAGAACTCAGGCAAACTGGAAAGTACCTGGAGATAGCGAAGATGGATGCTGCACAGGAATGCAACCCCACAGAACTGTCTGTGATCTCCTGGACTCATCTTCTATTTGTACATGCATGGGTCTGATTCTAATTAGCATACCAAGGACTGAGAGTGGTGCTGTGGGTAGAATTCCTTCTACATCTCAGACTGACCACTGAGTGGTATGCATGTGGGACAAATCCTAACGGCATCTAACAGAAAGCAGGTTGGGACTTGTGGTCTGAACCTAAGCATACAGATTGCTTGCTAAACTAAATACACAAAAATTCTCCATAGTATTTAAACAAGACTCAAGGTCTCATAATATAATAGTAAAAATGTCCAGGATACCATCCAAAATTACTTGGCAACACAAAGAAGCATGAAAATCTCAACTCATATAGAAAACAAGCAACAGATGCAGAAAACAAAATGGTACAGATGTTAGAATTATTTGACAAAGACTAAAGCATCTCTTATCAGCAATTTGTAAACAGTCTTGAAACAACACTCAAAATAGAAAATATCACCAAAGAAATAAAAGATATAAAGACTAATCAAATGAAAATTTTAGAACTGAAAAATAAAATAAATGAACTAAAAAATCTCACTGAATGGACCCAATATCAGAAAAAAGAAGACAAAGGAAAGAATCAGTGTATCTGATGGTAGAACAATAGAAATTGTCCAATCTGAAGAAAAGAGTTAATAAAGACTGAAAAAAAATGAACAGAACTTTAGAGACTTGTGGGACAACAACAAAGGGTTAACATATATGCCACTGGATTCCTAAAGAAGAGGAGAAAGAACAGAGGGCCAAAAAATATTTGAAGAAATAATGGCTCAAAATTCCTCAAGTTTGTTGAAAAGCAAAAAACTATAGCTCCAAAAAGCTGAGCAAACCCAAAACAGGATATATCCAAAGAAACCTATACCCATATACATCATAATCAAATTTCTGAAAACTAAAATGGAAATCCTTGAGATCAATGAAAGAAAAATGACATAATAAAATATAGAGGTATAATGATTTCAATGACAAGTTTTCATGAGAAAATATGGAGGTCAGAAGGAAGTGACACATTTTTAATTTGCTGAAAAAAAAGTGTCAACCTAAAATTCTATATTCAGTGAAAATATCCTTCAATAATGAAGGTGAAATAAAGACATCCTTATATAAAGTACAACTGAGAGAATTCATAGCCAGTAGACCTGCTTTAAAAGAATTGCTAAAGGAAGTTCTTCAGACAGAAGGGAAATACCAAAAGGAAGCATGGAACATAAGAGATGAAAGAAGAGCAATAGAAACAGTAAACATATGAGTAAGTAGAAAAGACTATTTTTATCTTTAATTCTTTAAAATTTTCTCATTGTAAAAGTGAAAAGTACACTTTTGGCAAAAATTACATATTCTGATGGGATTTTCAGTGTATGTATATAAAGACAAATATATCATAAAGAGGTGATTACCAACTGAAGTGGTAAAATATTGGTTCTAGAGAGACTGAAAAGTTAACTATATATTTTGCAACCCCTCCAGCAATCCTTAAAAAAACTATACAAAGAGATATAGTGAAAAATTACAATAAATAAATGAAAATTGATTCTAAAAAGTGTTCAAATAACCCAAAAGAAGGAAGGAAAGGGGAAACAGAGGAACAAAAAATACAGAGTGAAAGAAAACAAATAATAAAATGGGAGATCTAAGTCAAAGCATATCAATAATTACATTAAATGTAAATAATATAAATACACCAATTAAAATAGAGACTGTGAGAAGGAATTAAAAAAAAACTTAATTCTCACCTGAGTATATGGTTATTGATTTTAGAGAGAGAGGAAGGGAAAAAGAAACATTGATCAGTTGCATACTGTACATGCTCTGACTGGGGATCGAACCTGTAAACTTTTGGCGCACAGGACGATGCTCTAATCAACTGAGCCACCTGGCCAGGGCCAGAAGGAATGTTTTAAAAACTTCAACTATATTGTCTATGAGAAACTCACTTTAAATATAATAATATAGGTAGCTTAAAGGTAAAAGGATGGAAAAATATATACCAAGATTTCCGGCCAAGATGGAGGCATAGGCAGACACATTGTGCCTCCTTGCACAACCAAAAGAAGTACAACAACAATTTAAAAACAAAAAACAACCAGAAATGACAGAAAATTGAACTGTATGAAAGTCTGACAACCAAGGAGTTAAAGAAGACACATTCATCCAGGCGAGTAGGAGGGGCAGAGACAGGCAGCCGGGTGGAAAGGACTCGTGGCAAGGCGGTGGCTGGCAGACCCAGTGAGGCGGCCGATTGTGGAGTGGGGTGTGCAAGGCTGCAGCTGGCCAGAAAGGCAGCAGCGGGTGGACCTGGTGAGGTGGCGGATTGCGGACTGGACAGTCCCACATTACCACGCAGATAAACTGGGAGAAACAACTGGGAAGCAGGAAGGACTGCGCAACCCAGAGCCCCAGCGTGGGGAAATAAAGCCTCAAACCTCTGACTGAAGACACCTGTGGGGGTTTAGGCAGCAGGGAGAGACTCCCAGCCTCACAGGAGAATTTGTTGGAGAGACCCACAGTGTCCTAGAATGTATACAAATCCACCCACCTGGGAATCAGCACCAGAGGGGCCCAATTTGCTTGTAGGTAGTGGGGGAAGTGACTGAAAACCAGCAGAGAGCGAGCAAGCACCACTGGTCCCTCTCAGACCCCTCCCACACATACAGCATCACAACCCAGCCATGTGGGTTGCCCCGCCCTGGTGAACACTTAAGGGTCCACACCTTACTACATAACAGGTGCATCAAGACCAAAAAAAAAAAATACCCAAATGAAAGAACAGATCAAAATTCCAGGAAAAATACAACTAAGCGATAAAGAGATAGTCAACCTATCAGATGCACAGTTCAAAACACTAGTGATCAAGATGCTCACAGAATTGGTTGAATTTGGTCACAAATTAGATGAAAAAAACGAAGGCTATGCTAAGTAAAATAAAGGAAAATGTACAGGTAACCAATAGTGATGGGAAGGAAACTGGGACTCAAATCAATGGAGTGCACCAGAAGGAAGAAAGAAACATCCAACCAGAAAAGAATGAAGAAACAAGAATTCAAAAAGAATGAGGGGAGGCTTAGGAACCTCCAGGACATCTTGAAACATCACAACATTTGAATTAAAGGGGTACCAGAAGGAGAAGAGGAAGAGCAACAAGTAGAAAAGTTATTTGAACAAATAATAAAGGAGGACTTCCCCAATCTGGCAAAGGAAATAGACTTCCAGGAAGTTAAGGAAGCTCAGAGAGTCCCAAAGAAGTTGGACCCAAGGAGGAACACACCAAGGCACATCATAATTATATTACCCAAGATTAAAATTAAGGAGAGAATCCTAGAAGCAGCAAGAGAAAAGGAGGCAAGTTATCTACAAAGGAGTTCCCATAAGACTATCAGCTGATTTCTCAGAAGAAACCTTACAGGCAAGAAGGGGCTGGAAAGAAATATTCCAAGCCATGAAAGGCAAGGACCTCCATCCAAGATTACTCTATCCAGCAAAGCTTTCACTTAGAATGGGAGGACAGATAAAGTGCTTCCCAGATAAAGTCAAGTTAAAGGAGTTCATCATCACCAAGCCCTTATTAAATGAAATGTTAAAGGGATTTATCTAAGAAAAATAAGATAAAAGTATGAATAGTAAAATGACAGCAAACTCACAATCATTAACATCCACGCTGAAAAGAAAAACAAAAGAAACTAAGCAAACAACTAGAACAGGGACAGAAACACAGAAATGGAGATCACATGGAGGGTTATCAACAGGGGAGTTGGAGGGGGAGAAAGGGAGAAAAGGTACAGAGAACAAGTAGCATAAGTGGTAGGTAGAAAATAGTCAGGGAGAGGGTAAGAAAAGTGTAGGAAATGTAGAAGCCAAAGAACTTATATGTACGACCTATGGATATGAACTAAAGGCGGGGGTGGGGGGGTGGGAGGGGGTGTGCAGGGTGGAGGGGCGTGAAGGAGGGAAAATGGAACAACTGTAATAGCATAATCAATAAAATATATTTAAAAATATATATACCATGCAAATATCAATCAAGAGAAAAGTAGAAAGGCTATGTTAATATCAGAAATGTTATATTAATATCACACAAAGTATATTTACAGCCAAGAAAATTACCAGAGGTAAACTGGACTACTACACACTGAAAATTCACTAGGGAGGGATAGTAATTCTGAATGTTTGTGCTTAACAACACAGCTTGTAATACACAATGCAAAAGTTAGAACTGAAAGGAGAAATAGACAAATCCACAATACTAGTTGATGTCAGCATCCCTCTCTCAGTAATATATACAAGTAGAGAATCAGCAAAGAAATAGAAGAACAAGTATTGGAGAGGTTATGGAGAAAAGGGTACCCTAGTGCACTGTTGGTGGGATTGCAGACTGGTACAATCACTATGGAAAACAGTATGGAATTTTCTCAGAAAACTAAAAATGGATCTGCCTTTTGACCCAGCAATTCCACTGCTAGGATTATATCCTAAGAACCCTGAAACACCAATCCAAAAAAACCTATGCACCCCAATGTTCATAGCAGCACAATTTACAATAGCCAAGTGTTGGAAGCAACCTGGATGCCCATCAGTAAATGAGTGGATCAAAAAACTATGGTACATTTACACAATGGAATTCTATGCAGCAGAAAGAAAGAAGGAGCTCCTACCCTTTGCAACAGCATGGATGCAACTGGAAAGCATTATGCTAAGCGAAATAAGCCAGGCAGTGAAAGACAAATACCATATGATCTCACCTTTAACAGGAACCTAAACAACAAAACAAAGAAACAAGCAAAATATAACCAAAGAAACTGAAATAGAGAACAGACTGACAGTATTCAGAGAGGAGAGGAGAGGGAATTTCAGGGGAAAAGGGGAAGGGTTTACAGGAAGAAGTATAAAGGACACATGGATAAAAACTAGGGGCAGGTAGAAATGGGAGGGAGGAGGGGAGGGCTGGGTGGGTGGGTTGCAATGGGAGATAAAAAAAAGAAAAAAAAGAGAAGTGAGATTATGGACACAAAAAGAAAGAAATAGAAGAACTGAACAGCATCAACCAACTGGATCTAAGGACATTTATAGAACACTCCACTCAACAGCAGCAAAATACAAATTCTTCTCAAGTGCACATGGTATATTTACTTAGGTAGACTCGAGTGTGCAGAGCAAAGTTTGACTCTAAGGAAGAAACTGGAAAGCTCATTTACTTTACCAAGCTCCATCTGAAAGAAGAGTGAGTTAGAGGATAATGGACTAAAACTGGAAAGCCTGAATAGCAAGCAAGACATGATAAATTATCCCTGCTGGAAAGAAGGATGCTCATATGGCAGTTTTTTCCTATAGGGCGGTTGGGTTTGTTTCATTAATATTCCTCCCCATTATCTGCCTCAGAAGCTCTTTCTTAGTGGGAAGGAACAACCTGGGGCATTGGTTTATACATTGATAACCAGCAGTGCGCACAGACAGGTCAGACTTTGGGTGTGGTGACATCTCCAGAGTACTACCCCAGTACTCAGAGTACTCTTGAGTACTCCATCTAGACTATCAGATGGCCCTACCCTTGATAACCAGCAGTGCGCACAGACAGGTCAGACTTTGGGTGTGGTGACATCTCCAGAGTACTACCCCAGTACTCAGAGTACTCTTGAGACTCCATCTAGACTATCAGATGGCCCTACCCTTTTCTGGTCCAGAGACACCTCTCAGCACCTGCTTAAAGCTATGAACTCTCTAGAAAAAGGTTCTCAGGTGTTTCTGGCAGAGGCACACAACCAGTATATATCTCATAATGATGCCTACAATTTCAAGGGGTCTCCTGAGGGCACAGGTTAAGAACTGGGGGCCCCAGGATAAAAACCCAGGCCTCTGAGGGCATCTTTATTTTGTCTCACAAAGTACCACAGAATTGTAAACTTCTAGCCATAATGGAGTGAGAAAATCTATTTCAACAGGAGGTGAAGTATCCAATTATATTTCTTTACTCTGCAGAAATTACTGGCAGAAGGGCTTCCAACAAATTTTCATCTTCAATCTGTCAACCCTGTCCTGGACTAGCAAGATGGGGAGCAACCCACAGCCAGCTTCTCAGATCTTACCTACCTTTCCATGTTGAAAGCAAACAGAGCCAGGACAGCATGATGGATAATGGGAGAGGGCAGTGTGGGGAGGTGAAAACAGTAGGGATTTAGAATCAACTTCAGCTAATTTATAGGGTTGTTATGATGGGAGATAAATGGGAAATAGCTATGAAATGTATTATTTAAGTTCAAACTGTAGTTGAAATTCATTTAAAGCTACATATAAGCCATTCTTCAACCATCACAGTAAGGATTGGTTCAAGCGAGAATCATCAAAGAACGTAAAACCTAAGTGAGAAATTTTAATGAGGACTGGGGTATTTGCTTGGATATAAAGTATTTCCCCATTTTGTAGCCAGCACCAAGATGGCCCCTAATGGTCCCTGACTCTCAGTATTCATACCCTTGTACAGTTCCACCATTGCCTGTGTGACCTACAGCACATGGCAGAAATGATGCTATGCCACTTTCAACATTGGTTATAATAAAACTAGTCTCCATCTTGGTCCCTCTGTCCCTCCTCACTCTCTCATCACCAGCTTTGGGAAAAGCCATGTTCTAAGCAGCCTTATGAAAAGGCCCACTTGGTAAGGGACAGAAACCAACCCCCTGCATGAATGAGTTTGGAAGCAAATCCTCCAGGTTCCTTAAGAGACTCAAGACTCAAGCCCCAACCAACAGCTCAACTGCAATTTCATGAAATAACCTTGAACTAAAACCACCCAGATTCTTGACCTTCAGAAAGGGTGTGAGGTAATCAATGTTTGTTATTTTAAGCTATTATATTTCAAGGTAACTTGTTACATGGCAGTAAATAACAAATCCTACAAAATGTTTATAAATTGCAATGAGATAATAACTGTGCAGTAGGGAAATTTGAGAAGACTTTGATTGGGTGATCAAAACTAACATTAGCAATTAGGGACAGATGGTATCCAGAATGGATACCCCAAGAAGGGAAGAATATCACCTATGCAGTATTCTAACCATGAATGTATAGCACCAATCCAAACATAAGGAAACATCAGAAAAAAACATAAAAACACGAAGAACATGAGGACTGTTGTATTGAAAAAATGGGAGAGTTGGGTTGGGACTGTATTCTTTAAAAATGGCAATGCTGCCCTGGCTGGTGTAGCTCAGTGGATTGAGCACTGACCTGTGAAACAAAGGATTCCTAGTTTGATTTCCAGTCAGGGCACATGCCTGGGTTGCAGGCCAGGTCCCCAGAATGGGACACATGAGAGGTGATTACATATTGATGTTTTTCTCCCTCTCTTCCCTTCTATCTAAAAATAAATAAATAAACCTTTGGGAAAAAATGGCAATGCTATATAGCCCTGGTTGGTTGGCTCATTTGGTTGGAGCACTATCCCATACACTGAAAGGTTCCAGTCAGAGCACATACCTGGGTTGTGGGTTTGATCACCAGTCAGGGTGCGTATGTGAGGCAACTGATTAATGTTTCTCACATCAGTGATTATTTTTCACATCAATGTTTCTCTCTCTCTCAGATCAATACACATATCCTTGAATGAGAATTTAAAAAAATGGCAATGCCATAAAAAACAAAGGCTATATTCTATTCCAGGTTAAAGAGACATGACAACTAAATGCAGTACATGAACCTAGACTGGATTCTGTACTGGAAGGTAAAATGCCATAAAGGACATTAAAAATTAACGAAATTGTCAATTAACAAAACTGGCTGGGGTCAGGTGGAGTGGTGGGGGGAAAATGCAGACAACTGTAATTGAACAACAATAAAATAATTAAATAAAAAAAAACAAAAAAATGAATTCAAGTTAAAAAAAACAACTGAAATACAGATAGCATGTCAGGTAAAATACTGTATCAATGTTAAATTTCTTTAAGTTGATAACTGTACTGTGGTCATGTAAGAATATGTCATTTGTCTTGGGAAACTCACACTGAAATATTTTATTAGTAAATGCACATAATATCTGCACCTTATTTTCAAATTATTCTGGAGAAAAATTTGTATATGTAGAAAGAACAAATGGAACACAATCCTGACAATAGGTGAATTCAAATAAAGGGTACACAAGGTGTTTGTATGAATCCTAATTTTTCTGTAAATTTGAAATTATTTCTATTTTAAACATCAACAATACTTCTGTGTTTAAAATTTATTTAAAAGAAACACACAAAAACCCCCTTATTTAAACCACAAACTACCATACAAATTTTAGTCTCTGTTAGAGACATAAACTGAAAGGAATATCTATGAAGTTTTTCTCATGAGATTTTTTTAAGTGATACAAATTACCCAAGTAATAATAAAATAACCCAAGATCAATTATATACAACACTTTTACCACTAAAGCAGTGAGACTTTCTCCCAAGCTCAGTGTAAGTAGGTGCTGAAGATAAATCATACCAGCGAAGTATCTACCAGCGGGATCCACCTTCCCATCATTGAATCGATTGTTTTTCTTGTCTTTCTCTACTGTGGCCAAGACAGTGACTGACTGATCTTCCCAGTTCAAAGCACAGAACTTTGTTCCAATTGTGGCGACATAGCCTCCTAATTGGCGGAGAGCCACAGAGCTGACTGGGGCATCTGCAGAGGCAAAAGCAACAGTCAGGATGTAGCAAGCAGCCCAGAGCCAAAGAGCACGCTGAAACTATCCTGCTACCTGGCATCTCTAAGAGGATTGCAGTTCTTTTGACAACTGGAGTGCTCTCTTCCTTCTGTTGAATAGTGAAGGCTACATAACCAAGAGTATTTGTTGACAATAAACTCCATGCACTGTTCCTGGACAGCAGGGACAGAAAGGTGAATGAAGTCCAACTCTATTGGAAGCTTCCAATCTAGCAGAGAAGTTGAAACACAGTAGCCACCACACTTTGGGGCAGGCACCACATCAAGTTCAGAGGTGAGATTCCTAATGGGGGTTGGGGGGCGAGGTAGCACCAGAGCAGTTGTCACAGAACAAGAGATGCTCAATTTGCCTGACCTACAGGAAATTCAGAGACAAACTCTGTTTAGTTCTAGCAACAAGGTTTTGTGACAGCCTTCTCTCTCTCCAATAGAGGACTTTCTTTTTTAAGGGACCCTATTTAATTAAAAATTAAATAATTTAAAGTAAATATTTATTTAATGTAATTAATCAAGTAAAGTTCATTTGATTAAAATATTTTATTGGAATGTAATTAAATTTAACTAAAATTTTTATAATTAAAAATTGTTTCTCAAATCCTTTTTGGAAGTAGGCAGGATAAAAGTAACAAACAGAAATGTAGATGCAGTGATAAAACAGTCACATGTCTTCATTATATTACTATATTTTGTAAATTTAGGTTTTCTGGGTTTAATACTTTTTCTGTGTATAAGGAAACTTTTTTTAAGTGGAGAGATTGATTACCATGATGGGCAGTCATGGGAAACAAATCTTATTTAGTGCAAGGTGCTGGGTCCTCAGGTGCTCTGGTAGCAGCTCCCTAAAAGCCCTGTTCAGAAGATTTTGAGCCATTGAGGATCCCAGGGAATGTGCACGACACTATTAGGCAGGTGACATTCTCATTAGGGATCCCAGCCTGTGGCTTGAGGCTTCTTTTTTTAAAAAAATTATTTACTTATTTTTAGAGAGGGGGAAGAGAGGGAGAAAGAGAGGGAAAGAAACACCAATGTGTGCTTGCCTCTTGCACACCCACAACTAGGGACCTGGCCTGCAATCCAGACATGTGTCCCGACTAGAAATCAAACCAGTGACCCTTTGGTTCCCAGGTGGGTCCTCAATCCACTGAGCTACACTAGCCAAGGCATGAGGCTTCTGTTAGTTTTCTAAGTTACTGCTGACACCACAAACCTTTTCCATGCTTTAGGGAGGGGGTTGCAGATTAGGGTAAGAATATACTGATAATGTGTGCCTGCTGGGAAACAGACTAGGAAAGGCATGGGTCCCTCTCCTCACTCTGACCTCAGCAGTCAGTAACTTTGTCTCCAGCCTTAGACATATTCATGAGTGAATTAACAAACAAACAAACTACTCCATCTCATTAAAAAAAAGGTTTGAGGTCCCCAGTTCTGGGTTGAGAGTGTCCTTATGCTACATAAATGTCTGGTATCTCTTCTTGGGAACACAATAATGAAAACAAGAAACTTCTTCCTCTATGGCTAATCAATCAAGCCCATCCTCTTGGGCCACAGAATGTCATACACCCTTCTTCTGGAAATCACATGGCTATAAGCAGAATCACACTCAAAGGCACTGGAAATTCTGTTGTGAATCCTACTTTGCAGAGTGAATACATAGTCCTGGTTGATGATTTATAAGTCCAAAGCCCTTCTTTTGATATTCAACAAAGGGATATACCTGTTATTTTTTTTTAAATGAAACCGTTGGTTTGACCCAAGGTAGATAGCAGTCTCCAGCTTTCAATGCTGTTATCTGAAGGTGTTAAGGAAAGATCCTGCGGTGCCTCATTGTCAGAACAAAATGGGGAATGCTGCTTCTCACCCGCAGAGGAAGAGGGAAGTATTGATCCCCCAGAATTTACTCCTGGGTTAAAGTGGGAAGACACAGACAGCAAGACAATCCAGAAGTTTTAAAGCATATTCAGCACACTTTAACAAGAAGGTCTCAGGGGAATGGCACTCTAGGTAACTGCTCCTCCCAAGGGAAAAGATGGCTGGCTGGGTGGATCTGAGTCTGGCCTTCATTCTTACCCACGGTCATTCGATGAACTTGCTTGCTGAGTGAATCCCACCGGCACACCTTTTTGGCAGGAATATCTACGAAGAGCAGAGAGTTGGATGCTTCTTCCCACACTGGAGACTCACCACACCGGCAGTTCTCAGGCAGGACACACTCAATATTAATGGAAGACATTGTCATGGGGGAGATCTACTGAAGGTGACAGAGACAAAATGAAATGTAATCTCATGGAGCAAATTTAGCACATCTGTCTTGAGTTTCTGGTAAGCTTTTAGTACAGACTGAGTTGTTTTTATTAGAACTGGAAAGGCTGAGTACATTTTCCCCAAATCAGAATAAAATATGCAATGTGGCAGGGAGAGATGTATCTGAAAAATAACAGAGTTATAGATGACAGCATGAGACATCTTCAATCAACTTACCAGGGCTTTTTTTCAAGCTATCAGAGACAGAGAGAGCGAGAGCGAGAGCGAGAGCGAGAGAGCGAGAGAGCGAGAGAGGGAGAGAGAGAGAGTGAGAGAGTGAGAGAGCAAGAGAGAGAGAGAGAGAGAGAGAGAGAGAGAGAGAGAAACACTCCAACATCCACACCTTGGCACTGGTGACCCTCAGAGAGCCAGCTGCTCAGAGCAGGAAGCAAGGCTGCTCTTTATGTAAGCACACACCCTAGCCCCTAAGGTGGTTGAGGGGGTGGACAGCTCCCTGATTGGTGGCTCCTCTGGGAGTCTGCAGGTCACCTTCTTCTGCTACCCTCCCCATCTGTTGATGTTGATTCACTTCCTTAACTGCTAAAAGGCCAGAACCTTCCCACTTTGCATCTTTTCTGAGCTGCATTTTAAAATATATGTTTATCAGTGATAATATACTAAACTGGAATTAACATCCATTTTCAAATTCAGACAATGGAAAGGATGGAAAATAGAACATCATCTGGGCACACTTGTAGGAACTGACAGACCCTCAGCTATTTGTTGCTGCCTAGTAAGGCACTTCCAGTGCCAGTTTGGCAAGAAGTCTCGTACTCCGTGGGCAAGAACATTCTATGCTGGGACTTTAGGCCAGAGACCTTGACCAACAAATAGGAAGATGCAAAAGAAAAATTATCAAAAGAGTAAAATCATTACATAAAAACCCATGTGGGAGAGGAAAAAACAGGCAACTCCAAGAGCCTTCTCTTTCCCAAACTCTGCTACCCTGGTGCTTACAAAAATCTCCCAAGTGTTCATCCTTCTCCCTGGTATCTATCTGATTAGAAGTAAGTGTAAACAAGTGTTGGAGAGGATGTGGAGAAAGGGGGTCCCTAGTGCACTGTTGGTGGGACTGCAGACTGGTACAACCATTATGGAAAGCAGTTTGGAACTTCCTCAGAAAACTAAAAATGGATCTGCCTTTTGACCCAGCAATTCCATTGCTGGGACTCTATCCTAAGAACACTAAAACACCCATACAAAAGAACCTTTGCACCCCGATGTTCATAGCAGCACAATTTACAATAGCTAGGTGCTGGAAGCAACCTAGATGCCCATCAGTAAATGAATGGATCAAAAAACTATGGTACATTTACACAATGGAATTCTATACAGCAGAAAGAAAGAAGGAGCTCATACCCTTTGCAACAGCATGGATGGAGCTGGAAAGCATTATGCTAAGTGAAACAAGCCAGGCAGTGAAAGACAAATACCACATGATATCACCTTTAACAGGAATCTAAACAACAAAACAAAACAAAACAAAAAACTAGCAAAATATAACCAAAGACACTGAAATAGGGGATAGTCTCACAGTGGCCAGAGGGGAGAGAAGGGGGAATTTCAGGGGGGAATGGGTAGGGATTACAGGAACAAATTTGGAGGACACATGGACAAAAACTAGGGGTGGGGGGTAATGGGGGGAAGGGGGGAGGGTTGGGTGGATGGGCTGGAACGGGAGTAGGGGGGAGAAAACTGTACTTGAACAATGATTGAAATAAAAAAAAAAGAAAAAAAAAAAGAAGTAAGTGGCCCCACATATGGATAGGCAAATTAATGAGGGTGTGGGCAGGAAAATAATCTATGGTTTAATATTTCCTTCAGTAAACAGCATTTTTAAATAAGAAACACACAGCTCTAATTGGCCTCAGATGCCAGTTGCCAGTGTCACAGCATTTGCAATCTTCATGTACTGTTAAAAATTGGCACAGGCTGTAAAGATCTTCATGCTACAAAGCCCAAGTCAGACAGGGGGCTTTCACAATAGTAGCTTTTAACCCTACCCTCAGCTCTGGCTGTTGTGGCCCAGTGGATTGAGTACGGGCCTGCCAACCAAAATGTCACTGGTTTGATTCCCAGTCAGGGCACATGCCTGGGTTGTGAGCTAGGTCCCCAGTAGGGGACCCTGAGAGGCAACCACACGGTGATGTTTCTCTCCCTCTCTTTTTCCTTTCCTTCTTCTCTGTCTAAAAATAAGTAAGTAATCTTTAAAAATAAATAACCTCACACTCACTTATGCTGCAAGTCCTGACAAATGTCCCCTTTCTGCCTGGGCTCTTTGTTGCCCCTGGCCCCAAGGAGGGGGTCGTGACTGAAAATGGGTAGTGGGGTAGGGCGGGGGTGGGGAGCGGGGACGCGGCTCCTGCTACCCCTGGGTACCTGTACCGGGCGAGGGGCCGCTGTGTGCGCTCTCTGGTAGCTCCGCTCCGACCTCAGGTGACAGCGAAGCCCTGGGAGGTTGAAGGCAGTCTGAAGGCAGTCGGTGTCCTTCCCGCTTCTGTGGTCAGAAAACCAGACTGAGAAGGTTTAGCTTGGGTGTCACCTGACCCGTTTTCTCTAGTGAGGGGGCAGGGAGGCCGGGATGGTGACTTCTAGGTGGCTCAAAGGTCAGGCAGTGGAGCTGGAGGGGGCCTGGGCTTGGGCGGAGATACCACGACTGGGGGGAGGTGTTTGGCGGGGCGGGGGCGGGGGAGAGGGGTGGGACCTGCAAGCCCCAACGCCGTCCGTCAGGGCGGGGAAGTAGGGCGGAGTGAACCTAAGTTGTGGAGTTTAGTCGGATAGCTGAAGTTTCTTTCCGGGACAAAAAGTTGTTAAAATGTCTAAGAGAGATTGGCTGGAGGGTCAGATCAAACGAACAGGTCAATCAGTAAGGAAAAACCAAAACAGTTAAACGAATCCTCTCTTCGTAGTGGAGAAGACTCTGATGGCTGGTGGAGAAGAGGAAAGGCTTGATTTGATTTGATTTAAAAATGAAGCAGAAAGCCCCTGGCTGGTGTGCTTCAGTGGGTTGAGCGCCCACCTGCAAACTAAAAGGTCGCCGGTTAGATTCCCAATCAGGGCAAATGCCTGGGTTGTGGGCCAGGTCCCCACTTAGGGGCATGTGAGAGGCAACCAATCGATGTTTCTCTCCCTCCCATCCCCTCTCTCTGGAAATAAATACATAAAGTCTTTTAAAAAATAAAAATCACGCAGAATAAACTATCCTAAATGGCCCTCAGTTTCCCATTCTCCAATGGAGAGCCTCAGTGTAGTCCTGGTCCTGCCATTTCACCATCCACACTTCCTCTAAATAACCCACAAATTGAAAACATTTTTTAAAAAGTAAGAGAAGGATGTAAACAGAATGGTAGTTGCCCTTGGGGAATGGGAGCCAGGGATTAACTGTGAAGGGGAGTTTAGGGAATTTTCTGGGATGATGGAGCTGTTCTGTATTCCTGATGGGAGCTTTGAGTTGCACAGGTGTATGTCCTCTCAAACATCATCCAGTAGTACATTTGAGATTTGTGCATTTTATTGAATGTATTGAATCCAAGGTCAATATTCCTCATTATTTATATCTGTCCATCTAGTGTTCTATTCCTTGCCATCTGCACTCACCTGAAACCCCCTAATACACTCAAATCACAATCAATCATTATAATTCCCTTTAATTCACCAAGGACGAAGGGCCAGAAACCAACATCCAAAGGCACAAGGCTATAGGCAGGCAGGTGATGGTTGGAACAATCTTAGCTCAAAGTTTAGGTTAGTAACTTAGATTAACTGGAATTTACAGCCTCAAGTATTTCCCCTTCACTCTGGGAGGTACTTAAGACAACCACTCACCCATGTCTCCATTTACAGATGAGGAAACACAAGTCTACAAAATGAAGAGACTTTCAGAGCCACATATCCAGCTGGGAAAAATCTGGTAAATAGCCCAAACAATTAGTAGAAAAATAAGAACTTGCAGGACACTTTCTTGGGTGGGACAAAGAGTGGGACTGTGACCTCCAAGTGTCAGAAACAGGTTTTAGATCACCTTTTTCACCATTGTGGAAACTGATGCTCATGGATGAAGAGTCAACTGTCTTTCCTGGGAGTTACAAAATTCATTTGTGCTTGCCTCTTCTTCTCAGGAAAACAGGTTTCATAGGAGAGGTGGTAGTTTTAAATATCTGAAAGTCTCTAACAATTACTTCAAATATACTGGAAAAGTTAGTGTGTTGCAGGTGGACGAAAGTCTGATGTCCACATAAGAAATGGTATCCCAATGGGGCACAGACTCTACTAGATGCATAAATATTATTTTGTATGAGCTAATTATATGCCCCTTGAAATGGGCAGATATCATGAGTGGAGTTCAACAGTTCTCACAAGGAGTGTCTCTGGAGAGAACAAACAGGCATTATAGACAGGCATAACCTAAATATTAGTTTTCATTCTTTATAGACTAGGCTTTTAAAAAATATTAATTTATTTTTAGAGACTGGGAAAGGAGGGAGAAAGAGAGGGAGAGAAACATCATGTGAGAGAGATACATCGATCAGTTGCCTCTTGCATGCCCCCAGATGTGGACCTGGCCTGCAATCCAGGTGAGTGCCCTGACCAGGAATTGAACCAGAGACCTTTCAGTTTGCAGGTCGGCACCCAATCCACTGAGCCACATTAGCCTGGGCTATGGACTAGGTTTTGCTGATAGGATTGTAATGACCTCAGTAAAAGCATTTTTTGATGTGAGGTCAATTTCAAAATGACCAAAGTTTGGGATTAATAAAGTGAGGGAAACAAGAAGCAGAAGGGGCCCATAAAAGGAACTGTATCTTGTAGAGCAGTGATTTACAACTGGTGTGCTGCAAGAATTTTTAAAACATGCAATACCTGACTAGTCAGGGGCACTGAGTTCTTTTCCCTTAAATTGTCAAATTTAAAAAATGACAACAGCCAACACAACAATAGCTGTACAGTGTGAATGGATAAAAAAATATACCTATATTTTTTGTTGGACCGGCAAAAAATATATTATTGGGTCTGCCTCAGAATTTTAGTAATTAGTTTGTGTGCCATGAGATGAAAAGGGTTGAAAAATGCTGTTCTAAAGTGTTTAAAGGAAAATTGATTTTTATCATCAGTTAAATTCAGAGCAGTAGGTATAATCTCAGAAATATCAGATTTTGTTTTCTCTTAAGTGAAACAAGATCATAGAGGGTCAAAAGTCATAGGATATATTGAAAAACCTTTTAGTTGGTTACTGGAGAGTACAAAGTACAATGATAGGCAAGATGAATGGTAGAGAAAGAAAAAAGCTGCTGAAGAATCAGAAAATTAACTTTGGGCAGAAGCTGTCTACTTCTGTAGTTTCAGGAGGGTTCCTAAGAATCCTGCTTAGTGTCTTAATGGAATGGCTGTCCAAGAGTCAGGATAAAGTGATGTATATCTTTTCAGTTGGGAAGCATAAACTTGAGTATCAGTACATTGGAGTTTTATTGCTATGCCAGTTGCTAACAGTACCTAATGTCTTTTCCATGGAGGCTCAACAGTGCTTTTTTTTTTTTCTGATGCATTTTCAGAAAACCAAACCTTCAGATTTGAGATCATACAGAAGCAGCTTAGGCCAGTGTTTTAAAAATGCAGCTTGTACCTGTTGGTGAGCTGCAGGAGGGTATTGTATGAGTTCCCTGTGGTAGTTAGTCATATTAGCTTGTAATAGGGGTAGAGTCTAGGGTTGGAGGTACTTTCCAAATGTGTCAGGTAACTCATTTTTAACTCAGAAGGAGATAACGTATGGATCCTAGAGAGGACAGATCTTGTTGCCATCAAGGAAAATACTTTGGGCCATGGACATTGAAGGAGTTTCTGAGAACATGGATAATTTGGTTTTAGAATGCCATTAGTTTTCTCCATTTTCCTGAATTTATGGATAATAACAGTACCATTCTAAGAAATAAAGATAAAAAGTTATGTTCAGTGACAGGGTTTTATATCTTCTCTCTTACTCAGAAACTGTCCAGGAATTCACAGATTATTTATTAATTAACTCAATCATTTATAAGAGGTCCTAAAGTTACTCTAGTTATTAGAAAAGAATAGCTTAATTCTAAGATAAAGAGCTTTTGATATGAGAGCCTTTAAAAATTAATTTACCATTCAGACTTGGAAATTTCAATTTTAGCTAACATGTTAAGTCCTTGTGATTTGTAGCAATTTTAGAATTTTATAAAATTAAACTCTTTAAAAAAGACATCTGTTATTATCATTCCACTTATTTGTTCATATATATTCACATATATGTTCATATACACACGTGAAGTTATGGAAACAATGGTGACTTACTTAACTCATAAAACCAGTATGGGAAATTCAGACAGTTTAAGTAATTTAACCTTGGTTTTGTACAAATCAAAATATTGTGCTGACATTATTTTTAAATGGTAAACTAATTCTTAAAGACTGTCAGTCATATTAAAAGAATTTACTTGGAATTAAGCTCTTCTTTTCTCATAACTAGAATGGCAAAAGCTTTTATGTAAATATACTTTTCAGTGTCCACAAAAAGAAACATCATTTAATAACATTTATTTTCCTCTTTAACACATCTTTGACAGTTTACCTGGATTAGATATGCTATGTACACATAACAACTGAATGTTTTTGTGATTAGTTAATCTTTAAATTTTGGCAAGGGGGTAAAGAGAGGGAGAGAAACAAAACAATTAACAGGGAGCCAGCTTCAGACAAATATGAAATTATCATTGTAAAAGGCTAATGATGTTTCTTTTTGAAGGACAGGGAAAATGTATATAGAAAATCCATTTTGACAAACATGAGAAAGATAGACATAGATGAAAGACAGAGATTACAGCTGGTTTAGACAACAATTGGGGTCACTGACAATTTTACCACCTAAATAATTTTAAAGCTACCAGTCATTAATCCTTGAAATATAGAAACGAAGCTAACATAGTCTCTTATGTTGAAAAAAAAAGAGGATTTTTATTTTAGACAAAATAACATCCCCATGCACGTTTCTTCCCTTTTCGTTCTAATGGACCTCTTAAGTTAACAATCTTGTTCATGTCAAAAATTCTCCAATGTGGTCATGATAATTTCAAGTTGACCCTAGAGAAATTATGCCAGGTAGAGAATATGAGAGCAGGAAAATATGAAGGAAGCAGGTGTTTAGTAGAGGAGAGTTGCAATTTTAGATATATAAATTCAGAAGAGCCCATGAGAACTTCCGTGGGCCTTAGGGATGGTGCTTGTGCAGTTTTGTGTCTCTAGAGCCTCGCTGAAGGCCCACCATTATCCATCAGAGGCTGCATAAAACCTGATTCTGAGTTGATGAAACAAAGTTCCTAGGGACACTAAAACATAACTGAAGGAGTCCTTTTAAGATTTTGTTTTAATAGCTTTATTGATGCATAATAGTAATACAATAAACTGACATATATAGAGTATAATTGAGCAGTTTTGACATATGTACACATGCCTGAAACCATGATAACCATCAATATAATGGATATATCCACTGGTCCCCAAAGTTTCCTCCTGCCTTTTATTATCCCTCCCTTCAGCCCTCCACACTAACTCCCAGGCCACTATTGATCTGTCACTCTAAATTATTTTTATTTCCTAGATTTTTATATACATGAAATTACACAGTATGTATTGTTTTGTCTGGCTTTCACTCGGCATAATTACTTCAAGATTCATCTATGTTGCTGTGTATAGTTTATTCCTTTTATTACTAAAAGGTATTCCACTTGTGGTATGTAAATACCACGACTTGGAAGCAAATGTTCATATAAAGACTAGTATATGAATATTCATAATAGCTTTGTTTGTAATAGATGAAACTGAAAACAACTCAAATGTCCATCAACACTTGGATGTGATAAACAAGTTATGGTATGATCTTTTTAATTTTAGCTCTTCTAACAGGTGTGTAGTGGTGTCTCACTGAGGTTTTAATTTGCATTTTTCTAATAATGGTGTTGAGCATCTTTTCATGTATTTGCCATTCATATGTCTTTACCAAAGTGCCTATTGAAATTGTTTGCTCATTTTAAAAGTTATTTTTTTTGTTAAGTTGTGGGTCTTGACTTAGTCTGGATACCCTTTATCCAATAAATGATTTGCAAATCTTTTCTCCCATTCTGTGACTTCTCTTCTCATTCCAATAGTAAAGTCTTTCAAAAAGTAGTATTTTTTAATTTTTATGAGATCCCATTTATCAGTATGTGCCTTTATAGAAAGCGCTTTTGGTATCGTATCTAAGAAATTTTTTTTAAGATTTTATTTACTTATTTTTAGAGAGGGAAGGGAGAGAGAGAGAGAGAGAGAGAGAGAGAGAGAGAGAGAGAGAGAGAGAGAGAGAGAGAGAGAGAGAAAGAAACATCAATGTGCGGTTGCTGGGGGTTATGGCCTGCAACCCAGGCATGTGCCCTGGCTGGGAATCGAACCTGGGACACTTTGGTTCCCAGCCCGCGCTCAATCCACTGAGCTACGCCAGCCAGGGCATACCTAAGAAATTTTTGCCTAACCAAGGTTCTAACAGTTTTCTTCTAGAATATTTTATAGCGTTAGGTTTTAAATTTAGGTCTTTGATCCATTTTTAAATTTTATATATGGTATGATGTATGAATTGTAGTTGTTTTATTGTTTTTAAGATTTTATTTATTTATTTTAGAGAAGGGAAGAAGAGAGGGAGAGAAACATCAATGTGTGGTTGCCTCTCACACGCCCCCTATTGGGGACCTGACCTGGTCTGCAACCCAGGCATGTGCCCTGACTAGGAATTGAACCAAGATGCTTTGGTTCACAGGCTGGCCCTCAATCCACTGAGCCACACCAGCAAGGGCTGTAGTTTTTTTTATTTTTTACACATGGGTATCCAATTGTTTCACTACACTTTTTTGGAGACAATCATCTTTTCACTAAATTGTGGCACCTTTGTTGAAAATCAGTAGCCCATATATGTGTGAGTCTACTAAATTCATTTTGTTCCATTGGTCTGTATATCTGTCTTCATACCAACACTACACCAGTTTGATTACTGACTGTAGCTTTATAGTAAGTCTTGAAATCAGGTATTGTCAGTCCTCTAATTTCATTTTCTTCATTCTAAGCAGCTTTTGCCTACCTTAGGTCCTTTGCACTTTCACATGAATTTTAAAATCAGTTGTCAATCATTTCCCCAAGCCCCCACCTGAACCTCTTGTGACTGGAACTGCATTGAATCTGTAGACCGACTTGGAAATAATTGACTTCTTAATAATATTGAGTTTTCTGATCCATGAACATGGTATATTTCTCCACTTAGTTAGGTCTTCTATTTCTCTCAGTAATGTTTCATAAAGGTCACTATACAGGTCTTTCACATCTTTCATGAGAATTTTACATGTTTTGGTGCTATACTAAATGGTATTTTTAAATTTTCAACTTGATTGCTACTTTCTAGTATATAAAATACAACATGTATATTTTTAATTTATGTATTTATTTTTAGAGAGAGGGGAAGAGAAAAAAAGAGAGAAACATCAGTTGCCAGTCAATGTGACCCCCACTGGGGGCCTGACCTGCCCCCCCACCCAGGCATATGCTCTCACTGGGAACCAAACCAGTGACCCTTTGGTTTGCAGGCCCACACTCAATTCACTGAGCCACACCAGCAAGGGCAAAATATAAAACATTTTTGTAAATTGATCTTTTATCCTGCAGCCTTGTTAGACTCATTTATTAACTCTAGTAGCTTTTTTTGTGGATTCCATTACGATTTTCTACATTGACAATCATGTCATCTGAGAAAAAGTTTTCTTTCTTTTTTTCCTAATCAGGATGATTCATTTCTCTTTCTTTCATTTCTTTTTCTTGCCTATTGGACTGGTTAGAAATTCCAGTACAATGTTGAAGAGAAGTAGTGAGTGCAGATATTCTTCTTATTCATGATCTTAAGGGAAAAGTATTGTGTTTTTAACTATTAAATATAATGTTAGCTGCAGATTTTCCATAGACATCCTTTATTTAGTTCAGGAAGTTCTCTTCTTCTTTTTTAAAAAAAGATTTTGTTTATTTACTTTTAGAGAGAGGGGAAAGGAGGGAGAAAGAGAGGGAGAGAAACATCAATGTGAGGTTGCCTCTCACATGGCCCCCACTGGGGACCTGGCCTGCAATGCAGGCATGTTCTCTGACTGGTAATCGAATTGGTGACCTTTTGTTTCGCAGCCTGCACTCAATCCACTGAGCTACCCTAGCCAGGGCAGAAAATTCTCTTCTAGGTTTGCTGATCATTGTTATCAGGAATGGATATTGAATTTTGTCAAATGATTTTATTTCTCTATTGAGATATGGTGAATTACACTGATTGTTTTTTGAATGTTAAATCAACCTTGCACTTCTGGGATAAATCTCACTTGGTCATTGTTATGGAGTGAATGTTTGTGTCCCTTTCCAAGTTAATGTTGAAGCCCTAGCCCTCATTATGATGGTATTTGGAGATGGGGCCTTTGGGAGGTAATTAAGTTTCAATTAGGCCATGAAAGTGGGACCTTCAGGATGGGATTAGTGCCCTTATAAGAGGGAAAGATCTCTTTTTGCAAAAACACACCTAGAAAAGGCCATGTGAGCATATAGCAAGAAAGTGGCTGTTTATTTAGCCAAGAAGTGGCCTCTTAACAGATATAGAAACTGCCAGTACCTTGATTTTGGACTTTTCAGATTGCAGACTGTGAGAAATAAATTTGTGTTTAAGCCACTTAGTTTTTATTTTGTTGTTGTTGTTGTTGTTATAAGCAGCTTAAGCTATGGCATCATGATATATTATCCTTTTGATATATTGTTGATATTCAGTTTGCTAAAGTTTTAATAATTTTTATATCTACTTTTATGAAGGATATTGGTCTGTAGTTTTCTTATTAGGTCTTTGTCTAGTTTTGGTGTCAGGGTAATGCTGGCCTCATAGAGTGAGTTGAGAACACTTCTCTCTTGTTCAATTTTTTTTTTTAAGTTTGTGTAGCATTGAGATAATTTGCTACCTAAATGTTTGTTAGAATCTTTCAGTGAAGTCATTTGGGCCTGAAATTTTCTTTGTGAAAAAGTGTTTAACTGCAGATTCAATTTATTTAATGAAAGAGGCTTTCAGGTTATCTATTTCTTTTTTTTTAAGATTTTATGTATTTATTTTCAGAGAGAGGGGAAAGGAGGGAGAAAGAAAGAGAGAAACATCAGTATGTGAGAGATATATTGATCAGCTGCCTCTCACACACCCCTCAACTGGGGACCTGCTTGCAACCCAGGCATGTGCCCTGGCTAGGAATTGAACCGGCGACCTTTTGGTTTGCAGGCCAGCACTCAATGCACTGAGCCATACCAGCCAGGGCTATCTATTTCTTCTGGAGTGTGCTTTGCTGGTATATGTCTCTGAGGCAATTTATCCATTTCATCTTTATTGTCAAATTTATTGGCATAAGGTTGTTCATAATATTCCCTTATCTTTTTAAGTATTTGTAGAATTGATAGCACTGTCATTTCTCTCATTTTTAATATTGATAATTTGACTTTCCTTTTTTTTCTGACTAGCTCACTGGAGACTTATTGTTTTTATTTCTCTCTCAAAGATCTTGCTTGTAGTTTCAATGAGTTTCTTTCCTATTTTACTGATTCCATCTTCGACCTTTATTATTTCCTTCCTTCTACTTACTTTGGATTTCATTTCTTCTTTTTAGAATTTCTTAAGATGGAAGGTGAGGTCATTGATTTGAGACTCTTTTCTAATATAGGCCTTTAGTGCTACAAAATTTCCCCAGGGTACTGCTTTAGCACTACCCCACAAATTGTGTTGTGTTATTTAAGAAAAAATATTTTATTTATTTAAAAATTAAATTTGTATTATACTATTATTTGTAGAAGTTTTTGAATTTTATATTTTATACTGTCTATGTAAGAAAAGCCTCCCCCCCAAAACAAAGAAAAGTCCAAACCTATAGAGAATTTTTATAAGATTTTAAGTCACACTGACAACACATGCTGGGGAGAGGGATCTCAAATGCTCCCCTGTTGTGTTTTCTTTTCAATTGGTTATAAAATATTTTCAGATTTCCTTTTTGAATTCTTCTTTGTCTCAGGTGTTAGAAGTATGTTTAGTTTCCAATAATTGGATTTTCCAGAAATGTTTCTGTTGTTGATTTCTAATTTCACTCCATTGTGGTCAGGAAATATACTTTGCTTGACTTGAATCCTCTTAAATTTATTAGGACTCGTTTAATGGCCCAGAATTCTATCTTGGTAAATGTTTCATTTACATGTGAGAAGAATGCATATTTTGCTGTTGTTGGGTGGAGTAGTAAATGTCAATTTAAATTTAGGTAGTTGAGAGGGATCCAAGATAGTAGAGGAGTGAAAGGAAGTCATGACTAACCTCCTCCCAGGGCCAATCTGGAATTACAACTCAATATGGAAAAACCACCTGGTACAAAGAACTGAGCAATAGTGGGAGAGAAGCTTTATAACCATGGACATACAGAAGAAACAGCTTCAGCATGTGACTGGTAGGGAGCATGGAGGAGACACAAGAGGGCTGGCTGGGCACCCATGGGCAGCAGGTAAAGCGCTGGAAGGATATTTAAGTGGCCCATTGGATCTCCCTGAGAAGTGTGGGGTCTAAACCCCAAGCTTGGCTCCCCAGCCTAGAGCACCAGAGCCTGAAAAGCACACAGATAACATTCAGCTGTGAAAAGTGGCAGGGTTGCTATCTGCCAGAGATGGATGGCTGGAGGCACAAGGAGCTATTTAAAGGGCCAATGCATAAAATTTTCATTTGCAGCCACTTACCCTGGGTTCTGTCTGGTAAAGGCGGTGGGAAGACTGGACTACAGACACTTGAGGAGAGACTGGGGATGGTGGCTTTGGGGAGAGAACTGAGAGAGCAGCCATCAGGATCTCAGTGCTGAGTCATCCCCCATACTGCAGGAGCCTGCTCAGGGAGACCACCCCCCTCCAGGTGGCAGTAGCCTGAGGGGAAGCAATAGCCCCACCCCTAGGAGGGACTCTGCCACACCCTGTGTTGCTTTAAGCCTGACTGCTGAGTGCAGAGTGACTAGATTAACAACTGAAGAAGTCCACCACAGATGGTAGATCCTTGGCAGTCTCGAACAGGCTGTCTAAGGCTAGGCAGGGTCACCATCTGACACTACCAGAGGTAGATCCAAAAAGGAGAAACAGTGAGCCGAATTCCACTGCAGTCTTTCAATGACTTTTGATATTTTCTTTCCTGCATAGATTTTTACATATTGATTTCTGTCCTTCAAGTTTGTGTATATTGTCACTAGATTTTATATAATAGTTTATTTCAATTCTCATATTTTGCTTTTCCCTCTTACCCCATTTTACCTTCTTCTTTCCTCTTATTTTCATTTTAAATTTTGCTCTCTCTCACTACAACTTGTTTCCATCTGTACTCTTACTATTTCTCCCCTGTACAGCCTCTCAAAACCAATTTTCTTGTCAATGGTCATCTCACATTCTTTTTCCTGCTCTTAAACACCAAATTCTCTCTCCACTTTTACCAATTTTTGCTCATTACTTTTGGATAGGGTAGTTGTTGCATTTTTTCAATTTTGTCTCTAGAACTTCACTATTTTTGTATTTTTAAAAAGATTTTAGCCCTGGCTGGTGTGGCTCAGTGGATTGAGCACCAGCCTGTGAACCAGAGGGTTGCCAGTTTGATTCCTGTTTGGGGCACATGCCTGGGCTGCAAGCCAGGTCCCCAGGGGGAGACACATGGGAGGCAGCCACACATGGATGTTTCTCTCCCTCTCTTCTTCCCTCCCTTCCCCCCTCTCTAAAAATTTCTAGAGAGGGGAAGGGTGGGAGAAAGAGAGGGAGAGAAACATCCATATGTGGTTGTCTCTCACACACTCCAAACTGGGGACCTGGCTCACAACCCAGGCATGTGCCCCAACTGGGAATCAAACTGGCAACCTTTTGGTTCACAGCCTGGTACTCAATCCACTGAGCCACACCAGCCAGGGACTATTTTTGTATTTCAAATCTCAAATTTTACTGTTCTCCTCTCTTACCCCATTCTGTCTTCATCCAGCCTGTTCTTTTTTTTTTTTTTTTGTCTCAAATTGTAGTTTTTCCCTGTCTTCACCTGTTTCTTTTTCTCTTTCATCATGCCCTTTTTTATCCTTTTCATCTCAAATTTTAATTTTTCCCTGTCTTAGCCTGGTTTTTGTTCCTCACTTTTAGTATTCCCTCTCCTTCTATCATCTCAAAATCACTTCCCTTTCCTCCAGACATCTCTTAAGCTTTTCCTTTTCCCCTTTTACCTCCATCCCGCCTATATTAATTTTAATTCATTTCTTGTTGATAGTGCTGCAGTGGATCTTTTTCTCCAACTTGGTTCCTATTTTATTATTTACTTTTTTTCCTTTTTGTTTCTCTCATCTTTATTTTTTTTTTTACATTTCTGGTTAAACCTAATACTATACTCCTCCCTTCTGTTACTTCATCCTGCCTTCTTCCTTCCCATTTTTATGATATGGATTTTACTTTCTCTCTTCACATTGCTCCAATTCCCTATTCTTATTAGTGCTCCTCCCTCTACCCTCACAAAATCATTTTTCTTTCAGCAGGTAGTCTGATATTTGCCCTCATTTCTTGTAACAGTCTTGCTCTCTTTATACCCTTATTAATACTGGTTAATTTGCTGTTGACAGTGGGATTGTGGGTGGGAGTTATTTTTGTGGGTTTGTTTCCTGGGCTTTGTGATTTTGCTCTTGCAGAACCTATACAACAGCATACTAGATGCACTGGGTGGAGTGACCCTCAGTCAGCCAGCTGGAGGGAAGGACCCACCAAAGAACGACCCCCAAACAACTGAAACCCAAGTACACCCAGAGAACCAATATAAATGGCGTAAAGGGCATCCCAAGAGCATCAAGCTCAGGAGATCAAGGAGACTGCATCACTGAATCACACAGGTCTTCTACCATAGAAGGTCACAAAGACAGGGAGTCAAAGCAGATCAATTTAAGCAGCAGCAGCAAACAAGAAGAGTCTCCCCTAAAATGTGGAGACAAGGAAACCACCCCCCCCCCATTGAAAGGAGGAATCCCCATAAAGAGTGCTAAATGAAATAGAGGCAAATATTTCATTAAACTATCAGACATTAAGTTCAAAACAATGGTTATAAAGAATCTCAATGAGCTTAGTGAGAATTACAAAGAACTACAGGGAAGCTACAAGGAATTTACTGTGAACCACATCAGCATGAAAAAGGACAAAGAAACTATCAATAAGAGCCAAGAGGAAGTGAAGAATACAATTTCTGAATTGAAGAAGATAGCAGAAGGAATAAAAAACAGACTAGATAAAGCTGAGGATTGAATCAGTGAGCTGGAGGATAAGGTAGAAAAAAATTCTAAGAGCAAGAAAAGAAAAAAAAGACTCAAAAAAGAACAAAGAGGGGTTAAGGGAGCTGCAGGACCACATGAAATGTAATAATATCCATGTAACAGGGATACCAGGAGGAGAAGAGGAACATGGGATAGAAAACCTATTTGAAAAAGAAATGATGGAAAAATTCCTTAACTTGATGAGAGAAGTCACACAAGTCCAGGAAGCACAGAGGGTCCCAATCAAGATGAACCCAAAGAGGCCCATTCCAAGACACATCATAATTAAAATCGCAAAATTCAAAGACAAAAAGATAATCTTAAAGGCAGTGAGGGAGAAACAGGAAGTAACATACAAGGAAGCTCCGATAAGGCTAGCAGCTGCCTTCTCAACAGAAACACTACAAGCCAGAAGGGAATGGCAAGAAATATTCCAAGTAATGAAAAACAAAGGCCTGCAACTGAGACTACTCTATCCAGCAAGGTTCTCAATTAAAGTGGAATGTGAAATAAAGAGTTTTCCACACAAAAGAATGCTAGAAGAATATACCTCATCAAACCAGCATTGCAAGACATGCTAAAGGGACTGCTTTAACATGATGAAGAAAAAGAGTGAGAGACAGAGGAACACAGGTGGAAAGGAGAAAAATGTCAATGAATAAGTACCTATCAATAATAACCTTAAATGTAAATGGATTGAATGCTCCAATCAAGAGACATAGGGTAGTTGAATGGATAAAAAATACATGACCCACACATATGCTGCCTACAAGAGACACACCTCAGAAAAAAATACCTACACAGACTGAAAGGGAAGGGTTGGAAAAAAATATTCCAAACAAATGGACAGGAAATAAAAGCCAGGGTAACAATACCAATATCAGACAAAATAGATTTCAAAACAAAGGCCATAAAAAGAGGCACAGAAGGACACTTCATACTACTCAAGGGAAGAATCCATCAAGAAGATATAAACATTGAAAACATATGCACCCAACATAGAAGCACCCAAATATATAAGGACAATCTTGGACTTCAAGAAAGATATAGACAGCAACACACTTACAGTAGGGGATTTTAACATCCCTCTGTCAACAATGGATAGATCTTCCAAACAAAATATCAACAAGCATATTGTGGAACTGAATGACACATTAGATCAAATGGACTTAACTGATTATATATATATATATATATATATATATATATATATGACCTTTCATCCCAAAGAGGCAAAACACACTTTCTTTTCAAATGCACATGGAACATTTTCAAAGACAGATCATATGAGAGGACACAAAACAAGCCTCAACAAATTCAAGAAAGTTCAAATCGTATCAAGCATTTTCTTGGACCACAAAGGCTTGAAACTAGAAACCAACCTCAAGGAAAACCCAAAAATATTCAAATTCATGGAGACTAAATAGCATGTTATTAAACAATGAATGGGTTAATAATGAGATCAAGGAAGAAATCATTAAGTTTCTGGAAACAAATGAAAATGAACACACAATAGCTTAAAACCTATGGGGCACAGCAAAGGCAGTCCTGAGAGGGAAGTTTATAGCAATACAGGCTTACCTAAAAAAGATATAAACATTTCAAATAAACAACCTAACGCTACATCTACAAGAACTACAGTAACAACAACCAAAGCCTAGAGGGAATAGAAGGAAGGAAATAATCAAGATCAGAGCAGAATTGAATGACATAGAGACTAAAAGAACAATTCAAAGGATCAATAAATCCAGGGGCTGGTTCTTTGAAAAGATAAAACAAAATTGACAGGCCTGTAACTAGACTCATCAAGGAAAAAAAGAAGACTCCAATAAATAAAATCAGAAACAAAAGAGAAGAAATTATAACTGATACCACAGAAATACAAAGGAATGTAAGAAATTCCTACAAACAAACAAACATATGCCAAGAAATTTGAAAACCTGGGTGAAATGGAAAAATTTCTAGAAACTTATAATCTTCCAAAACATAAGAAGCAGAAAGCCTGAAGAAAGCACTACAGCTAGTGACATTGAAGCAGTAATCAAAAAATTCCTGGCACACATAATAAGCCCTGGACCTGATGGTTTCACAGAATATTACAAAGCATTTAAGGAAGAGCTAACCTCTATCCTTCTTAAACTATTCCAAACAACCCAAGTAGAAGGAAGACTCCCAAACTCTTTTTATGAGGCCAGCATCACCCTAATCCCAAAACCAGATAAAGACACAACCAAGAAAGAAAACTACAGGTCAATATCACAGATGAACATAGATGCTAAAATCCTCAACAAAATATTGGCAAACTGCATCCAGTAATACATCGAAAAGATCATACATCATGATCAAGTGGGATTCATCCCAGGGATACAAGGATGGTACAATATTTGCAAATCAGTAAATGGAATATATCACATAAACAAAAGGAAAAACAAAAATCATATGATCATATCAAGAGGCCGAAAAAGCATTTGATAAAGTACATCATTCATTTATGATAAAAATACTCAGAAAAGTGGGAGTAGAGGGAGCATATCTCAACATAATAAAGGCCACATATGAGAAACCTACAGCGAACATCATACTTAATAGGGAAAAACTAAATGCTTTCTCACTAAGATCAGGAACAAGACAAGGGTGCCCGCTTTCACCACTTCTATTCAACATAATATTGGCAGTCCTAGCCACAGTGATCATATAAAAAAAAGAAAGAAAAGGACTCCAAATTGGAAAGGAGGAAGTGTAAAACTGTCATTGTTTGCAGATGACATAATAGTATACATATAAAACCCTATGGACTCCTCCAAAAAGCTACTCGATCTAATAAGTGAATTTGGCAAAATAGAGGAATACAAAGTCAATATTCAGAAATCAGAGGCATTTTTGTACCTCAACAATGAAACTTCAGAAACAGAAATTAGGGGAAAAAGTCCTATTTACTATAGCAACAAGAAAAAATAAAATATCTAGGAATAAGCCTAACCAAGAAGGTTAAAGACCTATACTCAGAAAACTAGAGAACACTGAAGAAAGAAATCAAGGAAGACACAAATAAATGGAAGCATATACCATGTTCATGGATTGGAAGAATTAACATCATCAAAATGTCCATACTACCCAAGGCAATCTAGAGTCAATGCAATTCCTATTAAAATACCAATGACATCTTTCACAGATACAGAACAAATATTTCAAGAATTTATATGAAACCATAAATGACCCCCAAAAGCCTCAGCAATTTTGAGAAAGAAAAAGTAGGAGGGATCACAATACCTGATATCAAACTATATTACAAGGCCATTGTAATCCAAACAGTCTGCTACTGGCATAAGAACAGAAACATAGATCAATGGAACAAAATAGAGCGCCAAGAAATAAACCCATGTCCCTATGGTCAATTAATATTTGACAAAGGGGGTGTAAGCATAAAATGGAGTAAAAATAGCCTGTTCAACAAATGGTGTTGGGAGAGCTGGACAGCTACATGCAAAAAAATGAAAGTTGATCACCAACTTATACCACACACAAAAATAAACTCATGATGGGTAAAAAAGTTGAATATAAGTCATGACATCATAAAAGTCCTGGAAGAGAACATAGGCAGGAAAATCGCAGATATTCCACACAACAATATTTTCACCAATATGTCCCATAGAGCAAGGGATATAAAGGAAAGAATAAACAAATGGGACTATATCAAATTAAAAAGCTTCTGCATAGCTAAAGAAAACATTAGCAAAATGGAAATGGAACCAACCATATGGGAAAATATACTTGCCAGTGATACCTTGGACAAGGATTTGATCTCCAAAATACATAATGAACTCACACAACTCCACTCCAGGAAGACAAACAACCCAATTAAAACATGGGCAAAGGACCTGAACAGACACTTCTCCACAAGGACATACAGAGGGCCCAAAGTCATATGAAAGGATGCTCAGCATCACTAACCATTGGAGAGATACAAATTAAAACTACAATGAGATACCACCTCACACCAGTCAGATTGGCCATCATAAACAAATCAGCAAACAAGTGTTAGAGAGGATGTGGAGAAAAGGGAACCCTCATGCACTGTTGGTGAGAATGCAGACTGGTGCAGCCCCTGTGGAAAACAATATGGAATTTCCTCAGAAAACTAAAAGTAGAACTGCCTTTTGACCCAGCAATTCCACTGCTGGGATTATATCCTAAGAATCCTGAAACACCAATTCAAAAGAACCTATGCACCCCAATGTTCTTAGCAGTGTTATTTACAATAGCCAAGTGTTGAAAACAGCGTTAAGTGCCCATCAGAAATGAATGGATCAAAAAACGCTGGTACATTTACACAATGGAATATTATGCAGCAGAAAGAAAGAAGGAATTCCTACCCTTAGAGACAGCATGGATGGAACTGGAGAGCATTATGCTAAGTGAAATAAACAAGGCAGTGAAAGACAAATACCATATGATCTCACGAATAATGTGGAACCTAATCAACAAAACAAACAAGTGAGCAAAGTAGAACCAGACACATGGGAATAAAGAACTGACAGTGACCAGAGGGGAGGACGGATGGGGATAATGGGGGAAAGAAGAGGAAGGGTGAAGTCAAGGAACATGTATAAAGGACCCATGGACAAGAACAGCAGTGGGGAGGACTGAATGTGGGAGGGGTGCTGGGCAGGGCAGAGGAGAGTAATGGGGGGAAGAGGGGGACAACTCTAATTGAAGAACAATAAAAAATGAAAATTTAGGTGGTTGATAATGTAGCTCAAATCTTCTATGTCCTTACTGATTTTCTGTGTACTTGTTCTGTTACTTATAGACATAAACTATTACTGTAGATTTGTCCATCTCTCCTTGCAGTTCTATCAGTTATTCCTTAATGTATTTTGATGTTATTAGATGCATAAACCTTTAGGACTTTTGTGTCCTCTTGATGAATCTGCCCTTGTATATTAATATGGCCACTCCAGCTTTCTTTTGTTCAGTGTTAGCATAGTATCTTTTTCCATCGTCTTCCTTTTAACTTAGTTTGTTTTTATATTTAAAAGTAGGTTTCTTCCTTTCTCTGGTCCTCACTTTCAAGATGACCAAGAAAAGAAGGAATGACGGTCATGCCTAAAAAGGTGGAGACCATGTGCAGCCTATTCGCTGCACCAACTGTGCCCAATAAGTGCCCAAGGACAAGGCCATTAAGAAGTTCGTCATCTGACACAAAGTAAAGGCCAAAGCTGTCAGGGACATTTGTGAAGTAAGTGTCTTTGCTCACTGTATGCTTCCCAAGCTGTCTGTGAAACTACATTACTGTGTGAGTTGTGCCATTCACAGCAAGGTAGTCAAGAATCATTCTTGTGAAGCACAGAAGGACCTCCACCTGGATTCAGATCTGTGGGTGCTGCTCAACGACCTCCACCACAGCTCATGTAAGGAGCTAAATCCCTAAAGACTGAAGAAAACTCCTCTGGAAAAAAATAAAATGGAAATTGCATTTAAAAAAATAAAAGTAGGTTTCTTATAGGAAGCAAAAAATTACATTCTTTAATACCCAAGCTCTGCTCTGGTGCCAGGATCTTCAAGAACTAAGTCCAAGCTACCCACTTCCTTTTAGGAGGCTCTGATAATTACAGCATCATTCCTCACTGTGAGCTCCACCTGCCTTCTATTACCTTTCCCCAATGGAGTTAACACTCTGAGAATTATTTTTTTAAAGATTTTATTTATTTATTTTAGATAGAAGGGAAGAGAGGGAGAAAGAGAGGAAGAGAAACATCAATGTGTGGTTGCCTGTTGTGTGCCCCTATGTGGGACCTGGCCTGCAACCCAGGCATGTGCCCTGACTGGGAATGGAACCTGCAACTTTTTGGTGCTCAGTGCTCAGCCCACTGAGCCACATCAGCTAGGGCTCTGAGAATTATTTCTACTTCCCTAGGACAGTTCTGTCAGACAACGGGGATATCCAACACTATGGCAACTCCTCAGGCAGTGCCAGATCCAGCCATAGTGGATCAAGCAGGCCCATGGAGGATTACCCAAGGCTACCTGAGAAGTATGAAAGGCACCTTGGAAAAAATATGAAGGTCAGGAAATAGAAAACTAATTTCTACAAGGGAGGATTTAATTGATTGAAAAAAAAAACTTATTTTCTATGTTAAGAAAGTGTTTCAACTAAGGCAGAAAGCACAGGACCATCCTAGTGGTCAGTGGCAGCCCAGGTGGGCCCTTTGGGAAGGAGGAATGTTCCTCTTAAAGGGCAAGGGACACTTGCTCTGTGCCTAGTATATTAGTTTCTTGTTTCTCCTGTAATAAATTACCATAAATTTATAGTGGCCTAAAACAACAAATTTATTCTTTTATAGTTCTGGAAGTCAGAAGTGTGAAATCATGGTGTAAGTGGGGCTGGGTTCCTTCTGGAGACTTTAGAAAATTAGGTTTCTTGACTTTTTCAGTTTCTAGAAGCCACCTGCATTCCTTGGTTCATGCCCTTCTTAGCATCACTCCAACCTCTTGCTTTGTTGCACCTTCCACTATTAGTGACACTGGTCCTCCTGCCTAAGTAAACCAGTGATAGTATTGGTTGGGCCCACCTGGATAATCAAGGCTAATCTCCCCATCTCAGTATTTTTTAATGTGAACAGCTTTATTTTTTTAAAAAAAGTTTAATTGTTGTTCAAGTACAGTTTTCTGCCCTTTATCCCCATCTCAGCCCACCCCCCAGCCCTTCCCACCTCCCTCCTGTCTCCACCCCCCTTGTTATTGTCTATGTGTCCTTTATACTAGTTCCTTCAAACCGTTCCCCCCTTCCCCTGAAATTCCCTCCCCTCTTCCCTCTGGTCACTGTCAGCCTGTTCTCTATTTCAGTGTCTTTGGTTGTATTTTCTTGTTTGTTTTGTTGGTTAGATTCCTGTTAAAGGTGAGATCATATGGTCTTTGTCTTTTACCACCTAGCTTATTTCGCTTAGGCATAATGCTTTCCAGTTCCATCCATGCTGTCACAAAGGGAAGTAGCTCCTTTTTTTCTGCTGCATAGAATTCCACTGTGTAAATGTACTATAGTTTTTTGAAACACAGCCAACAGTACCCCATCTCAGTTTCTTAACTGTAATTTCATCCGCAAAGTCCATTTTACCACACAAGGTAACACATTCGTAGATTCCCATGATTAGGATGCACACATCTTTTTGTAGGGTGGGCATAGGATTACTTAGCTTACTATACTCAGTTGCAGGTTAGACTAGCTATGTAGAATAGAAGTCCACCATGTCCTAGTTTCATTGTGAGGCCTGTTCTGTCCATATTTGTGTTTTCTTGTTCTTTGAATGTGAGCCTCCAAACTGCTCTTGTGTCAGATGACTAATTCGGGTCCAGTCATCTCTGTCCAGGATGGAAAACATCAAGTGGTACATAACTCAGATGATTAAACACCAACTCTGGTTCCTTTCTTCACAAAGAAGCTGAGTAGGAACATTTAGAGAAGGCTTGGGGCACAGGAGTCAAGCAAGCTGTTTATAGTCCTGATGCTGCCTGTACTAGGTGTGGGGCCTTGAACACCTGCCTTTGCTAGTATAGTTCCCAGTCCATCTTCAAGGACTGGGGGGGGGGGGGCAAGGACATTGACATAAATTCTGATACAAAGATACAGACAGCCCATTTGATACTGTTTATTGTTAGCTCTGTGGGCAAATATGACTGAGAAGGCTGCTGAGTGGTCACAGTACTGCACACAGCCAAAAACAGCCTTGTGAACACAATCATTGGTTTTACCCCTATGGCCACCTGTTTGCAGAGTTGGAGGGAGGGGGACATAATTAACCAGAGATCCTATCTTGGAAAAGTGAAGAAGAAAATCAGAATGAAAAGAAGGAAAGTCTGTTACCAGAACCCCAGTACATGTGCAAGGCTTATCTGAAAAGTATGTAATGTGTGCTTCCCTAAGCAGTTGAAAGATTCAAAATATAAGTGCCCAACCTGAAGTATCTTTCTTTTATTTATTTATTTAATATATTTTATTGATTATGCTATTACAGTTGTCCCATTCCCCCCCCTTCACTCCCCTCCACCCTGTACACCCTCTCCCACCCATATCCCCCCCTTTAGTCATGTCCATGTGTCATACTTATAAGTTCTTTAGCTTCTACATTTACCATACTATTCTTACCCTCCCCCTATCTATTTTCAACCTACAATCTATGCTACTCATTCTCTGTACCTTTTCCCCCTCTCTCCTCCTCCCACTCCCCTGTTGCCAACCCTCCATGTGATCTCCATTTCTGTGGTTCTGTTCCTGTTCTAGTTGTTTGCTTAGTTTCTTTTGGTTTTGCTTTAGGTGTGGTTGTTAATAATTGTGAGTTTGCTGTCCTTTTACTATACATGTTTTTTCTTTATCTTCTTTTCTAAGTCCCTTTAACATTTCCTAAAATAAGGGCTTGGTGATGATGAACTCCTTTAACTTGACCTTATCTGAGAAGCACTTTATCTGCCCTTCCATTTTAAATGAAAGCTTTGCTGGATAGAGTAATCTGGGATATAGGGCCTTGTCTTTCATGACTTGGAATACTTCTTTCCAGCCCCTTCTTGCCTGTAAGGTCTCTTTTGAGAAATCAGCTGACAGTCTGACGGGAACTCCTTTGTAGGTTACTGTCCCCTTATCTCTTGCTGCTTCTAGGATTCTCTCCTTCATTTTCATTTTTACCTTGGCTAATGTAATTATGATGTGCCTTGGTGTGTTTCTTCTTGGGTCCAACTTCTTTGGGGCTCTCTGAGCTTCCTGGATTTCCTGGAAGTCTATTTCCTTTACCAGAATGGGGAAGTTCTCCTTTATTATTTGTTCAAATACGTGTTCAATCTGTTGCTTTTCCTCTTCCCTTTCTGATACTCCTATAATTCGGATGTTGGAATGTTTAAAGATGTCCTGGAGGTTCCTAAGCTTCTCCTCATTTTTTTTTTGAATTCTTATTTCTCCATTCTTTCCTGTTTGGTTGTTTTTTTCTTCCTTCTGGTCCACTCTATTGTTTTGAGTCCCAGTTTCCTTCCCATCACTATTGGTTCCCTGTGCATCTTCCTTCATCTCTTTTATGATAACCTGCATTTGTTCATCTAATTTGCGACCAAAATCAACCAATTCTGTGAGCTTCCTGATCACCAGTGTTTTGAACTGTGCATCTGATAGGTTGGCTATCTCTTGGTTGCTCAAAAGGATGAGTCCTGGGGCACTGATCTGTTCTTCTGTTTGAGCCATCTCTCTCTCCCTTTCTCTCTCTCTTTTTTTTTTTTTTTTTTTTGGTCTGGTCGCTCCTGTTAAGGTGAGGGGCGGAGCCTTAGGTGTTCACCAGGCCTGGGCACCCCAGTTGCTAGATTGTGACGTTATATGTGGGGGCGGGGGTGGGGTCCAGAGGGAACAATGGTAGTAGCTCCGTTCTCCTGGGACCTCAGTCCCTTCTCTGGGATCCTGGGTTGCGTGTTCTGCCTTGGTCCACAATCGCCGCCCCACTGGGTCCACCAGCTGCCGCTTGTGTACTCAGGGTACACCCGCTGCGATCTTGTGCACCCCAGATGCCTTACGCGCTCCCTCCCGATTGCCTTATGCACCCAGTTCTCCTTTTTCTCCGTGCTGCCATGACCCTTGCCCGGCTGCCCCTCTCCACCCCTCCTACCAGTCTGGAGGGTCTACTTCAATTTCTTGGCTGTCCGACTTCCATTCAGATAAATTCTCTGTCATTTCTGGGTGTTATTCTGCCTCTAAATTGTTGTTGTTCTAATCTTGGTTGTGCATGGTGGTACGGTGTATCCACCTATGCCTCCATCTTGCTGGAAGTCTAGTTCTGAAGTATCTTTCTTTGAGAGGCTGAGGTGATTAATTCAGTGAGATTACAATTTTCCAAATGTTGGCAATTCTTAGCATGAAATTGTTTTCATCTTGTGAGAAATTTTTATAAAATGAGACCCATTTCCATGTGTGATTTATAGAAGCAGCTTCATTACATTGCAGCAACACTTTAGAAAGTAAAGTTGACCAAAAGGTGTTTCTGCAAATGGTTTCCAACATTCAGTAAAAATGAGCGAAATAAGATTGGGTAGGAGTTGTGAGGGGAAGGGAAGGAAATTAAACCTTGGGTGTCTATGCCTTAAGGCTAGAATGCTCACACCCAAATTCTCCTTAACAAGATGAGAAATGATGGACACTCTGGGAATTTATCAAGATGGTTAATGTATTCAACTCATCAGTGGCTGGAGAGAGCAGGGGACACCAGCCTAGGGCTGATTTCAAAGACAATTGTCCTCTTGACTTCAGGTCATGCAATTTGTTCCAATCTATTAAGTAAAATTAACTGAACTCACAGAAGCTGCCTTTAATAGTGCTGAATCGAGCCTTACAGAGTTCCCTGTGTAAGAGTGACAGCCTCAGGACAGGCCTTTATTTATTAACTAAAATTGTTTTTAAAAAACACAAGTCTCTTTCCATAAAAGTTTAAAATAGCTGAATTAACGTGAAAATCTAATAAATATTTGTTATAAGAGATTTTGGGGAAAATATTGCATGAAAGTTATTCAGTGGTAAATAAGGTTTTACTCCCATCATGTATTTTTTCTTGATTCTTAGGAGTCAGCAATCATGCTGTTAAAGAACAAAACTGGAAAATCTAATTGGCTTTATTAAGCAACTCATGAATTGGGCAGTATCCCATCTATCAACTAAAGGGCACTCAGATGAGTTGTACAAAATGGAAGGTTTTTATAGGCAGGAGGAGGATGGGACTAAGAAGTTTAAAAAGTGGACTGTTTCAGGCTACAACACCTCCTCTTAGGGGAAGGCAGGGGGTCTTATCAGACAGATTACCTACCTACTGCTGACCAGGGAATTACAATCTTGGAGGGGTTGAAAATGCAATTAGGTTAGTCCTTAACTTTTGGTTTGGTGATGTAGCGTAGCAAAAGTGACTCTATTTGTCCTGTTCTTCCTTTTTAAAAAACAATGCTGAACTCATATGGTATTTTTTTTTCACCACCTGGCTTATTTCACTTAGCATAATGCTCTCCAGATCCACCCATGCTGCCTCGAAGGGTAGGAACTCTTTCTTTCTGCTGTGTAGTATTCCATTGTGTAAATGTACCATAACATACATAAAGGACACATGGACAAAACCAAAGAGGGTAGGGTTGTGGGTGGGAGGTGGGGATGGGTAGGGGGGAGTGGTGGGGAGAAAATGGAGACAATTGTACTTGAACATCAATAAAAAAACAAAAATTTAAAAAATGAAACAAAAAAGTAAAAACAAAAACAATGCTCAGCACTATAAAGTCCTGGAGGGGAAAAACCCCAGGATTGTACATCCTCTGAGTTTAAAAGTTTCTTCAAAGCAAAGGTAAAGGTTCATCTCCCATTGGAAATACAGACATAGTATAAAACCAAAGCTGTAGCTGGCTCTAATAAGGTATATTTGTAGTATCAGTTGTCTGGCATTTTACTTAATGATTTATTGACTCAAAAGTTGTACATAAATGGGAGGGAGAGGGAGTGCAGGAGGAAGGGGGAAAGAAACCACCTTATATTTTTACTATTTTCACTACCGATTTATCAAATGATCTTTAGTAAGTACATTTCTCAAACATAATGAAAATGTTTATAATGTCCTCAAAGTCCCCCCCATAATACTATATGACCCCTATAACATTATATATTTATACTCACATGACTCCAAATAGAATGAATACTGTAAAGATGTGTATTTGCCTAACTTAAGCCTCCTGAACTTTGTGATTGTAGATAGGATCCATTTCCCTGGTGATTTTTAAAATGATGATCCTAAGGTTTTGTCTTATTGGCCCAATGAACCTATGATTTCTGGTAGAGTTCAAGTCCTCAGAATTGTCTTTGGTCCCTGGTATTGACATTAATCATGAATTTGTGCTTCTAAATATTCAATTCCTCCTCCTCCTTCCTTCCCTTCCACCATCTGTTTTGTTTAATGAATAAGATTTTTTTCTTCTTCTTTCATCCTCACCGAGGACATGCTCATTGATTTTAGAGAGGAGGGGAGGGAGAGCAAGAGGGAAAGAGACATCTACATAACAGAGAAACATCAACTGGTTGCCTCTTGCATGCTCCCCAACTGGAGACCAAACCCACAACCTAGGTATGTGCACTGATCAGAATTGAACCCACGACCTTTTGGTTTATGGGATGATGCTCCAACACAGTAAACCACACTGGCCAGGGCATGAATAAGATTTTTTTAAATATAAAAAGCACATATGTAAGATTTTCTAAAACCCATATGCCAAAATAAAAAATTACCACAATGACAGTAGTTAGCAGTTTTTATAATTTAATGAAAAAGTATTGGTAAAAAGATGACATATGAAAAAAAGACTGAATTTGTCTTGGAAAACTGGGCTATATAAGACAAAATGAAAAAATTAACAAAGACGGTTAAGAGGTAATACTTCAAACAACAGCAAAATGTAGCAAATACATTTTGGGGCAATTGAAATTTATACAACTGAAGGCTGCTTCATTTGCCTAGGAAAATCCTGTAAAAATATTACAACTATATTTCCCTGACTGAAATTATTTTAGTCAATACTCTTCCAATGGTATTACATATGGAATTTTGGCTGAAGCACATTTTCAATGTTTGCTTTTCTTCCCATTCACTCATAATTGAAAGCCATTATGGGACATAGGCTGCTGTACTGGTCTGTAACAGAAGGAGTTTATAACATAGCTCTATTATCATTTAATTGCCCTGAAAGTGTCAAATTAATATCTATCCCAGGAGAACTACAAAAAAAAGCACAGAAACCTAGTGCATAAATAGGAGAAATTCTATTTCTCCTCTGGATAAGTCATAGCTTTTTCCATTCAGACAAAATACAGGCCACCTCCCACACATGCTAGAGCATGTTCATACCAGTACACAGGCATAAAGGAAACATGTTGAAGGTGTGGCCAAAGGATAGGCAAAATACAGAAATTTTCACAACAGGAGGCAAAAACAAAAGCAAAGAGATCCATTAACAAAGCTATAAGAACAAAAGGGGAGAGGAAACTGTTGAGTTTCCCATATAGAGGAGCAACTGGCATCTACTGCAGCTGGACTGTTTTACCAGTAAGCAACTTTAAGACTCTAAAATGGCCCCTTTTGCCTGAAAATTACCACTATACTTTCCCAAACTAGAAAAAAGAGAATATTAACTTAAGGCTAAGAAGAAAAGAGAGCAGGAATTATAGTTGGCTTCACATTTTAAAAGCTGTAATATTTTTCCTTTCTTTAAATGGGAAGCAGACATGTTTATCCCACCCCCAAATGTAATCATTCTCTTCCTCCCAGAAATTAATCAAGGCTGATAGTTTGGGAACAGTGTATAAGCAACTTCTGAAAAATGGCTCCAGCCTTTTTGTTTGGAAAATTGCTTCAGATTCAAAGTTGGTACAAAGCTAAATTATATCCATGTGTTAAACACATGCTTTCAAATCCTGTTTGACAATATAAATCTGTTTCAAAATTAAAGCAGGTAAGAATACTTAACCTCTGTGCATTCTATTATATTTTAATTATACCTCAGTAAAATTTTTATAAACATCAAAGCAGGTATACAAAAACTGTCAGCCAAACTTATTTAAGTCAAACTTATTTGAAAACAATAACACAAAAACCCTGACTTGGTAAAAATCCCCCAGAAATGGTCTTACTTTGGGAAAGGCTCTGGGATCCTTCACAAATGTCCACAACTGAGAGAATCAGAGCATTTTCCTTGGAAGTAGTACTTTTGTAAACACTATCCACAAGTTAGCCTTTTATGCTTGTTAGCTGGGTGAAATAGTTACAATTGGGTCCCCAACAAACAAGTCTAGGAACAGGCACTGGACACTTAGAAGCGTTAGTAGTATTGAATTGGTAAATTAAGATCCTCTGAAAGGAACTCAACCTTGTGCAGAACAAACAATGAGGGTAGTGAGTTTGACAGTATCTGAGATGTTGATCCCTGGTCTTTCCCTGAGGAGGGTTTCCAGATACCAGTGGAGTCAGAAACTTCCTACAGATGGAGCTCTAGGAGTCACATGCTGTAGGTTCAAAAGATAAGTAGTTTTAGTGTCTGATAGTCATGGTCTCTTGCAAATCCATTAATAATGCAGGGATTCTTAATACATATGCACACCATTGTGTTAATATAACTGGAAAGCTGCCCTCAAGTATTTACTGAACAACTACTCTGGGCCCAGCTGTGCTCAATAGTATCTGGCAAAAACAAACAAACAAACAAACAAAACAAAACAAAACAAAAACACAAAACAAACTTTTGGACAATCTGCAATTCTTGTAATGTGCTTGTGAAAACTAGGCTTGAAACTGGTTCAGAAATTGCAAGCCAATTTACTGTGGAAACATTTTATTCTTTTCACCAAGATTCCTCCCCAACATATGCCAGGATCCTTCTGGTGTGTGAGGTTTTCCACAATATATGAGGCAAAGGCAAATATTGCATTTATTCTTGCAATATTCTTGGAAGTTGTTAATCACCTTTGCATTGAACTGTGGGAGAGGGGATATGTCTTGCTTTTACCGTGGCAATCCCGTCTAGAGTCATGAGCAGGATTTTCCCTGTCTGAGCTCTCTCTCCTTACCCTGACTTTCTCTTTATTCCCCTCACTTTCTGCTTCTGAATCACTCAGCTCCAAATCTGGGCAATACCCATCATTTTCCTGATATGGAGCTTTCCCTGCAGAACGCCTGACAAGCTGCTTGCCCCAGAGCTGCTCCCTGGGGTTAACATTCTTGGTTTGCTTCCCATAGCACTGGAGGCCCTCTGTGGTCCTCCCCCACCTGTTGGTAGACTCCTTAAAAGACCTGCTGAAGTGTTCCATGGTAGGTTTTCTAAAGCTACCCTGACTGGCCAAGTGGGAGGTGAGCATGGACTCCTGGCCACATAATATCTCACTCGAGCTGTCTATTGGGTTGATATCCCCAGACCAGCTGCCCTCCAGGCCATTGGATTTGACAAACTTGGAGAGAGGCTGACTTTTCCCATTCCCAATTAAGGACTGTCCATGCATGGTGGCCTGAAGGACCGGAGGTTTTCCCAGTGACTGCCCTTGATAGAACTCTGGTGATGGAGTTGTTCGAGCAGGACTAAGATCCTTTGGTTCACTCCTAGATAGGCCCAGACCTGCCAGCAAACAGTTATTCTTACTCTCTAATGGATACCTTGGATAGGATTTCATTCTCATTTCTAATGATTCCTGAGGCACTTGCATGCTCCCTGTATTGGGAGCAGGGGAGTTGCTGCCAGGAGAAAAGGGTCCATGATCAGACTCTGTGGAACTGTTTCCGCAGTCTTCCAGGGCTAATCTGGGCATTTTTAACTTTAAGGTAATTCTTGGTGGTGGTTGAGATGAGTTATCTGGTCCACTTGACAAAGGAGGTTCTGATATCAAAAAGAAAGATTCATTTTAACAAATGATTTAAATAACAGCATATGTGCTTATGGCAGAGTGAGTCTGCATACCCACTCTTCCAAATGTCTAACAAGAACCTGTCTTTCATATGTATGTATATCATAGTATACAACAGCTGGAGTGAGCTGAATTAGTGTTTGTTGTGTGACTTCCAACTTTTTCACCTCTGTCCTCCTGATTTGTAAAATGATCACAAAGATTAGTGTACTGCCTCTTACATCCCCATTTCTGAAAAGAATATCACTAGCAATGACACACAGAGTCTTCCTATTTGTGTCTCTATGTGTGTGCATGTCTGTGGGTACTGTATAGCACTTAGGATGTGCCTTAAATGTAGATATTTCAGAACCTACTCTCTACTCTCTCCTGGCTGTCCTGAAGCAAATCAAACACAAACCCTCAGGGACATACCACAGGCTTTGGTGAGTGAAGAGTTGAGTATGGGTTTTATCCTAGCATTAATAGAAGTGGTAGTGGGTGGTTTCTATTATTATTATGTCCTCAACCTAAAAAGACTTCCTCACCATGAATGACCTTCAGGGAGGTACGAGGCAAGTTTTGTAATGGCAAGGCTGGCAGAAAGGAATCATGCAATTCCTGCCAATGCCCTGCAGTAAGCTTAGCCTGGGGAGTATTGGCAATCAGTTACCTGGCTATGTCACTCCACAGTCATATTTAGAACAGGTTCCTCTTTCTATGATTTTGAGTACTCTGAAATTAATGGAGCACTACCAAACAACTCCTCCTTGCATATGGTCTTGAAGTTTGCCTATTACCATCTTAATGTAGCCTCACAAAAATGACATATAGAGAGGGCAGCTATTAGGTGCCTCGGTGGGCAGAATTTGTTCCTTAAGGGTTCATGTTGAATGCTCACAGCCCCTTCTCTTCCAGAGGCTGCCACCTGCTGACACCCCAAGCAGTTATGGGGCTGCCCCTCCCCAATCAGAAGCCATGTGGTCTAGGGGCTGATAGCATGCTGGGGCTCCTCCCTGCTATTTTTTGGTTCTTGTCTTGCCTGTCATGGTACTTTTTTGGCTAAGCAGCCCTGCTGCCTCCTGCTACACCATTCTCCTGTGACCCATAATACTAAAAAATACCCTAGAGCCTTTGATGCCTACCTGATACCTCATTTCTGGGTGTCTCTCTTGCTCTACGGCTGGCCCTTGGCAGGAGCTGGATTCTGCACACCCTGCTCAGTGACCTTTGGTTGCCTAAGCTCTGCCACCAACTTCTGTATTAAGTGAGGCACAGGGACATCACAAATGTTACTGAACATGACTCATCATTCTAGCCAAGATCCCCATGTTTAGGGCATTGTAATTATGCTCACCTGTCTCTCTCACTAATGGGCAGCATTTCTGTAGGCAGGGGCTCTGTCTCACTGATTATCTTCTGGCTCAGTTCTTAGTCTATAGTAAATGCTCAACAAATATATGGTGGGCAAAAGTAGGTTTATAGCTATGAATACACAAAAGAGTTTCTTCTTGTATTATTATTTATTGATTATTGTATTACTTATTAACCTACTTTTGCCACCCCTGTATTAGTGAATGAATAAAAGAGCTAAGAACCCAGATCTCCTAACCTCTGGCTAAGGATTTGTTCTAACAGACTACTGTTATGATGACTAACTCTGGAATGAGATATTTTCTGGAAACTAAGATTATAGATACTGTCATCTTGATTTCTAAATGAGTCTGATGATTACTGAATAATTTCATGGCTCCAACTAATGGCCCATAATACTTGTCTGGGGCCTAGATCACCTGCCCTAGATCTGCAACTCCCCCACCCCACCCTGGGATTTCTTGTCTCATAGGTCGATAGTTTAAATAGGCCATGTTACATCAGGTTTGGTCTAGAGCAAATGAGACACTGGAAAAAAAAATTTAAAAGATTTTAAGCGAAACAATTGACATAAAATTTAAACACATAAAATAGCACATAACCAGAATCTATATATTTTCTAGAATACCTTCAGCCATTTCCTGGTTAAGAATCTTGACTTGCAAACCAAAGATTTGCTCCTGTAGTTTGTTCTGGGACAGCTTCAGCTTCTCTCGCCTGCTTATCATGTAGCACAGATTTCGGACCTGAAAGCCCAACCCCCAGCAAAGAAGTTTTTGTCATGTTATATGAATCTGACAATTAAAATTGTTTAGCTAAAATTTAGACAACTAAAGTCAGGTGGGTGGGGGTGGGTGGTAAGAAAAAGATGGAACCCCAAAACTGCATGATAATCCACTCTACAGGAATTCACACAGCATGGCCAGTCATGGGATCATGGTCCCCATGTCAATCAGCAGCACAAGCAAAATGCTCCAAAACTACCTCCTGAAGCCTACTCACTCTCCCAGTGGTGTCCTGGGCTTGATATTTATCTGCATAACCAGGCTGGGAAGACTGAATGATGATTTAACATTTCAGCCTTCATTTTAGATCCTGGAGTAAAATGATGGTAATGCTGGATCCAGTATAATTTTCTAATGAGTGCTGGCACAGCAGGATGAAAGTCTGCTGGGAGACTGGAAGTGGCTTTTTGCTCACTCTTTCAGCTCAGCCAAGTCTCCGCAGTTACAAGGGTGGAATCCTGATTCTCTCATGCTCCTACCTGTAGAAATTACTCAACCTTTCTGCACCCTGATTTATTAATCTGTAAGTAGGGATAATGATAACACTTTCTTCATAGGCGCGTTATGATTAAGTGAATTAATATTTATAAAATGCTAAGAACAGTCCTTCTGCATAGTAAGTGCTATGTATGTGAGTTAAAATTTAAAAGTGAGCCAACTCTATTAGTTTCCTTCCAAATTCTGGTAGCAGAGAAAAAAATCAAGCCATGTCTACAATTATACTTGATTATAAAATTCTCTAGGGTAAACAGAGTCTAACATGGTTGAACCCCTGTAGTACCAATTTAGTAGACAGTGGATTATATATATTTAAATAAAATTATCTGGCACAGAGGCTCTCAGCTAAGGACAACTTTGACCCCCAGGGGTCATTTGGTAATCTGGAAACGTTTTTTGGTTGTCACAACTGGGCATGGGGGGCAGGGTTGCTACTACCATCTAGTGGGCAGAGAGCAGGGATGCTACTAAACATGTTACAATGTCTTCTAAAACAAAGGAGAGGCTCCTGCAACAAAGAACTATTCAGCACAATGTCAGTAATGCTGAGTTTGAGAAACTCTGATCTAGTGCTTTCCTGAACAAAATTCATTCTTCAGCCTATAGTCTTCACAAGTGTGTCAGTAAAATATAACTGAGCCAATTTAGGCTCAATAGTGAATAAAAAGTAGACCACATGAGAATTTATTTCAGATTTAAGTTCATAGAGGATATAAGTGGGACCTCTTCAATTCCCTGAATGCACCTACTAAAATTTAGAGTCTAATGTCTGGGGTCACAATGAAATCAGAATATACGGGCACAGAAACCCACACTGTAAATGAGCTGACCTTAAAAAACAAAAAACAAAAAACTGGAAGTGGGACCTCCATTTCTATGCAGACTGAAACCTACACAGTAGTCACAGCTGTTCACCTTACCCGCTCTAGGTCTTGCCGTAGATGCATAAACATTCTCATGCGAGTATGAATACTTTCTACTTTTGGCTGCACCAGGCCTTTTTCTTCATCCTCCTTTGGAGGAAATAATGGCTTATTGAAGTTACTTTTCCGCTTCAGTTTCCAGTAGTTATAGATAAAGTCCACAGTTAGTTTGGGCAGCCCGAGCTCTATGGCCACATCTTCCACACTGACCAGGGTATAGAACTCCTCTTCTAGCTCCCGAAGCTTCTGTGCCCGCAGGCTGGTCTTCTCACTTTTGGCCTGGCTCTGCTCTGCAGACCGGTGTAGGGAGTACTCAGCCTCCCCGAGTTTCTGCCTGTTTTGGCAGTGCTTGAGGCAGAATGACTTAAACTTTACTTCATCCCCTTCATCAAGGATGGTCTTCATCTCTAGGCTGTGCTCAAAGGCACAGGTGACATGGAAGGCAATGGTGCAGCTTTTCACCGAGCACTGCAGGAGGAAAAGATGTGTTAAAGAAACAGGGCTGGGTAGAAAGGGGAAGCCCTATATCCCTGAGCCTAAAATGAGAGCTCATAGGAAGCAAAGGAAAGATAGGGAGAAAGTTGGTCCTAAATTGGTCACAACAGAGGCTTTATAAGTAAACTAGGAAATCTGCTACTATAGAAAACAGCAAAAACAGAGGCAAAAAACTGAAAACCAAAAAATTTCAAACTCCTCTTTAATTTCAGCTCAAGCATTAAGTCTGTCTGAGAAGTCTTCTTTGGCCCCTCTAAAGATTCATGCTGTGCCTACTCTGTGTCTCCCACATTACCTCATTGTATACTTCTATAATGGTACTTTTCACATTGTACCTATAGTATAATAAATGTCAAATCCCCAGCCATAGTTCTTAAGGACAGAACCCATGTCATTCATCATACATTGCCATCAATTACTGGACAAGCAGGTATTCGAGAAATGCTTCAGAACAAATGAAAGAAAAATAAACAACCCAAAGTCAATTATTATTGCCAGAGCATCTACTAGTTCTAAAAAGGCCACAGGTGCTCCAATATCTAAGTAAACTAACTTCCTGAAATTGTTCTTGCAGCACTGTACTGTCCAACATGGTAGCCAACTAGCCAAAAGTAGCTATTTAAATTAAAATTAATTAAAATCACACAGAACTAAAAATTCAATTCCTTGGTCATGTTAGTCACATTCCAATCATACTGGAAAGCACCGATTTCCATCACTGCAGAAAGTTCTATTGGACAATATGGTTAGACAATCTGAAATGAAGTTTGTATTTTGCCATTCCCAGATGCAACATATTTGTTAAGTGACACTGTGTAACACACACTGAGGATTCATAGGCAGAGACAGCACGGAGAATCTGGGTCATGATTGCTGCACTCCTCTGTTTCAGTAGACTGAGAAATTCAACACCTAAGTGAATACTGGCAACCATCAAATCTTTATTGGGACAGGTTCCATTTAAACTAATTTCATAGAATAAAGAGTCCCAGGGATGGAATATAATTCTAAGATCATCTCATCCAGCATCACATATATTATTGCTTGTACTCTCTCTAGAGTGCCTCATTTTCCACCTCCCTGCTGCCTCTCCAAACTCCTTCCACTTTTCTTTTTTAATATATTTTATTGATTATGCTATTACAGTTGTCCCATTCCCCCCCCTTCACTCCCCTCCACCCTGTACACCCTCTCCCACCCATATCCCCCCTTTAGTCATGTCCATGTGTCATACTTATAAGTTCTTTAGCTTCTACATTTACCATACTATTCTTACCCTCCCCCTATCTATTTTCAACCTACAATCTATGCTACTCATTCTCTGTACCTTTTCCCCCTCTCTCCTCCTCCCACTCCCCTGTTGCCAACCCTCCATGTGATCTCCATTTCTGTGGTTCTGTTCCTGTTCTAGTTGTTTGCTTAGTTTCTTTTGGTTTTGCTTTAGGTGTGGTTGTTAATAATTGTGAGTTTGCTGTCCTTTTACTATACATGTTTTTTCTTTATCTTCTTTTCTAAGTCCCTTTAACATTTCCTAAAATAAGGGCTTGGTGATGATGAACTCCTTTAACTTGACCTTATCTGAGAAGCACTTTATCTGCCCTTCCATTTTAAATGAAAGCTTTGCTGGATAGAGTAATCTGGGATATAGGGCCTTGTCTTTCATGACTTGGAATACTTCTTTCCAGCCCCTTCTTGCCTGTAAGGTCTCTTTTGAGAAATCAGCTGACAGTCTGACGGGAACTCCTTTGTAGGTTACTGTCCCCTTATCTCTTGCTGCTTCTAGGATTCTCTCCTTCATTTTCATTTTTACCTTGGCTAATGTAATTATGATGTGCCTTGGTGTGTTTCTTCTTGGGTCCAACTTCTTTGGGGCTCTCTGAGCTTCCTGGATTTCCTGGAAGTCTATTTCCTTTACCAGAATGGGGAAGTTCTCCTTTATTATTTGTTCAAATACGTGTTCAATCTGTTGCTTTTCCTCTTCCCTTTCTGATACTCCTATAATTCGGATGTTGGAATGTTTAAAGATGTCCTGGAGGTTCCTAAGCTTCTCCTCATTTTTTTTTTGAATTCTTATTTCTCCATTCTTTCCTGTTTGGTTGTTTTTTTCTTCCTTCTGGTCCACTCTATTGTTTTGAGTCCCAGTTTCCTTCCCATCACTATTGGTTCCCTGTGCATCTTCCTTCATCTCTTTTATGATAACCTGCATTTGTTCATCTAATTTGCGACCAAAATCAACCAATTCTGTGAGCTTCCTGATCACCAGTGTTTTGAACTGTGCATCTGATAGGTTGGCTATCTCTTGGTTGCTCAAAAGGATGAGTCCTGGGGCACTGATCTGTTCTTCTGTTTGAGCCATCTCTCTCTCCCTTTCTCTCTCTTTTTTTTTTTTTTTTTGGTCTGGTCGCTCCTGTTAAGGTGAGGGGCGGAGCCTTAGGTGTTCACCAGGAGTGGGCACCCCAGTTGCTAGATTGTGATGTTGTGTGTGAGGGTGGGATTGAGAGGGAACAATGGTGGGGTTGAGAGGGAACAATGGTGGTAGCTCCGTTCTCCGTGGGACCTCAATCCCTTCCCTGGGATCCTGGGTTGTGCGCTCTGCCCTGCTCCACAATCGCTGTCTCACTGGGTCTGCCAGCTGCCATTTGCATACTCAGGGTCTACCCGCTGTGATCTTGCATGCCCCAGATGCCTTACACGCTCCCTCCCGGTTGCCTTATCTTCCCAATTCTCCCTGTTCTCTGCGCCACAACCCACACCTGGCTGCTTGTCTCCACCCCTCCTATTCCAACTTCTTGGCTGTCCAACTTCCATTCAGATAAATTTTCTGTCAGTTCTGGGTTATATTCTGCCTCTAAATTGTTGTTCCAATCTTGGTTGTGCATGGAGATACGGTGTATCCACCTATGCCTCCATCTACCCACTTTTCAATTAAGTGGTAATCTTAGCCACTTAACTTCATTTCCAAGACAACCCACCCCAGTGTGGAACAGCTCTGTCAGAAAAGTCTGTTACATTACATTGAAATCTGTATCCTTAAAACTTCCACATATTTAGCCCTGGCTGGCGTAGCTCGGTGGATTGAGTGCAGGCTGGGAACCAAAGTGTCCCAGGTTCGATTCCCAGCCAGGGTACATTCCTGGGTTGCAGGCCATAACCCCCAGCAACCGCACATTGATGTCTCTCTCTCTCTCTCCCTCCCTCTCCCTCCCTCCTTTCCCTCTCTAAAAATAAAATAAATAAAATCTTTAAAAAAAAAAAACTTCCACATATTTGAAAAGCCTCATGAAAATGAGGATGATAAAAGCCCAAAATGTACTTTTTTTCTGGGTACCTTTTCTCATCACTTGGCTAAGAAACTAGCTAGTCATTTAAAAAACAAGGAGCAAAAGGCATTCTATTGCTAAAGATTAAAAGCATTGGGCAAAATGTTCTTTTGCCGTTTAATAACTGATAAAATATAGGAAGAGAAAGCAAAAAGATTGTTTTTTATTCAAGGGGGTGAATGTGTGACATAAAACTATTATTAATGGGAAGCTGAAAACAGATCATCTCTCTCAGGCCAAATTTATAGACTGTAGAGACATAAATATAAATTATTCAAAATAAAATAAAATATAATATACAAATAAGAGCTGGATTCTTAGAGTAAAAATGGAATATATAAGAAGCTGCCATGAAATACATTCTATTTTCATAGAATTGGGGATTTCAATTCTATGATATTTATGTAGCTAGAAGTCTAAATATTTTGGTAGTAAATGAGAAATGACAACCAAGTTTTGGTGCCAATCAAAATCCTATTTAACTTTCCCCCCAAAACATGTATTTGGTACATCCTATTAAACAAAATGCCTCTGTATGCATCTCATTTCTTTCTACTGTAACTATTTAGAGTAATGGGAGAAATATTATGCCCATTAACTAAAAACAGCTTACCCTGGCCCAATGTGGCAACCAGCTTGCAACAAACAGCTTGCAACCAACCCAGTGTGGCTCAGTTGGTTGGAGCATCGTCCCATAATTGAAAGGTAGCAGGTTTGATTCCTGGTCAGGGCACATACCTATGTTGCAGGTTCAATGCTGGTCTGGGTGCATATGATCCCCAGTCTGGGTGTGTATAATCCCCAGTATGGGTGCATACAGGAGGAAACCAATCGATGCTTCTCTTTCGCATCGATGTTTCTCTCTTTCCCTTCCTGTCTCTCTAAAAGCAATGGAAAAATGTCCTTGGGTGAGAGAAAAAACCCCAGCTTTATTGAGATATAATTTACATACCATAAAACTCACCAGTTTTAAGTATACATTTTAATGGTTTGCAGTATATTTACAGACTTGTATAAACATCACCACTATGTAATTTCACATTTTCAATACCCCCCCAAATAAATCTTGTGCCTATATGCAGTCACCCCCTATTCCCAGCCCCAGCAATGCACAACCACTTACCTACTTTGAGTCTTTATAGGTAAGTCTCTTCTGGGAATTTCTTATAAGTAGACTCATACAATATGTAGCCCTATCTGGCTTCTTTCACTTAGCATGTTTTCAAGATCCATCCATGTTATAGCATGTATCATAGTTTCATTCATTCTTTTAAAACTCTGACCAAATAATATTATATTGTAGGGATATATCACATATGTTTTTTAATCCATAAGTTGATGGTCATTCAGGATGTTTTCACTTTTTTGGTTATCTTGAAATAATGTTATGAGCATTTATGCACAAGTTTTTGTGTGAGCATACTTTTTCATTTCTCTTTGGTAACATGCAGTAAAGAATTAACCTTGCTTGAGAAAGATTTGATCCTTTGCCCCTAGCTCCTGAGAGGTAATGTCTAAGTCCTTGGAGTGTCCTGCCTGATAAGAGTGTCTTTGTTTACCTAGGGGCTTTGAGCCCCGTCAGATAATCTAAGCTAACAACATGATTTATGGTGGAGGCATTGGGCCTTGTGATATCAGCCTGATCTCTGGAGAGACTGTGTGGGTGGTCAGCCATGTCTATTTGACCAATTCCTAATCTCTAAACAGCAAGAGTGAGCTTCCCTGGTTGGCAAAACTCTGTGTGTACTATCACACATCATTGCTAGGAGAAACAAGCACTGTCCACAAGATTTTACTTGGCGAGAAGAATGGGAAGGTCCATGCCTGATCTCTCCAGGACCCAGCCCTATATACACCTTCCCTTTGATTTTAATTTGTATCCTTTCACTCTAATAGACTGTAATCATGAGTGTAATGGCTTTTCTGAGTTCTAGTAAATTACTGAACCTGAGGGTAGTTTTGGAACCTTGAACTGCAGGTATATACTTATAAGTAGAACTGTTAGGCCATAGGGTAACTCTATGTCTAACCTTTTAAGGAACTTCCCGACTCCTCCACAGCAGGTGTACATTTTACATTCTTTTAAAAAAGATTTTATTTATTTATTTTTAGAGAGAGGGCAAGGGAAGGAAGAAGAGAGGGAGAGAAACATCGATGTGAGGGAGAAACACCGATTGGTTGCCTCTCACACATGCCCTGACTAGGGACTGAACCTGCAACCCAGGAATGTGCTCTAACTGGGAATCAAACTGGTGACCTTTCATCTCATGGAACAATGCCCAACTAACTGAGCCACACCAGTCAGGACACTTTTTACATTATTAACAGCAATGCATGAAGGTCCTAATTCTCCACATTCTTTTTCTTTACAAGTATTTTATTCATTTATTTTGAGAAAGATGGGAAGGGAGGGAAAGAGGGAGAGAAACATCAATGTGTGGCTACCTCTCATATGCCCCCTACTGGGGACCTGGCCCACAACCCAGGCATGTGCCCTGACTGGGAATCGAACTGGCAACCCTTTGGTTCGCAGGCTGACACTCAATCCACTGAGCCACACCAGCTGGGGCTAATTCTCCACATTCTTGCCAATAATTGTTATTGTTTGACTTCTTGAGTATCACCACCCTAGTGAGTATGAAGTGGCAGCTCACTGTGTGGTTCATTTACTTTTAAAGGGGGTAAAGGGATAATTTTCTACGTATCCTTCAGAAACTGTAGAAAAGAAACTTTTAAAAATACTTTCGTTAGAGGGAAAACATGTAAGGGAAATTTCTGTGAGATGAGAATTGAATCAGACAGGTTGGAATAAAAATCTTGAAAAAGAACACCAGAGACTGATTTAGGAATTAAGGTGCTTCTCACCTTTTAAAGAAATATTTTGTCACCCCCCACCCCCACTCAAAAAAGAAAGAAAATACTGTGTCTTCCTCAAAAACAGATGCTACCTGTCTTGAACACCAAGGGCCTGGTGCATATGTCCTCAGAAGTTTTTGTCCTTAATTCCCAATAATCTATAAACAGACAAATAGGTGTATCCGAGCAATTTTCTCAAAACTTGGTCACTGAAACCATGTCATAAATGGCTCGAGCCAGCCTACATACAAACCTACTTCAGCCATTGTGTACTTAAACTCTAGCACCAACAGCAGCCACTAGTGCTTCTGATCTCTCATCCCTAAGGGTTTTTGAGGTCTGAGAGATGTCACTTCACCTATTTTCACTGAGGAAATTAAAACAATCACGAGCACTTCTGCAGATTCCCACCAGCACATCTATCTAATACTGTACCTACACACTCTGCCTTCAAGCTTGTTACCTGGGAAGAACTCTCTGCTTTTGCCTAAAGCTACCCCTGTACTGCACACTTTCCCCAACCATTTCTCACCTACTGAAAAACCTAATTTCAGTAGTTCTTCCTCTTAACTTGAACACTTCCTTGCATGCACAACTGTTACGTTCTATATCAGTGATTTTCAACTGGTGTGCAAGAAGTATTTTTTAAAACATGCAACACCTGACTATTTAGTCAGGGGCACTGACCTCTTTTCCTCTAGATTGTCAAATAAAAAGTGACAATAGCCAAAACAACAATAGCTGTCTGGTGTCAATGAATCAAAATTAATATCTATTTCTTGTCAGATTGGCAAAAGATATATTTTTTGGTGTGCTGCAAAATTTTAGTAGTTGGTTTATGTGTGCCATGAGATGAAAAAAAGTTGAAAATCACTGTTCTGTGTTAACAAGTATGCATACATATTCGTTATTTTTTCCATCTTAAAGAAAAGACCTCTTTCCCTCACTTTGTTAGACTGTTCCTACTCCATTTCTTTGTCCTGACCCATGGCAATGTAGCTTTTGCTATCACCATTCCCCACAAACTACTCATCCAGATTACCAATAATCACATTGCTAAATTCAGGAGTCAATTTACAGTCAGTCCTCTTCTTACTTCAGCATCATTTTTATACCACTGAAATTTTCTTTCTCCTAGAAATGCTTTCTTCCTTTAATTTCTAGGTTACTACAGACTCTTGGTTTTCCTCTTTTCTCCATGGCAGCTCTCCCCAGTTCTTCTGCTAGTTCTTCCCTCTCTATTTTTCTTCTTAATACTGGAATGCTTCAAGGCTCAGTGCTTGTTGCTGTTCTATCAACACTCACTCCCTGGGTTGGGGTGAAAGCTATCTATATGCCAATGACTCCTACATATGTCTTCAGTCCTAAATGTCTCCTCAAACTCCAAACTCACATAGACAACTGCCAGTTCAATATTTCTATTAGGATATGTGATAGACACCTCAAACTTAAATGTCTAAAACTGCACTCATCATCTTTTTCAAAAAATCTGTTCTAAACCTGCAGATTTATGGCAAACTTACCCTTCCTACTGTTTGGGCCAAAAAACCTGGAGGCACCCCCAATTCTTATCTTTCTCTCACACCTCATAGTCACTCCTGTTGGCTTTACCTTCAACATTCATACACAATCCAACCACTTTTCACCACCTTAAGGGCTATCACTCTGGTCCAAGTCACCAACATCTCTCAAGGATTATTTTAAACTATTAAAGTCTCCTAATTGCTATTCCTGTTTCTAACCTTCTTTTCTCACAGTATATTCTAAAGACAGCAGCCACAGTGCCCATTTTTGCTTTAATCTTTTACTATGGAAATTAAAAAACCTATATAATAGCACAGAGAATATTATAATAAATTCCATATAACCATCATCCAGCTTCAATAATTATTAGTGTTATGATCAACCTTGTTTTATTTTTAACCCCCATACTACCCTGTCCTCAAGATTATTTTGAAGCAAATCTTAGACATCCAATCATTCCACATAATAATCCCTTAGCAACATAAATCAAATCATGTCACTTGCCTGCTCAAAACCTGTCAATTCCCATCCCCCACTCCTGCATCCCTGGGTTAAACTCAGAGTAAAATCAAAAGATCTTATATGGGCCCTGGAAAGCCCTACAGCAGGGGCTGGCAAACTATGGCCCAGAGACCAAATGCAGCTAGCTGCCTGTTTTGGTGTGGCCATGAGCTAAGATTGGGAGTTAAAGATAGTTAGAGGGAAAAAATAAAAAGAAATATTATTTCATGATACATGAAAATAAGATTAAAATTTAGAATCCACAGATGAAATTTTATTGGAACATAGCCATGTTTATTTGGTTAAGTATTGTTTATGGTGGCCTTTGTGGCAGAGTTGAATACCGCATTTTTGGACTATAAGACACACCCCCTATTTGGGAGGAAAAGAGGGGTGCATGTTATAGTCTGAAAAATACAGTAGTCATGACAGAGACTGTGTAACTTGCAATATTTACTATCTGGCCATTTATAGAAAAAAATTGCTAACTCCTGCCCCAACCAATCAAATCCTCATGTAATCTCTCTGACCTCTTTCCACACACTCCATTCCAGTCTCATTGGCTTTTCCCCTATTACTCAAACAGGTTAGACACACTCCTACCTCAGGGGCTTTGTTCTGGCTGATCCCTCTAGCTGGAACATTTTTAGCTTAAATATATGCATAATTTTCTCTTACCCTCAAGTCTCTGCTCAAATGTTACCTCTACAACAAGTCTTACTCTGACCACTCCATTTAAACTTGCAATGCATGCTTACTGTCCTACACTCCTCCTTTGCTTATGATACTCCATATATTTCCTTTCCATAGCACTTACCACCTTCTAATGTGCTGTTTAATATCTGTTGTATATTATCTATTTCTCCCAACTAAAGTGTAAGTTCCATGGTGCTGGTTCATTTATAAATCTAAAGTGCCCAGAACAGTGAGTGTCTGGTATACAATTAGGCGATCAAATATTTGTTGAATAAATTTAATTCCTTATAATAAAAATTTTAAGAATCTTAATTTGGTAAGATCTTTAATAAATGCAGAATTTAAACTCTAAGTATAATAAAAATAAGAACCATTACCCTGAGAATGAAAAACCTACTCCAGAATGTTTCATCCATCCATTAATCTAATATTTATTGTCTGTTTGCCATGTCATGGGTGTGGGGGATCTAAGGATGAAATAGTCTGAGCTTACAGTCTACTAGGAAAGATAAAACTCACAGATAAATAACTTTAAGAAGGTAGAATGCAGTAATGTGGGGCTGTAATGCAAACTCAGGTCTGCTAAGGTCAAAGCCATGCTGCCAGTTACTAAATTGTTGTAAAAAAAACCAAAACAAAACAATCCTTTAAAGCAGCAAAAATAACGGGAAAATGCAGATATTGCAATAAGAAAAATAAGTGAATCAATGAATATAAATTCAATGTGCTATTACAAAATGACTAAATAATCATGAAAACATAGAGAATATTTCTTAGTGTGAAGAATGCATATTATAAACTAATCTATGATAGAATACATTTATTCAATAACACTAATTGAGTACTGACAATGGGCAGGCACTCTTCATTATGCTAGGGGAAATTCACAGAAGAATGATGACCAACCTTGGCCCTCAAGAGGCTAATATATGGAGAGCAACCAGGAGAGAACTTAGAAAAATATAAACAGGCAATATGTTAAGGTAGCAAACCCTGTGGGAATAGTTTTCCTTTATAATCACTAAAGTGCTGTAGTTAAAAATAAATGAAATCAGTAGGAGGAAGTTAAAAAAAGCAAGATGAAATATCTAATTGTGTCAGATGTAAAAATGAATTTTAAAAATTAAAAGGCCCTTTGGGGTCCAGACTGTGGTTGTTAAATACCATTTCCCAGTAAAAGAACCAGCATTACTTGCAGGAGTGGCTGATCACAGATGTGGAGCAAGAAATCTATAAGATGAGCCACATAGCAAGGAACCTCATGAAACACCTAGAGCACAGGTGGCAAACATAAGGCCTGTGGACCAAATCCCGCCCTCCTTCTTGTTTTATCTGGCCTGGCACCTTGTTTCTACCCAGCGGCAGCGATGAGCTCCTTGCCCATGGTTAAGGAGTAGTTACATTTATACAGTCCTGAAATTACATTCGGCCCTTTGAAGGCAACCACAGGGCTGATAGGGTCCCCGGTGAAAATGAGTTTGACACCCCTAACCTAGAGCCACTACCTGTAAGTTATGATATCATATGGCTCCTTTTCTGCGAAAGAAGGTCAACAGGCAAATCTAACTCCAATCAGCCTGTGGCTTCTATGCAGGAGGTCTGCAGAGTGGAAGGGTCAATCCTTCTGCTTCTGCTGGAGATAACTGGCCTCTCCCAGTCCCATCTATCTACCCCCCCCAAATGCTGCTATTATGTGCACCAACTACTACTTTTACTTTAAGCAGCTGAATTCCTATGTCCTAGATGTCTCAGAAAACTTTACCGGTACTAACTACCATATGCAATAAGTGTGCCTATGAGAAAAGCTTTCAAATCTACCCACCAGAAATTATCCATTCAGAGGCATAGTTCCCTACCAAAATGAGCTGCACTTCATCCAGCAACAGGGGAGTGGAGTCTATCCATAGTCAATGGGTGAGCTAAACAAGAACACAGGTCTGGTTGTTTTAGAATAATGGCTTGTTCTCACCCAGTATGGTGTCATTTAGCTTCAGAACTCAATTCATCAAATCTGACAGCAAAGGATGGAAATTAGCTACCCCTATGGAAACCAAAAATAATAAGCTGAAGAGTTCAGATACAACATTCCATTCCCACAAAAAAGTTTCCAGAAATGGTCTGTATAATGGCAGAGCCCTGGGTGTAAGTGGGAGACTTCCTGAGTAACCTTTCAGTTAACAGGATGCTCTCCCTGGGAGGTCAAGTCCAGCCAATTTGGAGTTAGCCCACTCTACGACTTCTCATGGCAACTTACCTGAATGCAAGCCCCTGTCTTCACTTTGCACAGGTAGCAGACTAAGGCCCACCGACTGGGCGGGATGTGAGAGATCTTTGTGATTGGCTCCATCCTCTCAGGACAACCAATGCTGACCTACAAATAAAATACCACCATAAAGCAGAGGCACCAAGGCATTCCTGAAGTACCTTTCATAAACCATAAATGAAGTTACACGAAGCTCAGAACATCAACACAATGAGGTGAGCCATGTCTCTTAAGGTTACTATGGAACCAAGAATAACTAAAACTCATCTCTAGCTATTGCTCAGATCCTCAATCATTTCGAGTAATGTAAATGATTCATATACAGGATGAAAGGGTAGGGGTTAAGACTAAACATGATTACCTTAATGAATCAAGGATATCTGTACTTTACTTAAGAAACAAAGAAAGCTATTAAGGAAGGGAATTAAAATTCATATAACCTAGCACTTATCATGTTAGAGATGGTGCCATATGCCTGTTTTGTTTGTTTAATTAACTAAGAATAAAAAACAAAGGCAGCGACAAACCTTTAAGTTTGGTTTACAAAGAAGCATGGTATTGTTGCAAAATAGCAGCAATTTGTATAATAAAGAGATTGCAGCACATAAATAGAAAGGATAAGGATAATAAAGTCTTTAAAAACACATATCTATCATCATCTTACTTTACTCTCTCAGTCAAAGTAGCTTCAAAGTGGAATTGGTCTTTGGGGGAGTGCTGAAAGGAAAAGGATGTTTTTAAAAAGATGAAAAATTTTTTCCATATGAAAATAAGAGGTGAGGTATAAAACTCTGGTAAAAAGTGTTTTCTCTTTCCTCCTCTTTTTTTTTTCAAAAGTTCAAATATGTAATAGTACCTAAGAGAGACACAACTTTAAAAAGTGAAAGACTATTAAACCAGTACAAGTTCTGACCACATCAAGAAACAGTAGAAAGATCAAAGATCTTGAATAACCCAAAAGGTACTGGAAATCAGGTACCAGTAACCAAAGAGAATGTCAACAGGTGAGAAGGCGTCTTTTACTTTTAAAGAACTCTTCCTGACTTTTATATACCAAGAGTGCCAGCTCCACTAGCTGGGGGATTTGCTGCTGGAAAATAGTCACTCTCAGACAGGAACCCGAGAGTTCATTTCATATGTCTATAAACTGGATATTCTTAGTAAGGAAAAAAAAACCACTAATCAAATATTTTTGAAAATAACTTTATTCTGTAAGAATACTACAGTATGTACCTACAACTTTCAGTTTAACTCTGTGAGCTCAATTTTTGGGTAACCTCCCCCTGGAACTACATTAATAAGAATAAAGCCAGGGGGACTTCTGGCCCAGATGGAGGTGTAGGTAGATACACTCCACTTCCTAGCACAACCAAAAGAAGGATAACAATTTAAACCAAAAAACAAAGAGAACAGCCAAAAAATCGAACTGTATAGAAGTCTGACAACCAAGGAGTTAAAGAAGAAACATTCATCCAGACTGGTAGGAGGGGCGGAGAGGATCTGTAGTGAGGCAGTGGCTGGGGGACTGGGAAGTCCCACATTTGTGTGCAGATAAGCTGGGAGGAACAACTCCAGAGCAAGACAGATGGCATAACCCAGGGTTCCTTCCAGCAAGGGCAAAATAAAGCCTCACAACCTGCTGTAAAAACCTGTGGGAGTTGCAGCAGCAGGAGAAACTGTTCATCTCATGGAAGAGTCTATTGAAGGGACCCACAGGGTCCTAGAATGTACACAAGCCCACCTACCTGGGAATCAGCACCAAGGAAGCACCTAGAAGGGTGCAATTACTTATGGCAAGTGGGGGAAGTGACTGAAAGCAGAGCAAGAACTGAGCAAATGGCACTGTTCCCTCTCTGAGCCCACCCCTACATATAGCCACAATGCAGTAAAGTGGGTTGCCCCACCCTGGCAAATACCTAAGGCTCCGCCCCTTATAATGTAACAGTTCCTCTGAGACACAGAAACATGGCCCAAATGAAAGAACATATTAAAGCTCCAGAAAACAAAACAAAACAAAACTAAGTGATGAGATAGACAACCTATCAGATGTAGAGTTCAAAACACTGGTAATCAGGATGCTCACAGAAATGATGGAGTATGGCCACAAAATAAAGGAAGAAGTAAAGGCCATACAAAGTGAAATAAAGACAAACATACAGGGAACCAACAGTGAAGGGAAGGAAGCTGGGACTCAAATCAATGATTTAGAACAAAAGGAAGAAATAAACATTCAACCAGAACATAACTCAAAAAAAAAATGAGGAAAGGCTTAGGAACCTCTGGGGCAACTTTAAACATTCCAACATCCAAATCACAGGGGTACCTGAAGGAGAAGAGCAAGAAACTGAAGACTTACTTGAAAAAAAAATGAAAGAAAACTTCCCCAATCTGGTGAAGGAAATAGACATATAAGTCCAGGAAGCTCAGACAATCCAAAGAAGATGGATCCAAAAAGGAACACACCAAGACACATCATAATGAAATTGCCAAAGACTAAAGATAGGGAGAGAATCTTAAAAGCAGCAAGAGAAAAGGAGATAGTTACCTACAAAGGAGTTCCCATCAGACTGCAGCTGATTTCTCAAAAGAAACCTTGCAGGCAAGAAGGGGCTGGAAAGAAATATTCAAAGTCATGAAAAGCAAGGACCTACATCCAAGATGACTCTATCCAGCAAAGCTATCATTTAGAATGGAAGGGCAGGGGACTTCCGGCCAACATGGAAGCATAGGTGGACATGCTATGCCTCCTTGCACAACCAAAATTAAGGACAACAAAAATTTAGAAACAAAGAAACAGCCAGGACAGAAAATTGAACTGTACAAAAGTCCCAACAACCATTCATCCAGACCGGTAAGGGGGAGGAGTCGGCAGCCCGAAAAGAGGGGTCGCAGCAGGAAAAAGTGGTGGCTGGCAGACCAGGGTGTGCAGGGCACGGGTGGTAGCTAGCAGACCCTGATGGCAGACCCCGGGCACGGGGAGGCAATGAGAAGACCCAGTGAGGTGCGCAAGGCAGCTGGCTGTCTGCAGTCACACATTCACAAGCAGATAAACTGGGTGAAAACAGGTAGTGAGACAGACCATGCAACCCAGGGCCCCAGCACCAGGAAATAAAGCCTAAAAGCACTGATTGAAAACACTTGTGGAGGTTGAGGTGCCGGGACAGACTCCCAGCCTCACAGGAGAGTTTGTTGGAGAGACCCACGGGGTCCTAGAATGTACACAAGCCCACCAAACCAGCACCAGAGGGGACCAATTTGCTTGTGGGAAGCAGCAGAGGGGGGCTGAAATCTGACAGAGAGAGGAGCAAGCGCCATTGTTCCCTCTCTGACCCCGCCCCCACATATAACGTCACAACGCAGTGACTGGGTTGCCCTGCCCTGGTGAACATCTAAGGCTCTGCCCCTCAGACATAACAGGGACAACCAGACCCTCCCTCCCAAAAAAAGGGCTCAAATGGAAGAACAAATCAAAGCTCCAGAGTCAATACTTTTAAGCGACCAAGAGATAGCCAACCTATCAGATGCAGTTCAAAGCACTGGTGATCAGGATGCTCACAGAATTGGTTGAATTTGGTCACACATTAGATGAAAAAACAAAGGCTATGCTAAGTGAAATGAAGGAAAATGCACAGGGAACCAATAGTGATGGAAAGGAAACTGGGACTCAAATCAATGGAGTGGACCAGAAGGGAGAAAGAAACATCCAACCAGAAAAGAATGAAGAAACAAGAATTCAAAAAAAAAATGAGGAGAGGCTTAGGAACCTCCAGGACATCTTTAAATGTTCCAACATCCAAGTTATAGGGGTACCAGAAGGAGAAGAGGAAGAGCAACAAGTGGAAAAGTTATCTGAACAAATAATAATAAAGCAGGACTTCCCCAATCTGGCAAAGGAAATAGACTTCCACGAAGTCCAGGAAGTCCAGAGAGTCCCAAAGAAGTTTGAATCAAGAAAGCACACACAAGGGCACATCATAATTACATTACCCAAGATTAAAATGAAGGATAGAATTCCAGAAGCAGGAAGAGATAAGGGGACAGTCACCTACAAAGGAGTTCCCATCAGACTGTCAGCTGATTTCTCAAAAGAGACCTTACAAGCAAGAAGGGGCTGGAAAGAAATATTCAAAGTCATGAAAGGCAAGGACCTACATCCAAGATTGCTGTATCCAGCAAAGCTTTCATTTAGAATGGAAGGGCAGATAAAGCACTTCTCAGATAAGTTCAAGTTAAAGGAGTTCATCATCACCAAGCCCTTATTATATGAAATGTTAAAGGGACTTACTTAAGAAAAAGAAGATAAAGAATATGAACAGTAAAAAGACAGCAAACTCACAGTTATTACCAACCACACCTAAAAAAAAACCCCCAAAAGCAAACTAAGCAAACAAATAGAACAGGAACAGACCCACAGAAATGGAGATCACATGGAGGGATAGCAACATGGAGGGGAGTGGGAGGAGGAGAGAGGGGGAAAAGGTATACAGAATAAGTAGCATAGATGGTAGGGAGAAATTAGACAGGGGAAGGGCAAGAATAGTATGGGCAACGTAGAAGCTAAAGAACATATGACACATGGACATGAACTAAAGGGAAGGAATGTGGGTGGGAGGGGTGTACGGGGGAGGGGAGTGAAGGGAGGAAATGGGACAACTGTAATAGCATAATCAATAAAATATATCAAAAAAAGAAAAAAAAAAGAATGGAAGGGCAGATAAAGTACTTCCCAGACAAGGTGAAGTTGAAGGAGTTCATCATCACTAAGCCCTTACTATATGAAATGTTAAAGGGACTTACCTAAGAAAAAGATGATGACTGTTTTAATGAAATAAAACTTTCTGTTTCTGTAAGAAAAGTTTAATTGAGTGGGAAAACATATAATAGTTGTATATAGCTATGACTAGAAAAACCTGTTATTTGGACCATGGGATCACAACAAAGACATAATTTTTCATTAAAAAAAGAAAAAGATGATCAAAACTACAAACATTAAAATGACAACAAACAACTATCAGCAACTGAATCTAAAATAAATAAATAAATAAAAAACAAACTAAGCAAACTACTAGAATAAGAACAGAATCACAGAAATGGAGATCACATGGATAGTTACAGCAGGGAGGGGGAGAATGGGGGAAACGTACAGGGAATAAGAAGCATAAATGGTAGGTACAAAATAGAAAGGGGAAGGTTAAGAACAGGAAATGGAGAAGCCAAAGAACTTATATGTACAACCCATGGACATGAAGTAAGGTGGGGAAGCCTGGAGGGAATAGGGGTTCTGGGTGGAGGGGGATAAAGGGAAGGGAAAAAATGGAATGACTATAATGGCATGATCAATAAAATATACTTAAAAAAGAATAAAGCCAGGGAAGTTTTCAAGGAGAATGAATCATTGATATAGTATCATTAGCTCCCCCATGAACTGAATTCTGCAGTCTATCTTGTCCTACAGTTAAACTGCCTGACAAATTTGTTGGCTTGTATAAGGGTTTGAAAAAGAGGATGTGAGTAGGATGTTCAAACAGGTTAAAAAAAGAGCACCCATAAGTTATGTCTAGAAGCCCCTTTTAATTGACTTTGTGTGCATGTAACCCATCAGGAAATATCAGAAACTGAAAAACAAGATTAAATAAAGAGGCATGGAGTTTGAATAAAGACCTTAAACAGATGTTGAGTCCAAGCTCTGAAAAAAAAATTCAAAAATCAAATGGTACCCATCACCATTGTGAGAGCTCTTGCTCACTTTATTTGTGGTAGCTTAAAACTGGAAACAACACAAATGTCCATCAAAGGAGAATAGATAAAAAAAATCATGGTATAACCATATAATGGAATAGTACTCAGTAATAGGAAGGAATGAATGTTGATACATACTACAACACAGAGTATTAGCCAGACAGAAAAAACAGCATAGAGTATGATTCTATTTATATGAAGTTTGAAAACAGACAAAATTAATATAGTAATAGAAATCACTTTTGGGTAATAGGGAGCCAGAGAGGGCCTGGAAAGTGGGTATGAGGGATCCTTCTGGGGTGTTCCATATCTTTGTCTCGGTTATGGTTACAGATGCACACATGTAAAAATTCATAAAACCCTACACTTAAGGTCTGGTATTTTAAGGTAAGTTTTACCTTAAAAAATCTGTTGTTCATACCCTTGCCTTTTGTGCCTCTCTCCTCATACATATTTATCCAATACAACTGATAGTACCACCTATAAATTAATTATCATGGGCTTACATGCTCACCCGCATCCAAGGATATGAGGTAGCTCAAGTGGAAGCATTATCACCTTGGAAGCACAGGCAGGCACGAAACATCTCCATGAAGCCTGAGTCAGTCTGAATGTTGTGGAAAACAGATGCACTCTGGAGCAAATGACATCACAGGCCTAGATGAGTTCTTACCTCTGGAATCCACAGGGCACAGCTGACATGAGCCCATTTAGTCCCTGCCTTGGTGGACTTCATGGCTCCACCTTTCTTTGGACATAACACACATTGCGGATGAATGCCTACAACACAGGAGCGACACAGCCAGCTGCCTTCTGGGACCTTGAGGATGCCATAGCAGGCCTGGAGACAGGAGGAGAGGGGAGAATGGTTTAGCATCTTCTTACCAGGGTCTATGTCTGCTCTCCAATACAATCAAAAGTGCCCTCCATTTTTAGGAAAAAGAGGCAAATAAATTCAAATAAGCTCATATCCAGAATTTAGTAATTTTTAAACTCTCAGGGAAAAAAAGCAACTTCTAGCATGTGTTCTAAGATCAGCATGTCTTGTGAATGAGAACTGACTTTAAGGACAATAGAATAAGGCTAGATGGCAATATATGCAAAAGCTAGCCCAACTGTTATCTGAGTTTGGGAATTTCATGGCTTTTTTTTTGCCTCCATTTTCTAAAGTTTTGTTAATGACTATTATAATTAGTTTTTCATATACTTATTGAACAACTACATGTCAAGCAATGCTGTGATCAAGAAAAAAGTATTAAAAATAAATAGAATGAAACTTCTGAGGAGCAAATGAGCTGATGTTTAAAGAACATAACAGTGACTAGTGCATAAACACTCAGCAAATTGTTGCAATTACTTGCTTGGGTTGAAGAAAAAGAATCCTGAATTGAATATAATATTAGACTAATCACAATACTCCATAATGAGTTCTGGAAGCTGCTTTAAATCCTTTATGGAATGAAGTTGGACTAATAAATAGATGAATTACTGGGGAGAGGAGGGAGATTAGTTTGGAAATTCTAGATTTCCCTTTCACTACTTCTAATTTTGCCCATAGTTCCCCACTAACTGCTCTACTCTCACCATTAGAGACCAGACCTGAGGGTCACCTGGCTTCCCATGTTGTCTGGCACACCCACCACTACTGAATGATTCACCACGGCAGCTTCAAAATCTGCCTGACCCAGAAGGTTCACCCACAGGTCAGATTCAAGTTACAACAGTTACCATCATGTCACCCCCCCACCAAATTGGCCCCTTTTACAAACTCTCTCTTATCCATATCATCACCATGCTTCCTAGCTTCCAGATCCAAATTCCTAGACTCATATTATCCACTTTCCTTCATCTACTGTCCCTGGGTCTTGCTAGGCCTCGCTACAGAGTGAACTCTGGATTCTGACCTTCCTTTCTATCCCCATCACAATTGCTCCATCCAAGTCCTCATCACACCATGCCTAGGTTGATTTATTTCTCAATTCTCTTCCTCCCTCTTCACACCTTAAATCCTTCCTGTATTTATCTGCCATATTCTTACAAAAATAATGCTTTCATACCATTGCACAGCAACAACCCCTCTAGAGATTCCTTCTGTTCTTACCACTATCCCCATTTAAACCAGAGTTGGCAAACTACTCGAGGCCTATTTTGTAAGGCCACCAAGCTGAGAACAGTTTTCATATTTTTAAAGAAATGTTAAAAAATATGTAACAGGGACTGCATGTGGCCCTCAAAGTCTAAAATATTTACTATCTGCCCCTTCAAAGAAAACATTTGTTGGCCCTTGATCTAAAGCCTGCTGCTATTCACTTCACTTCTCAGGGTCACTGTAACTCCTAGTGTCTGCTCCACTTCTTATCCCTGCCCTCTACTCAGCATAGTTTTCCTCACCAGGTACAGAGTCTGCATCATGTAGTCTTGTCTACTTTAGCTGTTATGTTTCATATCCTCAATGATATTTTAAGGTCACTGGAGGTAGGTCCTTTATCATCACTTTATCTGGAATGTTCTCTATGCAAAGCTTAATTTAGCTCAAGAACTGAAGTTGGACTCCAACCAGGCTACTCTCACCACAGCAGGGCATTGTTTTATAGGGTTCTTAACTTTCAAAGCTATTTCCCCCCTCTGAGGTCCAGAAAGATTGTTAGGAAATAAAAGCAAGTTCCCTTCCTTATGCAGAGCCTCTTACAGACCAGCAGAAGAAAAACCAATGGCTGGTTCTAGGAATACCCTTTATTTCCTGGGGTAGAAAATCACTTACTAAGTCTTGTATCAACTTACTCATGGTCATAAGATCACAGAAGCTTTTATTTAATAGCAGTGGTTCTCAACTTTTTCTAGACCACAAATGATGAAGGCTGTGGACTCTCCTGAGAAAATTGCATGCTTGCATGAGCATATGTTTTGCATATAATTTCAGGGTCATAAACTCGGTGCCAAACATTATATACATGATAGGTATAAAAACGATGAACATATACTTTCAGTCAAATTGATTTAGGTATCGGTTTGAGTGTTGAATACCTGGAGTAAGAATCAGACAATGGAACATGTAAAAGGACTCGGAATGATTTAAATTTTCATATTTTTTAATGAAAAAGTTTTAAGTTCACTGTTAAAATCTGAAGTCTATTGATGTAAACTTATCTTCCACAGTACTGACCATAAGTATGTTATAGGTATAGGAGAACAAACATATGATATAATATGGTGGCAGTAAAGAAGAAAAATTATGATTATTATATATAAATATCAACATGTTCTTGATTCTGTTAAGGAGTCAAGTAAATCTTCCAAATCATTTTAAGTCACTTTTCAATCAACAGAGGGCGCTCTAACATAAGTAGCTCTTGAGAGCTCAAGTGAGTATCTTCACTTTGGAAGAATCCTTTTTATATGAAACTTTACATGGCACAGCATCCAGCATTAATACATACCAGCTTACATTCTGTAACGCCTGGTGAGGTGTTACTTTCACCTTTTTCTGTGTGATGAAAGGGCATCATTTATAGTCATTACTGGATATGTTTTCAAAACAATAAAATACCCTTGAGAATTATTATGCCACATTTCATTTTGTTAGTCAAAGAACCTGAAAATAATTCCTTAATGTTTTGTCCCAACTGTGAAGCACAAATATAAAAACTATATACAGATGACTTTTACATTATTCCCTTCAAGCACACTATAGATCCACAATCATTTATCTGAAAACCCTAGGGTGAGAAAATCAGGAAATTCAGGATTGTTCATATCTTAGGAAAGTAATATAGTACATACATGGTATATAACCTAACTCCCCAACAGGACCAGGGGCAGTACCATATAATCAAATACTGTAACATTTCTTTTAAAAAATATGACTACACAAAATGGGATAAAGACTATAAATAGCCTCATATGGGGTGACTTCTACTATTGCCACCAAATCTGTTTTGGTGCCAAACTTAAACAAAAATTTGCAGTTTTTCAGAGCTTTAAAATTTTGGTATCACAGAGAAGGTACTGTGGACTGGTATGGTAACATACTTAAGTTCATACGTTTATGGTAAAGATTTTCTATCTTAGGGTGTAATATAAATAATAGTAACTGGTAAAGTGAAGATAAATTTTCGAAATTCAGTCTTTAAAAACACAAGTAAAATGAAGAAAAAGACACAATTGGCCACAGAATAATTTTGAGTACCTTCTAACACAGAAGGTTAGGTTAGGTGACCCAGGTAATTAAAATAGACTCTTCAGCCCTGACTTCTATTGCCTGTTATATAATCATTTCAGTCACTTTGTAGCCAGAATCATCTAAAACACAAATCCTATCCTTCAGGGTTGACAGGACAAAACTGAAGTTGTTTAGTTTGTGAGAGAAGGCCCTTCACACGTGTCCCTTGTATCCCTATCTACCCTCACTCTCCATGCCTTTCCTGATCCATCCACCACACTACACAGTTCTGAACTGCTCACAGCTGCCTCAAACATGCTTTGCCCACTCTCACTAACTCATCTGAAGACATCTCTTCTCTGCCTGAACATGTGCTGCTGTTTTATCTGGCATTTCCTTTTGGCCATTAAGATTCAGCTTGGATGCCACCATTTTGAAGTGCTGACACCCATCCTTCCCACACACTTCCACAGCAGCACAGACTTCTACGTACAAAAACTGTTGGCATACTATACTAAATAGGCAGTTTCTTTATAGTCCCTACACCAGACTCTGGTCTCCCTGGAGGCAAAGACCACGTCCACCTCTTCATCACTCATTGTGTCTTCAGTATGCAGCACAGTCCTGGTACATGGATGGTGCTGCATACCTATTTGCTAGATAAATTAATGAATCACACAAGTTCAGAAGAGTGAAAAATCGCTTAGGGTAAGGGAGTTCAAGAACAGATTTGAACTAGATCTTGGAAGATATATGGATTTTTTTGACAGCTGAAAGTGGGAGAAGGCACTTTAAATTGTGAGGCAGGGTGGCCAAAACATGGAGACAGCACAGTGACAAGAATATGGTGCTCCCTTGAGTCACCTTATTTCACTGCAGCACAGGACTTATGGGTGAAGAAAAGGAAAAACTGAATAGAATGCTGATATCATCATCATTAATTAAAAAGGCAGTGTGGTAGAAAGAATGACAAATAATTGGGTATAAGAGCTTGGGTAAAGTCACTTCCTCCTTCTGGTATTATCTGTGAATTTGAGGAGTGGGACAGACTTCACAGTTCTAAGATCCTATGATCTTTAAAAGTGGGGTGGACCTAGCTTCCTGGGAGTGCCATATTTGGGAGATGGGGGAGGACTCTGGGTGCTAGGATAAAAAGTGTGGATTTCCAGCTATAGGAAGTGTAAACTCACCAAGGTTACTGACCATGGGTGTAACCTGGTGATATAGTATGGACTTGAGGCAGAGGAGAGACTCCCAAGCAGGCAGCAAGAAGACTCCCCAGGGAATTGTAAAGTATCTAACAAGACGATTTCAATGATCTGGGGATGAAGTGACAATAAAGACCTGGGTTTAGCCCCCTTGGGTAAATTTTGTAAGTCACCTTGGTGATCGTTAAGTATTGTTTCTTTTTTTTTTTAATTAAAAAAAAAAATTTAAAGGATTTTATTTATTTATTTTTAGAGAGGGGAGGGAGAAAAGAGAGAAACATCAATGTGTGGTTGCTGGGGGTCATGACCTGCAATCCAGGCATGTACCCTGACTGGGAATCGAACCGTAAGTATTGTTTCTAAAGGAATACTGAAGAACAGCCAGGCCAAATCTTTATTTTCCCCCTTAAATGCAAGGAGCTACCCTACTATAGGTGCTGGAAATCATCATTGAGCTTCAGCAAGGCTGAATGTGGGGAGGTGACAGTCTCCACTCTCACTAACCTGATGCACACAGATGTTACACTTATCACAGAATACCATATCATTCCCTTCTTCACTGTCTGGAGACCGACACACATCACAGATCACATCTTCATCATACTCTATGCCTAGCCCTTCCTCTGTCTCAATCGCATGGTTCATATTTTCATGGCATTGGCGTTCCAGGACTTCTACTGTCTTTTCCATAAGATTCTCATCAACTGGCTCACAACCTGCACAGAAATACAAACAATCAATCAACTCGTCAGTCAGCTGTCATTCCCAAATTACCTACTGTGAGCCCAGTGCAGGGGTGAAGAGATTTCAAAGAATCAGTTACTAGAGTTATTCTAATATTTATGTAGCAACACAAGTTAGTGTTTCACACATGAAGTAAAAATATATTTCACCATATTTCTTGTAAGATATATTACTGACCCTTTAAGTTTTCTGTCTAAATCCTAGCTAGTCACCTCCTAAATCTCTCTGTGTTTTCTCTTATTTCCACTGAGGGAGGACTTTTAGTGAAGTTTGTAATTTTGAACACTTCAACTTACAGTATAATAAAATAATTAGAATAACATTTAACTATGTGGATACAAATAATAATACAGTCCTAGCAAATTAGTCCCAATGAGCACATCTAATGGTTATACAAGGACATTTTCATACAAAAAGGTATCAAGTCATAAAAGAAAATACTAGGTAATATATATGTAATTATACATACGAAATATTTTGCTTTACAAACTTGACTTTTAAAAAAATCCAATAGTATTTTTCAGTGTCAAACTCCAACATGAAATAAACTTATCAGCTTTTACATAGGTCTAACTGCAAATTCTGAAGTTACTTTTTTTGCCTCTTGATTCCTTTTCCTTTTGTACTTTTAATTTTTCTTAGTCTTCCATATTTAATAACCCAACATAAAGATTCATATGGTAGATACTGATAAAAATGAAATATTTTTCTGCTTGAAAGGATCATATACATATATATTTTTTCAAACAGCTTGTAAATTCAGAAGTAATTCTCAAAATAATCCAAAACAAATTTACCCAAGTAATATAAAATTCCACATAAACTACCTTTTTAATGTTATAGCTATTTATAAATAATAAAAAAAAAACTACCCAGGCAGTATGTTTCATTTTTCCACTTAACAAACTACACATTTTTTTTCTGGAATGAAGGAATATTAGTGTCTGATTATAAAAGCAGTTGAATTCAAATTCCAGCTTGACCTCATATTGGTCATGTAAACTTTGACAAGTTATTTATCCTCTTTAGGGCTTAGTTTTCTTATCTGTAAAATAGGATAATACCAAACTCACTGATGTCTTGTGAGGCTGAGATGAGGTAATATTTACACATTGCTTAGTGCCTGGTATGTAGCAAGTGCTCAATTTTTAAAGTTCCTTAATCCGAGTAAAAAAATGTGTTTAATTTACTGTTGTTTTTAAAAGTTTATTTTAAGCTCTTAGAAACCTCACTACAGTATCATTCATCCTAAAGGAATGCTTGAGATAAGGCAATCCTCTTTTAAAACTCATCCATGCCTAAATGCAGTGTGGTATCCTGGATGGAATCCTGGAACAGAAAAAGACCATTAGTAAAAAAAACAAGAACAAACAAAACTCTGATGGAATCCCAACAAAGCCTGGAATTTTGTTAATAGTAATGTACCTGGTGTTGGTTTCTTAGCTTTGACAAATGTACCATGGTAAAGTAAGATGTTAATGTTAGGGGAAACTGAAACTGTGTGAAGGGTATATGGTTACTGTATTAAATGTGCAACTTTTCTGTAAATCTGAAACTATTTCTAAATAAAAAAAAGTTTATTTAAAAAGCTCATCCAAAGGGAATTAGCTGCAAAATACCAAAGGGACCTAGTTATAAGATGATGTCATGTCGAAGGCAGCAATGTAATGGCTGTAATGTATATGGATGTTATATGGTTCACAAACACCACATGTTGAGCCATCAATCTACTTGATTATGCCCCCACACTGATTTCCCCTCTTTGCCAGTCTTTTATTCTCCTATCTTTGTGGTTACCACCCTAAATTTACCCCCCCTTCCTCTTAGATGGCAGAGCAAGAGGAGACATAAAACAAAAAGTTTCAAGAAGCAAGGAGTAAGTATTGGTTACTGGCAGAATAAGTACTACCATTATGCCAAACCGAATTTAATACAATTTTAATTTTTTGTTCACATGCATTTAGATACCAACCTTAGAAATAAGAAAGAAAGAAAGAAAGAAAGAAAGAAAGAAAGAGAGAGAGAAAGAGAGAAAGAAAGAGGGAGGGAGGGAGGGAGGAGGGGAGAAAAGTACAACACTGGTTCTTGTTATACTAACAATGAACAAATTTGATTCAAACAAAAATGAAATCAAATGTATCCTTCACTGTATCTCATATTAAAAACCACCCACTGTTCCATAGGACCACTTGGACCTAAACACTGCTCAGATTGAATACAGGTCAAAAAGAGTTTTATATAAATATTATAAAGTGAGTTTCCTTTCAGCCTAGGATTTTATGGTATTGTACAGCACACATTCTCTTTAAAAATTGTTTCCATGCTTACTCAAAAGTTGTTTGCTTGCTTTTGCTTCATTTTATTTTATTTTTGAGAATTGCATGATAACTCTGGAATTCAATGGAGCTAGCTAATAACTGCTTTTGGAATTTTTTGCTCTAGCATGCCATTCTTATTCTGAGCAGCAAAATTATAAGTTCTGTATAAGGTGTCCTGGTCACACCAACCTGTCAGTTGTAGTGCTGTCTAATACTAAAGTTGACCTTCTCTCCATTAGAATGAGATGGTAGAGGTGCCACTACCCTTGGCTCTGTTCACTAATGAAAGCCAACAGTGCTTTTAGGGCTGAGTGAGGAACCAGTTTCAGAATTCTTCTCAACCAGAAATCCAATCAGCCATAATCACTCACATTCAGAATTGGGAAACAGCCTTGTGAAACCTACAGGCCATCCCTGATCTGTGCTATTCACCATGAACAAGGGAAGAAAAAGTTCAATTTAAATGTTACTGCTCTATTTCAATATATTTATACATTTCAATATATGCCTTATTAAAATAAAATCAAAGAAAAAATAAACAAAAAGATCAGAAAAGAAAGGAAGCCACAAGATGAAAGCAAGTTCAATGGTTGGATGACTTAAAAGAAAAAAAATCACATGTCAAGTCAAGGAACAACTTACTTGTGAGAAAACAACTTACCCATTTCTGCAAGGTCTTCATTGAGTTCCTGGAGCCAGAAGATGTCCATGTCATCTAGGTCATAGCGGCACACAGATGCCGCCTGCTCCTTAATGTTGACATAGCCAGGCTCTGTGGTCTCTGGGACAGAGGACTGGATATACTTCCGGGGCCGGGCAAATAGAACTTCCTTTACCTTCTCAGCTACAATCCTAGAAAAGCAAAAGAAAAACACTAAATAACAATTAACAGATGACATATTATAGGTATTGACTGAATGGGCCCAATGATACTCAGGCCATACAATGGAGTTGAATGCTCTTTCTACCTTGTGGAAATCTCATGCTCTGCGAACTGGGAAATATGACAACAAATTCAGTTTTGTTATGTTCTCTGAATACTGACTGCTGATGAGGATTTTTTTGTTTTGTTTTGTGCTTAATCCCTTTACCCTTTTCACCTAGTCCTGCAACCCCTTCCCTTTGGGCAGTTGTCAGTCTGTTCTTTGTGTCTATGAGTCTGTTTGTATTTTGTTCATTAGATTCCACATATGAGTGAAATCATATGGTAGTTGTCTTTCTCTGACTGGCTTATTTCACTTAGCATAATGCCCTCCAGGTGATGCATTATAGAACTGTACACGTGAAACATATATAATTTTATTAACCAATGTCACCCCAGTAAGTTGAATAAAAATAATGTCATTGTTGTTATTTCTTATTGTCTTCACTATTTATGTAGATGAGTGAAAGCCAAGAGTCCACGGACTTACACAAACTTAAGGCATTTCCCAATCATAAATGATAGCAATGGTAAGTCTGGGCCAGGGCTACATGATGAGAAGAAAGATTCCTGTTCTTCCATAAACTTCCCCAGTAGGCCAGAGAAAACCAGCATTTCCCCTTACCCTTTTAGACACTTAAGAGCCCAAGGCAAGGAAATCAAGCAAGGGAAGAAATAGAAGTTTCTCACACCAATGACCTATTCTACAACTGATGTTTTAGGCACTGCATTATGCATCAGAAAATATAACCAAGAGGATTATCATTCCCTGGCAATTTTAAAGAACAGGGTGGGCCATCTAAAAAAGAGAGAGAAAAAAATACATAGCTCATCATAAAATAATGAAAATTGTTTCTCTGGAAGGCTTCTAAAGCCGATTTCTTTACTATAGAGCAGTGATTTTTCAGTCAGTGTGCTGCAGCACACTGGTGTGCCACAAAAAGTTTTAAAACATGTAGTACCTGACTAGTCAGGGACATGAACCTCTTTTTCTGAGACTGTCAAATAAAAAAATTACAATGGCCAACACAACCATAGCCACCTGGTGTGAATGAATAAAAACATTTTTTGTCAGATCAGCAAAAAATATATTTTTTTGGTATGCCCAGAGAATATTAGTAATTGGTTTATGTGTATCATGAGGTGAAACATGTTGAAAATTGCTACTCTAGAGCTGCTATACAAGTAGAAGTATTCATAGACATAAATACATTCATATGAATACATATAAATATGAGGGGGCCCCCAAAACCAGAATTTATTTATAAAAATTATGTATTTATTCTTACATGTTTAAACTTCAGTCACCTTCCAAGTACTTGCCATTTGATGCAATACACCTACTAAGACTTTTTTTCCACTGCTCAGAACAGTTTTTTAACTCACCAATTCTGATGCTTTTAGTGCTTCTGGTATTTTTTGTTTCATCTCTTTCACACTGGCAAAACGTTTCCCTTTTAGGATTTTCATCAAGGGAAACAAAAGGAATTGCTTGGGGAGACACTGGGTGAATATAGAGGATGGGGCTTGGGGGGGGTCATGCCATTTTTGGTCAAAAACTGCTGAACACTCAGTGCAGTGTGGGCTGGTGCACTTGTAAACCACCCATCATGAAATGAGCAAACATGTTGAAGCTTCGAAAAATTCACTGAAGCTGAATGCAGCCTCTCACAACAATGCCAGCTGGTACACTGATACAGGTGGGTTTCTAGAACACTCAGCTAGCAGGGCAAGCCTGTACTATAAGAGGTCCACTGTCCAGAAGTTAGTTCTGATTTTTTGGGTCCTCTCTTGTACATAGACCAAATCTGCTCTGTAAATATGTTTATAGAGTAAATATTTCCTCCTAACCATATGCTTTTAAAAGCATATGATTCCACTTATATATGCTGAATAAAGTTAGTACCAATATGCATTTGTACATGTTAATTTTTCTACCATATGGAGTTTTTAAAGCCAAAGGCTACAAATACTTGAGGAAAAAGCAGAACCCTAAAATATTAACTGAAGCTAAAACTTTGCGAACTGCTGTCAGAGGCTTGCTTCCAACTGAAGTGAACCCAAATGAAAAAACAAGACATGTATATGAATTATCCAGAGACTATGAGACTAAATATGCTGTGCTTTTTAGGTGCATGGCATATGAGATAATTATAGAATATCTAATTATTTCAAGATTCATCTTTTTCTGAAAGGGAGAATATTTGATAACTATTCATCTCAATTGCCTCACATTCTATGTGGAACAAGATAGATTATAAATGTTTTTAAATTAAATTAGTATGTTTATTAAGTTTCTAGAAGAAAACAAAGAGGAATATCTTTATACCCTTCGGATAGACAAAGATACTTTAAATAAGACAAAAAGCCATTAACCATAAAGAAGAGAGTACAAAACTTCTGTTTATCAACTATACAGGGTGGGGAAAAATAGGTGCTCCATTTATCACTAGGGGCTGTTCTTCCTTTGACTTACTATACAAAACACAAATTATCTTTTGGAAGTGAAACCAAGAGGATATCTTTTAATGTTTAAGATGGGGTATTCGGCAATGAAGAATCAAAGATGACTCTAAGAATTTTGACGTGAAAGACTGCAAAAAGAGTTACAACAGAAAGAACAGATCTACCAAAAGTTAAATGTGGAAAACTATAGGTGGAACTAGTTTGGGGAAGATCAGCCCTTCAGTTGGGAGCATTTTAAGTCTGAGATGTCTACTGCATATCCACGTGGAAATGTTGAACTGGTGGTTATATATTTGAATCTGGAGTTTAGTGAAGAAAGCACTGCTGTCCATAGCCCAGTCAGTTCCACTTTTACATCCCAAGGAGAAACAGTGGCTTGTCTGAAAAATCCAATCATTCCTCTTTCATATCATTAATGACTCAGAAGTATATGATGACATATTGTTAACTGAAAAAAGTCAAGAATATTCCATTTATATATACACGTGTGTATAAGCATATATATGGCTGATGTTTTGTATTCTGATTATTTTTCTTTTTACTATAAGGCAATAATTCATCTATAATTTAAAAAATATACAAATACATACTTGGTAAATGCATCATTAGCTACTTGTGTGTCACAGAACTTATAATGCATACTTCCTTTCAACCAAACATAAAGCACTGTCTTCCTTGCATTGGAATCTTACTGTAATAGAAACTAATTTAAATAAACAAATGAAAACCTAAAAAAAATCTATCTGAAGCTTCTTTGTTACTGACTAGCATCAAAATCAGCCTACCTAAAAGCATGTAATGGAGTCAACATCATTTTTATTTGCTGAAACTTATTTTCAAAAAACCCCTTGTGGTGTGAAAGACTTACCTAAGTAGCTGTAACTTACAGGGCAAGGTGGCTCTGTAATTCGCTGTACTCTATCATCTCAGTCACCACACACATACACTACACTATACTATTGGACAAGAGAACTGAAGAAAGAACACCAGAACAGAATTAAAAAAACGTAGTCTGAAAGACAGGACAAAGATTCCAAAAGGATTTGCTCCACCTGCTATACTGCATCTTTCCCACTCCCTTTTCAGTTATTATAGCACCAACGGAGTAACTCTAGCACCCAAGGATAAGGTCAATTAATTTACATATGTCCAAAATTACTTCTGCAAGCCAATTAGGAAACAATATTCTCAAGTATTTTGACAATCTCGTGGATTAAGTAATATTTAAGTTTTTCTAGTTGACAGATTAATGGGCTCACTCTTGGAGCCCAAAGCTGCCATGTAACAAGTCAGACTAACCAGCTCAGAGACCACATGAAGAGGTCCTAAGACAATATGGGAATGTGGGGAGTGGAGATCATAGCATCAACTACCAGCACTTTGACAGTGGTAGGTAAAATCAATAAAGTTCCTATGCTCACATAGCTTTGAGTTTGTAATTTCACTATCAAAGAGTAGCAGAGAAATGCTATGTGTGTACCAAACCCCGTTTCCTTTTTCATCTAGGCACACAGCAAGATTGCATTCTTCAGCCTCCTTTGCAGGCCATGAGAAGTGAGTTCTGGCTTATGGCATATGGGTGGGTAAGTCACTTCAAAGTTTAGACCCCTCCTTCCCAAAATCTACCTGCTAACCCTCCACACTGTCTTTTCTTTTCCTGAAGACTGGATTTAGAAGTTTAGGGGTAGAAAAGGGAATGGAAAAGTACCTAGCAGATAGAGGAGCCACTCATAACAAAAGCTCAAGTCCCTGAATGACTATATGGGGGTAGTGGTGACCCACATCCCAAACCCAAATTGGGTAGAGACATACGCAAGAAATAAAATCTTCATTGTGTTAAGATGCTGAGACCACTGGGGATGCTTGTTATAGCAGTTGGCCTACTTTGACTAACACATAATGGTAAATAGTTGTTTCCCAATACTTTTACATATATTTTAACTACTGTATTACATTAGATTCATTCTTAAATTTCTCTAACAGATTTATACTTAGAATACTTACTCCAGTGAACTGAGATTTCCATCAGTAGAAAATAACTAACCAATTAGGTTTTGATTTTAACAAACTGGCATAGAGGAGCCAACCCAAAATAATGGATTAAAAAGATTTTTGTTTTTACATTCTGACAGTTTTCACATGCTATTGTAAACTGTGATAACATTCTGTTTTAATACAGAAAGGTTTTTAATAACCTTTAGCACAGAATTAAGAAATGTCTTCATGCTTTCAATGCATACCGATTCATACTTTTTTTAAAATTTGGAAGGCAGGAAGAATTTTAAAATTGAATCATGATTTTTAAAAAGACTTCATTTATTTTTAGAGAGAGGGGAACAGAGGGAAAAAGAAAGGGAGATAAACATCAATGTGTGAGTGAAACATTGATCAGGTGCCTCTCGCACACCCCCAACCAGGGACCTGGCCAGCAACCCAGGCATGTATCCTGACCTGGAATCGAGCCGGTGACCTTTTGGTTTGCAGGACAACACTCAACCCACTGAGTCACACCACTCAAAGCTAACTGAATAATTATTAACTAACATTTCTTCTTTATATAATAGTAACACATGATCACTGAAGATATTGGTTTTAAATCTAAAAACAATCATTGCAAAGGTTTACTATAAAACATTTACATTTGTTTAGATCTGGCAGTTATGTTAGAAGAAAACAATTTAATTTGTGGCTTTGAGAGTAAAGCTATCTTTTTAAAAATTTTATTTGTTTATTTTTAGATAGAGGGAGAGGGAGGGAGAGAAACATCCATGTGCAAGAGAAACATCGACTGACTGCCTCTTGCATGCCAACTGGGAACCTGGTCAGCAACCCAGGCATGTGCCCTGACCTGGAATTGAGCCAGTGACCTTTCAGTTTGCAGGATGATGTCCCATGCACTGAACCACACCAGTCAGGGCAAGCTATCCTTTTTTATTTTTTTATTTTATTTTTTTAAAGATAAAAGTTCATTTGAGCCAAACTGATGACATATGCCAGGGAGAAAGATTCCAAATGCCCCAAAGCATTTAATTTTTAAATTTCTATCTTTTAATTTCTTAAAAAAAAACACTTTTTAAATATTCTCTCAATAGTATAAATCACCAAACAGTTACCAGACAGCTTCTTAATTTCTAGGAGACTTGTAATCTATAAAAACAAGAACAAAGACATACAAAAAACCCCCACTTATTTCGCTTAGCATAATGCTTTCCAGTTCCATCCATGCTGTTGCAAAGGGCAGGAGCAATTATAAAGGACACATGGACAATAACAGAGGGTGTGGAAATGGGAGGGAGGTGGGGAGCACTAGGGGGTTGGGTTGGGGTGGGGGGAAAAAGCAGAAAATTGTACCTGAACAACAATAAACCCCCCAACAAAAAAGGTAAAAAATTTAACCAATAAAAAGGAATATAAATGGTGGTTTTTTTTTTTCTTATAGTGTGGGGAAAAAGTGACATATTTGGACAGAGTGAAACATAAAGGTAGAGAAATTAGCACCTCAGTTCGAAATCAGAAAAACTTAAAAAAGTTACCTAGGTAGAAAGAAGAGATTTAAAAAAAAAAAGAACTAGGATTTCTTGATTCAAGAACTACGTTTTCTTCCATAGCAGCCTGGTTTATAAGGGACTCATGGAACCAAGCAGTAAGTGGGGTTGGGTATACAGTGTCTATCAACTTTCAAAAAGTAAGCTGCTCAACAAATGAAGATGGGGTACCTGATATCCACATGCAAAAGAATGAAGTTGCACCCCTAATACCATATACAAAAATTAACTCAAATGGATCAAAGATCCAAATGTAAGAGATACAACTATAACATTCTTTCTCTTTTTTTAAAATTACATTTGTTAATCCTCTGAGGACATTTTTTCATTGCTTTTAGAGAGAGAAGAAGGGAAAGAGGAAGAGAGAGAGAGTGAGGGAGAAGGTGGGGGGGAGAGAGAGAAGTATTGATGTGAGAGAGAAACACCGACTAGTTGCCTTCTTCTATGCACCCTGACTGGAGACTGAACCCACAACCTGGGTATGTGCTCTGACCAGGAATCAAACCAGCAACTTTTTTGTTACAGGACAAAGTTCCAACCAGCTAAGCAATACTGGCCTGGGATAGACAATGATTTCTTATATCTGGCACCAAAAAGATAAGTAATCAAAGAAAAAAATAGATAAACTGAACATCAAAATTAAAAACTTGTGCCTCAAAGGACACCACCAAGAAAGTGAAAAGAGAACCAATTAGAATGGAAGAAAATAATTGCAAATAAGAAACTTGTATCTAGAATATGTAAAGAAAATTTATAACTCAACAATAAAAAGACAAATAGCTCACATTTTAAAATGGGAAAAAGATCTGAATAATTTGTCCAAAGGTACACAGGGTAGAGCATAAATAACTTTCCAGTTGTGAGTATGTGAAAGTTTATTCTTATATTATTATTTTCCATATGAACAAATGTAAACTTATTTTTGTCCCACCCTGCATATAAGTATGCAGGGATGCACTATATAAAAATGGGACATTCTGGCCCTGGCTTCTTGGTTCAGTTGGTTGGAGTGTCATCCTGTATACCAAAAGATTGAGGGTTCAATTCCCAGTCACCCTGACTGCACCCTGGGTGGCACATACCTAAGTTGTGGGTTTGATCCCTGGTTGAGGCATGTATGAGAGGGAATTGATTGATGTTTATCTCTCCCTTCTTCCTTCTCTCCTTCCCTCCCCCTCCCTCCCCCCTTCCCCCCTTCTCTCTCAAAAGGGGGAGACATTCTGGAACTGATGATCTGGGGACTTTGTCTCCTTGTTCACTAAAGGGTCAGATTTTCAGCAGCCAAGGGCATCCCTTCCAAAGTAAATGTGATGGAACATGAAAAAATGAACTAAGATGATTCACTTTGGTTGTTTGAACAGTAGCGTTTCACAGAAAGAGAAAAAAAGAACAATCTTGTATTTTTGGACCATATATATGATTCTTCTTTTTGTAATAAATTATAAAACCTCTCTTCCAAAAAGAATATGCAAGTGACTAACACGCATATGAAGAATTGATGCTCAATATCATTAGCTATCAGGTAAATTAAAATAAAAACTGCACTGAGATACACTTAATACTCATAGGATGGCATTAATAGAAGATAGACAATAACAAGTGTTGATGAGGACATGAAGAAAGTAGAACCCTCATACATGGCTGGCAGGAATGTAAAACATTGCAGATGCTGTGTAAAACAGTTTGACAGTTCTTCAGAATGTTAAGGATATAGTTATCATATGATCCAGTGGTACTTCTACTAGGCTGGGGTCCAGAAAGTATCCAGCCATGTGATATGAAAAAGAGACATTTTTGAAGAAGATACAGGAAACATTGTACATAGGACAATGATGCCTCAGTCCCCTTCAAAGTAAGTACCCTTGAGACCTCACACAATTATCCCAGCATCTCTTTCACTGTTCAAAATACTCTGCAAAATCCTTTGTTGGAATCAACATCAGCAGTCCCATCCTATTTGCCTGAATCTCATCGACATTCTGAAATCTGTTCACTTTCAAAGGTGATTTTAGTTTTGGGAAAAGCCAGAAGTCACAGGGCACCACATCTTGGCTGTAGGGGGATGAATCACCTGGGTGATTTGATGTTTCACTGAAAAGCTCTGCATGAGACATGGTGCATGAGTAGGTGTGTTATTGTGATGAGGCTGCCTATCACCAGTTGCCTGTAGCTGCGGCCTTCTGAATCATCCAAATAGTTTTCATGGAGGTAATGTTCAAGCTTAACACAAAATTTGAGGCACATTCGCTGCTCTACTTACTTAGTCATTTTGAATGCAATGGCCACACAGTACACATGCTCACTCAATGGCATCTACTGCCCCCAGTGCCTAGTATAGCGAAGTCGTCATTGTTCACACATTCCCATTCCAGGTTATTTGCCTTGGCTGCCAGCTTAAATCACTGTCACATAAACCATTCTCATTATATTAACAATGGCTGGAATTTTTCTGGACAGACCTTGTATATCCAAAAAACTATGAGACTCTGGATCTTAGAAGTGTAATTCAACAAGTATTTCTTCTGGAAAATGACTATGACCTATGAACCTGGTGCTAGTCAGGATTCTCCTGATAGAGAATTCAAGGATGTGATCTCTGCCCTTTAAGAACCTAATCTACACTAGAAATACACAGATGCACAATGAGATGTATACTTTCTCATAGTAACCAAGAGGTCCCACCAACCCCTTTATCTGTTGCTATCCCTTCCCTTCCCTTCCCTTCCCTTCCCTCCCTTGTGTCCTTCACTCACTCACTCACTCAAACTTATACCAAGCATTTTATTTCACGTCAGCCTTTGTGTAACGCACCAGGAACACAAAGACCAGTAAGACAAAATGGCTTCCAAAATCAGTCATTACTCTTGAGAAGTTAAAACTTACTATTTCCTCTGGCAGAAAAATCCTCTCCCCTTCCCACAAAACCAAAATCCTCTTCTACTTAATCTTTCTTCTCAAGTCTTTGCAAATGAAGGCTATGTGCTTATAGTCAACCCAATTATAACAGTTATTCCCTTTTATTTGTGTTTATGCATTTTACGAACTCTAAATATTTTGGTTTACTATTTATAGATGCTATTACTATAAGTTCCCTGTTATAATGAAATGACTTTTCATGGGGTTATGTATTAACACAATTATTGTGAGGTTATATAATTAATGCTCTGTTTCTCTTCAAAGGCTAATAAATGCTACTATTGTTGAGTCAGACATAGAAATCCTGGTCTCCAAAATCTTATCATGTTTCAGACTGGACCTCAAACAGTTTTATCCTGTAAGTGGGCATATATTTTATCCCTAAATAAATGAGCTTGACTTTAACTACTAATCTATCCTAGCTGGTATACTCTGCCACTGGTCTCAGTGAACTGAACATGGTATGTGATTTTGCATTATAAATGTAAAGTTAACCACTCAAAGTCTCTCCCCAAGCAGCACACAGATAACCGTAAGAACATTCATTCCCTAAGTCAAAAGTGCAAGCATGCAAATACCTGAGGGAAGGCTGTGGAAGAGTGTCTGGACTGGCTGGTACCTGAACTCCCTTTTCCCATTCTTCTTTCCATGTATCCGTAAAGAGATAATAGCTGTCAGGATTAATGTGGTGAGAATCTGAAAGTTTCATGGCACTGATGAGGTCCTTCCGGTATACCTAGGAAGACATTGCATACATCATGAAGGAACTAAAACCATTTAATGTTATTTTAAAAAGACCATCCCCACTCACTCTATACTTCAACAAGAGAGACATTTCTAACTTCTTAAATGGCCAGATTAACTCCTATTTGGAAGGGGTTTGAAGTATCGACAAAGAAATCAGCTTATTCTGTATTTCATAAAGAGTAAAGGGGTCCTTTTGAATTATTTTCTTGGGCTCCTTGAATTTAAATAAACAATACAGGTTACTCTTAGACAGTTTGTATAAAACAAATAATCCTTAACTCTTCAAATTAAGCAATAAGTATCCTCTGATAACTTATAATTGTTTATTTAGCTATTATCTTATTTTTGATGACTTACTCAAAGTTACAAAAATAGTACTGAGCTCCCATACACCCTTCATATAGTTTCTTCTCATGTCACCATCATACATAACCAGTGTACAATTACCTAAGCCAAAAAATTAACATTACTACAATACTAATAATTAATCTTCAGACCTTATTCAAATTTTACTAATTTCCCTCCTAATATCCTTTTGTTCCAGAATTAAATCCAGGATCCCACATCACAGTTAGTTGTCATGTGTCCTCAGTATCCTCTAATTTGTGACAGTTTCTCAGTCTTTCCAGACCTTGATACTTCTGAAGAATACTGGTCATACATTTGAAAGAATGTCCTACAAGTGGGGTTTGTGTGATATTTTCTCATGATTAATGTTACTAATTTTTTTGGCAAGAATACACAGAAATGATGCCATGACTATCTCATTCCATTATATCAGGAATACATGTTACCAATGTCTTATTAGTGGTGATGTTAAACTTGATCATTTGGTTAATATAGGGTCTTGCTGTTTTTTTCCCACTGTTAGGTTACTATATTTCCCATTGTAATTAATAAATAGCTTAGAGGAGATACTTTGAGATTATAAAAACATCCCATTTCTTCTCAGACTATCATGGACTAATTTTAGTAACCACTGGTAGATATCAGCCCTGCATTTATTAATTTGAATTCCTCTGTAATAAAGATCTGTCCTTTCTCCCCCTCATTTACTTATCCACTGTAATACTTTGTATAATGGAGTAAGAGAGGATCATAGACATATCCACTTAACATGTTTTACACAGAGCTCAGTGTTCTGGGTGGCCAGTCCAAGAAACGGAATTGCCATTTTGCTGAACACTGTGATTCATTTCTATGAATTACTTGAGTGCTTTTAATGAGCCAGTGGTTAAGTGGCTGTGGCAATTTACAATTGTACTAAACTGTTGTCTTTGGGAAAGACAGTATGGGAAAGCCTACCTTAGACCTGTAAATAATACCAAAGCCAAGTGTTTTTCAACCTCCTAAAATATTTCATTATTTTCTATGTGGTATACTTCATAATATAAATTGATTGCAAAATCATGCTTTGGGGTTAATAATGCCACAGAATCTAATCACACAGCATAAGCCATGTCTTCATATTTAATATAACTGCTTATAAAAATCTGTCCTGTATAGTTTCCTAAATAACCTGGAAATATATTGTAGTGGGTTGAATGGTGGCCCCCCAAAAGATATGTCTACATTCTAATTTATGGAACCTGTAAATGGATCTTTACAGATGTAAATAATTTAAGGATTTCTGAGATGGAGAGATCATCCCAGAATATCTGGGTGGGCCCAAAATCCAATGACAGGTATCTTTACAAGAGAAAGGCAGAGAAAGAGTTGAGGCAGAAGAGTAGGACGCTGTGTGATCATGGAGCAGAGACTGGAGTGACTCACTGATCTATCTATAAGTCAATAAATGCTGAGTTACCAGAACCTGGAAGAGGCAAAAAACCAGAATTTCTCCTAAAATCTCTGGAAGGAGTGCGGCCTGGCTGACTTTGGACTTCTGGCCTCCAGTACTGTGAAAAATAATTTCTTCTTGTTTTAAGTCCCCCAGTTTGTGGTAATTTGTTACAGTAGTCCTAGGAAACTAATACGCAAAATTACCAAACAGAGAAGTAACTTGAAGACTCTAGATAAAAAAGATATAAAAGCAGAAACCAATGAAATCTGGCCCCTGTCCATGGCTCCAGAAATACTAAACCTTCAGAACAGGCAATTCTGTGAAGTCTGAGAAACCTTGGACTGTAAGAACACCAATCAACTGAAATCTATTTTTCTTAAGCAAATGAAGACTAAATACAATGATTATTATAATCTTCCCTTCTGATTTTAGAGAAAAAAGCAGATTTATATAATAAGCCTGATTTCAATTTTAAAAGCTAGCCAGATTAAATAGCATCAGATCTAATGTTTCTAGAGAAGCACTTTTACTCAAGGCAGAATGCAGGCGTCTGCCTTATCTTGCTACAGAAGGCAAATATCTCAAGCATGATGCAGAACATAAAATGTTAAACAGGGGATAGGAATGCAAGTTCAGTACTCAGGCACGTATCTGCAAAGCAATATGAAATATACAGGGTGGGGAAAAGTAGATTTACAGTTGCTCATATGGAAAATAATATAACAATTCATAAATAATAATACATAAGAACAAACTCTGTGTTTTGCATACTCACAACTGTAAACCTACTTTTGTCACACTCTGTATTTACCAGACTGGTCTCATGAATTTGCTTCTGATAAAAAAAGACATTTTTTTTAGGTTTATAAAATAAATATAGACAAATAAAATAGCTATAGCGTATCCTGGGTAGAGATGCGAGTTTTATATACATACAGTGGCACACACATACACACATATTTGTGTATTATTTTCATAAAGAAACTAGAAAAGGATAAACTTTAAACTTTTTTTAAAAAAACAGGTAATTTTGGGGAGAAGGAAAATAGGGAAGAGAGAGAAACAAAAGCTGATCTCCCTGAATGTATTTTGTTCCACTGTTTGATGCATGAACCAGGCAGATGTTTTAATATAGCTAAAGATGAAATTAAAAATCTTTATTAAAGAATGAAAAATAGGTCCGGGACAGACTACCTTGATTTGTCTAATGGTTTCACCAATTAATAGTTTGGGCCAAGTTATCTAAATTCTGTTTATTCATCTATAAAATGGGGATAATGATCACAATGACCTCAGAGGGGTTGTTGTTAAGGATTAAATGTGTGAATTTACATAAGTGGCTTAGCATGGTACTGGGCTCGTGGTAAGTGCTAAATAAATTCTAACTGCAGTTAACTTTATCATCATCATAGTCTCAGCTTTACAACTAAAAGCAGAAAAAAATGTTTAGCTGAGTTCTCCTGTCTAGTCCATAAAGTAAATGTTGATGGAGTAAAGAAGATGTGAGTTTATGGCTCACTAACATGTGTGCGGCTTGGCTCCCGAAGACAGGGTTTCCAAGTAAGAGCTCCATCAAGAACTTTAACCAACATTTTACAGGCCATGAAGTAATGCAGAAACTTCACAAACTAAAACATGGCCTTTTTTTTTTACTAAATTAAAGATTATGAATGATGGATCTGGATATTGACACTGACCTAGGTAATGAAGTTCAGAAGTTTTACATACTCTTAATTGTGTGCCTATTTTATATGCACTGGTAGTTTCCCCAAAAGTTCCTGAAACAAAAAGACTTTATACTTACCAGAGATCTGCTCATTTATGGTCAAAGAGGGGATTCACAGGCTAACATACAGCCCAGAAGCTATGCCAAGTCCAACAGTGCATGCACATCTTGGCCTCTCAGATGCTTACAGAAACAAAGGAGGCCTCACTATGAATTCAATTAGAATATCAATGCTTAACCTGTTAGAGCCACAAAATGAAAATGGCCTTCATGGACAGCTCTGGCTTTTACTGCTCTCATTAACATCTTTCTCTCTCAGTGGGCAGTTTCTTAAAGCATAGCTAGTCTGAACATTTCTGTGACATTTTTAAGAGGAAAAGCCAAACATTTACTTCCTGTATGACACAAAGGGGAACACTGTCTGGTTCATGTGAATGAAGCAGAAAGAGATCGCTCAGTTTTGATTCATAGTCACTTAAATCTGAAACTATACCTAACTCACCACAAACAGATGTGTCATCCCCAAAGCACAAAAAAACAGCTGCAAACACGGTATCTATATTTAACTAAAGAGAGTTAACTGTAAGTGGTTTTCTTAGAATTATACAATCCTAAGGCAAGATGAGATTTTCAGGTTATCTAGAAGAATCATCTACTTAGAGCAGAGAGAACCTAGAAAAGAATAGAAGCTTGTTCTTATATGATAAGAAAGGTACCCAGTATTGTCAAGACATTCTGTCACACCTTGATTTCTCCAAAGAAGCAAAGCTTATATAATTTCTAAGTTTAAAACTTTAAAAATCATGCAAATATTTTTCATGGAAATAATTTTCCAATAGTTTAAAAATAATTCTTAAGTTTCTTATAAAAAATAAATGGGACATTTTTTATGGCTATAGGCTGCCATTAACTGGAACATCAATTGCTATAAAGCAATATACTTTGGGGCTGCTTAGGTAGGTTTGATTATTCCTCTTACCCCATACCAAATAGAGGTGTATGTAGCCTGATAATGGAGAAGCAGCAGCAATTGAGTATGACTTGAAGATCTGGGCAGTTTTCACACAATAGATGATACATGAGGCTTGCTTTGCAAGTTTTTCTCCTATCCTTCAATGTCCTTTTTTGCGCAATAAGTGTGCATTTGCAAGCTTAGTGCTTTTTATCTACTGTGGGCCAGAAAACAAAAATAATCAAGCTTGTTAGAAATGCAGATAAAAGTGATGTAAACAGGCTCTATCTGAGGGTATTACAGTTTTCTCTGCTGAGTTAAGATATATTGAGCTTTCACTCTGTTGGTATGAAAGTCTTAGGCATAAAAATGAGACTCCGGGCCTACAGATGATATATGCATTCAATCCTTTAAGATAGGTTGGTGTGTTTTATAGACCAGTCAGATCCTGGCTTCTGAGAAAGAATGAGAGACTGTTTAATAAATTCAAATTGCTCATCTAGCACTATGTGCTTTTTAAAGGGCAAATGGCTTTTTAAAAACATCTTTAAGAGCATGGGCCTTTCTAAGAATCAGATGAAGTCCACTGGTTCAAAAAAATACAGATAAAATGTATCCTTAAAAGTCTGCATACAATTTTCAGAAGTTCCTGAACCTTACACAGGATTCACAGACCCCTAGGAAACTCTTCTCTAGAAGATAAATCAGGAAGAGGCATGTAGAGGAATCTCACACAGAGCACTAAACATCAAAGACAATATGTATCTATTAGTGCAGCCAATTAAGGCCCAGCAAAAAATGATCATTTATATTGCATTTCAGTGACTAACTCCCAGTAAAATGGTAAGGTTTCATTTTGGACCTGTAGAGGGTCAGAAAGAAGAAACTCCCATCCTTACAAGAAGAAAAAGGCAGGACAGGCAGCAAATTAACAATTTTTTCATGAACCCTTTAGAGAAATGAGTCATAATTCAAATGGCCAACCCAAAGAGAGACAGGCATGCCTGCAGGGAGACATAGGACAGGAGCATTTGCTTACCTGGGGCAGAAGCCACAGAAGAAACATTAAACTAGAAATTTTGATGACTTGCTGGGGCCAAGTGGGAACTACTATGAGAGTATGAAGTTCCTGAGGGGTGTACTCATAGGGGGTTCCCACCTTCTTGTAAGCTTCTTCTCTAGCCATCCAACTCAGCTCTCACAGAGAAGATGGAGAAAACCTGGAGAAAAGACCACCCAGTGGTGCTATCTGGGCCCCTGGTGTTCAATGTTCTTCCTCCTTTAGTGAACAAAAGGCTTCATCTTCAGGGGAAGGATATCAAATGAGTGCACTGGCATAATTTTGTTAGTGCTAGGGGAAAAGGAAGAGTACCCAGTTTCAGCCTCCCTGTGTTATCTAAGGGGGAAAAAAGACAATCTACAGGAAGAAGAACTTCAAGGACATAGATTGAGAACACCAGAAAATATCTGCTGCAGGTAGACAGGGGAAAATGGGGCAGGAGCAAAAAAGCCCTACCCTCTTCCCCATCCCCTCCTCCTGACTCAGGACCACTATGCCACCCACAGACTAAGACATAATCAGAATATTAGAGAATACTGTCCTTCCTCCATGCCCTATACCACTACAATGCTAAAGCCTCCAATGATATAGTAAGAGTGGTTTACAGCCAGAAGAGCTGCAAAAGACAATCTTTCTGAGGACAAGCACAAAGGGAAGACTCTAAGCCAAGGTCACTGGAAGAATTCAAAGTCTCTGGTGCTCACAGCAATAACAAATTCCAAACACCCTCATATACTGCTGGTGGGAGTGTAAACTGATGAGGCCTTCTTGGAAAAAAACCTGGCATTCCCTCAAATGGTTAAATAAAGTTACCATATCCCATACCTAGGTGTAGGTCTACTCAAGATGACTGAAAACATGACCACATAAAATTCTGTACATAAATGTTCATAGCTGTTGCTATGAATTCAAAGCAGCATTATTTATAATACTATAAAAATGGAGGTAACCCAATTGTTCATAACTAATGAATGGATAAACAAAATGTGATATTTCCATACACTGGAATATTATTCAGTCATAAAAGATGAGGTATTGATAAGTGCTAAAACATGAATGAATCTTGAAAATATTATGCTAAGTGAAAGAAGCCAGACACAAAAGGCTGTATATTGTGATTCCTTTAATATGAATATCCAGAATAGGCAAATCCATAGAGACAGAAATTAGATTAGTGGTTGGCAGGGGCTGGGAGTAGGAGGACTGGGGAATAATGGCTAAGGGGGTAAGGGGATTTCTTTTTGGGGTAATGAAAAGGTTCTACATTTAGACTGTGGTAATGGTTATTCAACTCTGAATATACTAAAACCCACTGAATGATATACTTTAAATGGATAAATTATACGGTGTGGGAATTGTATTTCAAAAAAGATGTTTAAAATGTTTAAAAAGAGTGATTGTTGTAGTGTCAGTGGATATCACCTGAGAGGCCTTGACATCCACTTCCACTCAGTAACAACAAGGTATCCCTCCTGTTCAATACAGTACCAGCAGGGACTGGACAGAGAGTCTAGGCTGTCACTATAGCCCAGGGCTGTCAAACTCATTTCCACCAGGGGCCACATCAGGCTCGTGGTTGCCTTCAAGGGGTCAAATGTAGAGCTCCTTGCCACTAGTTAAGGAGTAGTTACATTTATACAGTTCTAAAATTACATTTGGCCCTTTGAAGGCAACTGCAAGGCTGATGTGGCCCCCGGTGCAAATGAGTTTGACATCCCTGCTATAGCCCATTTGTAATGTGGTATCCCTTACCGCCAACACTCCCCCTGCTATCAGGGAGGTAACAAAGTGAGTATTTCCACTGCAACAAGTAGTAAGGAATGTAATAAGTAACCCCTCCCCCTTCCCGGGGAGATAACAAAACTATCCTCCTGGAGAGGCAACAGAACTAGGACAGGAAACCTAAGAATTCTGCAACTGGTGGTAAAGAGTCAGTGCCCCTCTTCCCCCACTGGCCTGGTTATTACAGAGGCCTGATAAAAAGATTTAAATAAGACTTAGTGTCTGATAACATAATACCAAAAAATGTCTAGGATACAATAGAAAATCACTCATCATACTAAGAACTGGGAATGAGAAGAGACAATAGACACTAACACCAAGATAACACAGATGTTAGAATTATCTGGCAAGGATTTTAAAGCACCCATTATAAAAATGTTTCAACAAGAAATTACGAACACTATTTTTGAAATGAGTAAATTGAAAGTTTCAGCAAAGATATAGAGGGTATAAAGAATAATGAAATGAAAAACTTGAAATGGAATAATATAATAGCTGAAATAAACTCAAGGGGTAGGCTCAATAGAAGAATGGAATTAACAGAATAATAAATAAGGGAACAAGAAAAATTCCCCAATCTGATCAACGAAAGGACACACACACACACACACACACACACACACACACCACTGAACAGTCTGAGGGACCTGTGGGAAAATAACAAAAGAGCTAACATTCATGAAATTTAAGTCCTAAGAAAAGGAGGAGAAAGAAGATGGAGCTGAAAAAATAGTTGAAGAAATAATGGCCAGCCTCACCAGGAGTGACACATTCTTCTTGGGCTGTCAGTGCTCTGAAGGCTAGGAAGACCCCACCATGCCCAGATCTCCTAACCTGATCCTTCCCTTCTCCATCCACAACTTCCTCATCTACCCCTTCCTGCACTGCCTCCCATGTACCAACTTAGCTTTTAACGATCATAGGCCAGATCTTTGGGTCCTCCCCAATTCCCCAAGTCTGGCTCCCTTGGACTTTTTGGCTAAGGAGAAGCTTTATAATCTAAAGCCAGGCATTTAAGAATAATCACCAAAATGAAATCACAGTGTGAAGATTACTGTTTTCCCAAAGGGAAAAGAAAATGGAATCTTCCTTGAAAAACAAAACAAAAACTCATCAGAAAGCAAGCCTATGCATTGGCACACGGAGTCACTCCTTGCATTTCCAAGATCTGAATATTGTAGGTATGTAGGCAGAAGGCCTATTTTTTAAAGTCTAAAAATTAGAATATCTGATCTCACCTCAGCAGATTTCTTGTGTTCATTTGGAATTTTTGACTTGTTCCTATACATTGAGCCACAAGTAAGAGAAGTAGAAGGACCTGCAAAAGATAATTAGAAAAAAATACTGAGACTTATTAACCTACTATTATAACTAAATGTCATATAACTAAATGCCATCCAAGAGAATATGAAAGATATGGAGAAGAACACAGTGATCTCATACACAACACTGAAGAAAGTTAAGTTACAACCAAGAAAGCCTCATAATGGAGTTTAAAAACATATATAGGTGGATTTTTAGTGTGCAAAAGCTTCAACAAAGCTAATGCTGAGGGGATCTGATTTGATGTAATCATACCTCATAACATTTTGGAATAATGTGATTCATGTACCATCTGGAGGAAAAGTATCTGCAAAAGCAACGGAAAAACTAAAAATGTTCAACAAGTAATCTGTATACATCCTTTAGCACTTCCCCAAATACTGTTAATAAGACTGTTGCCTTTTACAAATGACGACTCATCCAGCGAAATATTAAGTACCTGAGCTACAATTAGAATTGTAGGGCTTACAGTTTATGCTCATATACTTTAACTCCTTTCTAGAAAAGCACTGTTAAATCATTATTAGATTTGGTATATGTTGTTTAGGTAAGTGAAAAACAACTGCTATATGCCATATAAAACCAATTCTCCCACCTAACTTATTAGTTTCTAATGAAATTTAAATAAGAAAAAATGGCACCCCAAGCTTTCTTTCCTGAAAACATTATTTTTAACCATGGAAGGAAGGATGAAATAGGTTGTCATCAAGTCAAAGAAGAAATCTTCAAGGAGTACGGATACAGAGGTTACCAGCTGTTGGCTGGTTCTACTCACTCTCATCTGAACTGTCACTGCTGCTGAGAGTTCTATGGCGTTTCATTGTGGAGCATCCTGGGAAAGAGAACAACACTGAATGAAACAGTCATCACACACACACACACACACACACCCATCCCAGAGGATAGTCAATACTTTCCTACAGATCCCAAGAAGCAACAGCAAGCCAATCACACAAATCAAATTATTTCTGTCAAGAATATTCTCAAATGATCTAGAGTGATAGGCAAAAACTACCACCAAATTCTCCAATACAGTTTGTCATAGACAGGGTAAGGCTACATATTAGCCTTAGGAGGAAGTCCACACAGGAGAGGATGAATAGTACAGGAATGGCTAGAGCTTCAGATGTGGCTACATGACCAATGTCCACCCAAACAAAGAGGGCAGCCACGGGGACCTCATCAGCCAGAGAGGAGCAGGAAAGGAAAAAGCAGTAGCAAAGACAGAGCTGTCAAGGGCCAAGGTTGAAAGGCATGAGACATGGTTGGCTGAAGAAAGAACAAGTGAGGCATGTCCCACCTTGCAGAGCACAACCACACTGCTTTTCTACCTGCATTTCTCACTTTATCTCTGTCTCCATCCCCAGAACAACTAGCCAAATTTAAAATTACATCTATATATACACTGCAAGGGATGTTATAGAAAGATCCTATATTGTCAAAATACGTTAACACTTTTGACTAAAACTTCAAATGGTTCAAGTGTCCTTCCTTGTGTGCGTGTAGCCAATGACTGATGAAAAAAAAAAGGCCCCACCTTTCTGGGAACACTCCAGCACGAGAGTGAAGGAAAAAAGGAAGACAGATACCTCAACTCACAAAGGAAGTGCTCAAAGTATAAGCTAGAAAAGACAGTGGTACAGTCAGTAACTGACATTCTGTTATGTGCCATAGTATACAAAATGCTACTATAAACAATCATGATTCCACAGGGGATAAAGGTCATGGCTACTGCCTTCAAGCCACTCATTATCTACTGAAGAGATAGAATTCCAAGTACAAGGCCACTGTGAGCAATTAGGAGTAACAGAAACAGAACTGCATCTTAAAAAGCTAACAGAGTTCCATTCCTGCCATGATAATGTGAAGAGCTATATGGACCCACTCCCCAGTGAATTTGTTGAAAATTATTTTAAAAAGAAATAAAAACTATTCATTTAAAATCTCTGAGAATGGTCTGAAGGGCTTATAACATACAAAGAAGCATTTATTAAAGGAACTCTACTAAAACTCAGTAAACAAAGTAAGAGTCTATAGTAGTTGGGCCTAGATTCACTCCCTGTAACCCACAAATGTCAGCTCCCAGCTGCAAGGCTTTCCCCCTGAGAGGGTCAGGAAACAGCATTTCTCATCCTGTCCACAGCTACCTGTTGCTGAGGCTAAGTTCCAGAAAAGTGTGGCTGAGAGGTGAGGGCTCCCTTCTTCTACCCAGCGGCCCCCACTCCTGGGATAGAGGCTATGCCTTGGGTGTGGTGCCACCAAGAACACTGAGGCTCCAAATACTCTGGCCCCAGCACTTAGAATGGGAGTTCTACAACAGCAGAGGTAAACCTAGGAGAGATGGAGACTCTACTCAGAGAGAAGCACATCAATGTCCCCATCCCCTGTACTAAAGCCGTGGCTCAGAGATTTAGCCTAGTGGGATAAGTAGGTTATAGAATAGAAGACTCCAAATCTTTCCTCAGTGGAAATGATTCCATTTGCAACACAGTGTGGAAAAGTTATTCATGCCTAGGCTGGCTCACATGCTAAAGAGAATCAGGGAAACAGACAGCTGGGAGAAATCATTCTGGGTTCAGAAATCTCAAATACCAATCTTAGGAACTATCCCTTCAAAGGAGCCCTAATGTGATAGGATCAGTCTGTGGAGCAATTTATGCCCCTAGTGCATTATTAAAAACAACAGAGCAATCAGCCAGCAATTTGTGGAAACTTGACAAAACCACTATCATCCCAGGGTGACTGTGGGCATACCAAAGGCTGAACCCCTAAGAAGCAACATCAAGACTTCACACTGCAGGGCAAAAGCAGGGAGTAAATAGACTTCAATAAAATAATCCAGACAGTCACTATGTTAAAGAAGGAAATAACAATAAAGAGCCTGAGGTGGGGATGCCTATACCCAGAGTTACTGCATTATATTACCTAAAATGTCCAGTTTCCAACAAAAAATATGAGATATGCAAATAGGGAAGTATGACCTATATGCTACCCAAAAAGCAAGTGACAGAAACTGCTTATGAGAACAACCAGATGTCAGATTTAATGGGCAAAGATTTCAAGTTAGCCATGTAAATATGTTACAGAACTAAAGAAAACCATGGTTAAAGAGGCAAAGGAGACCCTAGCCAAGTAGTTCAGTTGCCTAGAGTGCCATCCCTATACGCCAAGGTTGTGGGTTTGATTCTTGGTCAGGGCATATACAAGAAATCAACCAATGAATGCATTAAAAATGGAATAAGCAACTGATATTTCTCTCTCTCTCCAAAAAAAAAAAAAAAAAAAAAAAAAAAAAGGAAAGGGAGGTAAGAATATCCATAAAGAGAAAGTATTAAAAAGAACCAAATGGTAACTTTGGCATTGAAAAGTACAATAACTAAAATAAAAACTTTACTAGAGGGGTTCAACAGTAGATTTGACCTGGCAGAAGAAAGAATTAGTGAACTTGAAATAGATCAATATAAACTACGGAAGCAAAAAAAAAACAGAGAGGGAAAAGATGAAGAAAGATAAACAAAGCTTCACAGAAATGTGGGGCACCATTAAGTGCTCCAACATATATGTAATGGGAGCACCAAAAGGAAAGGAGAAAAAAAAAGCAGGAAAAAAATGGCTGAAAGATTCCCAAATTCACTGAAAAACATTAATTTTCACATCCAGGAAGATTGACAAACTCCAAGTAGTTTATAGTACCACCACCACCTGCAAAGAGATCCACAGATACATTATGGTAAAATTGCTGAAAGCCAGACAAGGAGAAAATCTTGAAAGAAGCAAGGGAAAAATGACTCCTTATTTAAAATGGAACCCCAATAAGATTAATAGCTATCTTCTCATTAGAAACAATGGAAGTCAGGAAGCAATGAGATAAGATATTCAAAGTGCTCTGTAGTAATGTTTGCACATAGTGAATATATTAAGAAACATGGACTTGTATGCTTTCAAAGGGTAAAATGTATGGTATGTACATTATATCACAATAAAGCTATTTTAAAAACTTACAGGAGACTTCTGACCAAGATGGAGGCATAGGTAGATACACTGTGCCTCCTTGCACAACCAAAAGGACGACAAGAAAATTTAAAACAAAAAACAACCAGAACTGCCAGAAAATCGAACTGTATGGAAGTCCAACAACCAAGGAGTTAAAGAGAAAACATTCATCCAGACCGGAAGAGGGGCAGAGACCAGCAGCTCCAGCAGAGAGGACTCACAGCAATGCAGCAGCTGGAGGACCAGTGATGGCTGGTAGACCAGGAGACCCCACATTTGCGTGCAGATAAACTGGGAGGAACAAATGGGGAGTGAGACAGACTGCACAACTAGGGTTCCTGAGCAGAGAAATATACCCTCAAAATCTCAGACTGAAAAAACCTTTGGGGGTTATGGCAGCAGGAGAAATTCCCAGCCTTACAGGAGAGTTTGATGGAGAGACCCACAGGGACCTAGTATGTACACAACGCCCCAACCCCCCAGGGAATCAGCACCAAAAGGGCCCAATTTGTTTGTGGGTAGTGGAGGAAGTGACTGAGAGCCAGCAGAGAGCCAAGCAAATGGCATTATTCCCTCTCAGACCCCTTCCTGATAGAGCCACAATGCAGCAACTTGGGTTGTTCCACCCTGGGGAACATCTAAGGTTCCATCCCTTCCTATGTAACAGGCATGCTGAGACAAAAAAAAAAAAAAGGCTGAAATGAAGGAACAGATCAAAGCTCCAGAAAAAATACAACTAAGCAATGAAGAGATAGTCAAACTATCACATGGAGAGTTCAAAACACTGGTAATAAGGATGCTCACAGAATTGGTTGAATTGGTCACAAATTAGATGAAAAAATGAAGGCTATGAAAAGTGAAATAAACAAAAATATACAGGGAACTAAGAGTGAAGGGAAGGAAACTGGGATTCAAATCAATGATTTGGAACAGAAGGAAGAAATAAACAGTCAACCAGAACAGAATGAAAAACAAGAATTCAAAAAATGAGGAAAGGCTTAGGAACCTCCAAGAAACTTTAAACATTCCAACATCCCAATCATAGGGGTGCCAGAAGAAGAGAAAGAGCAAGAAATTGAAAACTTATTTGAAAACATAATGAAGGAGAACTTCCCTAATCTGGCAAAAGAAATAGACTTCCAGGAAGTTCAGGAAGCTCAGAGTCCCAAAGAAGTTGGACCCAAGGAAGCACACACCAAGGCACATCATAATTACATTAGCTAAGATGAAAGAGAAGGAGAGAATCTTAAAAGTAGTAAGAGAAAAGGAGACAGTTACCTACAAAGGAGTTCCCTTAAGACTATCAGCTGATTTCTCAAAAGAAACCCTACAAGCAAGAAAGGGCTGGCAAGAAGTATTGGAAGTCATGAAAGGCAAAGACCTACATCCAAGATTACTCTATCCAGCAAAGCTTTCATTTAGAATGGAGGGCAGATAAAGTGCTTCCCAGATAAGGCCAAGTTAAAGGAGTTCAACATCACCGAGTCCTTATTATATGAAATGTTAAAGGGACTTATCTAAGAAAAAGATGATGATAAAAAATATGAACAATAAAATGACAACAAACTCACAACTATCAACAATAGAATCTAAAAACAAAAACAAAAGCAAACTAAACAAACAACTAGAACAGGAACAGAATCACAGAAATGGAAATCACATGGAGGGTTATCAGTGGGGAGGGGGAGGAGGGAGAATGGGGGAAAATGTACAGGTAATACGAAGCATAAATGGTAGGTACAAAAAAGACAGGGGGAGGTTAAGAATAAAGAACTTATATGTTGACCCATGGATATGAACTAAGGGTGGGGGAATGTTGGTGGGAATGGGGTACTTGGCAGAGGGGAATAAAGGGGGACAATGGGATGTCTGTAATAGCATAATCAATAAAATATATCTAAAAAACTAACAGGATTAGCACAAGTATCAAAAATACTAACCAAAGGTCTATTTGTCCTACTGTTGAAGTCAATCATATATCGGGGGAGTAAAGGGGTTAAATATATGGTGACAGAAGGAGATTTGACACTGGGTAGTAAACACACAATGCAATATACAGAACTGTACACTTGAAACCAATATAATTTTATTAACCGTTGTTGCCACAATAAATTTAATAAAAAAGGATTGAAACAGGAAAAACTGAGATATAATTGACGTATGACACTGTATTAGTTTCAGGTATACAACATAATAATTCAGTACTTGTATATATTGCAAAATGAAGTATATTTCTTTAAATAAAATGTTAACTTCCTATCATATAAATTTTTGGGGCTACATTTGGCTCCCTGGTGCAAAACTTAAGACATTTACATTTCTGAAATGCAAACAAAAGAACAATAACAAAAGATTTCTTATCAAAAAGTATGTGTAATTTATTTTTTATTTTTTAAATATTTTATTTATTTATTTTTAGAGAGGGGAAGGGAGGGAGAAAGACAGGGAGAGAAACATCAAGGTGAGGGAGAAACACTGATCAGTTGCCACTTGCATGCTTCCAACTGGGGACCCGGTCTGCAAAAATAAAAATAATATGTATTTCCTAATTATTTCCTGTTGAATGCACAAATCTACATAGAGTAGAACTTTGTCTGTCTGGTATTATTTGAATATTTCATATATGTAAACTTTCCAGTCACATGGTGTGCCCAAATATCTAAAATCCTATTATCAATGGGAACTTTTCTAAAATATCTATTTATTACCATTGGTGTGGTAACAAACTCAGGGGCTTAAAACCAAACAAATTTATTATGTTACATTACAGTGGGTCAGAATTCTGATATAGGTATTACTGGGATAAATCTAAGAAGAGGATTCATTTCCTTACCTGTCCATTTTGTAGAGGCTACTCACATTCCTTGGATCCTGACCATCATCCTCAACCTTCAAAGGTGGCAACACTGTATCTGTCTGACCCTGCTTCTATCATCACATCTCATTATCTGATCCTTCTGCTTCCCCTCTTCAACTTTTAAGGACCCTTGGGATTACATCATACTCACCTGGATAATCCAGGATAATATCCCTATTTTAGATGAGATCGGGTGCATACAAGGTGGATGGCTGTAGACTCTATTTTCAAGTCAGCTGATTAAAAACCCTAATTCTCCTTTGCCATGTAATCTAACATATTCACAGGTTCCAGATACTAGGGTATAGACATATTTGGAGGCCCATTATTCTCTCTGCCACAACACAGTATATTTTTGAATTATTAAAAGTGAATATAGTCCTACACAAATATGCCCAACAGATTTTTGACAATGGTAGAAAAGTACTTCAATGGAGGAAAGATATCCTTTTCAGCAAATGGTACTGGAGCAATAGTAAAAAAAAAAAATGAACTTCAACCCAAGTTTCATACCTTATAAGTTAATACAAAATGGATCATGGACTTAAATGTAAGCCTGTAATACTGTTAAAAAACAAAGGAAAAACCTTCAGGATCTATGGCTAAGCAAAGATTTCTTAAACTTGATACAAAAAGCATGATCTGTCAGAGAAAAAAATCACCTTCATCAAAATGAAAAACATGCTCTGCAAAAGGTTCTGTTAAGAAGATTTTTTTTTGTAGTGAAAGCCAGGGTGGGGTGGCTGGATGGAAAAGAGTAAAGGAGGAGGATGGGACAAAAGGATGGTACAATATTCACAAATCAATAAATGTAATACATCACATGAACAAAAGGAAAGACAAAAACCACATGATCATATCAATACATGTGGAAAAACATTTGATAAGGTACAGCACCCATTTATGATAAAAACACTCATCAAAGTGGGAACAGAGGCAGCATTCCTCAACATAATAAAGGCCATATACGAAAGACCTACAGACAACATCATACTCAAAGGGTAAAAACTAAAAGCTTCCCCACTAAGATCAGGAATAAGACAAGGATGCCCACTTTCACCACTCCTATTCAACATAGTATTGGAAGTCCTAGCCACAGCAATCAGACAAGAAAAAGAAATAAAAGGCACCCAAATTGAAAAGGTGGAAGCAAAACTGTCATTGTTTGCAGATGACATGATATTGTACATAGAAAATCCTATAGACTCCACCAAAAAACTATTCAACCTAATAAGTGAATTTGGCAAAACAATGGGATATAAAGTCAATATTCAGACATCGAAGGCATTTTTGTATACCAAAAATGAAATATCAGAAACAGAAATCAGAAAAAAAAATCCCACATGATATAGCAACAAGAATAATAAATTACCTAGGAATAAAGCTAACCAAGAGGTAAAAGACCTGTACTCAGAAAACTACACAACACTGAAGAAAGAAATTAAGGAAGACAAACAAATGGAAGCATTTGTTCATGGATTGGAAGAATTAACATCATCAAAACGTCCATACTACCCAAAGCAATTTATAGATTCAACACAATTCCTATTAAAGTACCAATGACATGTTTCACAGATAGAGGACAAACATTTCAAAAATGTATATGGAACTGTAAACAACCCCAAATAGTTGCAGAAATTTTGAGAAAGAAGAACAAAGTAGGATGGATCACAATACCTGATATCAAACTGTATTACAAGGCCACTGTAATCAAAACAGACTGGTACTGGCATAAGAACAGACATAGAGACCAATGGAACAGATTAGAGAGCCCAGAAATAAACCCAAGTCTCTATGGTCAATTTAATATTTGACAAAGGGGGCAGAAACATAAAATGGAATAAAAATAGCCTCCTCAACAAATGGTGTTGGGAGATCTGGACAGGTACATGTAAAAAAATGAAACTTGATCACCAACTTACACCATACACAAAAATAAATTCAAGGTGGATAAAAGACTTAAATGTAGATTGTGACACCATAAATGTCCTAGAGGAAAACGTAGGCAAGAAAATCTCAGATATTTCACACCCCAATATTTTCACCCATATGTCCCGTACAACAAGGGACATAAAGGAAGGAATAAACAAATGGGATCTAATCAAAATAAAAAGCTTTTGCATGGATAAAGAAAACAGCAATAAAATGAAAAGAGAACCAACTGTATGGGAAAACATATTTGCCAATGATACCTCAGACAAGGGTTTGATCTCCAAAATACATAAAGAACTCACACAACTCCACTCCAGGAAGACAAACAACCCAATTAAAACATGGGCAAAAAAGCTGAACAGACAATTCACCAAGGAGGACATACACAGGGCCCAGAGATATTTGAAAAGATGCTCAGCATCACTAGCCATCAGAGAGATGTAAGTTAAAACCACAATGAGATACCACTTCACACCAGTGCAAATGGCTATCATCAACAAATCAACAGACAACATGTGTTAGAGAGGATGTGGAGAAAAGGTAACTCTAGTGCACTGTTGGTAGGAACGCAGACTGGTGCAGTCACTGTGGAAAACAATATGGAATTTCCTCAGAGAACTAAAAATGGATCTGCCTTTTGACCCACCAATTCCACTGCTAGGATTATATCCTAAGAACCCTGAAACACCAATCCAAAAGAACCTATGTACCCCAATGTTCATAGCAGTATAATTTACAATAGCCAAGTGCTAGAAGCAACCTAAGCACCCATCAGTAAATGAACGGGTCAAAAAACTATGGTAGATTTACACGATGGAATACTATGAAGCAGAAGGAAAGAAGGAGCTCCTACCCTTTACAACACCACAGATGGAACTGGAGAACATTATGCTAAGTGAAATAAGCCAGGCAGTGAAAGACAAATACCATATGATCTTACCTTTAAGTGGAACCTAATCAACAAAACAAGCAAGCAAGCAAAATATAACCAGAGACATTGAAATTAAGAACAATTTGACAGCAACCAGAGGGGAGGTGGGAGGGGAATAATGGGGGGAAAGGGGGAAGGGTTTTCAGGAACATCTATAAAGGACACATGGACAAAACCAAGGTGGGGTGGGATCAGGGGAGGAAGGTGGGGATGGCTGGGATGGAGAGAAGGGGTGGGGAGAAAATGCAGACAACTGTACTTGAACAACAATAAAAATAAATAAATAAATACCATACTTAAGAGGAAAAAAGGAGGAGGATAGGGTATATCTGTGATAGTGTCAATAATAGAATATTTTTAAAAAGTTTCAAGAAATCCTACAGAATGAGACAAAATACAGGTTGGGCAAAAGTAGGGTTACAATAGTGAGTACACAGAACAGTTTATTCTCACATTATTTATTAATTATTATATTTACATATTAACAAGTATAAACCTATTTTGCCCCACCCTGCATTTACAAATCACATATACAGCAACAGATATGTATCCAGAACATGTAAAGAACTACAAAACTCAACAGTAAGGAAGCAGATGATTCAATTAAAAGTAGGAAAAGTAGGAAAAAGACTTGAACAGATGTTTCATCAAAAAGCAACACCAAGGCAAATAAGTACATGAAAAAAATGTTTGATATCATTTGCCATTGGGAAAATGCAAAATAAAACCATAATGCCTGAAATAATAGTGAAAATTCAATGATGGAGATGTGAAGAAACTATATCACTCATACATAGCCGGTGGAAATATAAAATGGTATAGCTATTGTAGAAAACTATTTGACTATTTCTTTAAAAATTAAACATGCAACTACAATTGTACTCCTGGGCATTTATCCCAATGAAATGAAAATTTATGTTCATACAAAAACCTATATATAAATGTTTATAGCAGCTTTATTCATAACAGCCAAAAACTGAAAACACCACAAAAGCCTTTCAACAGGTGAATGGCTAAACCATCTGTGGTTATCTATACCATGGACTACTTCTCAGCAATAAAAAGGAACAAAGTACTGATATATATTACAACATGCAAAACAAATATAAAACACGTAAAAAACTTAGCAAAAATATGCTTAGTGAAAGAAGTCATAAACACAAGATCACTTTTTGATGATTCCATTTATATGCAATGTCCAGAGTAGGCATATCTATAGAGACAGAAAGTAGATTAGTGGTTGCCTATGGTTGGGAGTAGAAATACAAACTGAATGCAAATGGGCACAAAACTTCTTTTGGGGTGATAAATGTCCTATAATTGGATAGTAGTGATGGGTGCAAAACCCTGTAAATATATTTAAACCCACTAAACTGTGTGTGCAGAATGAATTTTATATTATTGTAAATTATACCTCAACAAAGCTTAAAAACTTTTTAAATTATTGTAACATTTTACCAATGAGTAATTTAATAGCAAAGTTTAAGAAGAGCAGCAACAGAAAAATTCTGTGCCTACTGAATATAACCTCCATATGAATAACATACTGGGATCAAAGGCAGCAAATGCCACAGAGGAAATACTTTTATCTTCTAAAAACTTTCAGTTTAGAAAGTGAACTGAGTATGGACCCTCTCTCCTCAATTCTCTGAAAAGTTTCAAGAGACCCTGCCCTGGACAGTGTGGCTCAGTTGGTTAGAGCATGGCCTTGTAACCCAAAGGTTGAGGGTTTGATTCCCATTTAGGGCACATCCCTAGGTTGTAGGTTCATTCCCTGGTCCAGGTGCATATGATCCTGGGTGAGAGTGTGCATGATCCCTGGTCCAGGTGTGTATGGGAGGCAACCAATTGATGTTTCTCTCTCCAACCCCCTCTCTAAAAAAAGTGATGGAAAAAAAAGTCCCCAGGTGAGGATTAAAAAAAAAAAAGTTTTAGGAGACCCAAGACTCCTGGTGAATAGGTAGGTACTCCTTCTTATCTGAAGTTCTGGTCTTATGAACTGTGGCTAAAAGTACCTCCATTTTCTATAATATTGTATTTTCATCTTTAGTGTAGATTTTGAAGAATCTGTGAAATTTGGTGTTTTTAAAACTATTATAGTAACAATCATTTTTTATTATACATGGCAACAAGAAATATTGTATTATCATCAATAAAGAGCTTAGGAAACACATATAATACCAGTAATACCAGCCCTGGAAAATAAGCAACTGGGTTGCTAATGATTTTTAGGAAAGAAAACAAAGCAAGGAAATTTCTCAGTTTGGGCTGTTACAGTCCATTGATCTGTCTATTTCTGTGACAGCACTGCTGTTTTATTTACTGTAGGAAAATGACAAAGAACAGTAAATACCAGCAGAATGATTGTATGATGGTAAATCTTCAGACTGTCTTTATTATTTCTGATCACTACAACAGTCCTATAAATGTCATCATCACCAGCCATTTTACAGATGAGGAAATTGGGGCTCAGAAATGTTTCAGTGGCACACTTAGAGCCACATGGTACACCAGAGGGCAGAGCTGGCAGGTATATCAGGAATGGGCACTCCAAGTTGACCTTGAGCCCTGAGGCAGACTGGAGGGATGACAGCAGGAATGTTGCCTCTTCTAAGCCCAGCTTCCCCTGCATGACCTTCCAGGAACACATTATTCCAGCTGCAATCTGTCATGCTTCATCAGCTGCTACTCCCCTGCTTCCTGCACATGGTCTGCCCTATGTGATTCCATGAATACATCATCTTGTTTTATACTTGCTGGCCTTGGCACAGAGTTCTTCCCCATCTATGGTTCCCTCCCTGTTTATTCTGGACAGTATTTCTGCCCAACCTGGTCTTACCAATTTGTGGGGTCTCCTCAGTGAAGCTCCTAGATACCCCTCTTACACATTCATTTACTCTTTTGCTTTCTACCGAAGTCTCTGTCCATGTAAAAAGCACCTGACTTTCACTGTAAATATTCTTGACGTGGTCAGCCATGTCACTAGACCACAAACTTCTTGAAAGCAGGGACTATGTCACATTCATCTCTTACCTCCAGGTCTTAGCACAGTGTCCTGCATAGAGTAAGTGACAAAAAGAGTAATAGATGCATTGGTGCCCCACCTAAGTCTCATTTATCTGGGTTGCACATTCATCTCCCAGCTACTACCTGTTGGATGCTAATGGCTCACAGCTCTCCCTATCCCTAAGAGCTGGAGTCCTGCCAGGGAGATTATATTCTCCCTGCCTCCTTCCCAGGGGCAGCCAGAAGCCAATAATTGTTCTATACCTCCCACCCAAACCAAACAGGCTAAGGTTAAACTTTCCTAAGACCATATCCTTACTTTAGCTCCTTCCTCTTCCCTACCCTCTTGTACTCACTTCCTTATAGGTTTCTCCAGAGAGCACTTCCTCAATATATCATGTACCTTCAAATACTGCCTGAAGTTCTCCTACTAGGCACCCTTACTTAACACAATATGTGAATCTTCAGTAAGTGGTACATTTCAAAAAGTACTTTAGAATAAAATTTTTAGGTAAAATCATAAATAAGTACAGTGTAAACTTGGGGTAACTTCATGATGTGCCTTGATGCCTTACATCTGGATATACAATATTATTCAGCTGTTTATTTTCTAGTTCTCTATTCAGGGTACAGACTTTATAAAGGTATTGTTTTCTTCCTTACCTCCCACAATGAGTACTTCTTTGTTTTGGCAGAAATGAAATGTGCATCAGCCCTCACCTTGCTCTCTTGGGAACAGTAAATTTGATGGCAGTTTTCATATCTTATTCCTACTATAATCTCAACCGAAATGATTAACAGCAGGCTGATTAATTTTAACAGTGACTGTAAGCCAGGAAAAATACAAATGTATAAATTGAGTACCTTCTCTGGCTGAAACTCTCATTTAAAGGAGTCCTGTCTGGAAGTCAACCTAATGAGATTATTTGGAAGTGCAATCTAAATCTGTGCTTTGGTGGCTACTTGACTCTCCATTAATATTCCCACAGAAGACCAGGCAGGCAAGGAAGAGTGATTAATTCCAACATGGCCCTTTCCTTTCCTTCTATATGCACATGAGACATACTTCTGAAATGCATGGTCAGTGCAAGAGCCCCTATTCACTGTTCTCTATGGGGCCATGCAGAAGCTTACAAATAATTTAAGGCTCTATTTTAAACACATTTATATTGTTTGGCCCAAGAATTCTACTTCCAACATTCATCTTTGAAAATAAATCCAAAACTTAGAAAATGATTTAGTAATAAAAATGTCCATTAGAACTCATAATAAAAATAATAAATGAAACCTAGCTATCAAACAAAAGAGGATTAAAGTATATATTAATATTATAGTATTTCATTCAATCATTTAAATGTGGTATACAGGGAAACATTTATGTTAAAATGTTAAGTGGAAAAACAGTATAAAACTGACTTTATAGTGTGATTACATCTATGAAATAAAATATATAGAAAATTGATGAAGGCCATAAATCAATTTAACATCAGTTACATTACTAACACTGAAGTGATAGATGTATGGGTGATGAAAACATTCTCCAATTTTTTTCCATCCTCCACATTTTTACAGTATACATATAGGGCATTTACAATTAGAAAAAATACTTCTTAAGGTTTTGAGGTATCTGTTCCCCTAAGCACCCACAAATGATGCAGTTGACACCAAAATGTGAAACTGTAAGAGTAGATGTCACTGTCATTCAAGATGGGCATTCATGAGAGCTGAAAAAAAAACCCAGAGAAGTGCAGTACAATCAGTTGGATAGAGAAGACTTCATATTTATAAGGATAGTCCAAAAAAGCACAAAATTTGCAGTTAGAAAAAGACAAAAATCTAAAACAGTGGTTCTCAACTAAAGGCAACCCCAGGAGACATGTGGCACTATCTGGAGTCATTTTTCATTCTTATGACTGGAAAGGGGCCTGTTACTGGCATCTAAGGGGTAGAGGCCAGGGAGGCTGATAAACATCCTACAAGGCACAAGACAGTACCTACTACACACAGACTTATGTGGCCCAAAATGTTATTACTGCCAAGGTTGAGAAATCTTGTTCTAAAAGAATGAAGCAGAAACTGATAAGAATCAAGAGTACAGAAATGACTAACTTGAGTTTAGTCATCCAATCAGTGTTAAAGTAACAAAGAAGCACTTCCTGAAACCTAAAGGCAATTTTATCAAAAAGAAAGCAGGACTTTGAGCAATGCCTAGGGACCTTAGAGAACTCATCAGCTTAAGAAGTGGAACAGAATGAAAATGTAAACAGGTTTTTGAAGGACTAAGATAAAATCAGGGAGGATAAATCCATGAAGGTATTTAGAAGTAATCCTTAAGTAAGTATCTTAAAGTCCAGCTCCCTTAGGCTTTCAGGAAAATATCCTTCAGAGCCACTGAGACAGATGTTGTCAGACCAGAGATATAAGCCACTTCTTATATCCTTAAAGGTCAATTCTCACCATATGGACAAAAAAAACACAACAAACAAACAAACAAACAAAAAAAACAACCCCACAAAACTCTCAGAAATCATGAATACTATAAAAGTTTCTTTAACTAATACCTCTGCTTTGGGGTGAACAATACTAACCCTTTCCACACTGAGACCATTTCAGCCCACTGCCTATGCTTTAATTCAGAATTCACCTCTCTCTACAAAACAATTCAATCTATCACTGCTTTAATATTATAGAAACAAAACTTCCCTTCAAGCCTGTTGGCCTTGGATATCTTTCATCACTACCATATTTCAGTAGCTCAGTGACTAAAGTCATAAATATTTACCTAGAGACTGAGTAAACAAAAAATAATCAGAAGAAAAAGAAAACATACACATTTTACTGCCTTTCTTCACTCCCAACCAATATTTGTTTTTAAAAAAGAAGAGATACCAGAAGTTGGAGTAGATACACTTTTCTGTACTTTCTAAAAGAATACCTTCACCTCAGTCATTTTAAAGTTTTTTAAAATTAAAACACATTATATGAGTCATCAGCTCCCTGTGACAAAATGAGTATGGAGGTCAACTCTTCTCTAAAAGCCCTTAAGGAGCATTTAAGAAAAAAGAAGAAAAGAAGAATTTACTTAGGTAGGTTCCTGCCACTCAGACAAGTATTTCTATGTCAACCACAGTTATGCCTGTTGCCAGGAAGTAGGTTTATCCCCTTTAATATACAGACTTATTAACAAATTATTTGGGAATTTCAAACCCTTTGAGGAGAAGTTACCTTATATGAGAAGACCAGGCTGGGAAGTGAATTTAAATCAGGGTTTGGTAAACTTTTCTGTAGAAGACCAGATAGCAAATATTTTTGGCTTTGAGAGCCATACAATCTCTGTTGCAATGATTCAAATCTGCTGTTGTAGCATGAAAACAGCCATAAATAGTGCATAAACAAATGAATTAGCATGGCCCTGTTCCAATAAAACTTTATTAAAATGAAATTTGAATTTTATGTAATTTTTACATATCACAAAATATTACTCTTCATTTACCATTTAAAAATGTAAAACCATTCTTAGTTTGAAGGTCATAAACAAACAGGTGGCAGGTTAGATTTGGTTCACAGGCCATAGCTTATAAACCTCTGGTCTAAACTGTAAGAAACCTTTTTTACAATGAAAAAAGAAGAGCATACAAATGAATTACCACTCTCCTAACACCACCCCTTCCTTTTCCAGTCTCTGGGCCCACTGTTTGGCTCATACAGACCCCACTATAAGGTTTCAGTCTGGGTAGCCTATTCAAGATGTTATCTTGACAGATTTTAGCCCCTTCTAAACTAAAATCTGTTCTATGCCTTTTAAGGAAAAAGACCCCAGTTCCAATAACTTTTTAAAAATTAGCAGTACATAAGTGAAATAAGTCAGTCAGAGAAACACAAGTGCCATATGATTTAACTTACATGTGGAATCTAAAGAACAAAATAAATGAACAAAATTCAGACTCATAGACATAGAGAGCAGACTGGGGGGTTGCCAGAGGGGAGGAGGATTGGGAGACTGGCTGAAAGAGGTGAAGGGATTAATAAGTACTGATTGGTAGTTACAGAATAGTCACTGGGATGTAAAAGTACAGTCTAGGTATATAGTCAATAATATTGTAATAACTATGCATGGTGCTAGGTGTGTACTGAAAATATCAGGGGGAACACTTTGTGAAATGTACATCTGAAACTAATACAAAGTAATATTAAAAGGAAACTGTAATTGAAAAACATAAAAATACACATATTCAAATTAAAAAAAGTGTAAAAATTGGCAGTACATATTCTTTTTAGTTTATGTATGTATAGTCAACAATTTCAACTATCCAGATATATAAATAGGCTTGGTGTGTTAAGAATAAAAAGAGACATGTACAAAACATAAAGGCTTTTTAAGATAAAATACCATTTGCAAATAAGACCTCTTAAGAAGAAAGTAAATCAACAGGAATAGTTTTTACTATAAAACATATAATTCTTTCTACAATAGAAACAAATTTATCTGTTGCTATGAGTTGCTTCCACAGTGAAATATTTACTCACATGATTTAAAATGATCATCAGTTTATTAGGAGAAAAAAATAACCTCACCCCCGGTTTTAGGAACAATAACAGGCATGTAAGCCTGACATATAAGGTCAAACAAACAGAAACAATCCCAAACTTACTGAGCAAGTTCAAATCCACTGCACACCAACTGTTAATACTGTGCTAACAAAGAGAGAGCAGGCACTGCACTGGCCACCAGAACTGAGAAATCAAGTCCTCCCTTTGGCTCCCTCCCACAGAGCCAGGGTCACAGGACCAGGTGTACTAGACACGTTGTCTCTATGGCTTGGGTGATCACAGCCTAAAACTGGTAACCAATGATGTGTTGCAAACCAATAGAGGGGAGTTTCAGAGTTAATTCCAAAATCAATCAAGGTGGTGTGGATGTAAAGTGGAGGGGGATTGCTGTTAAAGGCTCACCTCTAGTCAGAGCAATGCCTATGGCAAACAAAGAGTCAGACATGAAAGCTAACACACAAAGGGAAATAGTACTGACTTTGAGGACAACAAAAAGAGAGAAAATGAAATAGCTACAAATTTTCATAGGGAAAAATGAAGAGGGCTAGGCCACTACAGGTTAAACCCTCAAAAATGTATCTAGCTACTCCAGCAGAGAATGGTGGTTCTCAATCACTATTACACATTGGAATCATCTAGAAACTTGTGAAAATCCCAACGCCCAAACTACACCCATTACTAATTAAGTTAGAATCTCTCTTTTCAAAGAACCAGCTTTTGAATTTACTGTTTTTCTCTATTGTTTTTGTTTTCAGTTACATTAACTTCTCTTTATTATTTCCTTCTTCCAGCTGGCCCTGAGTTTTACTCTTTTTTCTATTTTCTTGAGGTAAAAGCTTAGATTATTCATTTGAGACCTTTCATTTATTCCTCATATAATCATTTAGTGCTATAAATTTTCTACTCAGCACTGATTTAGCTACATCCTGCAAGTTTTGATGAGCTGTATTTTCATTTTCATTCAGGTCAACATATTTCTTTTTTATTTCCCTTAAGGCTTCCTCCTTGATCCATGGACTAATGAAAAGTATGTTATTCAGTTTCCAAGTGTTTGGAGACTTTCCTGCAGTCTGTTTTTTATTTCATTATGATCAGAGAATATACACTGTATGCTTTCAATTCTTTTGTATTTGTTGAGGTTTCTTTTTATGGCCTGGGATATGGTCTACCTTTGTTAATGTTACATGTGTACTTGAAAAGTAATATAATATGATGTTGAGTGGAGCATTCTATATGTCAATTAGATCAGTTGACTAGTGGTGGTACTTCTTCTATATCCTTGCCAATTTTCTGTTTACTGCTTCTATCAATTACTGAAAGAGGGGCATTAAAGTCCCCAAAGATAAATTGTGGGCTTGTCTATCTCTCAACTCAGTTATGTTGAGTTTTACCTTAGGTACTCTGAAGCTGTTATTTGGTGCATATACATTTGAGATTATTTTGTCTTCTGCATAATTTTCTTTGCTCTGATGTCTAATTTATCTCACATTAGTATAGCCACTCAGCTTTCTTTTGACATTTGCATGGTATACCTTTTCCCACCCATTTACTTTTATTACATCAGAAATTTGTCTACTACATCTTGTCTGGAACAGGAAGTCTGCTCTATTTTTGTAATTCCTCTCTAAAATCTATTTCAAAATAAAAAAATTATCTTAAAACAATTAACTTAAAAAGCATATGATAAAAAAGAACATTAAATTCATGTTCCTAACATATCTGGAAAGTATTAAATTGAGAAAAGAAAAAGATCAACTTGTAGACTTGTGAGATGTTCACTTACTGCACTATCCCAGATTAAGGAAACAAATAGGCTAAGAAATAGGTAAAACTTACAGGTCTGGGGGGTAATTGGGAGGCTGACCCACCCCCCCACCTGTGGGCCATCAGAAGGAAAGTCAGTTGGTCACAAGGATGTATCTATTTTTCCTTAAAAGGTAAGTATTGTGATACCTGGTGCTTCTGCTTTTTCTTTGAGTGGGTAGCTGTTTTTCCAATATACTTGCATTTTCCCTGTCTCAATTTTAGCTATTTTACTATTTATTAGCATTTTCAAAAGGTTAACAGAGAGAATTTAAAATGTATAACTTGAGTAGGAATAAAACTAATTAGTTATGCCACTTGTCAGTTCTGTAAAAGAAATTAGGGTAAGAAAGTTGGAAAGTACTGACTAAAATGTGGCTTTCTCAGAATTAGTTGAGTTCAGTCACTTGTACTGTTCATGCGTCAGTGACCCAGGGAAGCCAGACTTGGATACAGACAAGTAGTCATTTGAGACAAAACAACAAAAGGTTACCCCTGAATTGTTTTAAATGCTAATCGAAGGGATCACTGGAAGATCTAAGATGAGGACTAGAGAGCATAGATGGAAACTAATTATCTTCTCTTGGCCTGAGACCAAACTTCTATGTAAACTAAAAGCATCCCTATGGGAATATGAATCAGAATAAAGAAAACATTTTTCTTCTCAATCCATTTCTCCTATCATCTTAGTGCTATTTTAATTATTCCAAGAAACAGTGTTTTACAAAAATGATGGACAGATAAAAATAAAACTCTCTAAAATCTGAAGTACTTGTTGTTGCTTTGTGTGGAAAGTGACTACCTTGTCAAAAATACCTGTGAACCCAGATCATGGTTGATTGTTACAGTGATGAACATTTCCTGGACACTAAGCCTCAGTATTTTCTTATTTGAGAACCTACAGTTTAAATTCAGCTTTCAAAATCAAACACATAAATTAACTTGGCCCACTGATTTGATGAAACTACAGAGAGCTGCCAGGCAAGGCAGATCAGTTCCACAGAATAACATTCATTTATAATGCTTAAAACAACAGTGGGCAAACTGTTGAGAACTGAACAGAAACTAAAACACTCAAAGACACTCACCAATACACCTTTCTACACAACTGACCAGAAAACAGCTAAACTCCACTTGACAGTGATAGGGAGCTCATTATCTAACATGGCATTCCATTCCAATTTTTAGACAGCTCTAAACGTAGAAATAACTTTATTTTTCTTTTTCAAAAATACTTTTTGTGCTATCTTCATTTTTCTTTCTTCCTTTTTTATTGACATGTATTTTTCCCTCTAATTCTTTTTTACAATTTACATTTTTTCAATTGCAGTTTACTTTGAATATTATTTTGCATTAGTTTCAGGTTTATGGCATATTCGTTAGACAATCATATACTTTACAAAGTGTTCCCCCTGATATTTCCAGTACCCAAGTGGCACCATACATAGTTAATACAGTATTATTGACTATGTGGCCTATGCTGTATTTTATATCCCCACGACTATATTGTAACTACATATCTGTACTTCTCAAACCCTTCACCTTTTTCACCCAGCCCCCCAACCCTGTTCCCCTCTGGCAACCATCAGTCTGTTCTCTGTATCTATGAATCTATTTCTGTTTTGTTTGCTCATTTATATTGTTCTTTAGATTACACATGTAAGTGAAATAATATAGTATTTGTCTTTCTCTGCCCTATTTCACTTAGCATAATATCCTCTAGACCCATCCAGGTTGTTGTAAATGGTAAAATTTCATTTTATGGCTGAGTAATATTCCATTGTATATATGTACCATAGCTTGCTTACTGACTCATCTGTTGATGGGCACTTGGGTTGCTTCCCTATCTTGGCCACTGCAAATAATGTTGTAATAAACATAGGTGTGCATATATTCTTTTGAATCAGTGTTTTGGGTTTGAACAAATAATTTTCTATGAACAGAAAAAAAATCTGCCTTTTAACTTCCTAATTCTGCCTGTATACTAGATTTGTATCTATTAACATGTTCAAATCTCTCCCTACCTTTATTCACAAACTATTTCTTGACTCCACATTCTTATTCTATATTTAATACCTAATCTGTTTCTTTCCCTTCTCTTCTAAACTCAAGAAATAGTCTCTAGCCCTGGCTGGTGTAGCTCAGCAGATTGAGTACGGGCCTGATAACCAAAGGGTCAGTGGTTTGATTCCCAGTCAGGGCACATGCCTGGGTTGCAGGCCAGGTCCCCAGTTGGGGACATGTGAGGGGCAACCACACACTGATATTCCTCCCCCTCTCTTTCTCCTTCTCTATAAACAAACAAACAAAATCTTTAAAAATATATATTAAAAAAGAAATAGTCTATAGTCTATCTTCCTTTTCTTGTTCTCAGTCGCTCCTCAACTGGCTTCTACCACACCAGAATTATGGAAAAAGTCACCAGTTTGTGCATATTTCCCAACTCTCATCTCTAAATACCTCTATGCTACACATGATATGCTTATCACTCCCTCCCACTATCCCTTTTCAAACAACTGCCTGGGTTTCCAAAGGCTTTTTCTGGATTTCCTGTTTTGCTCTCTAGTATCTTTTTCTTCCTCTAACCATCTTATAAGTGATGGTATTTCTTCAAAGTGCCTTACTACACTACACAGGTTTATGGCCCCCAGAATAGAGGGACATAGAAAGTGAGGGGGGAAAGATAGGGGAGAGAAAATAAAAGAAAAATATCCACCTCCCCCACCCCCAGTCAACCAGATACATTAACTTGGAGGATGATCAACACCAAGGCCATTATCTTCTCTTCTCCACTGGTTCCTCCTCCCTTCTACTACTCAGTTGGCACTCTCCTCTATGCAGTCATAAAATCTGGAAAAACCTCTTTTTGTTTTTAAAGATTTTATTTATTTTTAGAGATATGGGAAATGAGGGAGAAGAGAGAGAGAGAAACATCAGTGTGTGGTCTCTTGCGCCCACAAATATGAGTTACTAACAGATATGCTCTAGATTTTTTTTTAAAAATTGTAATGGATGTTACTCTTACTGTTTGAAATCTTTAAGCTTTAAGAACATTGTAAAATGATTCTCATTGGAGGCGCATTAATTTTCTGGTTGTTAATTTGGACAACTGTCATCACTTTGAAATTTTTGTCTGCAGGATAACCTTGGAGAAAATTAATTTCCTTTTCTTTTCATTCACCCTCTCTATTGAGAGCTGCTTCCTCCCAGGATTCTCAGTCCCATCCCATCAATAGGGAGAAAAGTTTAGATTCAGACAGTAAGTCAATAATACCTTTGTCTCTGGCCCTAAATCTCTCTGTCTGCTCTCCTGCTTGCCATTCTGAATAGGAGTAATATCTTCTTCTGTCTCTGTTCATGGGCAATCCTTGACTTCATGCTGCCAGGGCTCATCTCCTCTATTTACTGAGTGTTTTGATCCTCATTATCTACAGAAATATAATTCCCAGCCATTCCTACCTTTTTCTGGCTGTAGATCCCAGCACAACAGTAACTAGAGGCCCATGACTAAAATTCTCCACTTACTGTTTGATCTGTTTCTGGTTCAGAGATTTGTTTTTCTTGATCACAGATATGTCTAATTTTTAATTTTATCAATTATCACTTTGTTTAGAAAGGAGACATAAGTTTAAAGTATGAAATTAGAGCCATCTTGACTTAGAAGCCTTTAGGTTTAAATTTTACAAGTACTATACAATCTTTTAGATCAGAGGTCAATAAACTATGGCCCCTAGGCCAAATGTAGCTCACTGCTTGTTTTTGGTATAGCTCATGAGTTAAGAATGGCTTTTACATTTGTAAGTAGTTGAAACAAATCAAAAGAATAATATTTTTCTCACATGTAAAATTACATAAAATTCTTATTTGTCTATAGTTTTATTAGAATATAGCCATGTGTATTAATTTAAGCTGTTCCAGATATCAACTGTCATATAACAAACCACTGTAAAACATAGTGGCATAAAGCAACCACCATTTTTTATCATCTCACAGATTCTTTTGGACAGGAATTCAGATAAAGCATGTCAAGGATTGGTTGTTTTTTACTCCCAGATATCTGGGACCTCAGCTGGAAAGAACAGCTGGAATTATCTGGAGGCTTCTTCATTTATCTGGCACCTTTGACAGGGATGACCTGGCTTAGCAGAGACCATCTCTGGAAGGCCCACATGAGGCCTCTTTAGCCCAGGTGGCCTCAGCATAGTCAGACTTCTTACATAGCAGCCCAGGGGCTCTAGCATGAATGTTCTAATGAGCAATGCAGAAGTTGCACTGCCTTTTAGGACTTAGCCTCAGAAGTCATGTTTCTATTGCATTGGTTGATATAGTCACAAGCCCACCCAGATTTAACTGGAAGGAGACATGCACCCTACCTCCTGATGAAAATAGTGTAAAAGAATCTACAGCTACATTTTAAATTTCCATTTATATGCTTCACATCATTTAGTAGCAAGGATCTGGAGTTACTAGCTGATATCAGAGTATACCAATTCTAAAGAAATTCAGCTTCACAAAAGGAATGCCATCAAGGCCCCGATTTATGAACAATTTTAGTACTTTCCTATTTGTTTCTGAGCAGTCTTTGACTCTGAACCTACAGAACGCATGCGTTTTTAAATGTTAAAGGAGTAACCAAAGCCTTTAAGAAGAGTAATCTATGTCTGTATAATAGATAGTAAAACTGACCCTAATTCTTCACCCTTTCTTTATGCCCTTTCAAGGTGATGTTGAAGCCCCTTCCCACTCCATAGATCTGGACTGGCTTTGTGACTTGCTTAGGGCAACAGAATGTAGCAGAGGTGATGGTATATTCACACATTTCTGAGCCTAGGACTCAAGGGGCCTTGCTACTTCTACTCAGTCTTAGAAACCTGCTAAGCTACCATGAAAAAAAGCCTGGACTAGTCTGCTGCAGGGTATGAGATGTATAGCCCAGTGCTCCTTATCCTTACCACTGCCCCAGCTGATAGCCAGTCAACTTCAAAAGCAGAGCTCTCTGCTGACCTGTAGTTGGTCATAGGCAATAAGGAAGACCAGCTAAGAAGAGCAGAACCACTCAGCTGAACCTAGCCCAAATGGTAGACTTGCAGAATAACCAATAAATAATTATTATTTTGAGACAATAACTTTTTAAAATTTTTTTTAATTTTAATCATTGTTTCAAGTACAGTTTTCTCCCCCCTACTCCCATTCCAGCCCACCTACCCAACCCTCCGCCCTTCCCCCCCCATTACCCCCCACCCCTAGTTTTTGTCCATGTGTCCTCCGAATTTGTTCCTGTAAACCCTACCCATTCCCCCCTGAAATTCCCTCTTCTCTCCCCTCTGGTTACTGTCAGACTATCCCCTATTTCAGTGTCTTTGGTTCTATTTTGCTAGTTTTTTGTTTTGTTTTGTTTTGTTGTTTAGATTCCTGTTAAAGGTGATATCATGTGGTATTTGTCTTTCACTGCCTGGCTTGTTTCGCTTAGCATAATGCTTTCCAGCTCCATCCATGCTGTTGAGACAATAACTTTTGAAGTGGCTAAAATATATGGCAATAATTAGCTGATAGAATTTAGAAGTCAGTTTTTAACTACAGAATGGAAATTTCATCACACACTTCAGTCCTACTACACTGAATCACTTTAGAGACTGAATAATTCTCCAAAGCAGGCAGTACTGCTGGGCTCCACTGAGAGAACACTCTACTTAATGGCAAGGTCACAGAGGGAGTCAAATACCTGATTTCAAAGAGGAAAACTGTAATAGCAGCCATACAGATAGCTAATGTCACTCTCCAAGTTTCTCATCCTACCTGATGCCAAGGCAGCTGTAGGTACCTCCTTAGAGGAGAGGTGAGTGGCACCTGTTAATCAGAGGTTAGCTAGTTAATTAGAATGTTAGAATAACACATCCCACACCCCTGAAACCTCACCTGAATGGAATTTAACATTGCTATTAGAATCCCTATTCATTTAGTTATAACCCCCAACCTCTTTATTTATACCATTGTTACCCTTCAGTATACTCCAGTAAATACAGATCAGATACCAACTCAAAAGATTAATTACATACATGTAACTATGAAGTAATTAAAACACACACACACACACACCCTAGAATTCACAAATCTAATTATGATTTCAAAGAGACATGCTGAGGTAGGAAATGTTTTTGAACAATGTAATTTCTCAAAATACTCAACATTTTTTGTTTGAATTTTTCCTGTTACCTTGGCATATCATATTTCTTTGATATGGTCAATGGAAGCCATTTTTTCCTTTGAGAGTCAATTTAATTTTTGGAAACAATCAAATGTTACTAAAAGTCCATTCAAGTGAATGCAGTTGAGATGTGTAAAACCAGTTTTAATCAGTAATAAGCTGGGAAAATAAATTACAAAGCTGATTTATAATTCCTAGTCTACTGTCATTAGCTGGCAGGTTAAAACTCTAAAAGCACAAAATCCTTCAATGGCTCCCTACTGTTGACAGCACAAATTCTAAACTCGTAGACCTAGTATCCACAGCTCACATTTTCAGTCTTAGTCCCCTTGCATAGTCTCTTCTCTAGGGAAGCTGAGTCCCTCATTGTTTCCTACTGACTTTCTTGCATGCATGCATCTGTTCACACTCCTCCCCTTGAGTGCCCTTTATGCCCATGTCATCTGTCTCTGTACCCAATACAGTGCCCCAAACTGTACATGACTCAAATACTTATTGAATGAATGATGAAGTGAATAATCAATTCCTCCAGTGGCTTATAAAATAGTTCTGAAGGTAATTTCAAATATGAGAGCTCCAAAAACATTCTGAGCAAGGAAATAAGTAGCTAGTTTCTAAAATGCATTTTGAGGATGAAGTTATGAAATGCTGGAACAGCAACTAATTTGTAGCCATACCTAAAGACTCCCTAAGAAAACAAATACCATATGATCTCACCTATAAGTGGAACCTAATCAACAAAACAAACAAGCAAGCACAATATAACAAAAGACAGTGAAATTAAGAACAAACTGACAGTAACCAGAGGGGAGTTGGGAGGGGAGAAAGTGGGGAAAGGGGAGAGGGGCTTTCAGGAACACGTATAAAGGACACATGGATAAAACCAAAGGGGGGTAGGATTGAGGGTGGGAGGTGGGGATATCCGGGGTTGGGGGGAGTGGTAGGGGGAAAATGGAGACAACTGTACTTGAACAACAATAAAAAAAGGAAAGAAAATCTAGTGAATCAGGTACTGAGCTGGAATAAACTAAAAATTCCAAGTAACTCGTCTAATCAGACCATAGATCACAATGGCACAGATGTCATTGTATTTATTTTTTACCTTTTTTAATCCTCACCCAAGGAAGTTTTTGTGTGTGTGTGTAAATTATTTTAGAGAGAGGAAGGGAGAGAGAAACATCGATGGGAGAGAGAAACATCAGTTGGTTGCCTTCTTCTGTACACAACCCAACCAGGGATCAAATCTGCAACCTAGGCATGTACTCTGACCAGGGATCAAACCCACAACCTTTTGTGACAATGCTCCAACCAACTGAGCAACCTGGCCAGGGCACAATGCGATTGTATGTAAGATAGCAGGGCTTAGGGTTTGGATTTCATTGGAATTCTCTCTCAAGAATGTCCAAGTTAAAAACAAATACTACTTTTAGATACATACTTAGAAGTGAGATTGCTGGATCATATGGTAATTTTGTTTTGAATTTTTTTTGAGAATCTCCATACTGTTTTCTACGGTGGCCATATCATTTTACATTTCTACCAACAGTGTACAAGATTACTAATTTCTCCACATTCTCACCAACACTTACCTTTTTTTTTATTTTACACATATAACAGCCATCCTAACAGGCATGAGGTGGTATTTCATTGTGGTTTTGGTTTGCATTTCCCTGATGATTAGTGATGTTGAACACCTTTGTATATATCTGTTGGCAATTTTACACACACACACCCCGCCAAAAGAACTGAAGTTAGGATCTTGAGGATGGCAGCTAAGGTGGGGTGGGGGGAGGTTAGGGGGTAGAGGGACTGAGCAAAAAGGAAAAAGGACTCATGGACACGGACAACACTGTGGTGATTACAGGGGGAGGGGGATATAAGGGTATTAAATAGTGATGGAAAAATACAATAAAAAAGATATGGAAACTCAAATGTGCATTGACAAATGGATGAATAAATAAAATGTGGTATACATATACAATGGAATGTTACTCAGACCTAAAAACTGTAATCCTGGAGGACATTATGCTGCATAATGTCCTCCAGGATTATCTCAAGGACAAATACTGCATAATTCCACTTATATGAAGTATCTAAAATAGTCAAACTCATAGAAGCATAGAGAAGAATGGTGGTTGCCAGGGGCTGGAAAGAAGAAAATAGGGAATTTTCATTCAATAAGTATATAAAATTTTAGTTATACAAGATGAATACATTCTAGAAATCTGTTGTACAACATACTGCCTATTAATGATACTGTAGTGTGCACTTAAAAATGTAAGAGGGTAGAGCTCATGTTAGGTGTTCTTACCACAAAAAAGAGGCATAGGAAACTTTTGGAGGTAATAGATATATCTATAACCTTGATTGTGGTGATGGTTTCACAGGTATATCCATATGTCCAAACTGAAAAAAAATATATACATTGAGTATGTGTGGTTTTTGTGTATCTCAATAGAGCTGCTAAAAACACACCAGTATGGTAAGTGATGTATACATATAATAAATTATTATAAAGAATAAAGACTTTTGCTCTGGCTAGTATGACTCAGTGGATTGAGTGGTGGCCTACGAACCAAAGGGTCACGAGATTAATTCCCAGTTAGGGCACATGCCTGGGTTGTGGGCCAGGTCAGGTCTCCAGTAGGGGGTGTGCCAGAGGTAACCACACATTGATTTTCTCTCCCTCCCTTCCCCTCTGTCTAAAATAAATAAAATCTTTAAAAAAATACTTCCTAAGAACTAAAGATATCCTTCACCTGCTGATGAAGTTTAGCTCAATACAATAGTAAACAGAATATTTTCAAAGCATGTGTATGGTAAAATTAGTTCACATTAGGTTAAACCATATGAAATTGCCATTGTTGCAGGTCAAAATATTTGAGCAGCAGCAATTTCATATGGTTCAACCTAATACTGCAGGATTTTGCTGGTAAACAAAATCCTTTGCTTCTTTCCCTTTGTTTCCAAAGCCCTCACACACTCTGGAAAACCTTAATTCCTATATGCTTTTGAAGACTTAAAATAAAGAAAGACACAAAGCCTTACCCCTACATACATTATTTCTTAGTTCAAAACACCTAGTTTCCTTTAGGAGTTGTATTCCACTCACTAGACTCAAGGTAATTGTCCTGTGAGTCTCCCAGTGGGGGGTATTAGATCTCTCCACCTACATCTCAAATTTCTAGGTCAGATCTGAGCACCCTCTGCCCATGTTCCATTTGCACACTGCAAATAGGCCATCACACCTAGGATTCCTGAATGTTGTTTAATACAAGAAGAGGCTCTTGACAAAGAGGTGTCTGATGAACATTATGATCAGCATGGGCTTGGTTTTGGTGGGGGGCGGGGCTTGATTTTATTCTTACTTCCTCTGTTTTTCCTGCCCCAGAGTTGCAGCCAACTGGCTAGACTATCATCTCTAGGTCTCTTGTTGGTCCACACAGGAGAAATCTCATAGACAGGATTTCTAATCCTGCATCTGTGGCTGGAGTGGTAAGGCAGTTTCCCTCTGTCTTCCTGTGCAGCCTCAACAAGACCCAAAGAGGAGACACAGGTGCTGCGATTAACTGGCACACTCCCAGGCCATAGTCAACACCACGTGCTTAGAACAGAGGCTCAATTTTAATCCATCTGAGACACCATTTCAGGAATCAGCCAATATACAGACATGTAATCAATGTAATGCTTTTGTGTGCTCATATGGGTCTTGAATTGGTAAGTTTTCTGCATTAAAATATTTAGAATTTTCTGCATAAAATTTTAAGAATTATCCAAGACAAGTATAAATGTAATCTTTTTTATGGTAAATGTTATTTCATGAGAAACACTGAATACATAATTTCAGCTTCAATGGTCAGGAGATCCTGTGCTTTCAAGTTCACTGTTAGAAATGCAAAAACGGTGACAGCAAAACTCTATCATCCCACCTCTCTTGCCTCAATATGGATAATTTTCTCTTTCAAAGGTTTTGTAAATAAGACCTTTTGTCCAGTGTATTTTAAATAATCGATTTTTTTCTTTTCCTCAAGAAGACTATTGAAGGGTTTAATTAAGTTTTCCCTTAGGAAACATCAATCTTGACATACAAAGAAAGACAAACTGATGGCAGATTGTAGAAGTAGGAATATTTCATTTTTACAAAATGAAAAACTATAAAAACTAAAAGTACAAAAATTACCCTTAAGCTATTAATATGCAGTGATTTGAAATACGAGCAATCCATAAGAAACTGGTAAAAAGTTTTCTGTGTATTTACTGTTTTTCCTGGGTTCTGAATTCAGAACCCCACATTCCTACTTTGACAGTCGACAACATTACAACCATGTAGAAATAACTGTGAGGATTCTACTGCAGATAGTATAAGTGATGCATGCTTTTGCATAACTTGTATCAGAGGTAACGCTAAAAAGGAACTGAGTCTCACATATTCACTCTTACTGGACCCATGGAAGAACTCAATAATAAAGATTTCATGAAGGAACCTGGGCTGGAGTTCGGAAAACCTGGGAGTTAGATCAAATTATTAGTCTGTTACCACACTATTTTTAAAAAAATATATTTTACTGATTATGCTATTACAGTTGTCCCACCATACTATTTTTATTATCATGGCTTTGTAGTAAATTTGAATCTGGTAAAGCAAAGTCTCCCCACAATTTTTTAAAGTTTTTTTCTGATTGTGATACTCCTTAGTGTAAAACCCTTCCATTGCTTCCCAGTGCTCACAGATTCCCTTGTGGGTCCCTGTAGGACTGTATTTTAGTAGAGTACAGAGTACAGTTTAGGGCAAAAGCTGACTACTCAAAAGTAGAGGAGGGTCAGTGTACCACCAAAGTCTCTTTCTCTGCCCTGGTTCCTCACCAGGTTCATGCTTTCCTTTGAGTAAGTGTTGAACAAATATTTAACAATGGTTACGCAAGGGTGCTGTGACAGAGGTCCCCAAGACCACTCCAAGTTCTGTGATTCACTAGAACTCACAGAACTCAGCATATACTCATATTCATGGCTATGATTTATTATAGTAAAAAGATACAAATCAAAATCAGCAAAGGGAAAAGGAACATGGGATGAAATACAGGGAGACCAGGCACAAGCTTCCAAAAGACCTCTCCCAGTGGAGTTACACATGATGCACTTAATTTACCTAGCAACGAGTTGTGACAACACATGCGAAATGTGGTCTCCTAGGGAAACTCATTAGAGACTCAGTGCCCACTATTTTTTATTGGATTCTGGTCATACAGGTACCCTCTGATTGGCAAATACCAAAATTCTAGATTCCAAGAAGAAAAGCAGGTGTTTAGTAGAAAGCATATTGTTTGTATAAACAGTTCAGGCACAATGACCCACCATTATCAGTTCTGGGAATGGTGGGAACCCTCTTGAAAATGAATTTCCCAGATGCCAGCCAAGGGGCAACCTTGTAAGCAGGCCTTTCAAAGTCAGGCCTGCTTGACAGTGACCAGAGGGGAGAGGGGAGGGAATTTCAGGGGAAAAGGGAAAGGGTTTGGAGGAACAAGTGTAAAGGACACTTGGACAATAACAAGGGGGTGGAGTGGAAAAGGGAGGGAGGTGGGGAGGGCTGGGGGATGGGCTGGGATGGGGGTAAAAGGCAGAAAACTGTACTTGAACAACAATTAAAATAAAAAAATACTTGATCAGTAAATAAATACACAAATGAATAAAAAAACAACAACAAAAAAACATAGTCAGGCTTGCTATGCTAACACTTTTTTGCACAGATACCAATCATTAGGCTGGCTGGGCACCAACTAGTCCTGCTCAGATCTGGATGGGATAAACAAAATCATGAGAGTTCTGAGTAGGGTAGTAAGGGAGCAGGAATGAAGAAACACCCACCTTCTCCCAGTGGTAGGAGAAAGGGGCCATGAAGACTGCTTCTTGGGAGAGAGGCAATGCCTGAGCCAGGTCTGAACATGAGACAGATATTGTGATGCCTATATTTAAATCCCAACTGAGTGGTGATCTTGGCAACATAATTAACTAGACTAAACTATATCTCAGGAAGTGAGTTACCCACATGGACCAGGGCTATTAATCACTTTGATTCCTGTATGGCTCCTAAACCTTTCACAGGCACGTGGCCTTGCTAGTAAAGTAGGTTGGCATCTACTTCTCCAGCCCCACCTGTGCCTCTATGCCATTTCAGTCTCTGTGATCCAACCATCCTGGTCTTTTTTTCAGTGCCTGGAATATATTCCTTTCTACCTCTAAGCCTCTGTACAATATTTACAATATTATTCCACCTCCATCTCCACTCTTGATTGCTCATCATCACTCTTCCTACTTCACATAGCTAACTCCTACTCATGTCAGATTTCAATTCAAACAACACCTCCTCAGGGCAGCCTTCCCACACCTTCCCCAGAGTAGCTCAGAACCCCTGTCATTTACTTTCTAGCATCAGTAACTTTTCCTTTATTACTGTGAGCATATTAAAGTCCATTTTTCATACACATTTTTAAGAAGGCAACAGCTGTGCCTGTGTTGTTCATGTGATAACCCCTGAGCCTAACATGGTACCTGTCACATAGTAAGCACTCAGTAAATGCATTAAGAGAAGAATGAATGAGGGCTCACTCTCAGTCCATGTGGTCTGGATGAGGGCAATCTCTGCCTCCCCAACACATACACACATCTGGGTCTAAGGCACATGACCTAGGCTAGTCAACCAAGGATTTTGACAGAATTACTGAAAAAGAGGCACTGCATCTGCTGCAGATATCCTGCCTGAGAGCAAAACTAACTTGAACGAAAGCAAAGATGAGAGAAGGAGATTTAGGGCTGCAGTGTGTGTGAGGATGTAGCTATTCCTAAAGGTAGCAGTCCTTGGGATATTAATTTACCAGTATACTTTCTTTTTATTTTTTCAGATTAATTAGAATTGGGGCCCTGACACAGGTAACTAAGAATCCAAATACAAAAATAGTAACTGGAATTAGACATGTAGTTGGTCCCAAAGAACAACAGAAAGACCATTAGCAAGCTGAACTTGTAAAGACCTAAGCTACTGGCCTAGGGAGTCCTTACAGTTTCTGGAACCATGAACAGGTTTGGTCTGGTGCAGGGAGAAAAGATACCCTGGCTGGGAGGACAGCACAGGCATTATGGCGGGTCATAATTCTAGAAACCACCTTGTTCCCCTCCTCAGGGCTAAAAGGCTATCTGCATCTATAAGAGCAGAATCACTACATCTCATCTATGAAAACTCTTAGGAACCAGACCTCCCAACAGACTGGAGAAAGGCAAAAATCTCCCTTATTTTCAAACACATAGATTAAAATAATTACAAATGAAGAGTTTGGCTCTCCAAACTAAATTCTAGACCAGATTAATAAAGCATTGATTGGATAAGCACTTGAAAAAGAAAAAATAGTCACTAGCAGCCAGCACAGGCTCTCCAAAATCACACCCAACTTACCCCAGATTCCTTTCTGTTACAGTCACTTGAATCACTTATTGAGATAATTCTTTACTGGTACAGTATATGTGGAGGCAGGTGACAAAGGCTTTAAGGATTTTCCAGTTGATAAGATGAAGAATCAGGCTTCAGGAAGATAAACCTGAAAGGTATATTGTGATGGGGCACAGAGCTATGCCCTTGGCCCTGTGCTGATCAAAACTTAGGGTTATTACCTAGGAGTAACATTCATCAGAGAAAAGGGGAGAGTTCAAAAGCTAATATGATAAGCAAAAACAGAGTTAAATTTAGCTAGAACATATGTAAAGCCCCTGCAATTTTTAAAACCATTTCCTAAATAAAGGATGAGAGAAGTTGAGTTTTTGATGCCAACAAATACCACAGGGTGATAGAGTGACTTGGGCTGAATTTGGAAACATATTTACCTCAATTGGACAACTGGACAAAACCAAGTTCCAACCTGAGTACTGAGAAACAATGACCAACAAAAGGGAACCCAGGGAGGGAACCCAGATTAGAAAAAGGTTGGGGAATCATGCCACACAAATGACAGTTGAAAGGGTAAGAATGAAATTTGGTATAGCAACTTTGGATAGTAAAGACAGAATCCTACAAAACTGAAAACAACCATACCCTGTGACCTAGCAATCCTATTCCTAGATATATATTTTGGAGAAATTCTCACAAATTCACACAATTACCAAAATAGAACTGTTTATAAAATCAAAATTTGGCCCTGGCTGGTGTAGCTCAGTGAATTGAGCACAGGCCTGTGAACCAAAGGACTGCTGGTTCAATTCCCAGTCAGGGCACATGCCTGGGTTGTAGGCCAGGTCCCCAAGTACGGGGCACACAAGAGGCAACAACACATTGATGTTTAGCTCCTTCTCTTTCTTCCTCCCTCCCCCTCTCTAAAAATAAATAAATAAAAATCTTTTTTTCCCCACTGTTCAGCCTGCTTCAGTGCCTGCAGCCCACAAGCAGAGGCCAGGCAATGGTACCGAGTCACAGTGCTCTGGCATGGGGCACTATGAGAGACCCAGGGGGATGGGCCTGCCATAAATCCAAGCCCATGCATAATAAAAATCTTTTCTTCAATCAAAATTTGTGAAGTACTTAGGCTCTTGTAAATAGGAGAATGGCTAGGCAGAATAAGGTCTATTTACACTCTGGGATACTTTGCAGCAGTGAAAACAATAATATAGGTCTACTTATCAATCAGAATGGGCTAAGTTTGCCAAAGTAACAAAAGGAACCTAAAATTTCAGTGGCTTAACAATCAAAGTCTATTTATTCCTTATGTTACATGTTTAAAGTGAGTTGGTACAAAAGCCCAGTGTACTTATTTTGATATCCAGGCTGACAGAGATCCCATCTCTATTTGCCAGAGGAACAAAATGGGGTAAACCTCAGGCTGGCTCTTAAAAATTCCATTTGGAAGTACAACTATTACTTTTGTTGACATTTCAGTGAACAAAGCAAGTCACATGGCCATACCTAACTTCAAAAGGGGAAGGGACTAGGTACAATCCAACCATATACCCAGATAGCAAACAGCCAACAATATTAGTTATATATTGATATAATGACTAATACAATATTATAGTATGGAAAGATTAATATAAAACATGAAAAGATCTAAGACATTTTGCTGTGTGTACAAAATATGTATACACATTCATAATGCCACCATTTATATATGTTAAAACACAGATTGAAAACAAATCTGTATGTTGTTTATATATATCCACATAAGCATGAAATTGAGGAGGGAGGAAGATGACACCACAAGAGGTGATCAAGAGGGGAAATAACCATTTCTGTAATGTTTTAATTCCTTTAAGAAAAATATGACAAATTCTTAATTGTTGATAATCCTGGCTAGGGAAGAATCTGAGTGTTCATTACATTACTCTTTGAATTTTTCTATTAAAATCATTGAAATAAGCTGTTTAAAGAACCAGGAATTTCTTAGCTTGAGAAGACAACAGATGGGAGAATGGGGAATGAAAAGTAGGAAAGTAGATGGCTTTAACTATTTTGGACAAAGGAGAATTACTCTGTGTGGCTGTGGACGGGGGAGCTGGGAACAGTGGTGAGAATTCCAGGAAGGCCAGATATTGGCTTGGGAATAAGGAGTGACCTATGATGAAAAGATGAGTGAGCAGCCTCAAAAATGTGTGGATGAAAAAAAATTATTTGGGGGGAAAAGTGGTCAAGAGTCAGACAACTGCCTGTCTGACAAAATATTGTGAAGAAGATTTCTGCACAGGGAAAATATGTAGATTTTGTGATTTCCAGGGTTCAATTCTCAGGTTCCATCAACCTTGGATCAGAGCCTCTCAGTTTAGAGCTCACAGGTTCTGGAAAATGCAACAATTATCCCAAGACAAGTTTTTAAAAATATGCAACAATCTGAATTTGACACAGCCTTTAATGGTGTTACCTGGGAATATTTCACAATCAATAAGGAATAATTCATTTAATTGGGCCTCAAAATTATTAAAGCCAGGGGTTTACAAGCATTATACTGACCTTGAATAAAGTTAGCTCTAATTCTCAAGCTTTGGTCGAACGTGTGCACATAATTAAATCAGTATTATTTGTAGAACTGTTGCCTATTTAATCACTATTTCTGTGACTTGTTATTCTCCCAATACCAAAGTCAAATTGCTCTCATAGCTAAAGAGATCTCCACAGAAGCATCCCACTGAAATGAAGATTACTTTTTAAAATGAAAGAGTGAGAATAATGAGTGTGTTTTCTTTTTAACAAGTCATTCTGGCTACTGCCAGAAGAAAAAAAAAGTCTTAGCAGTGGAAAACAAGTATCATTAACCTGTCCTTGTGTGAGGAGGGCCAGTCTGACATAAAAACTGTGGGGTCAGAACTCAGGCAGCTCCCTGTTGCTGTCCTGCTGCCAGCCAAGAAAATAATGGATTTCAGTGGTAGTTAAGAGACAACATACTGTACCTGAGGACTTTCTTTCCAAAGGTACCATATCTTTTGTACCAACAGGTATTTATCTGTACATAGCTATATGTCCAGACAATTATGAGTTAAGCAGTCTTTATGTGCCTGGAACCTCATGGATCTGAACAGACACCTGGGAAACCCACTGTGATTTTTAAGGAATGTATGTTTCCACCATAAAAAAGAGTAAAAACATGCTGCAACATAAAAACATGTGCTCTGTCCACGTGTTTTTGCCCATTTAGGACTTCCTTCCAGCAGTGATTCTGTACCATGTAACTAATGATAGGAAATACCTGCAAAAAGTAACTGTTATTTAGTAGTTTCTTCCTATTAAATTTCATGATTAACAAACAAAACCAAATATAATGAAACCAAAAAACAGCTTAGAAGGCTCTGATATACTCCCAAGTTAATGAGGTTAGTGTGGCTTGAATGCTACTTTCTTTCTAGACCTATATTCCTAGCTATGCTGGAGCTTCATCTGGTCTGGCCCCACAATCACCAGAAATGCTGTATGACAGAAAAAGCCCTAATATCCTGGAAAAACAACCAGCTAGACCACCACAATGACTTGTAGAGACTCAGGTCTGGCCCTAATCTAAGAGCAGAAGCTGATTACTCACCCCCAACTTCTCCAGTCTAGCTTCTCCATCCTCCAAATGCAAGCATGTAAATCCTAAGATGTCACAGGGCAGTGTATTTATCCTTGGAAGACAGAGTCTGGTGATAAAATGCAAGACTGCAATGTTAGGAAGGACAAAGGTGGAGGAAACCACAAACAAAAAGAGAAGGGAGGAGGACAAAGTCCTGGAGGGCAAAGGTTATTGGAAAACAGCAGGACAGAAGTTAAGAGAATGTGACACAGAGAGAGCAAGAGACAGGGCCAAGGAAAATAACAAGGTCAACAGTATGCTGCATAAGGACAAAGAACTGTGCTTCTGGATGGGATTACCACCCATGCCTTAAGAAAAGTGTCTTTGTTTTTCAGGAGGTCATTATATATTCTGCCAATAGTGTAGCTCCTATGCTTACCCTTAAAAACTTATGTCCACTTAACAACGAACACTGCATCTCTGAAACTATTATTTCTGAGATATAAAAACTTTAGGTAGGGGGAGAATCCAAAACATCACTTAAAATATTAGTTAACACTTCTGGTTCTAGGTACTTAAGAGTTCTGGTCCAGGTAAGAGGCAATACACATACTAACCTTTCTGTCCACTGAATGCAACTACAAAATCTGTACAAGATGAATGAGCAGCTATTAGAAAAATGTTTAAAGTATATATCAGCAGGTGGGTCAGGGAAGAATACCAAAATGCCAAATATAGCTAACTGGTGATGACTTTACTACGTTTTTTCCTCTTGTATTTTCTGGCCTGAACTCAACACAACAAAACCTGAAAGCACTGTGGTTAGAGCACATGTTCTGGCTGAAGATGCTGTTTTTGGAAACAGGAACTACTAAAACTCAAAGAGAAGGGGTGGGGGGAATCCCCTGGGTTTTTCTCTCATTTTTCTCCCCTTTCTTATGCCCAGAAAATCCTATGATAGAGGCTGTAGCAGCAGCAATAAAATTGACTGGCAGAGGGAGACTAACTCTCCAGGGAGAGGAACTTTCATTCTATTAGGCAGAGCTATAGCTCCAAAAGGGCAAATCCAAACCCCACTGTATATTTTTCCTTACTTTCTCTCTTTGCCTGCCCCATGTGCTCCAGAGGTAGTGTACTGTGAAAGTGAATTGTTTTTGACTGTAAGACTGAAAAGGAAAGCTCTAGGAAACCAGAAAGTATCATGAAAATAACAAAAAGGGAAGAGCTCAGGAAAGCAAACCTATAAAGCTGCTTATGAACAACTTGGATCACCTTCCTCCTGTGCATGTATGGATTTGATCCTAATAAGCATGTCAAAGACTTTGAGGACTAAGCTAACAGACTAACACTCAGGTCCCATACTGACCAGTGGGTGTCATACATGGGGCAGATCCAAAAAGCACTGCAAAAGTAATGAATACTGAACTGACATTGGAACTATAGCCCACAGAAAGAGAGTTGGAATTTGCAGTCCGAGCCTAACCAGGTCAACTGACTGCTAAAACAAATATAACTTCTCCATTAAATTTACACAAGATTCAGAGTCTAATAACACAAATATTCAAAATGTCCAGGATAAAACCCAAAATTACTCAGTATACAAAGAAGCACAAAAACACCAACTCACATGGGAGAAGACAATCAACAGATGCCAACAATGAGATAACACAAATGTTGAAATTATCTAACAAATGTGTTAAAGTGGCTATTATAAAAATGCTTAAAAGAGTAATCACCAACACTTCTGGCCAAGATGGAGGCATAGGTAGATATACTTTGCCTCCTTGCACAACCAAAAGAAGGACAACAACAAATTTAAAAACAAAAAATAAACTGCCAAAAACTGAACTGTATGGAAATCCAAAAACCAAGTTGTTGAGGAAATATTCATTCAGACTGGTAGGAGGGATGGAGAGGATGAATGGCAACGCAATGGCTAGCAGACCTGAGTGGTTCCATATGTGAGTGCAGATGAACCAGGAGAACAACTGGGGAGCAAGACAGATTGCACAACTCAGGGATCCAGCATGGGAAAAGAAAGCCTCAAAACCTCTGGCTGTAAAAATCTGTGGGGGTTGCAGTGGCAGAAGAAAGTTCCAGCTTCGGAGTAGAGTTAGTTGGAGACATGCACAGGGTCCTAAAACGTACGCAAACCCACCCAACCAGGAATCAGCACCAGAAGGGCCCATTTTGTGTGAGAATGGTGGGAGAAGTGACTGAAAACTCTATGAGAGCTAAGTAAGCAGCATTGTTCCCTCTGACCCCTCCCCCACAGACAGCACCACAATATAGCAACTTGGGTTGCCCAAATCTGGCAAATACCTAAGGCTAGTAGCAGGTTCTCAGAGACAAAGAAACATGGCCCAAATGAAAGAACAGATCAAAACTCCAAAAACAGAACTAAGTAACAAACAGATAGCCAACCTATCATATGCAGAGTTCAAAACATTGATAATCAGGATGCTCACAGACTTGGGTGAGTATGGTCACAAAATAGAGGAAAAAGTGAAGGCTCTCTAAAATGAAATAAAGAAAAATGTACAGGGATCCAACAGTGAAGGGGAGGAAACTGGGACTCAAATCAATGATTTGGAGCAGAAAGAAGAAATAAACATGCAATCAGAAAAGAATAAAGAAACAAGAATTCAAAAAAGTGAGAGGCTTAGGAACCTCCAGAACAACTTTAAACATTCCAACATCCCAATCATAGGGGTGCCAGAAGGAGAAGAGGAAGAGCAAGAAATTGAAAACTTATTTGAAAACATAATGAAGGAGAACTTCCCCAATCTGGCAAAGGCAATAGACTTCCAGGAAGTCCAGGAAGCTCAGAGAGTCCCAAAGAGGTTGGACCCAAGAAAGTACACACCAAGGCACATCATAATTACATTACCCAAGATGAAAGAGAAGGAGAGAATCTTAAAAGCAGCAAGAGAAAAGGAGACAGTTCCCTACAAAGGAGTTCCCATAAGACTAGCAGCTGATTTCTCAATAGAAACCTTGCAAGCAAGAAGGGGCTGGCAAGAAGTATTGGAAGTCATGAAAGGCAAGGACCTACATCCAAGATTACTCTATCCAGTAATGTTATCATTTAGAATGGAATGGCAGATAAAGTATTTCCCAGATAAGGTCAAGTCAAAGGAGTTCATCATCACCAAGACCTTATTACATAAAATGTTAAAGGGACTTATCTAAGAAAAAGATGTTAAAAAATACGAACAGTAAAGTGACAACAAACTCATAACTATCAACAACTGAATCTAAAACACAAAATCAAAAACAAAAACAAACTAAGAAAACAACTAGAACAGGAACAGAAACACAGAAAAGGAGATCACATAGAAGGTTATCAGTGGGGAGTGGCAGGAGGGAGAATGGGGGAAAATGTACAGGGAATAAGAAGCATAAGCTGTAAGTACAAAATAGGGGGAAGTTAAGAATAGTTTAGGAATTGGAGAAGGCAAAGAAGTTATATGTACGACCCATGGACATGATTTAAGGGGGGGATGAATGCTGGTGGGAGGGGTAGTGCAGGGTGGAGGGGAATAAAGGGGAGAAAAAATGGGATAACTGTAATAGCATAGTCAATAAAATATACTTTAAAAAAAGTAATCACCAAACTTGAATACTCTTAAAGTTAAAATAGAAAGTATTGGCAAAGTAAAGAGAATATATGAAAGATAATCAAATTGAAACTTTAGAACTGAATAATAAAATACCCAAAATTAAAAGTTCACACAAAGAATGCCATAGTACAATGGAGGAGGCAGTAAACTTGAAAAGAGATAAACAAACTAGCCCAACTAAATAATAAAAAGAAAAAACACTTGGGGATACAAAGAACGAAGCCTCCGGGACCTGCAGGATAACTATAAAGGATCTAATATTTGTGTAACTGGAATGCAATACAGATAAGAAAAAGTGTCATACTAATAAATATTTGAAGAAAAACAGGTGAAAATCATCAAGAAGCTGAAAACACCGAACACAACAAATACAAAGAAAACCACATTCATGCACATCATAATCAAACTGTTGAAAACTAAAGACAAAGAAACACTAACAAAGAGTTCCGCATCCCACTCTTGATAATAGATGGAACATCTAGAAAGAAAAGCAACAATAATATAGAAAACTTACACAGCACCAAGCCAAAGTGGACCTACCTGGCATTTATAAAGCATTTCTGACAAGATGAGCAACACACACATACTTTTCAAGTACACATGGCACATTGTCCAGGAATTGCTGGTGGGAGTATAAAAATGTTTCAGCCAGCCCTGGCTAGTGTAGTTCAGTGGATTTAGCACAGGCTGTGAACCAAAGTGTTGCCAGTTTGATTCCTAGTCAGGGAACATGCCTGGGTTGTGGGCCATGTCCCCAGTGGGAGCTATGTGAGAGGCAACCACACATTGATGTTTCTGTCCTTCTCTTTCTCCCTCCCTTCCTATCTCTCTAAAAATAAATAAAATCTTTAAAAAAATGGTTCAGCCATCTTAGAAAACAGACGGACAGTTTCTTTAAAAAGTTAAGCATAAATTTACCATACAACCTAGCAATTGTGCTTCTAGGAATCTACCCAAGAGAAATGAAAACATATGTTTACAAAAGGACATGTACTTGAATGCTCACAGCATTATTTATGAAAACGAAAAACACCCCAAATGTCCATCCACAGCAAACAGATTAGCATAATGTGGTATGTAGGTATAACTCACTATCAATAATTAAAAAGAATGAATTATTGACTCATGATACAACCACAGATGGACCTCAAAAACATTATGCTACATGAAAGAAGCAAGACATAGAAGACCATATAGTGTATGATTTTATTTATATGAAATGTCCACAAAATACAAATCTATAGAGACACAAAATAGTTTAGTGGTTGCCAAGGGCTAGGGTGGAGTGGGAAGGGATGGAGTGATGATGGCAAATGGGCACAAAGAATTTTAATGGAGAGATGGAAATACTTTAAAACTCAATTATGGAGAGGGTTATATTAACTTGGTAAATTTACTAAAAAGCAGTGAATTGTGTATTTAAATATGTGAATTTTGTGGTATGTAAATTATACCTCAATAAATTTGTCACACTAATAATATTATATAACTGAAATCATAAATATATAAAGTTTTGAGACTGGTTCTTTTTCATTCAGCAGAAATGCTCCTGAGAGCCATCCAAATTGTTCCATGTATCAGTAGTTCATTCCTTTTATTCCATTACATGGATGTACCACAGTTTGCTTGACCATTCATCCACTGAAGAACATTTGGGCTGTTTCCAACATTGATTATTAAAAATAAAGCGTCTATTAACATTTCTGAACTGTTTTTTGTGTGTGAAGCATACTCTGAAGAGTGAAAATGGACTCTCAGACAAGAAAGGACTTATATCCTGGCTATACAAAGAACACTAATAACAAGATGGAGGAGTAGGTAAACACAGCTCGCCTTCTTGCACAACCACATCAAAATTAAAACTAAACTATAGAACAACCATCACTCAGAATCATTAGAAATCAAGCTGAAAGGAAGTCCAACTACAGAATTAAAGAAACCACATCCAGCCAGACTGGTAGGAGGGACGGAGATGTGGAGAGATGGAATGGGCTGGTTGCACACACGTGTAGTAGATGAAAATTCAGGAGGGATAGCTCAGGAATGAGAAGTCCTAGCTCCATGCCAGAACACCCAACCCAGGGTTCCAGTAACAAGAAGATATGTAAGTTCCCATAAATTCTTCCTGCAAAAACCAGCAGGGATTGAGTCAGTGGAAGAAACTTCTGGAGTCCCAAGCAGTCCCTCTTAAAGAACACACACATGAACTTATTCAGACTCACTCCCTCTGAACTCCAGCATCAGGGTAGCAGCTTGAAGGGCACCACCACTGGCATATGGGGAGAAAATGGAGTGTCTGGCATCAAGGTGACAGCTGGGGGACAGCTTTGTCCAAGACAGAAAGGTAAGCAGAGGCCATTGTTTCTTTTCTAAAACCCTTCTCCCACAGAGCCACAGAGCCAGCAGGTGGGTACCATACCAGAAACTTCACCAACCTGGCTAATACTGTTTGTCCTGCCCTGGAGATCTCCTAAGGCTCTGCCCCACCCAACTTATGGGTCCACTCAAGCTGTTAACAGTGGCTTTTCCACATGAATGGATGGTCTTGGCTCATGCTTCACAACTTCTTAAATCCTCTCAAACAAGCAACAGTGGGCTTCAGTGGTCCCCAGATGCCCCCTCCCCACACTATACCTCTTGCTAAGTGGTCCAAGGCACAGCACTACCAGCAGCCAGCCTAGGTTCACAGCTTGGCTTCACCTGGGAACCTAGAAGCCCAGCACAAATAGCAGCCATCTGAAGATTGTTCTGTGTAGCTCATGCAGGGTGATCCTGGGCAGAATACAGGTAGGGCAGACCTTGCCCTGCACCACTTAGGAAACCCCAGGGCCAGCATACCCAGTGGACAGCTACAGACAATACTGTAGCACTACCACTCTTCCCTGGCACAACTGATCCTCCAAAGAGGGCTGAGGTTGGTGGTCAATGGTCACAGCCAGTCCTTGCAGCTGACTGACCTGGGTAAAACCCTCCCACTAACCTGCCAACAGCAATCAAGGTTCAACTACAAGAGGAAGGCATACTCAGCCCACATGAAGGGTGTACCTCATGTGCTCAGCTAGAATGATAGGGGAGGCTGTACCACTCGACCCCATAGGACACCTACTACATTAGGCCACACTACCAAGACATGGAGTCATAGCAGCTCTACCTAATATATAGAAATAAACACAGGGAGGCTGCCAAAATGAGGAGACAAAGAAACATGGCCCATATGAAAGAACAGGTCAAAACTCCAGAAAAAAGAACCTAACAAAATGGAGATAAGCAAGCTATCAGATGCTGAGTTCAAAACACTGGTTATAAGGATGCTCAAGGAACTTAGTGAGGACCTCAACAGCACAAAAACCATCCAGTCAGAAACAAAGGATATACTAATTGAAATAAAGAACAATTTACAGGGAAATAACAATAGAGTGGATGAAGCTGACAATCAAATCAATGATTTGGAACATAAGGAAGCAAAACAACCAATGAGAACAGTAAGAAGAGAGAAGAATTTAAAAAACTCCAAGGATAGTATAAGTAAGGAGCCTCTAGGACAAGTATTCCAACACTCACATCATAGAGGTGCCACAAAGAGAAGAAATTGAGCAAGAAATTGGAAATATATTTGAAAAAACAATGAAAGAAAACTTTGGTGAAGGAAACAGACATGTAAGTTCAAGAAGCACAGAGTCCCAAACAAGATGGATGCAAAGAGGCCCACTCTAAGACACATCCCAATTATGATGCCAAAAGTTAAAGATAAAGAAAGAGAGAAACTTATAAGCAGCAAGAGAAAAGAAGTTAGTTACCTATAGCAGAGTTCCCATAAGACTGTCAGCTGACTTCTCAAGAAAAACTTTGCAGGCTAGAAAAGATTGGCAAGAAATATTCAAAGTTGTGAAAAGCAGGGACCTATAGCTAAGATTGCTCTACCCAGCAAAGGTATTGTCTTAAATGCATGAGCCATGGACATGAATAATGGTATGGGGATTGCCTGAGCAAGTGTGTGTGGGGGGTGCTGGGTGGAGGAGAACTAAGGGGAAACAATTGGAATAACTGTAACAGCATAATCAGTAAAATATAATTAAATGCACTAATAATAAGAAAAGCAACTCAATATAAAAATGGGCAAAGTGTTTTTTAAAAAAGTTTTATTTTTCAATTACCACTGACATACAATATTAGTTTCAAGTATACAACATAGTGACTAGACATTTATGTAATTTACAAAGTGATCACCCTGATAAGTCTAGTACCCATCTGACACCACACCTAGTTATTACAACATTATTGACTATATTCCCATGCTATACTTTATATTCCCATGGCTGCTTTTATAACTGGCAATCTGTACATCTTAATCACTTCCCTTTGTTTCACCCATTCCTCCACACCCCCTCCTAACTGGATTTTTTCTCTGTATCCATGTGTTTTTATTTGTTTGTTTACTATTTTTTTTTCAGATTCCACATATAAATGAAATCATATGGCAGTTGTCTTTCTCTGTCTGGCTTATTTTATTTACCATAATACCCTCTAGGTCCATCCATGTTTTCACAAAAGGCAAGATTTCATTCTTTTCATGGCTGAGTAATATTCCATTGAATGTATGTACTTCTTTACCCATCTGTCTGTTGTTGGACACTTAGGTTGCATCCATATTTTGGTTATTGTAAATAATGCTGTAATGAGCATAGGGAAGCATATGTCTTTTCAAATTAGTGGTTTGGATTCCTCTGGATATATACCCAGACATGAAATTGCTGGGCCCTTCACCTTTGGTTATAACCTTTGTTTTAATGTCTATTTGGTCTGATAAGTACTGCTATACCAGCTTTTTTCATCTCCATTTGCATGAAATGTCTTTTTCTATCTCTTTGCTTTCAGTTTGTGTGTTTTTTAACCTGAAGTAGGTCTCTTGTAGGTAGCATATGTATGGCTCTTGTTTTGTTATCTATTCAGCCACCCTGTGCCTTTCGATTAGAGCATTTAATTCATTTACATTTAAAGTAATTATTGATAGGTATGTAGTTATTACCATTTTATTATTTGCATTTTTTGTCTTCTTAAAGAGACTTTTAACATTTTTGTTATACCAGTTAGATGACGATGGACTCCTTCAGCTTTTTCTTCTCTGGGAAGGTCTTTATCTGTCCTTCAATTTTAAATGATAGCCTTGCTGGATAGAATAATCTTGATTGCAGGTCTTTGCTTTTCATTACTTTGAATATTCTGTGCCAATCCTTCTGGCCTGCAAACTTTCTTTTGAGAAATCAGCTGACAGTCTATGGGAGCTCCCTTGTTGGTAACTAACTGCTTTTCTTCTGAGGCTTGTAAGATTCTCTCTGTCTTTAAACTCTGGCATTTTAATTATGATGTGTCTTGGTGTGGGCCTCTTTCAGTTCATCTTGTTTGGGATTCTCTGTGCTTCCTTGACTTGTATGTTTATTTCTTACAAATAAATGGCAATAGTCTTGAACAGGCTTTTCAGAAGAAGGTATTCAAATGGCAATAAATTATGAAGAGATGTTCATTAATATTAGTTACCAGACAAATATAAATTAAAACCACAATAAGACTTCCCCAAACCCTCAAAATGTCCCTCAACAGGAGATCAGGTAAACGAATTTTGGTACATTCATACAATGAGATAACTCAGCAATAAAAGAGGATGGACTACTGATATATACATCATCATGGATGAATCTGAGAAACATGTTGAGCAAAATAAGCCAAAACAGACACAAGAATAAGACACAAAAATAAGCCAAAACAGACACAAGCAAGCCAGACACAAGAACACAGGGTGGATCAAAAGTAAGTTGACAGTTGTGAGTACATGATACATAGAATTTATTCTTTTATTATCATTTATTAATTGCTGTTATATATGAGGTCTGTTCAGAAGGTATCCAGCCATGTAATATGAAAAATAGAGACAGTTATTGAAGAAGATAACTGGATAGACATTGTACACAGGATAATAACACCTCAGTCCCCTTCAAAGTAGGCACCTTGGGACCTCACACAGTTCTTCCAATTGCCATCAGCTGTCCCGTTCTATTTTCCTGAATCTCATTGATGGTCTGCAATCTCTTTCCTTTCAAAGGTGATTTTAGTTTTGGGAAAAGCCAGAAGTTGCAGAGAACACAAAATCTAGGCTGCAGCGGGGTTGAGTCACCTGCGTGATTTGATGTTTTGCAAAAAAACTTTGCATAAGACATGATGCATGAGTCGGCATGTTCTTTTGATGAAGCTGCCAATCACCAGGTGCCCATAGCTGTGGCCTTCTGAATCATCTGAATAGTTTCCACAGAGGAATGTTCAAGCTTAAAGCAAAATCTGATGCAGATTTGTTGCTCTACTCACTCGGTCATTTTGAATGTGATGCCCACACAGTACACATGCTCACTCAATGGCATCTATCACCCCTACTGACTAGTACAGTGAAGTCATCATTGTTCACACATGTGTATCCAGTCCACCCTCCTTGGCTGCCAGGTTACATCAATGCCACATAAACTGCTCTCGTTATATTAACAGTGGATGGACTTTTCCCAGGTAGACCTCGTGTGTGTGTGTGTGTGTGTGTGTGTGTGTGTGTGTGTAACATCAGGGAGTAGCACAGTTGAAAAAAAGTGTTTGACCTCATTCCAGGGAAATAGGATTGGGATATTATTACAATTTAGAACATTAGCTGAAGGACAGGAATAACACAGTTTCAGAAAAGGACCAAGAGGACCAAAAGGAGCTCTCATGCTAACATGAAACATGAGAATCACATCACTGAAGGCCCTTGTCCAAGTCTACACACATGATATAATCTTGTGAAGATTCCTTGACCTCCCATGCAACTCACCCAGAGACAAAAAGATTGTATCATTAGTGGTATGCTGATCACTGTTCAACATCAGGCTCTCAATGAGGGGGGCTCTTATTTGTAGTTTGCATTTCTGTGTTGTAGATACTCTTTCATGGTCAGCTTTAAGGAATTAAGATGCTATCATTGCCATGGAGTTTGAAAGTGGCTCTTGCAATCTGGTGTGAGGTGGCTAACTCACATGAAAATGCAATCAAGTGACTTTTCACTATATATCAAAAATTTCCGTCTTAGCTTATACAAATTAGATTTGAAGAACAATGTGTCTTGAAGTCCATCTTTAAGTAGGGGTTGATCTTTGAGTAGGGTTTTATCCTTGGTATGAACATGACTGGGTTTCCGAATCCACCAAGTGAAAGGTTAGCCCTGGACTAAAGTGAGGGCATTACACACATGACAGCATGGGAAGAAATAACTCACTTAAAACAAAATAAAATGAACAGACAAAAAAAACACACCTGTACATAATTCTGTATGATTTAGACTATGGAGTGGTATGAGAGATTGATAAGCAGTGAATTGGGGATTCAAGCTAGGGACAAACTGTAAAGAGGGATATGGGAGACCATACTCATGGGGCACCCTTTCCTATCATAGATACTTCACATACTTTAATTCTTTTACTCAAACCTATGACATGATGTTATCCATTTTTACAAAAGAGTCTCAGTGAAGAGATCAGGGAGCTAGGATTTGAACTGATGGACTAATTCACAAAGCCACATTTCCCTACTACATCATACTACTTTCATGGGAGGGCTGAATGATACTGCAAGAATGTCTCCTCCCTAATCCTGCCCACTGCCACTTAAGTTCTCCTACATTTACCTGAACCCCCAAAAGGGAGATGATGACACTTTTTCCCCCTCAGGCTTAGCTAGGGAATTCTATATCCCTTTGGGACCCATTTCAACAGTTGGTAGAATTACTTCCTTCTTTTCCTAAACCCCTCATAGCAATAAAGTCCTCACCTTATTTTTAGTACTCATAACTGTAACTGGCCAATACCAAATTTAGTTTTAAATGGCCCATGTAATGAAGGGGTACCCTATTAATCTTCTCTTTTGCAGAATTAACTATTATAAATCATTTACCTGCTATTTTGAAGTCTTGCTTTCCAGTTCTTTACCATCTTCCATGTTTTACCAAGCCAGGCACTCTTCTAAAAAGCATACCTACTGGTAAAGACCATTAACCTCCTGGAGGAGGTTACCCAGTAGCTCCTGTATTCTGTACCATCATGTATTCATTCAATTATTAGAAAAAGTATAGACAATGGCAAAGTAATTCTCAAAAATGTAGTAAGAATGATTAAGGTGGTAGAAGACCCAAGATGGTGGAGTAGTCATTAGAACCTACACTAACCTCCTCCCAGGACCAATCTGGAGTTTACAACTAAACTGTAGAGAAATCATCCTAAATAACCAACTGAATACTAGCTGGAGAAAAGCCTTATAATCACAGGCACATAGAAGAAGCCACTTAACCATATTGAGACTGGCAGAGAATGAGGGGGAGGCATGAGAGAGCTGGCTGGGCTCCCATGGGTGGCACCTGAAAGTTCTGGAAGGATATTTCAGTGGCTGGAAGGTTCTCCCTGCAAACTGTGAGGTCTAAACCCCAAACTGGGCTCCCTAGCCTATACCATCAGACTGTGAAAGAAATCCAGGTAACATACAGCTGTGGAAAGCAGTGGGTTTTCTATTCACCAAGGAGATGGCTGGAGATGCAGAGAGCTTTGTAAAGGGCCAATGCACAAAATCTCGTTTGCAGCCACTTACCCTGAGTGCCAGCAGAGGGAGGTCAGAGTGGACTACACACACGTGAGGACTGTCTGGGGCTGGTAGCTGTGGGAAGAGAACTAAATGGTCAGTCACCAGGATCGCTGTGCTGAATCATTCTGCATACTGCCAAGGCCATTTTTTCTCAGGCAGAGCACTCCTTTCCAAGAGGCATCAGCCTGAGGGAAGCTCTCCTGCCCACAGGAGTTATTTAGCCTTACCCTATGGTACTTAAGCCCTGCTGCTGAGGAGTACAGCTGGAAGACTTTCACTCTTTAAGTCAAACAGAAAGCCTGCAGACAGAGGTGGAGCTCTGGATAACTCTGAGACTTTAGTTGACCCTCTCCTGAGCCCAGTGCTGGTTAAAACTGGCCCTGGTGCACAGCCTGGTTCTTTATGCACAGAAACAGGTCCACACCTGGTTGGTATGCTCAGTGGATTGAGTGCTGGCCAGCAAACCAATGGGTAGCCGGATCAATTCCCAGTCATGGTACATGCCTGGGTTGCAGGCCAGATTCCCAGTAGAGGGCATACAAGAGGCAACCACAGAGTGATGTTTCTCTCCCTCTCTTTCTCCCTCCCTTCCTCTTTCTAAAAAGAAATTAAAAAAATGAAACAGGTCCAGCAGAGGGAACCATACACTGTGGATCACTGATAGCTCCAAACAGGTTGCCCAGGGCCAGTCACAGGCAGTTTGACATAGGCCTACACCAGAGTATTTGCAGATCTACTTAATAGATAGAAACAAACACAAAGAAGCAGCCAAAATGGGAAGACAAAGAAACAGGCCCCAAATGAAAGAACAAGATAATTCTCCAAAAGAAGAACTAGAATAATCTTCATGTTTGCAAGAGAAAAGCACTCAGTTACCTACAAGACAGCTTCCATTAGACTGTCATCTGATTTCTCAACAGAAACATTTCAGGCCACAAGGGAGTGGCATGAAATATTCAAGGTAATGAAAATCAAGGACCTACAACCAAGGCTACTCTACCCAGCAAGGTTATCATTTAAAGTCGAAGGAGAAATAAGGAGGTTCCAAGACAAGGAAAACTAAGGGAGTTTGTTAACACCAAACCAGTATTGCAGCAAATGTGAAAGGGAGAAGAAGAAGAGAGAAGGAAGAAGAAGGAGAAGAAGAAAGAAGAATGAAAGAAGAAAGAAGAGGAAGAAGGTCTAAAGAAGAAAGAAGAGGAAGGAGAAGAAAGGAAGAAGGAGGAGGAGAAGAAGGAGAAGAGGAGGGGGAGGAGGAAAAGGAAGAGGGAAGGAGAGAGGGAGGGAGGGAAGGAGAGAGGGAGGGAAGGAGAGAGGGAGGGAGGGAGGGAGGGAGGGAGGGAGGAAGGAAGGAAGGAAGGAAGGAAGGAAGGAAGGAGAAGAACCACCACCAAGAGAAGAAAAAGAAGAAAAAGAAGAAAATAGAAAGGAAAAAAAAAAAACAGAGGAAAACAATCTAACAATAAAAGGGCACTGAATATGTATCTATCAATAATCACTTTAAATGTAAATGGCTTAAATGCTCCAACCAAAAGTCACAGGGTAGCTAAATGGATAAGAAAACAAGACCCATATATATATGCTGCCTCCAAGAGACCCACCTCAGATTGAAAGATACACACAGAATAAAAGTAAAAGGACAGAAAAAGATATTTTATGCAAATGGAAAGGAATAAAAAGCCGGGGTAGCAATACTTATATCTAACAAAATAGACTTTAAAACCAAGGCTGTAGTAAGAGACAAAGAAGGACTCTAAATAACAATAAAGGGAACAATAATCCAACAAGAGGATATAACTGTAACAAACCTTTACACACCCAACATTGGAGCACCTAAATATGTAAAGAAAATTCTGACGAACATAAAGGGAGAGACGGACAGAAATACAGTCATAGTCATGAATTTTAACAACCAGTCGACTTCAATGGATAGATCTTCCAGATAGAAAATCAATAAGGAGATAGCAGCCTTAAATTACACATTAGAATAAAAAAGATTTAATTGGTATCTTCAGAGCATCTCACCCCAAAGCAGCTGAATATGCATACTTTTCAGTGCACATGGAACATTTTGTAGCATAGACCACATGTTAGGACAGAAAGCAAGTCTCAGTAAATTTAGGAAGATTGAAATCCTATCAAGCAAGATCTTCTCTGACCAGGCTATTAAACTGGAAATCAATCACAAGAAGAATACTGGAAAACACACAAAGACATGGAAGATAAATAACATGTTATTAAACAATGAATGGGTCAGCGATGAGATCAAGGAAGAAATCAAAATATCCCTTGAAACAAATGAAAATGAGGATGCAACAATCCAAAGTCTGTGGAACATTGGAAAAGCACTCTTAAGTGGCAAGTTCATAGTATTACAGGCCATGTCAAAAAAAAAAAAAAAAAACAACAAAAAACGTCAAACAGTGTATTGTACACTTAAAGGAACTTCAAAAAGAACAACAAACGAGCCCAAAGTAAAGGAAAGAAATAATAAGGATCAGAACAGAAATAAACAAAACAAAGCCCCCCCCCCCAAAAAAAAAGATACAAAAGATCAAGGAATCCAAGAGCTGGTTCTTTGTAAAGAAATGAGATTGAGAAATCTTCACAAACTCATCCAAAAAAGAAAAAAAGAGAGAGGGAGGACCCAAATACATAAAATCAGAAAAGAAAGAGAAGTAAGAACTGACATCAAAGAAATATAAAGAAGTATAAGAAAATATTATGAACAACTATATGCCAACAAAATGGGCGACCTGGAAAAATGGATAAATTCCTAGAAACATGCCCTGGCTTGTATGGCTCAGTGGATTGAGCACTGGACTGTGAAGCAAAGGGTCACTGGTTCAATTCCCAGTCAGGGCACATGCCTTGGTTGTGGGCCAGGTCCCCAGTGGGGAGCACGTGAGAAGCAACCACACGCTGATATTTCTCTCCCTCTCTTTCTCCCTCCCTTCCCCTTTCTCTAAAAATAAATAAATAAAATCTTAAAAATATTAAAATAATTCCTAGAAACATACAATCTTCCAAAACTAAATCAGGAAGAATCAGTCTGAATAGACAGGTTATACCTACTGAAATTGAAGCAGTAATTAAAAAACTCCCAACAAACAAAAGCCCTGGAATGGATGGCTTCACAGGTGAATTTTAGCAAACATTCTAAGAATAACTAATACCTCTCCTTCTCAAACTATTTCATAAAATTCAAGAAGAGGCAATGCTCCCAAGCTCATTTCACAAGGCTATCATTATCCTAATTCCAAAACCAAATAGAGACACTAGAAAAAAACAAAAACATAGGCCAATATACTCAATGACCAGAGATGCTAAAATCCTCAATAAAATATTAGCAAACAATACAGAAATGCATCAAAAAGATCATACACCATGATCAAGTGAGATTTATTCGGGGAATGCAAGGTTGGCACAACATTAGCAAATCAACAGTGTGATCTGCCACATAAACAAAATGAAAAATAAAAACCACACAATCATATCAACAGATGCAGAAAAAGCTTTTGATAAAATTCAGCACCCATTTATGATAAAACTCTCAGCAGAGTGGGAATAGAGAGAACATATCTAAACATAATAAAGGTCATCTATGACAAACCCATTATGAGCATCATACTGAATGGGCAAAAACTACGAGTGTTCCTCTAAAATTGGGAACAAGACAGGGATGTCCACTTTCACCTCTCTTATCCAACATAGTACTGGAAGTCCTAGCCACAGCAATCAGGCAAGAAGAAATAAAAGGCATCCACACTGGAAAGGAAAAAGAAAAACTGTCTTTATTTGCAGATGACATGATACTCCATATAGAGAACTCCAAAGATTCTACCAAGAAGCTACTAGAACTGATAAATGAATTCAGCAGAAATCAGTTGCATTTTTATTTGCCAATAATGAACCAACAGAAAAGGAAATTAAGAAAACAATACCATTCACAATTGCTTCAAAAAGAATAAAATACCTAAGAATAAACCTAACAAAAGATGTAAAAGACCTGTACTTGAAAAATTATAAGATTCTGAGGAAAGAAACTGAAGAAGATACAAATAAGTGGAAGCACATCCTGTGCTCATGCACAGGAAGAAATAGTATCATTTAAATGTTCATATTACCCAAGCAATCTACAGATTCAATGCAATTCCTATCAATATTCCAATGATGTATTTCAAAAAATAAAACAAATATTTAAAAAATGTATATGGAACCACAAAAGGCCCTGCATAGCAAGTAATCCTGAGAAGAACAAAGTTGGAGCAATCACGCTAAGTGATATCAAACTATAAGGCCATAATAATCAAAACAGCATGGTACTGACAGACACACAGATCAATGGAACAGAATAGACAGCCCAGACATAAACCCACACCTTTATAGTCAATTAATATTCAACAGCGGAAGCAAGCACATACTCATACAATGGGCTGAAAATAGTTTATTCAATAAATGCTCTTGGGAAAATTGGACAGATATGTGCAGAAAAATGATACTAGACTACCTTCTTATACCACATGCAAGAATAAATTCAAAATGGATCAATGACTTCTTACATGTTAGACCTGAAATCATAAAAATCCTAGAAGAAAACATAGGCAGCAAAATCTCGGACATTGGTCATAGCAATATTTTATCAGATATTATCTCCCAAGGCAAGGGAAACAAGAGAAACAATAAACAAATGGGACATCATCGAACTAAAATCTTTTGCACAGCAAAGGAAAACATCAACAAAATAAAAAGATGGCCTGCAGAGTGGCAGAACATATTCGCTGATACATCTAATAAGGGATTAATATCCAAAATTGATATAGAACTTACAGAACTCAAAACCAAAAAAAAACAAACAACCCAATTAAATACAGGCAAAAGACTTGGATACTTCTCTAAACTGGACATACAGATGGACAATAGATATATGAAAAGTTGCTCAACATAACTAATCATCAGAGAAGTGCAAATTAAACCACAATAAGTTATCTCACACTTGACAGAATAGCTGTCATGAAGAAATCAAAAAACAAGTGCTTGTGAGTATGTGGAGAAAGGGGAACCCTTTTGCATTGTTGGTGAAAATACAGATTTTTGCAGCCACTGTGGAAAGCAATATAATTACCTCAAAAAATTAAACACAGATCTGCCTTGTGACCCAGTGATCCCACTTCTGTGAATATATCTGAAGGAACCCAAAACACTAATTCAAAAGAATATAAGGACCCCATGTTCAGTGCAGTGTTATTTGCAATTACCAAGATATGGAAGTGGCCCATGTGTCCATCAGTAGATGAGTGGATAAAACAACTATGGGACATTTACATAATGGAATACTACTTGGCCGCAAAAAAAAAAAAAAAGAAAGTTTTAACCTTTGCGACAGTATGGATGGACCTGGAGAACATTATACTAAGTGACATATAAATATCATATGATTTCACTCACATGTGCAGTCTAATGAACAAACTTAACTAACAAGCAAAATAGAGACAGACTCATAGAGGGCAGGATGTCAGCTAAGAGGGGGAGGGTAGGGGGTAGAAGGATTAAGCAAAAAGGAAAAAGGACTCATGGACATGGACAACAACGTGGTGATTGTGGGGGGCGAGGGGGGTATAACAGGACAAAACGGTAATGAAAAAAGTAATACAATAAAAAATAAATGAGAAGTTAATAAGAATGATTAAGTTGGTTAAAAAACTTTATAAAATTATATAACCCTTATTATTGAATACAAACATGGTTTGAGGAAGATGGAAACAAATACTATAAAACTTAGGCAAAAGACACCATTAGTGTAAATACAGGAATTACAAATGTGACAAAAATCAAGTATAAATTTAACAGTCTCCTGAAGCCTATCCCCTTCCCTACTGCCTATCCTAAGCATCTATTGTATAAATAATTTGCATAGGAGAAGGGTGACTATAATTGACATTGACTTATAAAAACATTTGAGATACCCCATGACGACTTATAGACCTAACCACGAATACTTTACTGGAAGCTGAAAGTCCAGCAGGAGCCAGTGAAATGTGGAACCATGAAATATGGGTATAAACATACCCATAAGATACCAAGGCCTGAAAATATCTAGATTGTACAATATTAATCATATGTTTCTGGGGGGGAGGCTGGATATTTTTCTTGATTGGACTGCCAATCTCTTTTTCACACAAGGAAACAAAAATTTAGAAGTGTTCAAAAATTTTCTTTCTGTGTTCTCTTTAACCTGGTTAACCTCTAATGGTCATGTAAAATTCTGCTCAGCCATCTCTTGTTGTTTTTTTTTTTTTTCCTTTCTAATCTTTATGACCTCTACTGAAAATTTATTCATTTTCTTTTTTAAGAGATTTTATTTATTTATTTTTTTAGAGAGGGGAAGGGAGAGAGAAACAGAGAGAAACATCAATGTGTGGTTGCCTCTCAAGTGGCCCCCACTGGGGACCTGGCCTGCAACCTAGGCATGTGCCCAGACTGGGAATCAAACCTGTGACCCTTGAGTTCACAGTCTGCGCTCAATCCACTGAACTGTGCTAGCCAGGGCTAAAAATTTAATTTTTTTCAATTATGCTAAACCATCACCTCCTGTTGGAAGCCTTACTTAAACTTCCCTCCCACTCCCAAGCTAGGTAAAATGCCCCTACTAACCTCTACCATAATATGTACCCCCTGTAATTATTTGATTACTTGTACATGCCCCCAAATGTATTCTAAATTCCTGGAAGGCAATGAGTGGTCATGTTCTATCTTGATGTCTCTGGTACCTAGTCCAGTACTTGGTGTCCAAAAAGAGCTCAGTGAGCCTTTTTTAATGGAACTAAGTGGTATCATTTGCCCAATGATACAGAACTGCTAAAAGAGAAAAGAAGGCCTAGGCACGAGAGCATTTGATTTTTTATCTAGATGCTTTCCATTATATCATGTATTTAAAGAGTCACTGATTAAGAAGCCTGACACAAATCTAGAAAATATATTGTATGGAAAGATATTTTATTGATATTTGAAGGACCAGAAAATGTAAATATCTAAATGAACCAATTAAAAGACAGATTGGCAAAATGGGTTAAAAAATATGATCCATCTATACTGTTTACCACAACTCACTTCAAATATAAAGATGTAAGTAGTTTGAAAGTAAAACATAATGGAGAAAGAAGTATGGTACAAACATTACTTAAAACAAGACAGGAGTAACCCTGACCAGTGTGGCTCAGTTGGTTGGGCATCATTCACAAGCAAAAGGTCATTAGTTCGATTTCTGGTCAGAGCACATGCCTAGGTTGCAGGTTCGGGGCAAGTATGAGAGGCAACCAATTGATGTTTTCTCTCTCACATCAATGTTTCTCTCCATCTCTTTCTCCCTCCCTTTCCCATCTCTAAACATAAACAAACATTTTAAAAAGAGAAAGCAGGCATGGTTATATTAGTATCAATAAAAAGAAAATTACCATGGATAGAAATAAACATTAAATAATGATAGAAGGGTCAGTATACCAAGATATAGCAATAGTAAATGTGTAGACACCAAAAACAAATACGTCCCCCACAACAAACCAGTGCGGCAAAATATGTGAAGCAAAAACTGACTGAACTAAAAGGAGAAATAGACAAAATCCGCAATTGGAGACTTCAACCTTCTTCTCTCAGCAACTGATAGAGCCAACAGAGAGAAAATCAGCAAAGATATAAAAAACTCAATATAATCAATGGATAAGACTTAGTCAACACTTGTAGAACACTGCATCTAACAAGAGCAGACTACATTCTTTTCAAGCATCCACTGAAAATATACCAGGATACACCAGCCATAAAACAAGCTTAAACAAATTTAAAATGATTGAAATCATACAGAATATGCATTCTCTGATCACAATGGAAACAAAGCAGAAGTCAATAGCAGAAAAATAAGGAAAATTTCCCAACATTTGGAAACTAAATAACATACTTTTAAATAAGCCATGGGTCAAAGAAGATGTCTCAAGGGAAATTAAAAAACAACATTGAACTGAATGAAAATGAAAATACATACAACATATCAAAATTTATGGATGACAGGTTAAAGCAGTGCTGTGAACAACTTTTCTAAAAGAATTAATTAATTAATTTATTTTTAGACAGGGGGAAGGGAGGGAGAAAGAAGGAGAAAAACATCAATGTGCGGTTGCCTTTCATGCCCCCCGCTGGGGACCTGGTCTGCAACCTAGGTACCTGCACTGACTGAAAATCGAAGTGGCGACCCTTTGGTTTGCAAGCTGGTGCTTAATCCAGTGAGCCACACCAGCCAGGGTGATTTTATAGCTCTAAATACTTACATAAGAAATTCTTGAGTCCATAATCTAAGCTCCTACCTACCTCAAAAAACAACAAGAAGGAATATAACAATATTTGGAATAGGATACAAAAGCAGATAAAGGTTTGGCCCTGGCCAGGTAGTTCAGTTGGTTAGTGTCATCCCAATATACCAAGGTTATGGTTGATGCCCAGTCAGGGCACATACAAGAAGCAACCAATGAATGCATAAATCAGTGGAACAACAAACTGATGTTTCTCCCTCTCTCTAAAACCAATTTTTAAAAAGTAGATAAGGGTTTGGGAAGAATAAAGGTCAACTTCTATGAAGTAGCAACACTGGACAGGTAAGTCAACTACTTAGGCCTAAAGTAGGCACAGGTGGTACATGACAGAATATTTGGGCAGAGAGAAGACCAAATTAATGACTACATTGCAGAGGAAATGCACGTGGCCTAGTAAAGGCAGAAATTAAGCTCTGGGCTTCCTATAGCAGCTGACCAGCTTTAAAATCTCATCAAGTAGACAGAGGAACAGGAATATATGCACGTTAGGGCATATATTAGCAATATAAACATGTGCCCTTAATGACTGGGCTGTGTTCTGAGAAATGTGCCATAATATGATCCATGGTTGTTTGAATATCATAGAGTGTACTTACACAAACCTTGATTATATAGCCTCAAAAACCTAGATTATATAGCCTACTACCTAGGCTATATGGTATAGCCTATTACTCCCAGGCTACAAGCCTGTACAACATGTTACTGTATGAAACGCAAGATTAAATCAATCACAAGAGAAAATGATGTGATCAAGAGACACAGTAGTACACAAAAATGTATGAGGCTGCTGCTAGTATAACACAGCATACTGTTTTACAGCAAACTTTTTTATAAGCAGAAAAAGTACACTCTAAAATAATGATAGAAAACAGTATAGTAAGTATATAAACCAGTAACAGTCATATTTTATCATTATTAAGTATTATGTATTGTACATTACTGTATGTGGTATACTTTTGTATGACTGGCAGTGCAAGTCTGTTTACACCAGCGTCACCATAGGCATGTGAGTAATGCACTGCACTACTACATTAAGATGGCTATGATGTTACTAGGTGATAGGAAATTTTCAGCTTCATTATAATCTTATGGAACCACTGTCCTATATGTAGTCCATTGTTAGTCAAAAGGACATTACATGGTGACTGACTGTACAAACACATTAAACCTACAGAGGGGACCCACTTGAGCAGGTGATTTTCTCACCTCTCAGGAGTAACCTATGTTTCTAGGAATATCCTAGTAAAGAAGGGGGTCCCAAGAGAAGATAGTAACTGATCAACTGGATCTAGGGTCAATACTCCAACATATGATCCAAAAAATGCTGTGAAGTGTGTTACGCAGGTTTACCTAAAGGCTCAGCTTTCAGGGTCTTGGTTCAGAATCCCAGTAAGAGAAGAGCTTTCCACAGAAACCTAAGCAAGCTAGCATGCAACCCCCACAGCCTCAGGAGCTCCAGCTACAGCAGAAGGGTCAAGAGACTTGACCCCAAGAGAGTCAAGAGACTTAACACAGATGCCAGCACCCTTAACTGGGAATGGGTTGAGAGGGTCACCCCCATGGGTAGAATGAGGCATGTCAGTGGTATTAGCAGCATTGGGAGCTTTGCAAACACAGAAGAGAAGCCTCCAAGGGCTAAAAGCACTAACAGCCTAGCAAGGACCCTGTTTCCAAGGTCACCAAAGGTGCTAAGAGGAAAGAGGAGAGGAGGAAGATGACACTTAGAGCTCTCAAGTACCTATTCCGGAAAACATAGCAGATACTTCCTAGGTAAAGTGGGTATGTTTGAAGACTACCGTGGAACCATAATAGAACTAGCAGAAGTCTATGAGTGACTGTTATCATCAAGACCCTGGTTTCTAATCCAGGATGGTATGGCCCAGAGCATTTAGGACAGCTATATTTCATGATGGTAATATATATATATATAATCACACATATACAGAATATGCATATGTATGCATAGTACAAAGAGATTTGTCTTCCTGACCCATAAGGGAGTTTCCAAAGCAAGAGAGTAATTTTTTACCCTAAAGATTAATGTATATTGTGCATTTAAAATTGGCTGTTTCTAGAAACTCTGATTGGCAACCCACTTAAGAAGCTTAAATTTCAATGAGTAGGAGAAATTAACTGAGGGCTGAAGACATCCTTAAATGCATAAATAGTACAGATGTGGCTCATTTGGTCCTTGAGATGGAGGATTTCTGATGCCAACAGGCAAGGAAGGTTCCTAAGACCTGATGAAAGGCCCACTACATGGATAGGGATGAGGGCAATGGCAGGCTCAGTTCCTGGAAGAGTTAGGCTTTCCTTATTTAAAAATGACCAGCTATTTCCTCTCACTAGTCACAGAGAAACAGCCTCACAATAGAAGCCTATTGATAGAAAGTCAATTAGGTAATTAGACCTGTAAAAAGCCAACTCAGAAGCAGGAAAACAAAATTTAAATAAGGGCCTTTATCCCTTCTAGCCAGGTAAAGTTCACTAAGCCCCTCACACTTGGGTGTCAAGTACCTCCTATTGACAATCTTTATCAAATAACTAGGTAACAGTTCTGACTTTTTATCCATTCAATTTCTCCTGAACCAAAGGGCAAATTTTATTTATTTATTGCCCTTTATTTATTCATTTAATTTTTCATCAGCTTTATTGAGGTATAACTGACAAATAAAAATGTAATATATTTAAAGTATACAATGTAAAGATTTGATATATATATACATTATGAAAGGATTCCCACCACTGAATTAACACATCCGTCACCTGACATCCTTTTTCTTCGTGTGGTGAGAACATTTAAGATGTCTTCTCTTAGCAACTTTTAAGTATACAATACAGTATTGCTAACTATAGTCACTATGGTTATATCCCCAAAACTTATTCATCTAATAATTAAAAGTTCATACTCTTTTACCAACCTCTCCCTATTTCCTCATTCCTAGTCCCTGATAACCAGCATTCTACACTGTTTCTATGAGTTTGCCTTTTTTTTTTAAGATTCAACATATTAGTGATACCATGCAGTATTTATTTGTCTTTCTCTGTTTGGCTTATTTAACCTAGCATAATACCTTCCAGGTTCATCCATGTTGTCACAAATAGCAAGATTTCCTGAAGGGATAATTTTAGAAGTAGAGATAATGTGGAATATTGCTGCAGAATTGAAAATATTTAAACATGTTAATAGACTAGTACTGTAAAGTTTGAATTCTAGCTACCCTTTTTACACAGTTCAGATCACTGACATTCTAACTCAATTCACTGAATGTTATTCTAAAGGAGTTAGCAAACTTTTTCTGTAAAGGGCCAGACACTAAATGTTTTGCTTTGCATGCCAGTGTCTGTGTTAACTATTCAACTCTGTCATGGCAGCATAAAAGAAAACATAGATAATATGTAAACAAATGGACATGGTTGTGTTCCAATAAAATTTCACTTATGAACACTTAAATTTGAATTTCATATAATTTTCACATGTCATGAAATATATTATTCTTCTTTTGATTTTTTCAACCATTTAAAAACCAAAAAAATCCATTCTTAGCTTGTGGGCTGTACAAAAACAGGTGGTATACCAATTCTTGCTCAAACCAAGAATTGATGCCTCCCTGAAAGAATGAAAATTTCAGACTTTTCCTGATAAAAAAGTAGAAATTTCAAATCAGCATCTTACCATAAACTTATGTTAATGTTTTAGCTTGGGGGAGGGGCAAATTCTGTAAGTGCACAGCAACACATTATAGTGGAAACAGAACTTGAAAACTAACTTACAGACCTGCAACTTAATAGGTGTATGAAACTGCAAAACACTCATTCTCTCTGGGGTTCAATTTCCTCCATTCTAGTCCATTTGCAGTAATCTTCCACATCACTGAAAGGGAGCAGGAGTTACAACTATAATTTTACTACCGTTAAATTCTGCCTGGGATATATGGCAAACATTTCTATTTCTACTGTGTGCAGGTCGCCATGAAGCAAAGACACTTTCAAAAGTCTTTTGTCATTATTCTATCAGTCTATTCTGAAATCTAAAGCCTACTTATGATACTTTGCATAGCTTGAGCAAAGAAAAACCCCAAACAGGATAAACCCAAAGAAATCCATGTCCACACATATCCAAATCAAAGTGTTGAACATCATGACAAAGAAAAATATCTTGAAAGCAGCCACAGAAAAACAATACATTACCTTACAGGGACACAACAATTTAAATTACAGTGGATTTTTCATTGGAAACCAAGGAGGTCAGAAGGCAATGGAACAACATATTGGAAGTGTGAAGGAAAAAAACTATCAACACATAATTCTGTATCTGGCAAAAATATCCTTTGGGAATGAGAATTTACAGCCAACAACCTGCTCTAAAAGAATTGCTACAGGAAGTTCTTCAGATTGTTGGGAAATTATAGCAGAAGGAAATTTATAACATTAAGAATGGAGGAACAGCAACATAAATGCTAAATATTTGGGTAAAAATAATATACTAGCGTTCTCCTGAGTTCTTTATATTTGGCAGCTAACAACAAAAATGATAACGATGTGTGTAGGGATTTAGAATAGGTGTACATGTAATATGTAAGCCAACTATAACAAAAAGAGGGGAGGGTAAAGGGATCTATAGGGTGGAAAGGTTTCTGCATTCCTCTTGAAGTGGCAAAGTATTGATTTTAAGTAGACTGTGCAATGCTAAACATGTATATTATAGTAGCTACAGCAACCACAAAAATATGCAGTGACAAACTAAAAATAAATCACAGTAGATGAATCAAAATGGATCATTAAAGAAAGTTCAACTAACCCAAAAGAAGGCAGGAAAGTGGATAAAAGAGGGAATAATAACAGAAGTAACAGAAAGAAATAATAAAATGGTAGGCCTAAACTGAGCACATCAATAATTATATTAAGTCTAGTGGTCTATCAGAACAGATTTTGAAAACATGACCCAACTACAGTCTGTAAGAAAATAACTTCAAATATTATATAGATAGAGGTAAAAAATGAAAGGATAAAAACAAATATGAGATACACTGATTAAAAGAAAGAATTTAGAGCAAAGAAAATTACAAGGACAAAGTGGGATATAGGGGTCATGACACAACGCTAAAAAGGTTATTAGCTCACCCCAAAGACTTAACAATTCTAAATGTGTAAATACCTAACAACAATGCTTCAAAATCTGTGACGCAAATACTGTCAGACCTAAAATTAGACATAGAAAAATCCACAATTATAGTCGGAGGCTTCAACACTAGACAGAAAATCAGCAAGAATATATAAGAACTGAACACCATTATCAACTTAGTGGAATTAGCTGACATAGATAGAACGCTATACCTGAGAGGAGCAAGACAGACCATATCCTGGATCAAAAACAAACCTCAAATATAAAAGTACCGAAATCATAAAGAACATATTTCCTGACCATAAAGGAATGAAAATAGAAATCAAAGCAGAGAGATAAGAGGAAAAGCTCCAAACACTTGGATTTTAGATAACATACATCTAAATAATCCATGAATCAAAGACAAACTTCTAATAGAAATTAGAAAATATTCTGAATTAATGAAAAATAAATACAGCACAACTCGACTTGTGGGCTGCACCTGAAGCAGTGCTTAGAGGGAAATTTACAGCATTACATACTCTTTTGGGGAAACAATGTCTCAAATAAATAATCTACACTCCGCTTTAGGGGCCTGAAAACGGAAGAGCAAAATATATCCAAAGCAAACAGAAAAAGGAAATAAATAGAGCAGAAATCAATGAAGCTGAAAAACAACAGAGAAACAGAAAAACAAGAAAAAAATCAATGAAAACAAAACTGGTTCTTTGAAAACATCAATAAAATTGATAAACCTCTAGCATGACTGAGAAGGAAAAAAAGAATGCTCAAATTACTGATATCAGGCAGGAATGAAAGGGGATTATCACTATACACTCCTCAGATACCAAAAGGATAATAAGATGATAACTATGAGTAACTCTACACACATAAATCAGACACCTTAAAGAAAATGGAGATATTGCTCAAAAACCACAAACTATCAAAACTCATTGGAAAATAACCTGAATAATGCCATATCTATCAAAGAAATGAAATTCACAGCTAAAAAGTCTTTGACACCAATCCCATAAGATTTCTTCCAGAAAACAGAAGAGTGAATCCTTCCCAATTCATTTTACCAAGCCCCAATTCCAAACTCAGACAAATGCAGTACAAAAAGAAAACTATAGACCAATATCTCTCATGAATACAGAAGCAAACATTCCCAACAAAATATTAGCAAATCTAACAGTATATATAAAATCTCAGAACCAAGTCAGGTTTATCCCAGGAATGCAAGGCAGGTTCGATGTTCAAAATCAATCAAGCGTATTAAGTTTAAAAAAGAAAAAAAACATGATCATATCAGCTGATGACAACAAAAGCATTTGCCAAAATTCAGCATGTTTTCATGACAGAAATTCTTAACAACAAACTAGGAATAGAAGGGAACTTATTTGATAAAAATAACTTAGAGATGAAAGACAAAGGTGAAACAAGAAAAAAGTGTCCTTTCTCACCACTCCCATTAAACATCATACAACACTAGAAGTCTCAGCCTGTGCAATAAGGGACATAAAAAGGCATATAGATTGAAAGAAAGAAATTAAATTCTTCCTACTTCTCAACAACATGATTATTTGATTAGAATATATTGGGGAATCAATTTTTTAAAATAAAAGCCCTGTTTACTGTTAGCTTAGCAAGGGAGGAAGATATAAGGTCAATATAAAAACCAATCAGCCCTCGTTGGTGTGGCTCAATGGACTGGGCATTGGACCAAGAAGCAAAAGGTCGTAGGTTCAATTCCTAGTCAGGTCACAAGCCTGGGTTGCAGGCCAGGTCCCCAGTGGGGGGGCATGTGAGGGGCAGCCACACATTGATGTTTCTCTCTCTTTCTCTCTTCCTTCTCCTTTCCCTAAAAATTAAAAAATAAAATCTAAAAAAAAACACCCCCAAATCATATTTCTATATGGTAGCAATAAACCATTGGAAACTGAATTTTTAAAAACAGTATCATTTATAATAATGCAAAAGAAATGAAATGCTTAGGTGTAAATCTATCAAAATGTGCAGATCTATATGCTAAAAACTACAAAACACTGGAAGAAGTCAAAGAAAATCTAAATAATTGGAGAGCTATACTATAATCATATGGTGGTGGAAGGTTCAGCATATTACAGATGTCAATTATCCCTAAATTGATGAAATTCATCATTAGATTTAATCTAATTCCAATAAAAATCCCAGGTTTTGTAAATATAGACAAGCTGATTCTAAAATTTATAAAGAACAGCAGAAGATCTAGAATAGCTAAAACAAATTTTAAAAAGAAAAATAAAGTTGGAGAAATCACACTAATTTATGGCTTATTATAAAGCTACCATAATCAAGACAGTGGCATTGGTGAAGTGATGAAAACAGACCAATGGAACAAGATAGTCCAGATATATTGATCCACATAAACATAGGCAACTGATTTTTGACAAGGGTGCAAAAACAATGTAAAAGTGGAAGGACAGTCTTTTGGATAAATGGTGCTGGAACAATTAGACATCCATAAGCAAAAGGAAAAGAAAAAGATCTGCATGTAAAGCTCATATCATATACAAAGATGAACTCAAAATGGGCATAGACCTAAATGTAAAACTGTAACTATGAAACTTTTAGAAGATAGGAGAAAATCTTCATGACCTACAGTTAATAAAAAGACTTTTTAGAAATGAATCCTTTAAAAAATGATGTTCGATTTCACCAAAATTAAAATCTTGCTTGGTGAATGAAACAGAAAAACAAGAGACTGTTAAGAGAACAAAAAGCCAAGCCACAGAGAAAATATTTATTGATAAATCACATAACCAACGAAGGATTTTTATCCAGAATACATTTTAAAACTCAAAACTCAATTGTAAGAAAACTACCAAATTTAAGAATGAGTAAAATACTTAAACAAATATGCCTCTCAACAAATACTTGAGGCAAAGTACTTTCTTCCCCTCCCCCCATAGCTGGTGTGGCTCAGCTGATTGAGCACTGGCCTGTGAACCAAATGGTTGCAGGTTCAGTTCCCAGTCAGGGCGCATGCCTGGGTTGCAGGCTAGGTCCCCAGTAGGGGGCGTGCAAGAGGCAACAACACATTGATGTTTCCCTCTCCTCTCCTCTGTCTAAACATAAATAAATTTAAAAAAATACTTGTTTTTTTTAAGAAAAAAATACTTTTTATTAAAGTCATGAATGTGAAGTCAGCCTGGCATTATTAAAATTGTAAAGGTGGAAGTAATGCTCCTTTCAGCTCCCTACATCTCAGGGCAGAAGCTGGCCCAATTGATTATTTTTCCAAAAACACTTTATAGTGAAATATTAAAGAATTTTGTTTTAATAATTACTAGGAAAAATGTTGGTTGAAAAATGTCCCTCTACTTCTGTTCTATATCCTCAACCCACTCTACTCGCTCCTCTCTGGTGTTTTAGAATTTTAGTTCAGACTTTCTCTGCAGAGGATCCCCTATACTGCATGGGCAGTTGGCACTTTTTTTTTATGAATGGGCACCATACCTAGATTATTTCTGAGTTTGAGTTTTCATTGCAAGATACTTGTCTTATGCTTCTTTCAATAAAGTTGTCAAGCTGATTCAGAATACTTATAAATACCAGTTGTTAGTGAACCAAGTTTTAACCTGTCCTTCCTATTTCTTGGGATGTAAAAAAGATTCACTCTTGCTTGACTCCATTTTAAATTCTTTGAGTGCTGACAGGGCAGACTGTGACCCCACATTTGGACTCTATTCTCCATTTTCATTCTGGACAACTGCAAATGAAGGACAAATATTGAGTTCCAAAGGAGCCTGCTTGGGGTACTACTGGGTAAGGGGTTAGGGCTGAACAATGCCTAGGGCCTGAAACACATTGCCCATTTGCTGAATTTGTTGATTTGATTATGCTGTTCACTAATGTAAAAAGGCAAGTGTTAAAATAAAACATATTAGGGGAAAGGAGGCTGTATTACAATGAGCTGCAGTATATTTGTCAAAGCTATTAGATTTTTGAGGCAGTTGGTAGTTTATCCATTTTTATTGCTCCAATATAGTTATTTTATGGCCATTACTAGCAAAAGTGGATTATAGAAATAGTGTCTGACAGAAAAGAAGGGCCCAGTATGAGTCTGTCTGCTCTTGATCCCCTAAAACAAAGGTTTTTAATGTTATTCTTATAGAAAGAACAGTAACATGATAGAAGGAACATCAATTTCTCATTTTGTGAGAGTAGTTCTAGGAAGTCTTTCTGTAGGATTCTTGAGCACTTACCCACCTGAAGAGGTATCCAGTTTTTTTTCCTGTGAAGACCTCTTCAAGTACCAGTATGGTCACAAAGGTATTTCAAGGTGCTGATACAACATTAAAACCAGAAATTAGTAGTGGATTTCAAGGACTTTGTGTAGGATGGGGCATAATCCACAGGCAATGTTGTAGGGTGTGTGGGGTATCAATATACAATTTTCAAAATAAAAACATGACTCACAAATACCAAAAGAACAAATGGCAAAGACCAATTTATCAGTGAGGGAAGCAGCAGGATGTAAAGCTGCTTCAAAGAATATTTGAGAGATTCGGTATATATAGGAACTAAAAGTAAAAATGCTAGGATAGTTAAATTAGATAGAAAAGTGGTTAATACCCTGTAGGATAGTTAATCTAAATCTCTGGAATTACTTCTTCTACCAAACAGAAATTTTTACAACTTTACCAAAGACATGTAACTTAACATGTCACTTCAAGAAGTCTGGACCCTACTCTGGGAATATAGTCTAAGGATCCTGAAACACCAGTTCAAAAGAATATATGCACCCCTATGTTCATAGCAGTGTTATGTACAATAGCCAAGATCTGGAAATAGCCCATGTGCCCATCAATAGATCAGTGGATAAAAAATCTGTTTTTTTTTCCATATTTACACAATGGCATACTATGTGGCGGTAGAAAAGAAGGAAACCTTACCTTTTGCAACGGCATGGATTGATCTGGAGATTATTATGCTAAGTGAAATAAGCCAGCCAGAGAAAGAGAAATAGTGTATGATCTCGCTTATATGTGGAATCTAATGAACAAAATAAACTAATGAACAAAACAGAAACAGAGGCATAGATACATGGAACAAGCAGTTGTCAGAGGGGAGGTAGTAGTGGGTGACGGGATGAAACAAGGTGAAGGAAGTAGCCAAAGAACATACATGCATAACTCACAGACACAGACAACAAAGTGGTGATGGCCAGGGGGCAGGGTGAGGGCAGGAAATGGGTGGAAGTGGGCAAGGGGGAGAAAATGGGGACAGCTGTAATAGTGTCAACAATATAAATAAACAAACAAATAAATAAGTCTGGACCCTAATCATTAGTAAATACTGAGCCAAGCAAAGACTCATTCCCCTAGGGAACTAAATAACCCTTGGGTGGGCCTCCCAGTCAATGACAATGAAAGGACCTTCGATCATCCTTTTGCATTAAAGTTTTAAATAATTTCTATTAATAAGAGGGTTAATGGCTTATTTATGCCTAAGTCTAAGTCCTTGGAAGTAAAATGAAGGTTCTAGGGGGCCAGTCTTTAGAATAGCGTGGTAGCATTTATATATTTTACTTTACACAAGCATTCTAAAACAGTCATTTATCTTTCACACCAATCATAGCATCTTAGAAGTCATCTGAGATCCAGCCATCTCCTAGGGCAGGGGTGTCAAACTCATTTTCACTGGGGGCCACATCAGCCTCATGGTTGCCTTTAAAGGGCTGAATGTAATTTCAACTCCTTAACAGTTAAGGAGTAGTTACATTTATACAGTCCTAAAATTATTTCAGCCCTTTGAAGGCAACTGTGAGGCTGATGTGACCCTGGGTGAAAATGAGTTTGACACCCCTGTCCTAGAGTATAAATGCTTTCTTCAGCAGCCTTAACAGGTGATTACAGAGGAAGGAAATTAACATTACTGAATGCCAATTATGTGCAAATTTGTTTTTAAAGAGTCAAATTTCTTTTCTTACAGTAACATGCTACCTATACTTTTAGCCATTTATCAAATAAATGGATTTTAGCAAAATTGCCCCAAATCATACCTTAATTTAAAAATGTATACACAGTACATTTACCTTTTAATGTACAATTCAAATTCTGATGGATGTGTATGAATATAATTACCACCACAAACAAGATACGGAACAGTTCCAAGCATAACTGCTTTTAAAATGTCAATTAACCAATACATATTTATTTATAAGTAGCAGTCATTTTATTTGCTCATAATTCTGTGGGTCATCAATTTGAGCTACAATGAGCTCAGCAGTTCTTCTGCTAGTCTTTCCTACAGTCCTTCATGTGTTTACAAAGTCAGCTGGGAATGTGACTGAGGCTGAATATTTTAAGATGGCCTCATTCACATGTCTGATGATTGGCTATTGACTGGCCTCTCTCTCCACATCATCTCTCTTCCTCCAGCAGGCTAGCTGGGGCTTCTTCCCATGGGTGCTTCAGAGTTCCCAGGGAACAAGAAAGCTACAAGACTTCTTGAGACCTAGGTTCAGAAGTCACCCAGAATTACTCATGATGCATTTTATTGGCCAAAGCAAGTTATAAGTACAGCCCAAATTAAAGGAATAGAGAAAGAGACTCTACCTCTTGACAGGAAGAGCTGCAACGTCACACTGTTAAAGGGATATATTGTACGTACAGAGATGAAAGGACTTTGTGGCCATCAAGCACTCTATCACACCATCCTATTTGGGAAAAAATGAGTGTTGAGCTTATTTAGACCTGTGGGCCTTCACAGATGGAATGAACCATTGAGGTGAAAAAAAAAAAAAACTTTTCAGGAGTGAGTCCTGGTGAATGTGCAGGATGCAACAACCCAGGGGAATGTGGAGAACTTCAGGCAGAGGAAGTACAGACAGAGCAGCAGGATGGCTTATTACATTTAAACTGCAGTAAATGCACACTTGTGTGGAGTGGATAGAAAAGAAGATTTAAGAAGTAAAAGGTAAAAATGGTGAGAAAGGTTATGATTGGGTGTAGGGGACATTAACTGCTAGGCTCTCAGGAGTACAGATACCAATTACTGAATAGTGAGTGCATAAGGGTCATTGGTGGCCTAGTGGCAGGAGTGGAGATGGTATACAGAAGAGGCCTTTAGAGCCTGTGTCATTATGGACAACAGTCTGAAATGAAGTTGAGCTGGACCTGACCTGTAGTGGCACACAGATCACTGCAAGATAGCAGTCTAGAGATAGTTTCCCTAAAGGCAAGTGACTACATGGATTCTTCTAAAGGACATAATTGGAGCTTTTACAGACAGGTTTATTTAGAAGTACAAAAAATGTTTATTCTGCATTTAAATTGGTTATCCTACACAGAGCTCAATTTCGGTTCCTCCCTCCCTCTCTCTCTCTCTCTCTCACACACATGCACATGCACACACATACCCCTCCTGTATAAGATGGGAATTTCATGAGACATGTAGGATACAACTGTTTATAGTCAAAGTTTGTCTGTATTTGAAAAGAAAAAATTCCTAGTGCTCTTTAACATTTAAATGGGCAAGGACTAAGGGGGAATGCTAGAAACCATGATGGAGCCAGGGAAAATCTGCCTGCAGCTTTGACTGTAATCTACACTGTGATGCCACGTTCTGCTCAGGCAGACTGCATAGCCACACTTCACAGCAGCAGCATGGCAAAATATCAGTTTTCTTTTGATAGTATGCAAAATGCATATTTCTTTTCCAAACTATGACTTTCCATAGGACTTATCTGGCCATTAGAACATATCATGTTATTTTTAAACACAAAATCAGAATTTATGTGTAGTTAATTAAACATCAGGCAGCAATTCTTTCAGGTATTTGTGGGAGACAGGATGTAAACAATTTGAGAGTTCCCTATTAATCAGGGAGTGGCAGTCTAGTTGTAAACCTTCAGGCCATGTGTATACAAAATAGGTCACAGAGTGAGGAAGTATAGCAGTAGGTGCCAAAGTTGACTGGAAAAGACAGGACTTAACGAGGGCATATGGAGTAGGGAATGGCATCCAAATGAGTGGAGGTTTGGGAGGAGAGGAGACTCTTACTGAGCTAGAATTTGCAAGGATTTGCAAGAATTGATTCCAGTAGGATTAGCAGAACAAGAAGGATGTTCCAATTGTGAGGAAAGGCTCCAGGTAAACCTGAGTGTTGGAATGTTGGTGGTACTGGGGGGAGATGAGACAGTAAGGAAACAGTTCAGAGATGACATACCAGATTGTGTGCTCAAGACTTCTTGTTCCACCCAGTTTCCCCTGGAATCCCAGGTGAAGAATTGTCCTCAGTTGATGGATTGTGTCACGTGAAAACATTACAAAACAATTGAAGTAACGGACATTTAAGTTCCTCTTTCCACATACTGTGTTTCATCCATTGTCTAGTAAGTGAATAGTTAGCCCTTTGTGCATACCTCATAGGATAAGGAGACATTCTCCAGGGGAAAACACATCCCTTGATAATTGCTCAGACTGAGGTAGACCATACTATACAGCAGTTATGCAAGCAAGGGGCCTTCATTGCATTTTCTAATGACACAGTACTCTAGGGAGAGATTTGAATGGTCATACCAAACTTTTGCAATTCTCTCCTCAATACTAGGGAAAGTTTCCTGTAAAAAGATGTGTTTTAAGTAAGATATTGTAGGATCTGAGAAATTGTAGATGGTTCACATCATGGGAGCTCCAAAAAATCATGCCTCATCAAGTGTCCTCAACAGTTACCTTTTTAAAAGTATAAAAATAATATTGAGTGATATCCAAATTACTTTCTTTGGGGTAAGGTACTCGGGCTACCACATTTGAGGAGTGCCAAGCCTGCTGCCTGGTATGGAGCAAGCACTCAATGAGTGTTAGTTAATTCTGAGCTACTTTTTGCAGTTTGTTTATACAAGATAGCAATATATTAACTTTTGGTGAGCATGATTCTTTAACATTGGGATGGCAAGTAAAACCATCAAAATTGGAAACCTGATCCATCCTTTAGATGTTATATAGGACTCCCATACATCTATGTCCCTAAACTTTTTCACCTGAGGACAACAGAGATTTCCCCCATGTATAGCATGCTTTGAAGGCTTGCCTACCAAACACACCATATTATGGATCACTTAATTTCTTTATTTTAATTAATCAAGGGCAAATGTTTCTGACAAGAAAAGGGTTCTGTTAAACATGAGATAATAATAGTATATTTGGTATTCTACAGATTGCCCAGCATTTCATCCTTAATATATTATATTAAGGATATAATATATCCTTAATATATTAACTTGACACAACAATCCCAGTGGTTAGTATTATTATCTTCATTCTACAAATGAGGAAACTGAGGCCAAAGAGGTTAAACTCACCAGGGTTGCATGGCAAGTAAGAAGCAGAAGTAGGATGCAAGCAACTTGGGTCTTTGCCACTCTGTCCATTCTAGCATTCAAACTCCAGCTAACTAGTCTTACCATAAATGCTAGTATATAATTCTAGCAATCTCACTCTCAGGTTTTTACTCTAGGGATGCAAATTTATGTATACTATCATGTAAATTTTTATAGCAGTTCTATTTATAATTAACAAAAACTGATAACAACCCAAATGTGGTATGTTTATACAGTGGAATACAACTCAACAATAAAAAGGGTACAAACTATTGATATATACTACTTGGATGAATCTCAAAACCATTATGCTGAGTGAAAAAAAAGCAAGACTCAAAAGATTATACAGTCTGACTCCATTTATGTGACATCCACAAAGTGACAAAACTATACTTATGGAGCACAGATCAGTGACTGCCAAGGTTTTGTGGGGGGGGGGCGGAGAATGTGACTAGAGGTAGCACAGAGGAGTTTTATTGGGGTGATAGAAGTGTTTTGTACTGCAACTGTGGTGATGGTTACACTGACCGATAAATGTGTCAAAATCCACAAAACTATATACATCCTCCAATAGTCAATTTTACTGTATAATAATTTTTAAAAAGAGGCAATATTTCATCTTCTTTTCAGTATCAATTTCTGTATTTTCCAGTTATAGTAGACTTTTATAGTTCTACCTACTACTAACAAGTTTTCAGATTTAAAAATTATAATTTTCACTATAATGTGAAGCAAAAGCCATTATCAGGCTATATACCCAAACTCAATGATGATAGTTATCTCTTTTTTATCCTCACTCAAGGACATTTTTTTTTATTGCTTTTAGAGAGAGAGAAGGGAGAGAGAGAAACATCAATGGGAGAAAGAACCTTCTGGCTATGAGACGATACTCCAACTGAGCCACATCAGCCAGGGCCAACAGTTCTCTTTAAAAAAACACTCCTTACCTTTTTCCACAATGAGCTTGCTGCCAGAACACAGGTGTTGTGAAAACCACCACTAAATCTAAGTCAAAATGGGAAAGGAAAAAACTCATCAACATCGTCATTGGACATGTAGATTCAGCCAAGTCTACCACTACTGGTGGGATTGACAAAAGAATCACTAAAAAAATTGAGAAGGAGGCTCCTGAACTGGGAAAGTGCTCCTTCAAATATGCCTGAGTCTTCAATAGACTGAAAGGTGAATGTGAGCGTGGTATCACCACTGGTATCTCCCTGTGGGAAATAGAGACCAGCAAGTATTATGTGACAATCACCGGTGCCCCAGGACACAGAAACTTTATCAAAACCATGATTATAGGCATATCTCAAGCTGACTGTGCTGTCCTGATTGTTGCTGCTGGTGTTGCTGAATCTGAAGTGGGTATCTTCAAGAATGAGACCTGTGAGCATGCCCTTCTAGCTTACACACCACTGAACCACCCTACAGCCACAAGAGATATGAGGAAATCATTAAGAAAGTCAGCACCTACATTAAGAAAATTGGCTACAACCTTGACAGAGCAGCATTTGTGCCAGTTTCTGGTTGGAATGTTGACAACAGGCTGGGGCCATGTGCTAACATGCTTAGGTTCAAGAGATTAATAGTCACCCATAAGGATGGTAATGTCAGTGGAACCACATGCTTGAAGCTCTGGATTGCATCCTGTCACCAACTCCTCTAACTGACAAGCCCTGCATCTGCCCTTCCAGGACTTCTGCAAAATTGGTGGTATTGGTACTGTCTTTGTGGGTTAAGTGGGGATTGGTGTTCTCAAACCCTGCATGGTGGTCACCTTTGCTCCAGTTAGTGTTATAACTGAAGGCTGTTGAAATGCACCATGAGGTTTTGAATGAAGCTCTTCCTGGAGACAATGTGGGCTTTAATGTCAAGAATGTGTCTATCAAAAAATGGTTGTCATGGCAATGTGGTTGGTGACAGCAATAATGGCCCACCAATAGAAGCAGCTGGCTTCCCGGCTCAGGTGATTATCCTGAACCATGGAGGCCAAATGAGTGCCGATATGTACCTGTGTTGGACTGTCATCTAGCTCACATTGCTTGCAAATTTTCTGAGGTAAAGAGGACGACACTGTCATTTTGGGAAAAAGTTGGAAGAGAGCCTGAAGTTTCTGAAATCTGGCGATGCTGCCATCATTAATATGGTTCCTGGCAAGCCCATGCATGTTGAGAGTTTCTCTGACTATCCTCCTCTGGGCTGTTTTGCTATTTGTGATATGATATAGACATTTGCTGTGGGTGACATCAAAGCAGTGGACAAGAAGGCAGCTGGAGCTGGCAAAGTCATCAATCCTGCCCAGCGACTCAGAAGGCTAAATAAATATTACTCCCAATATCACCACCCTAGTCTTAATCAGTGGTGGAAGAATGGTCTCAGAGCTGTTTCTCTCAATTGGCCATTTAAGTTTAACAGTAACAAGACTGGTTAATGGTTATCATGCCATATAAAGCCTTTGAAAGGAAAAGAGAATGTTTTTAGACCATTTGTTTTTTTTGTGTGTGTGCGTGACAGTTTTTAAGTTATTAGTTTTTAAAACTAGTACTTTTTTAAAATAGTTTTTTTTTAAGAGAGAGGGGAAGGGAGGGAGAAAGTGGGAGAGGAACATCGATGTGAGAGAGAAACATTGATCAATTGCCTCTCACATGCACCCTGACCAGGTACCAAGCCCACAACCTAGGCATGTGCCCCCAATTGAACTGGTGACATTTTGCTTTATAGGACCACACCCAACCAACTGAGCCACACTGGTCAGGGCATCAAACCAGTACACTTTAATAGAAACAACTTGATCAAAAATCTATCACAGACTTTTGAGACCCATTAAAACAAAAGTTTAATGAGAAAATAAATACACAAATAAATAACCCTTAAAAGTTAAATGAATTTGGGTGCTTATCCTCTGAAAAACAAAAGTATTTTTGCAAACTATTAGATAGCATGATATTTGATATAGCAATTTGCATAATAAAAATAAGAAATCAGAATTAATCCTGGGATTAAGAATGTGATGGAACAAGGATTTCATAAGAATGATACAGACAACCATGGTTCTTTTCTACAACTTTTCAATTTTTACTAGAACACATTCATGTATCTCCAGTATAATTAAAAATATAATTTAAAAAATAATTTAAATCTCAGATATTTCACGAAGAAACTTTTTTACTGACTTGTCCCTTAGAGCAAGGGACATAAAGAAAAGAATAAACAAATGGGACCTCATCAAAATTAAAAGCTTCTGCACAGCTAAAGAAAACAGTATCAAAATTAAAAGAGAATCAACTGTATGGGAGAACATATTTGCCAATGATACCTCAGACAAGGGTTTAATCTCCAAAATATATAAAGAACTTACAAGACTGCACTCTAAGAAGACAAGGAATCCAATTAAAAAGTGGGCAAAGGACTTGAACAGACACTTCTCCAAGGAGGACATACAGAAAATCCAAGGACACATGAAACAATGTTCAATATCGCTAGCTATCAGAGAGATGCAAATTAAAACCACAATGAGATACCACTTCACACCAGACAGAATGGCCATCATAAACAAAGCAACAAACAACAATTGTTTGAGAGGTTGTGGAGAAAAGGGGACCCTAGTGCACTGCTGGTGGGACTGCAGACTGGTACAACCACTATGGAAAGCAGTATGGAACATCCTCAGAAAACTAAAAATGGATCTGCCTTTTGACCCTGCAATTCCACTGCTGGGACTCTATCCTAAGAAAACTAAAACACCAATCCAAAAGAACCTATGCATCCCAATGTTCATAGCAGCACAATTTACAATAGCTAAATGCTGGAAGCAACCAAGATGCCCATCAGTAAATGAATGGATCAAAAAACTATGGTACATTTACACAGTGGAATTCTATGCAGCAGAAAGAAAGAAGGAGCTCCTACCCTTTGCAACAGCGTGGATGGAGCTGGAAAACATTATGCTAAGCGAAACAAGCCAGGCAGTGAAAGACAAATACCATATGATCTCAGCTTTAACAGGAACCTAAATAACAAAACAAAGAAACAAGCAAAATATAACCAAAGACACTGACATAGAGGCCAGGCTGACAGTGCCCACAGAAGAGAGTAGAGGGAATTTAAGGGGACAGTGGGAAGGGTTCACAGGAACAAACTTAAAGGATACATGGTCATAAACTAGGGGGAGGGTGGTAATGGGAGGGAAGTGGGGAGAGGTGGGAGGGGGGACTGGATTGGGAGTAAAAAGGAGAAAACTATTTGAACAATGATTAAAATAAAAAAACAAAATAAATAAAAATAAAAAATAATTAAAAAAATCCTTCTAGGTTGAAATGAAGATATTTCCCAAGTTGCAATATCCTTCCATCCACAGGGCTTCCATTGTCTTTGGGAACCCCTTGGTTATTCCATTATGAGGTCAAGCTTGTATTCTACTCAATACCTAGTGCCTCACACATAGTACAATGGGCACTCAACGAGTATTTGCTAAACTGAATCGCATCTGGAAATGTGAGGAATAGAAGTGACAAACACGTGGCTACTAACAAAACCTATAATCTAGAAAGTCTAAATCATATTCTAATTTTGAATAAGGCAAATTATTACTGAGTGCTAACAATGTGCTCAGTAATTACAAAGGCATACATAAAATGTTGGGAGTGAGCAAGGCAAACATAACATACCGCCAGTGGTGTACAAGATTTTTTAAAAAGATGCCCTGGCTGGCATAGCTCAGTGGATTGAGCGCAGGCTGCAAACCAAAGTGTCGCAGGTTTGATTCCCAGCCAGGGTACATGCCTGGGTTGCAGGCCATGACCCCCTGCAACCGCACATTGATGTTTCTCCCTCTCTCTCTATCTCCCTCCCTTCCCTCTCTAAAAATAAATTAAAAAATAAAATATTTTAAAAAAGATTATATTTATGTATTTATTTTTAGAGAGAGAGGAAGGGAGGGAGAAAGAGAGGGTGAGAAATATCAATGTGTGGTTGCCTCTCACATAGCCCCCACTGGAGACCTGGCCCACAACCCAGGCATGTGCCTTGACTGGGAATCAAACTGGCGACCTTTTGGTTCACCACTGAGCCCACACTCAATCCACTGAGCTACACCAGCCAGGCAAGATTTTAAAGCCTAAAATAGGCAGGACCCAAACCAGAATCAATTATCCCTGCCTCTCTGGCCATAAAACTATAATATTCAAAAGGGTGAGAAAAAAAATAAGGAGAAAACCAACCTGTACTGAGTTTTATGTGTTTTGCATTGCATTAGACATTCATGTAGATTAGAATTTATATTAGGACTCAGGTTTCAGCTCTGATATGTGAAGCACTGGGAAGCCCATTCCCACCCTTCCAAGAAAAAAAGCTAGAAAAACTCTTTGACCTATCTGAGAAGCAAGGTTACAGGGCAAACCACCATCTCCATATCTGAAGAGCCAGGTGCCTGCACACATCGTCTGAGCAAATAAACTGGTAGGAAGATTAAACTAGAAATTCTGATAAATTATTGAAAGCCAAAGTATAGGATGTCATAAAAGTACAAAACTCCTGGGCTACACATGGGTGAGGGCAGGTATTTTCATCTTTTTACAAATTTTTCCTACAGGAACCCCACTAGATTTTTACAGGGAGGTTGGGAAAAATCCCAGAGAAAGCTTTTCATCATTATGCTGGTTGGCTGAGAAAAACAGCACCCATTGTGAAATTTACCCAGGCCCCTTTCCTTTATCTCCAGTACAGAACAAAAGCCTTAAACTGAAGGGGGAAGGGCTTAAAACCCATGGCTTAAAGACACTGGTGTCTTCACTGCAGCAGGAGAAAAGGAACAGGCAAAAAAGGAAAAGGAGCTCACTCCTGGAGGAGGGGCAGGAGATCTTGTAAAGGACACACTCAAGACCCAGGTTCCAGTACCTGCCTAAGTTTTAGGCTTAATCAAATCATCAGAGAACTCCTTACCCCCCCCACCAACCACCACCTGGCATATCAGCTACATGGTTAGTAACAGTGGAATACAACTGGGAGGGCTGTAAGGGACAACTCTTGGGAAACAGCACAAAGGAAAAACCCAAAGCCAAGTAGGAGGCATAAAAAGGTATCACTAGAGGAATCAGAAATCTCTGATGCCCATTGCAAAAACAAACATCAAATATAACCCAACTCCCCCTGCCTAGGTTAACTCAAGTACCCACACTAAAGGCCTAGTGGAAAGGAAACCTGTGTTCTTCTCCAAAAATATCAATTATTTACCTCAGTATTTCCTGCCCACATTCAGTTTTCAACATATTTATGAGGCATAATGAAAGGCGAGGTAATATTCCAAGTGACAAAGCAATCATCAGATCCAGACTCAGTATGACACAGATGTTGGGGCTATCAGAAATGAAAATTAAAATTATGATTAATATGTAAAGACTCTAGTGGAAAAAGGAGATAAATGCAAAACAAATGAACAATTTCAGAGAAATAAAAACTATAAGAAGGAATCAGCGGGAAATGCTAGAAGTAAAAAAAGAAACACAGGGAAAAAAATGCTAAACAGCAAATTGACATAGCCAAAGAAAGAATCAGTGAGAATGAAGGTCAAGTTTATTGATCAGGTCAACAATATTAAAACACACCCTGGCTGGTGTGGTTCAGTGGACTGAGTGCAAGCCTGTGAACCAAAGCGTTGCCGGTTTGATTCCCAGTCAGGGCATATGCCTGGGTTGCAGGCCAGGTCCCCCAGTACAGGGTGTGTAAGAGAGGCAATCACACATTGATGTTTCACCCCTCTTTTTCTCCCTCCTTTCCCCTCTCTCTAAAAATAAATAAATAAAATCTTTTTAAAAATTAAATTAAAACAAAAAGAGATGAAAGAGTGAAAAAAACAGAACATTGCATACGAAAACGGGTTCAATATCAAACAGCCTAGCATACTTGCAATTAGAATCCCAGAAGGAGAAGGGGGGAAATGGGGCACAAGAATTATTTGAAGAAATAATGGCTGAGTACATTTCCAAAATTCTTGATAGACAACAAACCATAGATACACCAACCAGGATAAACAGAAAAGAACACCAACCAGGATAAACAGAAAAGAAATAAAAGAGCCACACCAAGGCAAAGACAGACTTTGAAGGCATCCATAGGAAAAGAGACATGTTAACTACAGAGGAACATGGGTAAGAATTACAGCAAACTTATCAAAAACCACATAAACAAAGCAACGGTGGAGTTATATGTTGAAAGAGGGAAAACAATTGTCAACTCAATTCCATATCCCATGAAAATATCCTTCAAAAGTGAAGAAAAAAAATGAAGGCTTTCTCAGACAAACAAAACAAAACAAAAAAATTTACTGCCAGCAGAGCTGGCAATAAAAAAAATGTTAAAGGAAAATTCTTTAGGTAGAAACATTATGATTAAGGTGAAAACTTGGATTAGCATAAAGAAATGAGCATTAGAAAAAGAATAAATTATGGTAGAATATTTTATTTTCAAAATGTTTGAAAAGCCAATTTCCCAGACATTAACCAAGGGCCAATCTTGCAAGCAGGCCTCCTAAAGACAGCAAACAGCCTCACGTCTACTGTTTACTCTTTTCAGCACAAAAGAGTATATCTTTTTAAAAACCTACAGCTTAGATCATACTTTTTTATTTTTTTTATTTTATTGATTATGCTATTACAGTTGTCCCATTTCCCCCCTTCTCTCCCCTCCCCCCTGTACCCCCTCCCACCCACATTTCCCCCTATAGTTCATGTCCATGTGTCATATTTATGAGTTCTTTAGTTTCTACATTTCCCGTACTATTCTTGCCCTCCCCCTATCTAATTTCAACCTACATTCTATGCTACTTATTCTCTATACCTTTTCCCCCTCTCTCCTCCTCCCACCCCCCTGCTGCTAACCCTCCATGTGCCCTCCATTTCTGTGGTTCTGTTCCTGTTCTAATTGTTTACTTAGTTTCTTTTGGTTTTGCTTTAGGTGTGGTTGTTGATATTTGTGAGTTTGCTGTCCTTTTACTATACATGTCTTTTCTTTATCTTCTTTTCTTAGATAAGTCCCTTTAGCATTTCATAAAATAAGGGCTTGGTGATGATGAACTCCTTTAACTTGACCTTATCTGAGAAGCACTTTATCTGCCCTTCCATTCTAAATGAGAGCTTTGCTGGATAGAGCAATCTGGGATGTAGGTCCTTGTCTTTCATGACTTGGAATATTTCTTTCCAGCCCCTTCTTGCCTGTAAGGTCTGTTTGGAGAAATCAGCTGACAGTCTGATGGGAACTCCTTTGTAGGTGACTGTCCCCTTACCTCTTGCTGCTTCTAGGATTCTCTCCTTCGTTTTTACCTTGGCTAATGTAATTATGATGTGCCTTGGTGTGTTTCTTCTTGGGTCCAACTTCTTTGGGGCTCTCTGAGCTTCTTGGATTTCTTGGAAGACTGTTCCCTTTGCCAGATTGGGGAAGTTCTCCTTTATTATTTGTTCAAATATGTGCTCAATCTGTTGCTTTTCCCCTTCCGATTCTGGCACCCCTATAATTCGGATATTGGAACGTTTAAAGGTGTCTTGGATGCTCTTAATCTTTTCCTCAATTTTTTGAATTCTTATTTCATCATGCTTTCCTGCTTGGTTGATTCTATCTTCCTTCTGGTCCACTGTATTGTTTTGAGACTCATATTCCTTCCTTTCACTATTGGCTCTCCTCCGTGTGTCTTCCTGCATTTGTTTTATGGTACTCTGCATTCTTTCATCTAAATTTCGTCCAAAATCCACCAGTTCCGTGAGCTTTCTGATCACCAGTGTTTTGAACTGCGCATCTGATAGATTGGCTAATTCTTGGTCGCTCAAAAGGATGAGTCCTGGGGGACTGATTTGCTCTGTTGGAAACATGGTTGTTTTTGTTTTTGTTTTTTCCCCCTTTCTCTCCTTTTTTTTTTTTTTTCTTTTTTCCGGCCTGGTTGCTCTTGTTACGGTGGGGGGGCGGAGCCTTAGGTGCTCACCGGGGCTGGGCACCCGTCACTAGATTGTGACGTTATACGTGGGGGTGGGGCGGGAGCAGGAGCGGGACGGGAGAAAACAATGGCGGTAGTTCCGTTCCCCTGGACTCAGACCCTTGTCTGGGTTTCTGGCTGCGAGCTCTGCCCTGGTCCACAATCGCTACCCCTCTGGGTCTGCCAGCCACAGCTTGCGTACTCAGGGATCACCGCTGCCTTCTTGCGCGCCCGATGTCTTTTGTGCCGATTTCGCGCCAAACCTTCCCCCAACCTCCGCGCGCCGCCGACCCGAGCCAGCCCTGCGCCCGCCGGCTCGTCTTCTCCTACCAGTCCGGATGAACGCGTCTACTTCAACTTCTTGGCTGCCCGACTTCCATTCAGATAAATCCTCTGCCGGATCTGGGTGTTATTCTGATAGTAAATTATTGTTGTAAATTATTGGTTTTCTAATCTTGGTTGTACGAGGGAGGTACGGTGCGACCACCTATTCCTCCATCTTGCCGGAAGTCCCTAGATCATACTTAGTGATGAGAGAGAGAATGCCTTCCAAGATTGGAACAAGTTAAGCATGTTTTCTCTCACCACTACAATTCTGTTAAAAAAGAAAAAAAGTGTGCCCTGGCTGGCGTAGCTCAATGGATTGAGCGCGGGCTGGGAACCAAAGTGTCCTAGGTTCGATTCCTAGCCAGAGTACATGCCTGGGTTGCAGGACATAACCCCCAGCAACCACACATTGATGTCTGTCTGTCTGTCTGTCTGTCTCTCTCTCCCCCTCCCTCCCTTCCCTCTCTAAAAATAAATTTAAAAATCTTAAAAAAAAAGAAGTTTAGCCCTGGCTGGTGTAGCTCAGTGGATTGAGCTCGGGCTGCGAACCAAAGTGTCGCAGGTTCGATTCCCAGTCAGGGTACATGCCTAGGTTACAGGCCATGACCCCCAGCAACCGCACATTGATGTTTCTCTCTCTCTCTTTCTCTGTCTCCCTCCCTTCCCTCTCTAAAAAAAAAAAAAGAAGTTTAAAAAAAAAGAAAAAAGTAAGAGCACTCATATTACCTGATTTCAAGACTTACTATAAAGCTACACTAATCAAGACTTTGTGATAATGGCAAAATGATAGACACAGATCAATGCAACATAACAGAGAGCCTAGGAATAGACCCACACAAGCACAGTCATATTTTTGACACAGGTGCAAAAACAATTTAATGGAGAAAGTCTTCTCAACAAGTGATTCTTGAGCTACAGGACTAGCATTTGCAGGAAAATGAACCTTGACATACAGCTCACATGCATGACTGGTGGGAATGCAAAATGGTATAACTGCATTTGGAAGACAGTTTGGCTGTTTCTTATAAAAATTCAGCAATCTCACTCCTAGGTACTTACCCAAATGAAGTGAAAACTTACATTTACACAAAAACTTGTATGCTAATGTTAACTGCAGCTTTATTCATAATTGCCAAGAACTAGAAGCAGCCAAATTGTCCTTCAACCAGTGAATTGAACAAATGGTGCTACATCCATACAATGGAATGTTAGTCAGTGATAAAAGGAACAGGCTATTAATTCATATAATATGAATGAGTCAAGTAAAACAGGGGTCCTCAACCTCCCTCCTCCCCACCTGTGGACACCAGTGGCACTATGAGCTCTGCCTCTTGTCTCCCACCCCACCACCCACCCCATCTGTGGAAAAATTTTCTTCCACAGAACTCGGTGCCAAAAAGGTTGGGGATCACTGAAAAGAAGCCAGACCAAAAAAAGTACATATTGTATGAGTCCACTCACATGACATTTTGGAAAAGGCAGGACTATAGTAAAAAATTCAGAAGTACACTATTTTGAGGCACTTCTAGGAAACAAAACTGACAGGATATATCTATATTTATATTTATATTTATATTTAATCTGTGTGTGTGTGTGTGTGTGTGTATAGATATATATAAATAGAGATAGCTCTGGCAAGGTCAGCTTAGGTGGGAGTCCATGGAAGTTCACATCACCATCACCATACACTATCTCTCTTTAAATCAATGTATTTAATTTTTAAAATAGGGTAGTATGTGCACATGGCTTAAAATTCAAAAAGTATATAAAAATTATATGCAGTGAAAAGTCTCCCTCCATCCCTCTACCCCAGCCATGTATGACTCCAAATTATCAGTGTCTTGAATATCCTTCCAGAAATATTTTATGTCTATGTATGCAAAAATGTGCTTGCATGTATTATTGCTCCCACTATCTATTTTACACAAATGGTAGCATATACTACACACCATTCTGTTTCTTGCTTTTTTTCATTTTGTAGATCTTGGAGATCATACAATATCAGTGTAATATTCTAATGTACAATCAAGCCTCGATTGATACTTTGGATATTATGGGTCTTTTGCTATTATAAGCAATCAATACTCCAAGTAACATACAAATATTTGTTGAATTCCTATAAGTGTTTGCTGGGTCAAATGACATGTGCATTTATAATTTTGATTTAATTTTTATATAGTTCCAAGTCACTGACTTTGAAAATGTCAGAGATTTTTCATTTTTAACTTTTATCCTAGGTGAAAAGAAGGGAAGCTGAGATTCTATCACCAGGCAATTTTCTGGAGTAATGTACACTCTATAAGATGTACAATGTGAGCCTTAGAATGTACACTCTTAAGTTTCCCACACATACTTCCTAGGATCCGGTTGCATTTTCATGCAATACATTTCAGGCCACAAGCTGGTTATAAAGCCCATTTTAGTTATATCAAAGGTGTTACTTCTGAAATCTTCACAATCACAAGGCCAAATTGCTGGCTGCTGGCCACTCACTTCACAGCACAGTATTGGATACTTCCCTGCAATCACAAGGAGATTTTTAAATGTCGAGCAAGTAAAACATCTGCAGAGAATCCTTTGTCCTTGTTACAATGCCCACATAAGGATTTCTTCTCTTAGGTAAAAACTATAAATCATATAATAAAGGTTATGAGGAAAGGGTGCAAAAGTTTCTCTCATTTTTCAGGTAGTGATGGATTCCCAACTGTCTTTTTCTTGACTACAAACTCTAGTATAGCCTAGTACACTACAATTTTTGTCATAAGCTTGAACAGTCAGACAGAGACAAATACCACATGATTTAACTTATATGTGGAATCTAAAGAACAAAATGAATGAACAAACAAAACTGAAACAGACTCACAGACACAAAGTGAACTGGTGGTTGCCAAAGGGGAGGAGTGTTCAGGGACTGGGTGAAAACATGAAGGAATTAAGAAGCACAAATTGGTAGTTACAAAATAGTCATGGGGACATAAGAAAAGCATAGAGAATATAGCCTGTAGTATTGCAGTAACTATGGTGCCATTGGGGTACTGGAAATATTGAGGGGAACACTATATAAAGTATATGATTGTCTAACCACTAAGTTGTACACCTGAAACCAATACAAAATAAATTGAAAGAATAAAAAGTTTGAACAGGAGGCTGAGGAAACCCAGGGGTGGGGCTCCTTTCATAACAGCCACACAAGATCAGTGAGCAATCAAGCCACTTACAAGAATATCTATGTCCAGAGCCACATTGTCTCCCTTTGGTTTCCTCATGGAAAAACCATCATTCAGCTCCACGTTCACTAAAAGAGTAGATAGAAGGAAGGTAACACAATCATTATTTAGTCTTAAGAACACACTACATTTAGATTTATCAAAGGAAAAGAGGTTACATTCATTAATAATTATTATGCATTACGACAGTAATGCCCCCCCAAATTTTTCATATCTCCTCATATGCATATCTTTGGATGGTCCCCTCCCATTATGACTCCGGGCTTGACCATGAAGGCACTCCTATGCTTTGGCTGACAGAACAATATCAGATGTGACACAAGAAGACACTTGAGAACTGCTTTGGCACTGATGATTGCTCTTGCTTGCTGCTGTTTGTATCTTTGAGACCACCATGTTAGGAAGTCCAGACTAGACAGCTGGAGGAGATGAGCCACCCTAGCTTAGGTTCTCCTAGATCAACCAGTCTGCCAACCACCAGATCACCCACACCCAAACCTAACTGACACAAGCTATTTCGAAGTAAATATGTTTGTCACCTGATACACATGGAAAAGGGAACAGCACAATGGTTTTCCCCATGAAGTTTAGTTTGCATATAAGAAATAGCTTCAGCCCTGGCTGGCATAGCTCAGTGGATTGAACATGGGCTGGGAACCAAAGTGTCCCAGGTTCGATTCCCAGCTAGGGTACATTCCTGGGTTGCAGGCCATAACCCCCAGCAACTGCACATTGATGTTTTCTCTTCTCTTCTCTTCTCTTCTCTTCTCTTCTCTTCTCTTCTCTTCTCTTCTCTCTCTCTCCCTCTCTCTCTCCCCCATTCCCTCCCTAAAAATAAATAAATAAAATCTTAAAAAAAAAGAAATAGCTTCAAACAGAAAAACCTCCAGTACCTGGATTAGAATAAATAAATATGTAAGTATTGAAAAATGCCTAAGTCTTCCCAGAGTCTCACAAATGTGCTGTCTGCCATCACAGATGGCACATACCAAAAAAACAAAAACCATAAAAAATTTCCATTTAGTCACTGAACCATCTTTGTCATGATATATTTAAATCAAAGTCTTATACTCAACAGTTCCATTTGTAACACTGAACAACAACTCAGGTTTCCAGGAATTTTTCTCCCAATTCTACATTTTTACCCCATTTGACAAGGCCTGGTGAAAGCTGAAAGAGTTCCTTAATGCAGCCTAAAAAGTATCAGATATATGAGACTAGTTAAACCTCCTTCTAGAAGCAGTCTGCAGGACTAGCTTCTAGCAATGCGGCAACTCCTTTTAGCTATGTTAATGATGGGAAGTAAAAACTGTTTAAGATCTATATACCCAGGTTAGAAACATTGCCTGTATTAGATCACAAAGTGGGACACTGAAGTGGAAATGACTTTATTAAACCACTTTTGTTTAGGTCTCACTAGATGCTTTTCTGGATTAAAAACTCTCTCTCTTTCTCCCCCTCTCCTCCTCCCTCTCCCCGCCCCCTCAGAAAAAGTGAAAAACACCTTCCAGCAGCTTCCCATTGCCCTTGGAATAAAACACAAGCTCCTTAATAAGGTCCCATAAGGCTCTGTAAATCTTCCCCAGCCTACTTCATCTCTCTTTCTCCGGGTCCTAGCCAAACCTCTGAGGATCCTTTCCACATCTCTCTCCCACCTCAGTGCCCTCACAACACCTGATGTTCCTTCTTACTGGCAATCTACTCTCTCTGACTTGTACCTTGCTTATTCCTGCTCATCCTACAGGGCCCAGGGCACCTTGCTGGTCTCCCTCACAGAAGCGTTCTGTCTCTTACTTGCTGTGTGACCTGGGGAAGTTACCATTGCTTCTCCTCTTTGAGCCTCACACCTCAGAGAGATATCCTAAGTTAAGCACAGTGCTCAGCACACAGGAAATGGTCAACAAGTCATCACTGCTATTCACTGTTATCTCATATAAAGCAAACTCCATCATAGCACTTAGTACAATTTATAATTATTTATTTGTAGAAAAAATAGAACCCCCCATTACACCTTACTACCTAATACCTTTCATGCTATTTCCCCACATACTATATTTTTGGAGGGGAAGATGAAATGAATGTTTACAGAGCAATTGTTATCTCAATTAATTATTACCTCAGAGATGTGGTTTGGCAGATGTAGAAACTGAAGCCAAGATCAAGTGTTAGACTAGAATCCAAATTGGCCTCATTCCATCCATAGCCTGTGCTGGGTGCACTAACACCAAAAGCTTCCCTAACTAATGAACTTTGTCACCTAAGAGCAGCAAATCTCAGACAAGATGGATCTTCACATTCACATATATCCCAAACGACTCCCAGGTATCTACTCTTCAGATCCTTAATGGGCCTGGAGTTACAATCATCCCCTGTAAACTCCTTCAGTAGAACACTCTTTCCCTGACTGTGATGGTAGTTTTCCTTATTTCCTTTCCACTGGATGTTGAGCTCTTAAGGGGATGAATATCTTTCACCTCTTTATGCTCACAGCAAATAGGAGGCATGCAATACATGTTTGCCGACTGAATTTAAAATGTTGGAGAATATATATGGCTGCAAAGTTGAGGGGGTGAGAGAGTGTATTTTCATAACAATATTTAAATTTGGCATAGTTAGGAACAAATGACATAAATGATAACAAAAGAATTTATCTTAACCATTTTACAACTGATACTGATTTCTATATCCAGCACCAGAGATTCCAGGTGATTTACAAATGTGTGTTTCATGGCTGTATGTAGACTTCACTCCATCTCTGGGGTCCTATATCACCATCGATATTCTACTGTACCCCGTGGCTGCACGTGAGCTACTCTTCATGACAGGATGTCCTTGACAAATACCAGTCTCTCAATGGTTACTCTTGAATTGTTCATAAAAAGAAACAGAAAGGACAGATGATAAAGCAAATGGGAACAAACTGTTAATAACTGGCAACCTTGGGTAAAAGGAATATAGGAGTTCTTTGTACTATTCTTGCAACTTTTTATAATTATGATCGAAAAATAAGTTTTTAAAATTAAAAAAAAAACAATTTCACAGGAGATTCTAACACACAAGGCCTACTGTATTGGCCTTGTTGGTCCCAAATTCTCTTGCCAACTATTCCCAAAAACCACACTCTAGGCTTGAGTTTCCTTGCCTATCAGCCGATATCAAGGGACAAGGAGCTCCTTGGGTAGCAGGGCTCAGCCATGGTTTCTGGGTTGTGACAAGAGATTAACTTATTTACTGCTTGAAGTGTATTAATAAATGCTTTGGTACCTCCTATTGGTCAAAGCACCAGTACTATTTCCCCACACTAAGCCCCCTACTTTAGTTGGCTGCCCTCTGAGTTCTTACTTTCCTTTTCCCAAACTTAGCTATGGGGTCAGGCAAATTCTCCCCAGGACCCTTTCTTCTTGCTGTCCCCTAAGAGAGCACTGAGACAGTTCTGATGGTAAGAGCTTTGCTGCTATTGTCTGTGGAGAAACCTATAGGGAGGAGACAAAAATAACCATAGGGAGTCACAAACAATCCAGAAAACAGAAAACTCAAAGGAGTAGTTACTTGGTCTGTGATGACCACTTACTAGCACACTTTTATTCGTTCATTACTTCTACCCATTCATCCTAGCCTCTAACCACCCCACAAACCAAAATGCTTCAGCTTTGCCAGCCATTGTAACTGGAACACAATAGGCAGAAACTTGTAAACCACTCAAGTGTCCCCATGTTAGCCATCTTAGGAGAGTGCCAGATGGGTGTTACCCAACACCCACCCCCTAACTATAAGAAGTAAGTAAATAAAGATCATATGTAAGCCAACATATGATGTCTACCTTCCTCAGCTCCTGTTTTGTGTAAGCTCCACAAGAGGTAGGTGCATTATGTCCTAAGATAATGTTCAACCTCTGTCCCTGATCAAGGCTTATAAGAACCCTCTGTAATGACATGTCTTCAGAAATACCTCCTGCTTCCTGATGCCTCCTGCTTCCCCAAGTTTCCCCCAGATACTTGCCTAGTTCCAGCCAGACATCAAAGTAGTAGGAAAAAGAAGAAAGGCTTTGTGTAGCTTAGGGGAGAAATGGGTTGCTATGGCTATTGGAACACCAGGAAGGTAAAAGACAAGCATTATCAAAGGATCATCTCCAACCTACAAGCCTTCAATATGCTTTGTTCTTTAACTTTTGTTAACACATATGTTTCAAGTCTGAGAGCCCTGTACCATCACCTGTCCTATTCCTGAGAACCTCCTCTACAGGCCATATGGTGGGTCACAGGTACCCCTAAGCTGCTTCCAAGTCACTCCCAGTTGATTACAAATACTTCAGGAAGGAATGGGAGGCCTTTCTTCACTTTCCCTTACCTGTAACCAAGATTCATAGGCTTGTACAGTTGAGGAGGCTAAGGAGTAGCAATATGGCTCAGAAAACAGGTAGACAGAAAGTATGGGTTCTAGAACCAGACCTGTATTGTCTGGACAAAGAATTGTTGTTTCCAGACAACAATATTAGGTTAAGAGCTCTTTTCTAGCAAACAAAAGTGCAGAGAAGAGCATGCTTAAAGAAAAGGTGGTAATGATGGTAGTTCACACTAACTGAGAAGCACTTACCAAAGATCTCATGTAATTCCTTCACCCCTTGAAAAGAGGTATCATCCTTTTGCAGTTCAATTATTTAAGCTCAGAGTTCACTTTAAATGTAAAAAAAATGTTATGAAGGTAGAATACTCCTAGGATAAACTAAAAAAAAATAAAACATTTATTTCCACTTCTCTGGAGAGTAATTATATGATGTGCTAAAAGCATGAGAACCACAGTATTCAAAGGGTACAGAGGCTGACATTCACATTCTCATTATTTACAGATATTATGAAATTATTAAAATAAATAAAAACACAATGCTTTGTTCAGGTCGACTGACTCCTTTCCCATACACACCCCTCTCCCCCAAGCTAAGAAGTGGCTGCAGGGAAGGTATTTAAGAGAATTACTCTGGAAAAATGGATTCTGGGTTGCTTAAAGTAAGCCAAGATGTGCAGTCTCTACCTAAATTATTTTAGAGTTAGAAAGAAGCAGGCAGTTATCTTTACCAGGCTGAATACAGGGAATGAGGTCGTTTTTCCCTCCAGGCCACTGGAAACACAGTTCTGATTTCTTGTACAATCAGACGGCGGAAGGAGTGTGGGGGTGGGGGGGGGGCGCCGGCACCTCCTCCTCAGCTTCACAGTTAAACAGAACTCACATCAAAAACATCTCGTGCACATCTGAGGCCATCGATTTCCTTGCAACTTAGAAAGTCAGAAAAGTGGCCAAACAAGTTTCTTGCCAAATGCCTAGAAGCCACATATGTCCCAGAGCTACAGAATGATAACAACTTTTAACATGCCTTCACATACCACCATTATGGTCACTAACTTAGGATCCTGCCCCTCTTCCCTCCTTCCAAATAAGAAACGCAGGTTGCCCTCTGCAATTTAAAGCCCAATTTCTTCGAAGCAGTGGTTCTGAAAAGCGAGAGAATAAGACTAAAGGCAAGCTATCTTTTTTTTTTTTCTTTTAAGCGATTGCCCCATGGCGGAGGGAATAAAGCCAACTCGATTGCTGGAGAAAAGTTAACTTTGCTGAACCCAGCGGTGGGAAAATTTCCCCAGAAGACTCGCAAAGCCCTCCCGCTTTTCCCACCCCTAGGACTGCCTGGCGCTCAGTGACCGACCGCAGTTCCAGATCGGCGTCGCCCAAACAATAACGTGAGGGGGAGGGAAAGTTCGCAAGCCCGCGGACCGCCCGGGCTCACCGGGTGCCTCGCTGCTCCCCGCACCACCCGTCCCCCTCTCCCGGCACTCTGTTCTTCCTGCCTCCCAACATAGAAATAGCTGGGGCGCGCCCCCGCTCCCAGAGCATCTGGTCCCAGGCAGCCCGCAGAGCAGGTCCTCCTGAGGGTTTGACCCCGTGAGCCCGGAGATCAGGCAGAGGATAGGGAACGAGGGGGCGTCGGGAGGAGGAACCGGAGGGAACCGCTGCAACAGTTATGGCGCTCCAAGCCTGCCCGACTGTGGCTGCAGCGAAGCTCAGGCGCCAGCGCCCGCGCCCGCTCCCGACCCCCGCGCCGGCCACAGCCGGCCACTTTACCTCAGCGAGCACACGCTCTCAGCCCCGGGCGCCGGAGTGCCTCGAGGCTGGGGCCGGGACGCTGCGCCCCACGCTGCCAGCTCCAGCTCCCCGAAACCGCCCCTCCCGTGCCCACCCAGCGCACCGCCCCTCAACCCGCTTGCGCCGCGTCCGGCTTTAGTGGCGCCTACCTTGGCGCAGCCAGTCGCGGCTCCCTCCGGGCTCCACGCTCGGGTCCGGCAGTGCCCAGCGAGTCTGGTAGGAGTGGTAACCGCCCCACGAACTGCTCGCTTTCTTCTCTCCCCTCCCTCGCACCTGCCCCCTAATCTCCTCCCCTCCCCCGCCCCCCGCCTAGCCGCCGGATCCCCGGGGCCGCCCCCTGCGCCTCAGCTCCCGCCCTCGGCCCTCGCTAGCCGGGCCCGTCAGGCCTCAGCGCCGGGCAGGCAGTTGGGCGGCAGCAGCGCAGCGGCGGCTGAAGCAGCGCGGAGCACTATTGTATTCCTGACACTGTGCGCTCCCACGCTCCGCCTCTTCCCCTTCCTTCCTCACTCTCCCGCACCCCCCACTCCCACCAGCGGCCGCGCTCGCCCTACCGGACTGGCTCCCCGCTGTCCGCCAGCCGCGAGCTCTTCTGGCGGGCTGGGCGCCGTCGCCACCACACGCGCGCCTCAAGGCTCCGCCCACTTTGTGCTCCCGCACTCGCGGCGCTGTACTCCAGGTGGGTTCCACCGCGCATCTGAGGCCAAGTGCCAGGGAGGGTCTCGGGAAGGTGCCTCGCCTGTATTCAAATACAAACTAAGCTTTTCATGGCCCCTTACAATTCCAAAGTTCTATAAGTGGACCTTCACGTAGAAAACTTGTCAGCCACTATTGACTTAAATCGTTTTGTGCTTGGATTACCTATAATGATAAAGCCAGGGTGGCTATTAACAGAATGCACTTAGTTGAAAGCACAAATGATTTGTGATATGTGGCTTTTTGATGTGTCAACTTGGTTAGGCTACAGCCCCCAGCAATCAAACATTAATCTATGTGTTGCCGTGAAGATAGAATTAAAGCTCCAGATCAATTGACTTAAAGTAAAAGAGATGATCCTTTCTGACTGTGTGTGCTACAGATTTTGTATTTGTTTAGCCAGCCTCACAATTGTGTAAGCCAATATCTTCCAATAAATGAATGAATAAATTATATAGATAGATATGGATATAATGTCCTATTTGTGTGCTTCTCTGGTAGAATCCTGACTCATACAGCTGCTTAAGCAAAAAAAAAAAACAAACCCCTTTTTCATTTACCTATCAGGGTTTGGCTATGTACCATGTGCAATTACCATGAACTCATATTGTCATTTTCATTTACATTTCTAGGCTAAACACAAGTGTATGCTCTTTTATATTTTGTATGTTTTCCATATTAAAGATATAATTCTATCTTTTAATATGCAAATATGTGAGTTCTAAAATATTCATAATCCTTCAGACTTACCTCATTTTATTATTCTTACTCTGAAATAATTATTGAATCACAGGCTCTGTAAAAATATTACAGAGCAGTCCCATATACTTTTCAGTCCCCCATAGGTAGTATCCTTACATAAACAAGATATTGACTTTGGTACAATCCACAGACTTTATTCAGTTTTCACCAGTTTTACATGCACTCGTTTCTGTGCCTTTATATATAGTACTGTGCAATGTCATCATGTGTAGATTTGGGTAATCACCACATTTAACTGTTCCTTTACCACAAAGATTCTTTCTGCTACCCAATACAGTTACTTTCATCTCCTTCTACTCTAACCCAACCCCTGGCAAACCCTAACATGTTTTCCATCTCTGTTATTTTTATTACTTTAAGAATATTATGTAAATGGAATCATACTTTTTGAAATTGGCTTTTCTACACTCAGCAGAATTTTCTCGAGATCCACCCAAGTTATGATGGAAGCACAATCAATAGTTCATTCCTTTTTATTGCTGATTAGTAATATTGCTATAGTATGGATATACTACAGTTTATTCATCCATTGAAGGACATTGGGGTTGTTTCCAACTTTTGCCTATTAAGAATAAGACTGCTATGAACATTTATGTATAATTTTTTGTGTGTAAACATACATTTTCATTTCTCTGTGACAAATGCCCACGAGTGCAATTTCTGAGTTAGATAGTAAGTGTAAATTTACTGTTATAAGAAACTGCCAGAATTTTCCAGACTATCTGTGTCATTTTACATTCCCACCAGCAATGTATGAGAAACATCCAGTTTCTCCACATTTTTGCTGGCATTTGGTATCGTCACTATATTTTTATTGTAGACATTCTAATAGTTGTATAGTGATGTATCTGTTTTAAATTGCATTTTCTTAACAGCTAATGATGTTGAAAGTCTTTTCATGTGCTTGTTTTCTGTGTATCTTTTTTTTTGGTGAAATGTCAGTTCATGTCTTTTGCCCATTTTCTAACTGTATTTGCTTCTTACTGTTAAACTTTGAGAATTTTAAAATATATTCTAGATATAAGTTTTCTGTCAGATAGATGGTCTACAAATGTTTTTCTCAGTCTGTAGATCGTTTTTTCACCCTCTTAATAGATTTTGCAGACCAAAATTTTCAATTTTGATGAACTCCAACTTATCAATGTCTGCACTTATATAGTGTCCTTTTGGTGTCACCCAGCCCTGAGTTCCACAAATTTTCTCATATATTTCCTTCTAAAAGTTTCATATTTTACATTTAAATCCATGATTCATTTTAAATTAATTTTTGTATAAAATGTAAATTTAAGGTCGAGGTTCATATTTTTTTCTATGGATGTCTGATGGCTTAATTTGTTAAAAATGACTTTCTTCCACTTATTGCTTTTGCCCCTTTGTCAAAATGAGTTGGGCATATTTGTGTTGGGCTATTTGTATGGGGCTATTTCTGGGTTCTCTATTTTGTTCTACTCTATGTGCCTATCCTTTTATGAATACCAAAGTCTTGATTATTAGAGCTATATAGTAAGCCTTAACATTGGGTAGAGTGATTCCTCCCACTACACTCTTCTTTAAAATTGTTTTTTACCCATTCAGGGTCATTTGCCTTTCCATATTATTTTGTAATGAGCTTGTCTCTATCTACAAAAACCTTGATGGTATTTTTATAGGAATTGTGTTAAACCTGTAGATCAATTTAGGGAAAATTGACATCTTTACTATATTGAGTGTTCCAATCCATGAACACTCTATGTGTATCTGTCCATTTATTTAGATCTTCTTTGTTTTCTTTCATCAGCATTTTGGGATTTTCAGCATATAGATCCTGTATGTTTTATTAACTGTATACCATATTTTATTTTCTTTGGAGTGATCATAAATAGTGTTGTGTTTTATATTTCAGCTTCCTCATTCATTGTTCCTTATTAGTACGTAGAAATGCAATTATTTTTTGTGTGTTGATCTGGTATTCTTTGACTTTCCTGAACCCAATTATTATTTCTAGGAGTTTTTTTTGTAGATTCTTTGGAATTTTCTACATAGACAATCATATCATCTATAAACATAGACAGTTTCATTTCTTTCTTTTCAATCTGTATGCCTTTTCTTTTCTTTCCGTTTTGTTCAGTCTAGAACTTTCAGTATGTCAGATAAGAGTGGTGTGAGTGGACATCCTTCCCTGTTCCCTTTCTAGGGGGAAGCATTCCATCTTTCATCATTAAGAAAACTATTTCCTGTGTTTAAAAAGATGCTCTTTACCTACCAAGTTGAAAACATACTCTTCTATTTCTAGTTTCTGAGAGTTTTTATCATGAGTGCCGAATTTTGTCAAATGCTTTTTCTGCATCAGTTGACATAATCATCTGAGTTTTCTCCTTTAGCCTGTGGCTATAGTAGATTATACTGATTGAATATTGATTTTTGTAAAAGGTGAAAGATTTATACAATCTGAAGAGAAACCAGAGTATATGAATATCGATTTTTGAACTAACCTAATATAGTTGGAATAAGTCCCACTTGACTGTGGTATAATTCTTTTATATCTTTCTGGATTCTATATCACTAATATTTTGTTAGATTTTGGTGTCAGTATCCATGAGAGAATTTTTAGAGTTTTTTTTTCATACTTTGTCTGGTTTTAGCATAATGCTGGCTCCATAAAATGAGTTGGAAAGTTGTGCAGAAAAGAGTTAACATAGCAGGCCCTTGGATGGCATCTGGAAACTTGGATTTAGGGTGAGTTCCCACCATTCACAGTACTGATAAGAGTGGATCACTGTGCCTAAACTGTTTGTATAAACAGTATGGTTTGTATTGAACATCTGCTTTCCTTCTGCAAGTCTGGAATTTCGGTGTTAGGGAGGGGTGCCTACATGACCAACCCCCAATAAATGCCCTGGGAACTGAGTTTCTAATGAGCTTCCCTGATAGAAGACATTTCACATGTGTTGTCATAACTCTTTGCTGGAGAACTTAAATACATCCTGTGTGACTCCACTGGGAGAGGACTCTTGCAAGCTTGTATTTGTTTTTTGTTTTTTTTTTTTAGATTCCAACCCACGTGCCTTTTCTCTTTGCTGATTTTGCTCTGTATTCTCTTACTGTAATATAGCATAGCCATGAATCTGACTGTATACTGAGTTCCTAGTGAATCATCAAACTTGGGAACAGAAGTGTTCCCTCCTGTTGGTATTCTGGAAGACAGTGTTTAAAATTGGTGTTAATTCTTTAAATGTTTGGTTGAATTCTCCAATGAAACTATATGGATCTGAGCTTTCCTTTTTCAGATCTTTTAAATTACAAATCTAATTTCTTTAATTGTTATTGATCTATTCAGATTATAAATTCCATATTGGTTGAGTTTTGGTAGTTTGTGGTTTTCAGGCAATTTGTCCATTTATGCATATAGGGTTTTTCATAGTATTCCATTTTATTACACACATGCATCATCCCACATATTTTTATACCCCCCCTCTTTGGTGGGAACATTTAAGGACTACTCTTAGTAAATTTCAATTATACAATATGGTATTACCAATTGTAGTCATCATGTTATATACAGTAACTCCTCAGACCTTGTTCATCTTATAGCTAAAAGTCTGTACCCTTTTACCAACCTCTCTATTTCCCCTACCTCCCAGTTCCTGGAAAACTATTCTACTCTGTTTCTTTTAATTCAACTCTATTTCTTAAGATTCCACATATAAGAGATACCATAGAGTATGTACCTTTGTCTTCATGGCTTATTTCACTTAGCATAATGCCTTTCAGGTTCAACCAAGTTCCTTCTTTTTTAAGGTTAAATGATCTATCTATTATCTATCTATTTATCTATTTATCTATCTATCTATCTATCTATCATCTATCATCTATCTATCTTCTCCCATAAATTGGCTATTGCGAATAATGCTACAGTGAACCTGGGGGTACAGGTAGCACTTTGAGATAAGTTGTTTCCCTAGGATATATACCCAAGAAGTATGATTGCTGGATCACATGGTAGTCCTTTTTCGGGGGGGTCCCTAATATCAAAGAAATTTAATAATTTACAAGTTTATTTTCCAAATAGTAACAGATTTTATGAACACTTTGTTCATGGATTGACTATATATTTGCTATGGACAGACATTCACATAGAATCTTTCTTCCAAAGAATGTGGGTTGAGAACTTTAGTTTCCATTCAGTGTCTGGAGGATCTGTATGTAGTAAGATTCCTATTTCTTTTGTGATATTAGTGATTTGTGTCTTCTCTCTTTTTTCTTTTTTAAGATTTTATTTATTTGCCCTGGCTGGCATAGCTCAGTGGATTGAGCGTGGGCTGGGAACCAAAGTGTCCCAGGTTCGATTCCCAGCCAGGGTACATGCCTGGGTTGCAGGCCATAACTCCCAGCAACCGCACATTGATGCCTCTCTCTGTCTCTCTCTGTCTCTCCCTCCCTCCCTTCCCCTCTCTAAAAAAATAAATAAATAAAATCTAAAGATTTTATAAATCTAAATAAATCTTTAGATTTATAAAATCTAAAAGATTATAAATCTAAATAAATCTTATTTATAAATCTAAATAAATCTTTAGATTTATAAAATCTAAAGATTTTATTTATTTATTTTTAGAGAGAGGGGAAGGGAGGGAGAAAGAGAGGGAGAGAAACATTAATGTGTGGTTGCCTCTTTTGCACCCTCTACTGGGGACCCAGCCTGCAACCCAGTCCTGTGCCCTGACTGGGAATCCAACCTGTGACCCTTTGATTTGCTAGCTGGCACTCAATCCACTGAACCATACCAACCAGGGCAGCATTCTTTTAAAAAAATATTAAAATTTTCAGTAGAAAGAAAGAAGGAGCTCCTCCCCTTTGCTACAGTATGGATGGAACTGGAGAGCATTATGCTAAGTGAAGCAAGCTAGGCGGTGAAAGACAAATACCATATGACCTCACTTATAAATGGAACCTAGTTAACAAAACAAGCAAGCAAAATAGAACCAGAGACATGGAAATATGGAATAAAGTGATAGTAATGGGGTGGGGGCAGGGAAATAACAGGGAAAGAAGGGAAAGGGTCATCAATGAACATGTATAAAGGACTCATGGACAAAAAGCCAAAGTGGGGTAGGACTGAGGGTGGGAGGTGGGAGTGGGTGGGGCAGGGGGGGAAATGGTGGTGGGTAAATGGAGACAAATGTATTCAAACATTAATTTTAAAAGATAAATAAATAAATAAATACAAATTTTATTAAAATTCTCAGATTTTGCTTCATGTATTTTGAAGCTCTGTTATTTGGTGTATACGCATTTTGAATTGCTATGTTTTTGTGGTGAATTGACCCTTTTATCATTATGTAATGTCCCTCTTTGTCCCTGGTAATTTTGATATCTTGTATTATATAACCATTCCTGCTTTTATAAATTAATGTTCAAGTAGTATATCTTTTTCTACCCTTTTACTTTCTACCTACCTATGTTATATTTGAAGTGAGTTTCTAATAGACAGCACACAGTTGGGTTATTCTTTAAAGCTATCTATGACTCTCTGTATTTTAATTCATGTATTTAAACAATTTAAAAATATTATTTTATTACCTATTTCCACTACATACTTTGAACCCAATATCAGATTGTGTGATATTTTTTTGCTTCATCAAGCCATCACGATTTTAAAAACTCATGAAGATATATTTATCCCTATTTTTACACATTTCATTGTTTTCCTTCCTTTCTGATGCTCTAAGCTTCCTTCTATTACCATTTCCATTCTGTTTGGAGAACTTCCTTTGGCAATTCATAAATGGTAAGTCTCCTAGTGAAAATTTTGTAAGTTTTCTGTCATTTGAGAATGTCTTTATTTCCCCTTCATTCCTGAAGGACATTTTTGTGGAACATGGAATTCAAAGTTAGAAATTCTTTTCTTTCATCATTTGAAAAATGTACCACTTCCCTCCAGCCTTTATGCTTTCAGATGAGAAATTCTCTGTCATCTGAATCACTGATTCTCTCTAGGTAATGCATTTTTTCCTTGTAGCTGCTTTCAAGATTTTTTTCTTTCTCTTTAGTTTTTATAAGTCATTTATAATGTGTCTTGGTGTGGATATTTTTGGGTTTTCTTATTTGGGTCTTATTGAACTTCTTGAATCTGTAGGTTTATGTATTTTGCCAAATTTGGGACATTTTCAGCCATTATTTCTTGGAATTTATTTTCAGTCCCACTCTCTCCTCTCCTTTAGGGACTTCAATGATATGGATATTAGCACTTTTGTTATTGTCCAACAGGTCCCTGAGACACTGGGAAAATTTTCCCTCATCTATTTTCTTTTGTTCATATTGAAGAAATTCTATTGTTCTGTCCTGAAGTTCACTCATTCTATCCTCTGTTATTTTCATACTTTTGAGCCCATCTTTTGAGTGTTTAACATTGATATTGCATTTTTCATGTCTGTGATTTCTAATTGGTTCTTTTTTGTAACTTCTATTTGCTGAAATTTCATGATTTTTCTCCATTTGTTTCAAAAGAATTTATAATTGTTCACTGAAGCATTTTTTAAACGATGGCTGTTCTAAAGTCCTTGTAAGACAATTCCAACATCTACTTATCTCAGTGGTATGTCTGTTAATTGTCTTTTCTTATTCAAGTTGTGATTTTACTAGCTCTGGGATGATGAGCACTTTTCCATTGTCTCCTAGATATTTTGGATGTTAGGAGACTATAGATCCTACTTAAATTTTCTATTTTAACACACAATTATGCTATTTAGGTTTAGTGTACAGGTCCTGGCCTATTTTTGTGGGCTGTGGTTGTAATGACAATTTTGTATTTAGAACCTTTGTGGTGCTATTCTGCTCTGCTTTGTTTGTGTGCTATTTGAAGCCACCTTGTAAACTTAGGTGGTATTCAACCCTGTAGATCAGTTCTCATACCTTCACACATGTTGATTTAGTCAGTTTTACCTTTGGGTCATTCAGGCATCTTGCCCAAGACTTCATATGTAGATTTATTTAAAATTTTAAAAAATATGTTTATTGACTTGAGAAAGAGGAAGGGGGGGGGGAAACATTGATGTGAGAGAGAAACATTGATTGGTTGCCTCCCATAGGCATCCCAACTGGGGATTGAACCCACAACCTAGGTATGTACCCTGACTGGTATAATCAAATCCCCAACCTTTTGGTGTATGAGACAGTACTCAACCAACTGGCTAGCACCATATGCAGATTGAAAGAATCACTTTTCGTATACTTTACAAAGTGTTCCCCTGGATATTTCCAGTACCCCCCTGGCACCATACATAGTTATTACAGTATTATTGACTATATTCCCTATGCTCTACTCAAATCCCCATGACTATTTTGTAACTACCAATTTGCACTTCTTAATCCCTTCACCTCTTTCTCTCAGTCCCTCAATTCCCTCCCCTCTGGCAACCACCAGTCTGCTCTCTGTGTCTATGAGTCTGTTTAAATTGTTTGTTTCTTTATTAGATTCCACAGAAAGTGAGATCATATGGTATTTGTCTTTGACTGACTGAATTTCCCAGAGCATAATATCTTCTAGGGCCATCCATGTTGTTGCAAATGGTAAGATTTCATTCTTTTCATGGCTTAGTAATGTTTCATTGTATGTGTATGTATAGACATACACACACATAATGTGTATGTATAGACATACACACACATAATGTGTATGTATAGACATACACACACATAATGTGTATGTATAGACATACACACACATAATGTGTATGTATAGACACACACACACCCCACAGCTTTTTTATCCATTCATCTATTGATGGGCATTTGGGTTGCTTCCATATCTTGGCTAGTGTAAATAATGATGCATTGAACACAGCGGTGTGCTAACCACTAAGCTGTACACCTGAAACCAATACAAAACATAATTGAAAGTAAACTGTGCAAAAAAAGAATCCCTTTCTCTAGCTCTCTCTTTGAGATCCTCCCTTCACTCTCTAATTGGGATGCTAAGGGCCACCGGCTGCCACTGGTAAATCATGGTGAAAGTCCAGACTCCTCACTCTGTCTCCACTGACATGGCAACACTGGGTAGGGGAAACGTCTCTGGATTCTCTGCTGATGCTGGGTGGCAGGAGAGTGGCAGATGTCCAGACTCCCCCAGGAGCTCTTAGTTGCCACCACTGTTAGGAGACTAAAGTGCCTTCCCAGACACATGCTACTTGGTGGGGGTCAGGAGATCCTGTGCCTTCTAGGGCATCTGATGTCCCCAGGTGGGGTTTGAATGATGATAGGTTTGCTGAAGCTAAAAGTCCTAGCCCTGGGTAGCTGCTGCTGCTGCTGGGTGGGACATAGCAGTGTGGATTCCCTGCTGGGTATCCACTGATTCTGCCAGCTGGGGCAGACCATGCTACTGGCTGCCTGGTGTGGTTGGGCTCCCACAAGCTCTCTACAGAAGGGGAGGGAAATGCTTCCTCCCCTGATTGAGAGCAACTCCCATTCAATCTTGGCTTGTGCTCTAGGAGGGAGAGGAACTGAATGGGAAACTTAAGTCTCTGCTGACACCACTGGCAAGTGTAGTGTTATCAAATAGAAAGAGTCTGTCCACCCAGATCTAGTAGAGCCTAACACTAAACACCAAGAATTGTGGTGGAGAAATATTGACTATTTTATTATGAATAGTGCCACCCAAGAGAACAAGAAGCTAGTATTCAAAAGCCTGGATTCCTGTGTGGTGTGTAGGTTACAGATTATATAGGGCAAAATCACAAGATACCATGGGTTAGGAGTTGAGCTCATGCTAGGAGCTGATTGGTCAGAGGCGAGGTAAGGGTAATAAATAATTTCTTCAGGTCTTGAGAATGGTTCTGAGGTCTGTTCCAGGTGTCTCTCTGTCAGGTTTCATGGTACAGTAGCTGGGGATTATTGACTTTAGGGCTCAGGAGCTGAAATGTAACTTAGGTCAAGATGTTATCTTTAGTCTGCCAGAGATCCAGACCTTGTGATCACTAGTCAGGTCCAAGCTACTGTCTTCTGCTGCCTTAGGGGTTACTAATTATTAGGAAGAAGGGAGAGAGAGAGAGAGAGGGAGAGGGAGAGAGAGAGAGGATGAATGATTTCTAGGGCTTTGTTTTATTTTTTAAAAGATTTTATTTATCTATTTTTAGAGAGAGGAGAAGGGAGGGAGAAAGAAGGAGAGAAACATCGATTGGTTGTGGAGGCCTGGTGCGAAACCCAGACATGTGCTCTGACTGGAAATCAAACCAGTGACTTTTTGTTTCTCAAGCCAGCCTTCAATCCACTGAGCCACACCAGCCAGGGCTAGAGGTAGGTTTTAAAACTAAAGTTAATCAAAGTCATGAGTACTCACGGTTTCAGTAGGGTGAGTGTTGTCAAAAGGTTTCTTTCCTACTGGACTGGGTTCCTCTCTCTCCCGGATCCATTGGCCAGGAACAACAGGTTTTTCTTTGGTGGTGTTTTTTGTCTGCTCCGGTTGGAGATTCTAGGTTACAGGTTTCTCCAGCATCTAGTCTGGGATATTGAAGAACCAGGCAGCTTGCTGCTTTGTTTCCTCAAGTCCTGAGGGCCCCAGCAAACCCACATTCTGCTTTCTACCACCAGAATCTCTTTATGATGCACTTCAGTATTATTTCTAGGGATTTTTGTTTTAGTTGGCAGGGACAAGCAAGGAGAAATGAGTCTATGACATATTGTCTGGAACTTGAAGTCATCTCATGTGTTAAAAGAAATCAACAATAAAAAAGAAATTAATGAAATTATTAATGAAGAGATTTTTGTTTAGTTGTAAAACAAAGAATTTGACATCGGGAGTCATGACTTCAGTTTGCATTTGAAAGCTAAAACTATTCTTTTAATATCTTTCTTTTTTCTTGTGTTTGTTTATTTGTAAAATGGAACTGATGATGCTTGGATTTGGGGGGATTCTTTCAGCAGGCATAGGGGACTGTGTATCTGTCTTTGTTGAGCTACCCATTGATGAAACTGGAAGCAGGATCTTTGAACTGCTTGTGCTATTGTGCAGACACAACGGTGGGGTAACTTGGCAGCAAAAGGTTCAAGTGGCCAAAGTTAAAACAGGCCAAAGAAATACAGAGAAATAAGTGAGCAGTCTTGGTAAGAATTCCCTTCTTTCTTATCTTTTCTTCCCAATCCCTCTCTTACCCATCACACCAGATTTCACATGATAAAAAATAATGGGCCCCATTTTCCATAGATAAGTAAAATAGTTCATCTGTCTGTACTGTAATGTATATTTAAATCCATAAATGGTCTGGAAGGATACAGATAAAATTTATAATTGTAGTTACCAATAGGGAATAGGGATCAAACAGGATTTTAGATTTATCTCCAGTTTTTTTCAGGGGAAATAAAATGGTATTATTTGTGTAATTAATAATTAATAATGATGCAAAAGAACCTGTGCACCTGCCAAGCCGTGAGAAAGTTTAATAGTGAAGAGAATTTAAGATAACCTCCCTTTTTCCTCAGTCAGAATTATTTCAAACTTGTCAAATCTGGTGATATCAAACATTGTTCACTGACTCACAGGAACATTTTCACATGAAATTTGGAAATTTTTCTGATTTTTCAAAACAAAAGACCAATTGTAGACATGTGGCAGTTTTATCTGCACTCATGGTTGAAATGATAACATGTAAAAGTGCACATAAGTAAATACAAAGGAAACTGCAGTAAGGGAGTATAGTCAGTGTGATAAGGTCATGGGAACTGATAAACTCAGTTGATGCTTTGCTACATATTGACCTCCAAAATAATGCTATCAAATAGAGGCAATGTGCAAATATATTGGAAAGAATGTTTTAAAATTTATTTCTAGTTTTTTCACTTTTTAAAATATTTATTTGTTACTTTTATTTATTTTTTAAATTAAAAAATTATTTTTCAATTACAGTTTATAGTCATTATTTTGTACTGGTTTCAGGTATACAGTATAGTGGTTAAACAATCATATACTTTACAAAATATTCCCCCTGATATTTCTAGTACCCATCTGGTACCATACATAGTTATTACAGTGTTATTGACTATATTTCTAATGCTGTACTTTACATCCCCATGACTATTTTGTTACTGTCAATCTGTACTTAGTCCCTTCACCTCTTTCACCCAGTCCCTGAAGCCCCCTCCCCTCTGGCAACCACCAGTCTGTTCTCTGTGTCTATGAGTCTGTTTCATTTTGTTTGTATTTTAATTTTGTTCTTTAGATTTCACATATAAATGGAAGGATATGGTATTTGTCTTTCTCTGACTTATTTCACTGAGCATAATACCCTCTAGGTCAATCCATGCTGTTGCAAGTGTTAAAATTTCATTCTTTTTAAAGCCAATTAATATTCCATTATATATATACACACCACAGTTTTTTTATCCACTTGTCTATTGATGAGCATTTGGGTTGCTTCCATATCTTGGCTATTGTAGATAGGGGTGCACATACTCTTTCAAATTAATGTTTTTGATTTCTTTGGATAAATACCCAGAAGTGGAATTGCTGGGGCATAAGGCAGTTCCCTTTTTAATTTTTTGAGGAAACTCCATACTGTTTTCCATAGTAGCTGCACCAATCTGCATTCTCACCAACAGTGCACTAGGGTTCTGTCTTCTTTTTTTAAAATATACTTTATTGATTATGCTATTACAGTTGATCCATTTCCCCCCTTTACTCCTCTGCACCCTGTACACCCTCTCCCACCCACTCCCCCCTTTTGTTCATGGCCGTGTGTCCTACTTGTAAGTTCTTCAGCTTCTACATTTCTCATACTATTCTTACCCTTCCCCTGTCTATTTCCTACCTACAGTCTATGCTACTTATTCTCTGTACCTTTTCCCCCTCTCTCCTCCTCCCACTCCCCTGTTGCTAACCCTCCATGTGATCTCCATTTCTGTGGTTCTGTTCCTGTTCTAGTTGTTTGCTTAGTTTCTTTTGGTTTTGTTTTTGGTGTGGTTGTTAATAATTGTGAGTTTGCTGTCCTTTTACTATACATGTTTTTTCTTTATCTTCTTTTCTTAGATAAGTCCCTTTAACATTTCCTAAAATAAGGGCTTGGTGATGATGAACTCCTTTAACTTGACCTTATCTGAGAAGCACTTTATCTGCCCTTCCATTCTAAATGAAAGCTTTGCTGGATAGAGAACCATGGATATAGGTCCTTGCCTTTCATGACTTGGAATACTTCTGTCCAGCCCCTTCTTGCCTGTAAGGTCTCTTTTGAGAAATCAGCTGACAGTCTGATGGGAACTCCTTTGTAGGTTACTGTCCCCTTATCTCTTGCTGCTTCTAGGATTCTCTCCTTCATTTTCATTTTTACCTTGGCTAATGTAATTATAATGTGCCTTGGTGTGTTTCTTCTTGGGTCCAAGTTCTTTGGGACTCTCTGAGCTTCCTGTACTTCCTGGAAGTCCATTTCCTTTGTCAGAATGGGGAAGTTCTCCTTTATTATTTGTTCAAATACGTGTTCAATCTGTTGCTCTACCTCTTCCCCTTCTGGTACCCCTATAATTCAGATGTTGGAACATTTAAAGATGTCCTGGAGGTTCCTAAGCTTCTCCTTGTTTTTTTGAATTCTTATTTCTCCCTTCTTTCCTGTTTGGTTGTTTCTTTCTTCCTTCTGGTCCACTCTATTGTTTTGAGTCTCAGTTTCCTTCCCATCATTATTGGTTCCCTGTGCATTTTCCTTCATCTCTTTTATGGTAACCTGCATTTGTTCATCTAATTTGCAACCAAAATCAACCAATTCTGTGAGCTTCCTGATCACCAGTGTTTTGAACTGTGCGTCTGATAGGTTGGCTATCTCTCAGTCACTTAAAAGGATGGGTTCTGAGGCTTTGATTTGTTCTTCTGTTTGAACCACCTCTGTCTCTCTTTTTTGGGGGGTTTGGTCATGTCTGTTACAGTAAGGGGCGGAGCCTTAGGTGTTCACCAGGGGTGGGTACCCCAGTTGCTGGGTTGTGATGTTGTATGTGGAGGCGGGGTCGAGAGGGAACAATGGCGCTTGCTCTGTTCTCCGAGGGACCTCAGTCCCTTCTGCTGCTTCCCCTGAGCAAACTGGGCCGCTCTGGTGCCAATTCCCGTGTAGGTGGGCATGTGCATGCCATAGGACCCTCCAAGGACCTCTGCTGTGAGGCTGGGTGTTTCTCTGTTTGCATCAACTCCCACAGGTGTCCTCAATCAGTGTCCCAAGGCTCTATTTCCCAGCGCTGAGATCCTGGGTTGTGTGCACTGCCTTGCTTTACAATCGCTGCCTCACTGGGTCTGCTGGTTGCCACCCCTGGGCTGGGGTCTGCCAGTTGCCGCCTGCATCCTCAGGGTCTACCTCCTGCAGTCTTGCGTGCCCCAGATACCTTACTTGCTCCCAGATGCCTTACGGGCCTGGTCCCAATTCTCTCTGCTCTCCGCGCCTCCTACCGGTCTGGATGAACGGGTCTATTTCAACTTGTTGGTTGTCTGACTTCCATTCAGATCAATTTTCCGTCAGCTCTGGATGTTATTCTGTTTCTAAATTGTTGTTGTCCCTATCTTGGCTGTGCGTGGAGGCAAAGTGTGCCCACCTATGTCTCCATCTTGGCTGGAAGTCCCTGTATGTTTTCTTTATAGGAGTGTCTATTCAGGTCCTCTGCCTATTTTTAAACTGGATTTTTTTTTTTTGGTGTTTAGTAGTATGAGTTTCTTTCTTTCTTTCTTTCTTTCTTTCTTTCTTTCTTTCTTTCTTTCTTTCTTTCTTTCTTTCTTTCTTTCTTTCTTTCCTTCCTTCCTTCCTTCTTTTTTTTTGGTAAATTTTGGGTATTAACTGCTTATTAGATATATCACTGGCAAATATCTTCTCCCATTCAGTAGGTTTTCTTTTTGCTTTGTTGGTGGTGTCCTTTGCTGTGCAAAACTTTTTAGTTTGATGTTAATTTGTTTCTTTTTTCTTTTGTTTCCCTTGCCCAAGGATATACAGGGTCCAGCACAAACAATGCCCCTTTTTTATTATGAAATCTTTTATTACAAAATCATAAGCATGTAATTATGTAACATAACAATATCACACTCAAGCACACCATATGACATTTTAGCTGAAATATTCAAATTAAAACTATAAATTATTACACTCATATTATTACCCTCCAACCACACTCGGCATTACTTATGCCGGACCCTGTGTATTAGACCAAAATATTGCTAAGGAAAATGTCAGAGATTTTACTGCCTTTGTTTTCTCTTCTAGGAGTTTTATAGTTTTGAGTCTTACATTTAATCTTTAATACTTTTTGAGTTTATTCTTGTATATGTTGTAAGAATGTGGTCTAGTTTCAGTTTTTGCATGTATCTGTCCAATTTTCCCAGCACCATTTATTGAATAAACTGTCTTTTTTTAAAGATTTTATTTATTTAGTGAGAGGGGAGGGGAGGGAGAAAGAGGGGAAGAGAAATACTGATGCGTGAGAGATACATTGATTGGTTGCCTCTTGCAGGTCCCCAATTTGGGGTCCAGCCTGCAACCCAGGCATGTGCCCTGACCTGGAATCGAACCAGCAACCCTTTGGTTCACAGGTCAGTGCTCAATCTACTGAGCCACACCAGCCAAGACTGAATAAGCTGTGTTTACCCCATTGTATATTCTTGCCTTCTTTGTCAAATTTTAATTGAACATATAGGTGTGGGTTTATTTCTGGGCTCTATTCTGTTCCATTGATATCTGTTTCTGTTTTTTATGCCAGTCCCATGCTGTTTTGATTATTATGGCCTTGTTGTATAGATTGATATCAGGAAGTGTGATTCTTCCAACTTTGTTCTTCTTTATCAAGATTGCTGAGGATATTCAGGGTCTTTTGTGGTTTCATATAAATTTTTAGATTATTCTAGTTCCATAAAATACACCTTTGGAATTTTGATCGGAATTGCATTGAATCTATAGCTTGCTTTGGGTAATATGGACATTTTAATAATATTAATGCTTCCCATCCATGAACATGGTGGAGAGAACTTTTAATTTATAAGACTTGTGAAATCTATATTCATGGAATGGGGCAGAAAATCAATATTTGTGGAGCATGTGCTGTGTTCCAAATATTTAACTTATATTTTCTCACCAAATCCTCAAGATAGTAATCATTATTCCCATTTTATATGTAAGCAAACTGAGGCTCAGAGAGAATAAAACGTTTTTCTTATCATTAGTAGATAGCAGGTACACTTAAAACACAAAGTTTTCTACTTTTTTTGTAGGTTTCAATGTTTAAAAAAGCATCCACCATTTTTATCCCAAGGGACAGTGAAAATAGCCAACTGACATATCCCAGTACTCATTAAACATTTGTGCCATGAGGAAGTGATTTACAAATTAAGAAATACACACTTGTTTCTTGAAATACTTCCTTTTTTAAAATAAATTAAGCTGGATAACTAATTTTCTTACCAATAAACTGAAAACAGTTCAGTGGAATCAGGCAATAGCTTACACCCAATGATGTGTTGAAAGCAATGAAGATTCCCTTCCTTTTACCAGATGGTTAATGACATTCATAGACCAAATACAGGGAGAGAGACAAAGTAGGTTACAGTTGTCTGTATGGAAATAATATAATGATTAATCGATGGTAACACAAGAATAAGCTCTGTGTTTTATGTACTCTCAACTGTAAACCTACTTTTACTCCACCCAGTATTTTTAATGCTGAAGGAACAGTTTGATAATATCAACTCTCTCTCTTGAAACCTGTCTGAGCTTGTGATTTATTTTCACGAGGAACAAAATGTTCACTTATAGAAATTAGAAACAAAACACCAACCATTGCTATAATGGTTCGTTTTATGTGTCATCATGGTTATAGTCCCCAGTTATTCAATCAAACATGAATTTAAGTTGGGGTGTTTTGTACATGTGATTCAAATCTATAATCAGTTGACTTTAGGTAAGGAAGAGTATCCTATATAATCTAGGTGGGCCTAGTTCAATCAGTTGAAGACCTTAAGAGCACAGCTGAGGCTTCCCTGAAGAAGAAATTCCACCTGTGGATGGAAGCATCAACTTATATCTAAGAATCCCAGCTTGCTTTTCCTGATTCTCTGCTCTACAGATTTCAGATTTTGAACTTGTCTAGCCAGCCCCCACACTCACCTAAGCCAATTCATTACAATGAAACTCATATATATGAGTTGGACAAGTAGGTTTACAGTGGTGATTACCTGAAACAGAGTTTATCCTTGTATTATTTGTATTAAAACTGTAAACCTATTTTTGCCCACCCTGTGTGTGTGTGTGTGTGTGTATCTCTTAATGAATCTATTTCTCTAGGGGAATCCTGAATGATACTCTCACTGCCTTTACTTTTATATATAAATCCAGAATCAATATGCACTTAAGAAAAAATTAAATTTCCCTGAACTTTATTTTTTCTAGATTGAATTTTTCTAAATCTCAACTTTCAAAAGGGATTAAGAACATGTCTGAGTCCAGAGAATTCTCAGCTTTAGAAACTAACCACCATTTTCCATATTAGAAGTAAACTGCACCATGTTTGGCTTAAGAGAGAGTGTTTTTTCTTGGGAACCATCATCTAAGCGAGTTCTCAAAAGTCTCTGTATTCAGCTTTCTGAAGTTAGAAGTACCACAACCTTATGGGACAGAAGCCTAAGAAAACTGTTCCAGGCCTTCTAGGCTCTATCCAAGCCCATGTATAAATTCTGCAGCATTGGGTACAAGAACCAGTTATTTGTTTAATCACAATAGCAACAATTTTGTCCTTGGTGTGCTTCACAAATTTCTTGAGACTTTTTTACTTTTTGGGGAGACTTTACGCAAAAAAGGTCTTATTCCATTCTTTATCACTCCGAAGAAACTTTTGGGCTCCATTTGTTCTTAAATTCTTTCCCTCCCATCCGGTTATGATTTCTAAACTAAACAGATTGTAAGCTTTTTGTGGCAAATACTGATAATTGCTTCCCTAATATCTGTTGTTATCAGTTTTACTGTTAGAACCTCAATTTTTCTGGGATACAATGTGCTTAATAATAATACTTATCTCCCCAGCCTAGAAGGTAGGATGGCCATATAATCCAACTCTGGCAAATGAGATATAAGTAGAAGTCCACTGAGTGAGGCTGCTGGGAAAGTTATTGTTTTGCTGACAATAAGGGACTTAGCTGCTCCTTTGCCATTCACCTCTCAATTGTTTCTACAAAGAATGCAGTCATAATATTTACAGTTATGAGAGCCATAATACCAGTGTAGAGAAAGCTACATGTTTAGGATGGCAGATCAGGGAGATGGAAAGAGCCTAGGACCTTAGAGACATTATGGAGTTACCGTGTTGCCTTCTTCCTGCCTCAAGACTTTGTTACATGAGACCCAGCATTGTTCTCGTTCTTTTTTCTTCTTGTTCTTCTCATTTTCCTTCTTGTTATTATTCTCTTTCCCCTCACACTCCCCTCCTCTTTCTCTCTTCCATATCCTCCTCCTTCATACTCTGCTAACAGTTTCCTCTACCCTCTTACCCCTATCCTAAAGTGTTCAGCTCATAGGTTCAATAGTCACAGGAAGTCAATAAAAGTTGCTGATTGAGTGGTATTAGAGTACTAGAGCCTCTCCAATCTTGTTCATATTGGTGTTCATTCAATCGACTTTTATTTGCTTTAGGCAGTATTTTGTTTCCTGAGACAAAGAGAGAGCAGGTACAAAAGTCTTGGTGTCTTTCCACAGGGAGTTTTGTGCCATTTTGGAAATACAAGAGACAAGAAAAGTAATATTTCAAGGTTTTGTTTGATTAAAGAAGAAGAACTAACACTGAAGCGAGTAGTTTCACCTACTTTATTTCACTGAATACTCAAAATAACTTGCAAAGCAGGCATAATTCTCATTTTACAGATGAGAAAACTGAAGACATAACATAGCTTGTGGAGATTTACACAGGCTGTATGTAGCAGAAGGTAAATCAGACCCAGGTCTGATGGTTCTCAAATCCACACTTGTTGTTTGCAGCTCTGACATGACCAATCCAAATGATTGAGGGTCAGTGGCTTACTGGAAGATATACAACTTGGACCATTCCTGAAGGAAGGGCAAAATATGAAGCTTTGGGGAAAGGGATTCCAGGCATGGAGAGGAATGTAAGCAAAGAGCAGTTTTCATTGACCATGCCCTATTCAATAGTCAGGACTTCAAAAGATTGCTAAAACAGATAATTGAGTTCTTCAAACAAATAAGTGTCTCTTGACTTAACTTCCCGTGATAGCCACTGTGGGATATACCAAGGTTAATTTTGTGAAAATACCTGGCATGTAGTTGCTGCTCAGTTTTTGATGTTGTTTTTCTTCTTTAAGAAAGTTCTCCCAGTCTTCAAAACAAAGGTTCTTATCAATTACTCAAAAAGCTGACAATTTAGATTATGAGAGGGTGAAATTATTTACAAGTTCTAAAATAGAAAGTTTCATAATATGAGACTAATAATAACCAAACCACCCTCAAAGACTGTATGCTCTGAGCTACTTACTAAGCTCATTTGCCCTGCAGTGTATGTGATACATGGAAGGAAGCAAGCAGAGATCTTAAGTAGGGGCTCCCAAGAAGAGGCTGATGTGGTAACCATGGCACCAAGGACACACATTAGGTTGGTGGGGATGGGCATGAGAAGAGAGGATGGAAAAGAGAAACACTTCAACAACAGGGCTGGTTAAGTGCTGCCTAGTGGAAGTGAAAAAAAGAATAGTCTAGGATGACCCTGAAGTGTCAATGGTATAACTGAGATAATTGCATGTCATAGTGTAAATGAGGATGCCAGAACAGGGGGCCATCTGGAAAGGTGGAATGTGATGAGTTCAGTTTAATACATGGTGAGACCAGGAGAACAATTATTTTAACTGTTCAAGTGAACATATTTGGTAGAGTTGAAGCTTGAGGAAGGGCAGTCAGATGAATGGCTGTGCTTAGTGGTACTATTTGAAGCTGTGAAAAAAGTTCATACCTAAAGGAAAGAACGTAGGAATAAAGCAGAGAACTCAAGACTGAACCTTGTACCATGATGACAGTTAAAGTGGAAGATGGAAAAGGAAGAGCAGAAAAAGAAAGTAATGAGCTAGCTAAAGAGACTAAGTCTCAAAGAAGTAGGAAAGAGATTCTAGCGCCATGCCTGACCCAAGCAGTGCTCAGTGAATTCATGGATCATGGATAACTGTATTCATTATCACAGGAACCAAGGTGGGAGAAATTTTAAAGAACAAAGGAGTGATTATCAGAGAAAAGTGCTACAGGGAAAAAAGTGTGATTAAGAAAATTTTTAAAAAAGTGAGAAAAAGAAAGAAAAAATAACCAGTGGATCCTGACAAGAAGATTTAGACATGCTCCTATGAAATGTTAGTGGTATTGCCTCTGATAGTATTCTTTTTAAAAAAGATTTTATTTACTTATTTTTAGAGAGGGGGAGGGAGAGAGAAGAGAGGGAGAGAGACACAAATGTGTGGTTGCCTCTCGCACGCCCCTTACTGGGGACCTGGCCTGCAACCCAATGTGACCTAGACTGGGAATGGAACTGGCGACCCTTTGGTTTTCAGGACAGCACTCAATCCATTGAGCCACACCAGCCAGGGCATTGATAGCATTCTTATTAGGAAAAAGGAGGTATAATGCACATAAACAGTAATAAAAGATGTGCCACCCCCCTCTTTCTTCTTGTCTCCTATGGGTATCTTTTATTGGTTTTTGTCCTTTCAGTGGTCCTTTATGCAAAATTAAGCATGCATACACACGCTTATTATCTCCCCTTTTCTTATACATAGATAACAGTGGGACAGTGTTCTAGACCTTGGTTTTGTAACCAAAAAGTAACATTTCTCTTTATCAGTACATTAAAGATCATTTTTTTGTTTGTTTTTACTTCATGCTATTTAAATATTTCTCTGCCCATCTGTGATCTTCCCTCCCCACCTTTAGTGCTTTGTACAGTTACCTTGTTTAGGCTTTCTGACTGCCTGGAGGGGTATATGAGGTCTGTCCAGAAAAAGTCCAGCCATTGTTGATATACCGAGAATGGTTTGGGCAACATCAGTGTGACCTGGCAGCCAAGGAGGGTGGACTGGAATGCACATGTGTGGACAATGACTTCACTGTACTAGTCAGTGGGGGCAGTAGATGCTGTTGAGTATGTGTACCGTGTGGCTGTTGCACTAAAAATGACTGAGTAAAGCAACAAATCTGCATCAAATTTTGTGTTATGTCTGAACATTCCTCCGCAGAAACTATTTGGATGATTCAGAAGCCTACAGCTATGGGCAACTGGTGATGAGTAGCTTTATCATGACAATGCACCTGTTGATGCATCACCTCTCACGCAGAGGGGTTTTTTTGTGTTTTTTTTTGCGAAACATCAAATTGCTCAGGTGACTCAGCCTCTATACAGCCCAAATTTGGTGCCCACAACGTCTGGCTTTTCCCAAAACTAAAGTCATGTTTGAAAGGGAAGAGATTTAAGACCGTCCATGAGATTCAGGAAAATGCAGTGGGGCAGCTGATGGCGATTCCAACAAAGGATTTTGCAGAGGATTTTGAACAGTGGAAGAGTGGCTGGGAGAACTGTGCGAGGTCCCAAGGTGCTTACTCGAAGGGGACTGAGGCATCATTGTCCTATGTACAATGTTTCTTGTATCTCATATCTTCTTCAATAAATGTCTCTATTTTTCTATTACATGGCTAAATACATTATGGACACATCGCATATATATTTTGAAAAATATGCACAATGAATTTTGATATGTTCCTCCCTCAGGAATAGTGGTTAAGAGATAGACATCAGTTTAAATCTAAGCTGTACCATTACCTGCTATGGTAATGCTGGTCTTTAGGTAAAAGGAACTCAGGGTTAGTCTTCTTCACATCCACCCCTCAAAAGGAGTGCTGATTTGGATTGGGACGATTCCAGGGCAGTAGGTTGAAACACAGTCACAGTGGATGGCATTTTCAGAGGAGTCTTTAAAGAGGTAAGTGGTTTTTACAGGTTGTCTCCATATTTTGTTAGTGTGGTTTTGCTCACCTTTCCCTTTGCAGCAGCCATGTCCTAGGGGCAGAGGCTCCCAGGCACCAAGACAAATGGTATGTCCTTCTGTCTAGCACACCTACATAGGGGGCTTTATCACAGCAAAAAAGGAGCCATGCCTAGAATGTGAGCTTTGAGAGCCTCAGGCCTATTTAGCATAGCAAAATTGCTATAAGCCAGCCTCACTCCTTGCAGTGGTATACTGGAGTTTGGGTAGGCATACAAGCCTTACTGAATATTTTGCCTATTAGGGATGAGCAGAGGCTGGCATTGGATAAGGCAAATGAAGCAGCTTGAAGACTGTACCAAGAAAATCCAGATGAGGCTTCTGACCCTACTAAGGCAATACCTTTAAGCAAGCCCAACAGGGACCTTAATGAGAATGGCCTTCCTCTCTTAAAACAATGTGAGAGGTGCATCTTTAAGGGACTGAAGAAAAGTGTGAATATGATAGAGGCAGTACAATAAAAGCCCACAGGGAATCCCTCTAAATTTCTTGAAAGAATCTGCCAGGCCTATAGAAAATATACTGATTTGGATCCATAAGCCCCTGAAAATATTAGAATGGTGAATATGACCATTATCTCCCAAAGTGCACCTGCCATAAGAAAGAAACTTCAGAAGTTAGAGGGAAGAATGGGCATGAATCCTTCCAATCCTTAGTAGACATTGCTTTCAAAAATTTAGAATAGAAAATGGCCCAAGCTGTCACTATTTCCTTGGAACTGTCCTCAGAGCAATGACATCCATGAGCAAGGGGCACCCAACCTCCATCTAAAACACCTGTCACCGATCATTGGGTGTATTGCAAAGGAGAGGGGCACTGGAAAAATGAGTGTCCCAAGTGAGAGAAAAGAGGGTCAGAGTCTGAGAACTCAAGAGTTATGCTGGGGAAGGGAAATAGCTCTGACGATGAATAACATTTATTACAACAACTTACTAAAGTCACCCCCTAGGAACCTTGGGTAAAACTAACAGTTGGTGGTGGGGGGGAACTGTAGACTTTTTGATTGATACCACAGCAACATATTCCATGGTCAGTAGAGCTCTGAGTCTTTGCGGCAGGCTGTAACTGTAACGGGAATTTCTGGAAGCTCTGAAAGCCAGTTTTTCTTGAAGCCATTAGAATGTGCTATGGGACATATGGTTTTAACTCATAATTTTTTATATATATTCCTGAGTGTTCAAATCCTCTTCTAGGAGGGGAACTGCTGTCCAAAATTAGTGATTAGAATACTTTCTCTCCAGAAGAACAACAGCTCCACCTACAGGTCCCTCCAGAGCATGTTTGGCAGTTCCTTACGAAATCATTGGAGGAAGAAAAGCAACCGTAGCCAGAAGAAATTAAGAATCAGGTACACCCCAATTGTGTGGGCTGCTGGACAGCAAGAGAAGACTAAGCAAGCCTCCCCTGTTAAAATTAACCTCAAACCAGAGGTGGGAACTCCCAATAAGAGGTAGTATCCCTTGTGGAAAGAGACCCTAAAAAGAATACACCTAATAATTCAGAAGTTTCAGGAATATGGACTTATTTGGCCCTGCTCCCCATACAGTATACCCATATTGCCTGTTAAGGTACTTCACTCAAATGAGTATCAGTTTGTACAGGATTTAAGGGCCATAAATGACATTATACAGGACATTTACCCCAATGTCCCAAGTCTTTATAATTTCATGAACAGTATACCTGGGCATAGCCTCTGGTATTCAGTATTGGACTTAAAAGATGCCTTTTTTTGCATTCCAGTTGATCAAGACTTTCAACCATTGTTTGCTTTTGAATGGTGGGACCCGGAATCTTGGGTCAAGAATCAGTACTGCTGGACAATCTTACCACAAGGGTTCAAGAACTCCTCCATAATTTTTAGGGAGATCCTGAGCCAGAACTTTAAGGACCTAAAACTAGAAGGAGGAACTTGATTTTGTAATAAATAGGGTGTTATTTTCCCTGGCTGGTGACTCAGTGGTTTCAGTGTCAGCCTGCAAACCAAAGGGTTGCTGGTTCAATTCCAAGTCAGGGCACATGCCTGGGTTGTGGGCCAGGTCCCCAGTAGGGTGTGTGTGAGGCAACCACACATTGATGTTGTTCTCCCTCTCTTTCTCCCTTCCTTCTCCTTTCTCTAAGAATGACTAAATATGATATTTTTAAAATTTTTAAAAATAAAAAAATATATTTTTAAAAGCACATTATTTGTGCTGGACCTGTATGTAGATGACCTCTTAATTACCGGGAAGTCATTTCATCAATGTTTAACTAATACTATAGCTACCTTGAACCATCTGGCATCTTGTGGCTTAAAGTATCAGTACAGAAGGCCCAGATTTGCCAACAAGCAAAGGTTTCTTTAGTTCCTGCTTGAACTTGGCAAAAGGAATCTTATTGCAAACAGAAAAGAAATCGTAATTCAAACGAAAGTTCCCAATACCATGAAATAGGAGGGTTCCTGGGAATGGCGGGCTACAGCCACATTTGGACTCCAAACTTTGGGCTCATTGCTAAACCACGGTATGAAGCTCTTAAAGGGCCAGAATATAGCCCTTCAGAATGGGCAAAGAAATGCACTCAGGCTTTTGGGTCCCTGAAGGTACACCTGGCTTCTGCAACTGCCTTCTACACCAGCCTTTGGGCTTCCAGATCTACTAAAGCCCTTTTCATTGTATGTTCAGGAAAGGCAGGGTGTTGCCCTAGGAGTCCTCACCCAAATGCTTAGTGACATTCTGCAACCCATCATATACTTGTCAGAGAAACTAAATCACACTGTCCAGGGGTGGCCAGTCTGCTTGAGAGCTGTGGCAGCCACCTGAAAGCTTTTCAGGAAGCTGTAAAGTTTTTCTTGGGACAGCCTATCACCATTTATGCACCCCACCAAGTGCTGAGCCTGCTAGAGCAAAAAGGAAATTTGTGGCTCATTGCTGGAAGAATGGGCAGGTACCAAGCAAGTCCTCTCAACAATCCTAATGTCTCCCTGAAAACTGTAAGTTAAATCCTGCCTCCCTTCTGGAGCTTGGCTCAGCTGTACTAATGCATGACTGTGCTGAAATAATTGTGTATTCTAGCAAAATTGATTTACAGGACCATCTTTTAGAAGAGGAAGACTGGGCTCTCTATGCAAAGGAAACAGAAAGGCTGGATATGCAGTTGTGGCTCTTAAAGGACTAGTAGAGACCAAGACCTTACTGCTGGGAATCTCTGCTCATAAATCTGAACTGATTGCATTGATGAGGGCACTGGAATTGTCACACAAAGAGAGAGTGAATGTATATACTGACTTGAGGTAAGTTTTCCTAATTTTGCAATCATATGGTCCCAGCTGGAAGGAAAAAGAACCATAAACCTCCAATAAAAAGGAAGTTAAACATGCAGCAGAAATTGTAAAACTATTAACAGCTGTCCAGGTACCTTAGAGGTGGCAGTTATGCACTGGCTGGGGTATCAGAAAAAGGACACTGAAGTGGCTAGAGGAAATAATCTGGCTGATTGAGTAGCAAAAGAGGCTGCTAAAAGAACGTCTTAATGCCTTTGGTACCTGTTCTAGACTTGTCACAGTTCAATCCTGAATATTTGACTGCAGACTGAGAGAAAGTAAGAGCTGGATTTTTTATGAAGAAGATCCTGATAGTAGATGGTGAAAGCATGAGAAAGGAATTACTGCTTCCTGAACATTTAGTAGAGCCAGTCATGAAGTATTTTCATGAGACTGCACACTGTGGTAGGGACTCACTAACCATCTATATTAAACTGTGGCTCACAGGTCCTGGAATTTCTAAAGTCATACAAAATATAATAACAAGATGTGTTGTGTGTCAGAAGAACAACCCCAAGATAGATCCCCATCAAAAGAAAGAAGGGAAACAATATCAAGGACAGTTCCCATTTTAGGACTGGCAAACAGACTTTACCCAGATGTCAAAGTTCTGAGGATGGAAATACTGGGTTGGCCAAAAAGTTTGTTTGTTTTTTTACATACAGTGGCATTAGTAGCACTTAGTTTTCTTTAAGTTCATTTGAAACAATTTTGTTAGATTGTATTGCAGCAACTGTCATATCTGTGCATTTTAAAAAAGCATCAAAATTGGTGAATTTTTGTGTAGCCATTTTAATATTGAAGATGAAAGAAAATACACATTTTTGGCATATTATGTTTTATTATTTCAAGAAAGATAAAAACAACTGAACACACAAAAAAAGATTTGTGCAGTATATGGAGAAGGTGCTGTGGCTGATTGAACATGTCAAAAGTGGTTTGTAAAGTTTCGTGCTGGAAATTTCTTGCTGGACAATGCTCCATGGTCAGGTAGACCAGTTGAAGTTGATAGCAATCAAATCAAGACTTTGAGAACAATCAACGTTATACCAAGCAGGAGGTAGCTGACATACTCAAAATACCCAAATCAATAAAGTTATTGGTGAAAATGAAAAACATGTCTTTTATTTTACAGAAAAAGACCATACGGACTCTTTGGCCAACCCAATATCTGTTGACCTGGTTGACACCTTTGGTGGATGGGTAGAAGCCTGTCCCACTAGAACTGAGAAACCCTCGGAGGTAGTGAAAGCCTTATTGAAGGAAATAATTCTTTGCTTTGGTCTTCCCGGCAGCATCCAGAGTGATAATGGACCTGCTTTTGTTTCAGAAATTACACAGAAAGTTAGTAAATCTTTAAGAATCAAGTGGAGACTCCACATGGCATGGAGACCTCAGGCTTCTGGGAAGGTAGAGATGAATCACACATTGAAGAAAAATATAACCAAACTGTCAAGAAACTCATCTCCTTTGGGTTCAAGTTTTACCTATTGCCCTGCTCAGGATAAGGGTGGTTCCTTGAGGTGGGATTCAACTGAGTCTTTATGAAATTGTGCGCAGGTGACCATTTCAGGCTATGATTGGGGTGGGAGATATGTATGTAGATCAACAAGGGAAGGTAAAGAACTGTGTACAACATTTAAGTCAGATTTTAGCTGTAATTAAGGGCCTTGCTAGTATTACAGACCTCTCTCCCACAGATTTGCTGCATTCCTTTGAGCCTGGAGATAAGGTGCTCCTTGAGACTTGGAAGACAGGATGGATCCCCAGAAAGCCAACAAGAAGGAAAGTGGACTGGACCTTGGGACATACTCCTCACCACCTCCACCATGGTGAAACTGGTAGGAATAAAGCCTTGGATTCATCACACCAGAGTAAAGAGAGCTCCAGAACAATGGACCACCAAATCATAAGTAACATCTGAAAGTCATTGTTAGAAAATAATGACATACATTATTTTATTTTTGTTCAACCCCCATGTTATGGAGAACTTACTCCTTTCAAACAAGATGAAAATATTTGGGTATATTTAGCAAAAAAAGGTCTGAATATCTCTGACTTTTGTCTTGCAGGAGGAAGCTCCTGGCTGCCTAGTTTTAATGACCTAGTATTAAATGCCTAGAGGCACTTGTTGTTTTCATTCTTTTTATCTTTTTCAGTATCATAGCTTGTTGTTATACACAATGTGTTCCCTTATGTGGATCTGCAATTAAGTGTATTCCTAAAGCCCTTATGAGACTTTCTACTGCTAAGATATATGCTCAACAGCAAAATGAGTACTCCATATGAAACGAATCTCACAGAAATAAGATAGTTTAGACTAACAGTGAGGAATGATGGGGGAACTCAAGAGTTCAAAATTTTTAGCTGTAGTTATATAGTTCATAGGCCTGGTCAATGCATGTAGAAAGCTATTGTTCAGGAACTGGAATGTTGTGGCCGAACCCACCCTGACTCCAGGAGACCATAAGTAGTTCAACCTTTGTGCCCTGTGAGGACCACAGGCGATCAAGATGGAATCTGAGCCATTGTGTTTCAGGGAGGGAACATCTGCTGACTAGGAGACAGATGAAGAATCACGGGTTAGCAGATGAAAATCACAGTACTGCAACTTTTATCTGATTAACCTTTTCCTCTGAATTCCAAACCCCTTGCCTGCTTTTCTCCTGAATTCCAAACCCTTACCTATTCTCTTCTTCTCCTTATAAAAAGGTCAGCTTGAGATGAGATGTAAGACGGTCTTAAAGGTACATAACCCACCGTCTTCTCAGATCACTGGCCATCTGAATAAAGTGCCTGTAAAGATTCAATCATTTTCTCTACTTATTGATTCTGGTAGTAACAGGCAGCACAAACATCGACTTTTCTGGTTTCAATGTGACCCTAAACAAAGGAGTTACTAGATTTAAGTTTCAATTTCTTCATCTGGTAAAATGGGAACAATGATACGATCTTCATACATTTGATGTGAACGTTAAATGGCTGTAAGGGTGTCCAACCTTTGGGCATCTCTGCACCACACTGGAAGAAGAGTTGTCTTGGGCCACACATTAAATATGATGCAATATGAAATCACAAAAAGGCCTCATAATGTTTTAAGTAAATTTGTGATTTTGTGTTGGGCCACATTCATAGCCATTCTGAACTGCAGGTTGGACACCCCTGGCTTAAAGTATGCAAAGTATTTAACATAATGCCTATTAAAGCAGGGGATCAATACACTGTTGCTATTATTATTATTATTATTATTATTATTATTATTATTGCTGAGCAGTATAGTGTAGTGGTTAAGAGCATAGATCTTGGAGTCAAACCACTCTTAGCCTGGGGTCCAGACTCTGCATTTAGTATCTGTTTGGACATAAGTAAATTAGCTAAAGTCTGTAAGCTTCAAATTTTCTCAATCATAACATAGGGATGACAGCAGTGCTTCTCTCTTAGGGTTGCTAAGAGGACCAAGTAAGATTGTATATGTAAAGTGCTTAACACAGAGCCTGATGTATAAGTAGCTGCTCTATGTAACAGCATTAAAAAACCCAAACCCAACTACACTTAAATGGTTTCTGCCATTTCAAATGAGTTTTACAGTACCTCTTTTGAGAGTTGGAGGGAGGAATGGAACATATTCCCATAAAAATGCATTCATTTAAAATTGAACAGGGTAGATGAAGAACACAATATAGGCCTCAAATGCTGCCCAATCTATTGCCATAGCCTTTGGTCATTTAGTTTGTTTTACAAGTACACATTAGCACCAAAGGGTTTGGAATACTATATAGTTGAATAAAGATATGTTAAGGAGATCAGCATCTTTTTAATTTCAAGAAGCTGAGCCTGGATTCAAGTCAGAAATGTCTCATTTTTAAAACCAAAGTGCCGTATTTATACACATTTTTGTCTTTTTTTCCTGTTGTTACCATTAAACAATAATGGAAAGGGAGTGATCATATGCCACCTGAATTCTGGTTTAGTGCTACCATTATTACTACTTAGAAGGCAAAGAAGTACCTTTTAAGTAAGAAATTACAATTAAGTCTAATATGAAGACCTCAATATATTTATACCGAGGAAACTGAAGGAAAAACTATTTAAAATAAATAAAGGGTAGAGTGTGCATTTAGGATTTTACTTTTCTTTCATATGTTAAATTTACAATTAAGTCTTTGTTCCAGGAAAGAAATAAAAGCCATTGTCACCACATTCCCCCCAAAATGTGGAGCAACGCAACACTTCCCTGGACAATCCTGCACATGTTTATTGATGACAGCCAAGCTCACCCCTGAACACTAGAAGTGGGAAGATGTCAAGAGATAAAGAGGGAGGATAAACAAGGAATAAGGCAATCTCATAGACACAGAGGACGATGTGTTGATTATCAGATGGAAATGGGAATGGAAGGAGGTGGAGGAGGGTAAAGAGGGTACACGGTGGTGGAAGGATACTTGACTTGGGTGATGAACACACAATACAGTGTACAGATGATGTGTTATAGAACTGTATTCCTGAAACCGAGGCAGGAGATAGGAAGGTGGAAACTCCGGAGGTGCCCCAGGGCTAAGAAAGGACATTGATACAGGACAGAGACCCTGTTCTAAGACCAGTTGTTCCTGTTTTCTGGAAAAGCAATGGATCATGGTGAGTCATGAATACACTTCCACAGAAGATGCTGCATGACCCTTACCTCATTATAATAGGATTATAATAAATTAACATTGTTCAACCCCCTTCTCCAGTGGCCAATCAAAGAAAATCATGGGAGACCACATGCACAGTAGCTTTAAAGTAATTTTACTTGTACACTCGCAATAAAAGCCCACCAAATGGGAGTAGGGGGGAGAAAACTGTACTTGAACAATGATTAAAAATAAAAAAAAAATTAAAAAAAAAAGCCCACCAAAACTAACCAAGAAAGATCCACCCTATAAGAATAGAATCCCTTCAGGCCCTGAGGTCAATCTCTGCTGGGAGTTGGCCCCGCTCACGTGTTCTGTGGAGTGTAGTATTGCTTAACAAATCTGCTCTCTCTCTTTATGTTATACACTCTGTGTGTTTGGTTCAATTCTTTGTCCATGATCACCAAGAACCTGTTACCTGTGTCCACCTGTGACAAAACCTATATAATTTTATTAACCAATGTCATCCCAATAAATTCAATAAAATTTTTTAAAATAAATAAATACGAGGGAGGATAACAGACCTGAGAATGACTAAGTGACTAACATTCCCCACAAGCCCAAAATAAGCAGCTGACTGCTCTTTAATTTTAACTCAGCCCCAGCATCAAATCACCACTGTGGCTTTATGTAATGTTTCCTAATTGAATAAAACACACTTGAATATGAAAACACATCAGAAGAAAATTTAAGTCAGAAACTGCTATGCTCTTTTCTCTTTCCAGTGAATATTGATATTCTTAAAGCTCCCTGGGAGAACCTTCAGTGGGCAGAGACTGCTGTTACTATTTCAACACAAAACAGGAGAGGGGGGGAATAAACACTGTAGAATGTTTTTTATTCCAAAACCAATCAAGGAGAGTACATGAAGAAAACAATTACAGAAAAGACAAAAATCGACTAGAGTGGAAAGAAGCACTAGAGAATGTCATTCAACCAAAAACATATATTAAATATAGATCAAATTACTGGGCCCTAAGCCACTCTCTAGGAATAAAAAGATTTCTAAGCTTTGATTATAGTGCTTGAGGAACTAATGATCGAGGTTCTCACACTCTAATGTGCATATGAATCCCCTACCTTGTTAAGTTGTAGATTATTTAACAGATCTGGAGTGAGGCCTGAGATTCTAATGAGATGTAGGTGATGCACAGTACACAGATAACACTTTAAGTCACAAGGGCAGCATGGATAAAGAAATGGAATAAAGGGTTACAGGTACTCGGAAATCTACAAAGTATTGTGTGAGCACCAAGGAGGAAATGCAGCATTCTACCTTAGTGTTAGAAAAGGCTTTATATAGGAGGAGCTGGATGAGCTGAGTGTTGTTCTCAGGGTGATGGCAGGGGGGAAGGGGGTAAAGTCAAGAGGTCTACATTATAGTATAATGATTATGGTGTGAGTTGGACAGTCCATCTTAACTTTCTGAGCCTCAATTTTCACATCTGTAAAATAAAGGATTGAAAAGGTCCAGACCCTTCAAAGTCCTAAAAGTCGATAAACTCTGAGATAAATTTTAAAATCACTTAATATATAAATTGTTTAGAAGTTAGGGTGGAAGAGTATAAAAGGTTTTATCACTGAACCTAACAAGCTGGCCTACATTTGACAAATGAAAGTACAATACATCAGTAAGAAAACAAAGCACAAATCTTAACAGCCTATAGTTGTTTCCTTCTATTCAGTAGCCTATTTGTAGGTGGTGTATGGCTTCACAGTTGAATTACTTCAAGAGAACACTGTACTTACTTCACTCGGCACAATAATACTTAACATTCATAAAGTACTTTTCATCTTCAAGGTAATTTACAAATATCGGTTAATTACTTGTCACATCCACTTGTGAGTGACTTTTCATTAGTCCCATTACAAATGGACCAGATTAAACTGAAATGGGGAAGGCAGGCCCTAGAGGGAGGGTAAGAGGAGAGATGAGAATGCCAGGACTCTCTGCTACCTGTGCTCCAGTTCCCTCACCCTCTATTTACAGGTGGGAACCCATTCTCACCAGAAAACACCAAAACACTAGAAAAGGAAGAAACTGCTATTTCTGAACATCTTGCTGGTGTTTGCCACTAAAAGCCAATACGTCAAAGGAGAGATGAAGTTGTATAATGGCTTCTTGTATTCCCACCTAAGTAGGACTAATTGCCACCACCCTCAACACTCTACAGGCAGATATTTATTCCACTTTGCTTTACAGCGCTTCATAAGTGTTGCATTTTCTACAAAATGAAGGCAAGATCCTCTGCCAGCAAAAAGGTTATGACTCACTTTATTGTGATACTTGCTTTATTATAGTGGTCTGGAACCAAACCTGCAATATCCCCCAGGTATGCCTGTATTTACCAAAACAAAACAAAACAAAACAAAACAAAAAAAAAACCCAAGTCAACAGTGAATGACTCCATTTTCACACACACAAAAAGGTTTTCATTACTAAAGTTCAAATGAAGTTTGGCACTTTTAGTCTTATACTTTTAAAGGATAAAGTCTTTTCTAGAATGGACTTTGAATGAGTAATCACACCCTAATCACAATATCTTCTCTTCCTATAGAGAACAGAGTTAAATGTACCCCTTTTAAATGAGAAAAGCAAATTTTAAACTCCGAACAGCAACAATTATCCAATAAATACAAAATATTTTTAGCTATTGTCTTGTGCTAAAGTTTTTCCCAAAAACGCTCTACATGTATATGTAGAAGCTTTAGACATAAAAATAATGATAATAAATGTAGAAGCTTTAGACATAGAAATAATGATAATAAATGTTATTTTAAAACTAACCAATCTGCAGTTTCAACACTTCTGATTTATGAACTAAGAGAGGGAGAAGTTGGTTATAAAAGCCTGGTAAATTTGGTAGTAATTTGAAAATAAAGTCCATTTGTATAAACCTGAAAGGAAGTATATCACAGGAGGTGGTGACAGAGTGTAAAGGGGGGATAAATGGTGACGGAAGACTTGGGGTGATAAATACATAATGCTTTTAAAAAAAAAGCATATCACAAACAATTTATTGTTTTCTTAAATATGGAAGAGAAAGATGTCTAATCTTAGTAAGTATTCAATCATAACTCCCTAGATTCAAACAGGTTTTCTACTTCCTTTGCATTTCTCCAGTGCTTTGTGTACGTACACATACACACTCAGCTCACTTCTCATCAACCTAAGACATTAGAACATTTCATTTTACTTTTAGCATTAAAAACTTGTGTCATGATCATGTATGTTATAGAAATTATCTTAAAAAATTAGTGCTAAGCCATTTTCATTTTAACATTTATTACAAATCATATTTTATAAACATTAGATAAATTACATACAAAAACTGCACATAAATATACAGAAGCAAAAACAGTACTAAAACATATCAACACAAGAGAAATAAGCTAATATAATGCTTATACATGTATAACTTCAAAATTACTAATTTTTCATGAATTCAAAAGCTATTCAGAAATGAAATATAGTATACTATAATTCCTATCAATGTTTAGAATTATAGAAACAATAACCATAGCACTACTTATTTTTAAAAATCTTTTCAAACATTCAGAAGCCAAATGACTATCATTAAAGACAAATTTGGTTTGGGTAAAAGCTCTTATCTAACTGAAGATTATAAAATTTGAGGCTTTGCTTGATACTAAATTTAGTGGAAACTGAAATTAAATTAACATCTCCCTTATATATTATATTCCTGAGTTTTTGCCAAAATACCATAGATAAAATAAAAGAGCCGAATTTATAGCTTTGCATAAAAACAAAAAGTACTGTGATTAAGTGTGAATAAAGGGGTTTAATAATATAATCATAACTAGAAGGAATATGTTTAAATTAGGTTAACTATGGGAAAAATTAATGCCCTCTGACCACTACTTGCAAAGCTCATTTGTAAATTATGATAAAAATTATATTAAACCTGTTACCAATTTTTCTTTGCATCTTATAAAATTGTTTTGATTCAAAGGAGAGGTTGACTATGTAGTATATATAAAGTACTCATGCTAATGATAAGCACAAAGCCAGGCACAGGATAAGTGGTCAATATTACTAATTTAAAGTGAAAAGTCTTTTAATGTATTATTTCTGGACATCAACACACAACTCAATGTAGTAGTTATAAATTAATATGAAAATATCCAAAGAGCAGTTTAAACATGAAAATACATTTTTAGTAACAATAATCATAACAGGAATTTTTACAAGTGGTTATTTTCCATCTTAGTTTCATCAAAATATTATTGAAGTTTTTAAAAAATAGATCTATAAAAGCTAATTTCCTATTATATGTGACGTAAATGGGTTCAGTCACTTTACACAAGATCAACCTCTCAAAATCTTCTGAACTGATTACTTCAGATTATAACAAACCCCTTAAAACAGAGTTTTCCCTGGATACTGAATTAGCACACCTGCAGATTGAGTCCAAGAATTGGACTTTTAAACAAGTAGCTGTCCCCTGCCTCCTGGTAAATTATTATGGTAGGTTGATTTGGAAAATAATGTTTTAAAGCAATAAAATAATTTTGTCTTGCTTGAACATTACTTGATAAGAGTAGTGTATCTAATAAAAATCAAATTTATCTAGCTTTTTAATCTGTATAACTTACCATTCCTAAGTACTTCTTAACCTAAATATCACAAGGTTTTGCTCTGATTCTCCTAATATCCCACAAGAGCTGATAAAACTTAAATAATAACCTTCTTGAAAACTGCTGGTAATGGGCTTTTATGCATATGCCTTTGCTGAATATGCCTTTTCTTACCAGGAAGCACAAGAGTCATCTAGCAATTGTATTAAAAAACTAAACAGGGGGGAAATTACTCAAATAATCATACTACTCAAAAAGCAGTCTTTAAACAGCTATACCAACATCAGTTAGTAGAGTTACTTGCAAAATCAGTTATCAAATACCTATTAATTAAAAAATTCAATTTACAAAGTACTGTCAAGTCTGTGTACAAAATGTCATTTTCCATATTATGCAAATAGGAAGCAATTCTTTAACTAGATATGTATACATGAAAAAACGTACAGAAGTTCATTCTAATTGATCAGCTAGTAACAAATCCCTCTAAATTAGAAAATAAGTAATGGTATGCATTCTTAAACAAATATCATCGAACACTGAGGAAAGTTTAAATTATTAGAGATTTGAAAGAATGTTTAATTAGGATTAAAATCAAAAACTGCTAGCCACTTCTGTTTTCTAGTAACTATCATATGCAGAGAATCAAAACTACAAGCTTATCAAAGTAGGTTAAATAGTTTTATGCTGATTAAATACTTAATTTAAAATGAACTATTTTTGAACCTTAAGTAAATGATGCAGTATTCAACAATATATTGAAGAATCAGCTTTAACAATTTTAGCTTTAGTAAAAGCCATTGCTAATACACAAATTGAAAAGGGCTTAATACCAAGTCCCCGGTTCCACGATGCACTTCAGATTCCCATCTGTATATCAGCAAAGTTATAGAAGTTTTCTACATCTCTAGATGCTGTCTCCCTGTTTTCTGATACAAACGTCTATTTTAAATATAAAAGAAACAAAAATAAATACTAGTAATCCCCAAATTCCAAAGCCCATGTTCACCACAAAACAAAGTCATAAGCTTGCTATTAAAAGAAATTCATGTATATCATTTATAGTATTTAATGTATAGATTTTGTAATGTAAATGGAGTTCCTTTAAAAGCACTTAAGATGAAAAGAAAGTCTTTGCTTTCATAATACTTCACTTTTATTATACTTGGAATTTTACAGTTTTTCAATATACAACAGTCAATATTATGAAAGCTAATGAATAAAGAAGTTTATTTAAAGAACTCTTAGTTTCTTCTATTTTCTAGAAACAGTCTCAGTAGGCTGAGAAGCAAATCTTGAGATTATCTTATTTTAAAGCTCTCAAGACATATTACTAATTTAAAATGAACTATTTTCTGAACAACAATAAAGCAATACTCAATAGAACACTTCAAAATTAGCTTTTACAAATGTCAGCCAGGAAATAGAGGAGACCTGAGTTCTATTTGAGCCTTATCATAAATTAGCTGTATGATGCTAAAAATTTAATAAACCTCTCTGGGCTCAATTTCTACATCTGTAAAATGAGAAAGTTGGATTAGGTAATCTTAATTTATTCAGATCTAAAAAACACCAGATCATATTATATACCACTTTCTCTGTTTCCTTTTCTATTCAATCTGATTATATTTGGCCTCACCCTTACATGATGATAAAATGAGATAAAAGATAAAATATTTTAAATTAGGCAAATTCAAGGAACCACAAGCAAAATCAGAGTATAAAACCAAAAATTCCCTCTCATATATTTATCAAAAAATAAGTAGTTATATATATACTGATTAACCCTCTTATATGTTTGCATTATATTAAGTCTGAAATTCTTAAATATAGCAATCTCATCAATGTACCTAAAAAATAGCTGTACGTGATGATTTTTAGATAAAGCACAAGTTCAATTTTTGAGGAAGCATTACTGAAACAAATAAAAATTAACACTAGGCAATGGGAATCTGTCTGAAGTACATAATGTTAGAAATACAGATGCTCCTTGACTTATAATGGGATTATGTTCCAATAAACCCATCATAAATTTAAAATATCATACATTGAAAATGCATTTAATAACACCTACCCTACTGAACATCATAGCTTAGCCTAGCCTACCATAAATGTGCTCAAAACACCTATATTCGCCTATAGCTGGGCACAATCACCTAACACAATGAATATACTGTAGAAGAGTGGTTGTTTATACCCTTGTGATATCAGACCTGACTGAGAGCTGTGGCTCCTTGTAGCTGCCCAGTTTATGAGAGAGTAAGCTACAGCATATCAGAAGTATGGTTCCTACTGAATGCCTATCACTTAAAGTGGAAAAATCATTAAGTCAAACCATCAGTATATCATTCAATACATCATTCTCTATTGTTTCAATATCTCATTCTCTACTTTTTTAAAAGGAGGGCCTTGAATACACATGATGAGACTTTTTACTTTAGAAACAAGTATTATTGAATGTTTTAATAAGTACATTCTTAATTTTGAAAATTTTTAAGCAATTAATATTTTAGTTCGGCAAGGAAAAACCAAAACTTAACTCCCAATTATTTACCATAGGTTCTAAAAATCATGATCTTTTTAAAAATTCCATGCAACTCTAGGACTAAAAAGTACTATTTGATTATAGGGGAAAGGAAATGAAAAGGTTTGACTGAAATATAGTGGATCTCAGACCCCACCCCCACAGGGGGTAGCGAAGTCTAGCCTGTAGTTCCAGGCTGTTGTGAAATGGAGTATTAGGAGGTGGGGGTTTCAGAGGATAAAGGTTCTAGGGCTGATCCTGGGTAGTCAAGGAATTCTAGAGGTCTCTATAGTAGGTGGAAGATTAATGGGGATACTGGGAGCCCTAGAAGTTGATGATCCTGGGGTCCTGGAGATGTCTCAGGAATAGGTTGGATTCTGAGGTTGTCTCTGAAAGCATGGACTTTTCTGAAGCCCTGGGGGTTCCTCTGAGGTGCACAGGCCTCTAGATTACTGGGGTTTGCTTTGGGAGATGAGGGGTTCCTAGATCATTGGTAAGTTTGGAAAACAATGACATCTTTCTGGAACCCTGGGGATGTCTCTGGAAGATGGGTTAGAGGGGAGCCCTGGGGTTTGCTCAGAGGTGGGGGCATTTCTGTTGCCTTAATGTTCACAATGGAGGTCCCTATTTTTCTGAAAACTTCCTGGGGGAGATCTTTAGGCCCTTGAATTGATATGCAAGATTAAAAGGACCCAGACCCTTAGGGGTTCACCCCTTGGAGTGGGGCAGAGGCATGTTCCTAGAAGTCTACTAGGAGCTTTTTCTCAGAGGTAAGAAGTCTTGGAGAAAACCTTGACAAAGACTCTGGGACCCTTGAAATACCTTGTGGCTATTTCAGGGGTCTACTGTTTTTCTGGTAGCTGATATTGGAAGAGGTGAGCTTTGGGATCTCTTTGAGGATGAATTTCCTGGATACTGATTTGAAAGTAGCCAGAGATGCTAGAAATTGACTCTGGCTCTGAAGCAGTCTCTCTGAAGCTATCCCTGCCTTGACTGATACCTGCTCCTTGTAGGTCACAAAGAGAAGCCCTGGATTCTGGGGACCTGTGGATGGGATATCTGTTTTCAACCAAAGTACATTTTAAAGTGTGCCAGGTCCAGGCTGGGATTCAGGAAATGCAGCTGGCTCAAACCAGGACTCAGCCTTCAAGGAGAACTGGGGTGTTATTGTGGGGTGGGGGGGGCAGGAACTTGACCCTATGTAAGTGCCCTAATGGAGGCTGCCAGCAGGTTGGAGTGGCAGGGGAGAGGTTGGCTTGTTTTGCAGTAGAGCCCCTCCAAGTAGCCCAGGCAGGGTGGCCCCTGACCAGTAGAATGCAGGGCCAGGTTAGTATCTGGGGTCTTCAAGGGGTGTATGGACCAGTGACCAGGAGAGCAGCAATGCTGAGTCATGCTGAACTCAGCTCAGGAAGAACCTAAAAAAATATAGTCAATGAAATCGTGTACCTTGGTCTCCCCAAATATCTTGTTAACAACAATTTGACATTCTTCTACAACACCATCTCCATTAAATTCCAAGGCAATAATAGGACCTATAAGGAAACAGAAGAAGTGTTGGCTTATCAAGAATACAAATCTATTCTAAAATTAATCTTTTTATTCTTCCTTTAAGAATCTCTAGCTTTATTTTTTTGGAGGTAAGAGAAAAGGAAGAAGAAAGTAGATAGATGGGACACATCAGCTACTTCTTCCTACTCTAATCATAAAACAAATTAACAGATAGTCTCATTACATGATGAGTAACTTCAGTGCTGTTAATACTATAAGACTATCACATTTTTAAGAGTTGTAAATAGTCTGGCTTTCATCCATCTATAAAAACCATAAAAGCCCACCCATTTACCAGTACAAAAAATAGTTGACAAAAATGAAAAAATAAAAAAGCAATTCAAGTCAACATAAGTAGGTTTTGCTAGACAGCCAGCTTTGCTTCCAAATTTCCTACTTACCAGTCAAGTTCTGAGCCACCAATAATGAAGCAAAGCCAAGTAGGAATTGAGGCCACGCACCCAAAGTAATGACCATGTGAAATCTTTTTTCTTGAGTGTGCCTTAAAAAACTACCTTCTTTTAAAAAAAGATTATATTTATTTATGTTTAGACAGAGGGGAAAAGAGGGAGAAAGGGAGGGAGAGAAATATCAGGGTGTGGTTGCCTCTCATGCGCCACCCACCAGGGACCTGGCCCAATGGTTACCCTTTGGTTTGCAGGCTGGCACTCAATCCACTGAGCAATACCAACCAGGGCAAAAAACAAAAACAAACAAACAAAAAACCCCTACATTCTAAATCCAGTGACCGAGTGTTTATTTTTTTCAGTCTCTGAATAAAATATTTATGCTTCCTTTCCCATACATTAATTTGTATACTTTTAAATCACCTGCACATTAAATTCTGGATCTAAATGTAGCATTGGCACTACCAGTGTCAAATTGTGTGCAGACATGGCCATAAGTAAGCCAGGCAAAATATTGGGTTGGCCAAAAGTTCATTTAGGTTTTTCTGTATGATGGCTGTAATGCTTGGTCATCTTTAACTTCATTTGAAATAATTTTGTTATATTGTATTGTGACAGCTGTCATATCAGCACACATTTAAAAAACTATCAAAATTGGTGAATTTCTGTGCAGCCATTTTAATACTGAAGATGAAAGAAAATATGTAACATTTTTAGTGTATTATGCTTTATTATTTCAAGAAAGGTAAAAGTGCAAATGAAATGCAACAAAAGATTTGTATAGTGTGTGGAGAAGGTCCTCTGACTAAGCAAATGTGTCAAAAGTGGTTTGCAAAGTTTCTTGGTATTACTGACATTTTGGCCAAATAACTCTTTGCTGTGGAGCTGTCTTATGCATTAGAAGATGTTTAGCAGCACCCCTGGCCTCTACCCACTAGAAGCCAATAGCGGGAGATAGCCAACATACTCAGAATATCCAAATCAAGAAAGTTATTGGTGATAATGAAAAATGTGTCTCTTTTTTTCACAGAAAAAACTAAATGAACATTTTGGCCAACCCAATAAGCCCTTCAATTCCATTAATGTTTATTCAGCTATCACTATATTCTTAATAGTTTTGCTTTGTATATCCTATAATAATGGAGAAGTCCTGACCCCCATAAAATTACAAATTTCTTGGAAAAAGACATAAACCCACTAAATAAATACAGAACACAGAGAATGATGAAGTAGTAAGTAGTGGAATACTAAGAGGAATGTAGTCATGTGCCACATAGCAAGGTACAACAATGAAAGAAAAGATCACACTACACTGGGCACCAAAATAACTGAGGGTTTGTGATTTAATACAGGCAACAAATACAGAAAAGGGAGGATATATCAAAATTCAGTTATACAATTAAATATAGAGAACAAATTAAAGTGAGTTTTTCAGCATCAAGTGTGTAGATCAAGACAGGTGTTGAGTAAAGAAAAAGGTAATTAGGGAACCTTTCCTCAGAAAAATGGATGATTCTATATCTGAGACAAGAAATAGGTAAGATCAACCTGGAATATCTTTCTGAGCCAAAAAGCAGTGAGGCTTTCAAAGGCTGAAGGGGGTTGTATCAAAAGGACACAGGAGCCAGCTTGAAGGAGCTCCCAATGGCCAAAGATGAGACACAGTGAGAGCAGAAGGAATATGATTAAAATTAACTAAAACATACTAAATATATAAAAATCCAGGAGCTCCTAATGATATTTAGAAAAGAGAAAAACAAACAAAATTCACTGGACACCACTGTAGCTTGGTAGGGCACCAAATCATTACTCTGAAAAGTGATGCTTAATTATTTGCCCTTATTTATTCTGCTTTTCTGATATAAGCATATTTCAAATTAAGCAAACAGTTCTGGTATACAAGAAGTTCTGTTAACATCCATTAATAAATACAGAGGTAGTGATACAATTAGAAAACGATCATTTTGCAACTCCTAATAAAATATTTGGATCAAGCAACAATAATCAATGCTTTTAGCATCCCACAGGGAAGACTAATAGGAAACTTCAATAAGAAGACTGTAACCATCTGAACTTAACAATCCATCTTAGTATCACGAAAAGTGAAATAATCAATTGTTATGTGCCCTTTCATGTAATGATATAGGAACAGTACCACTCATGAAATATTCTTGCCAAAAAAATCCTAAATGTGAGTGTAAAGGCTTTGATCTAACTTCTAGTCTACAAGAACTGTAGAGGGTTGAGGGTTGGAGAGATTGACCTAAAAACAAAAGGAAAAAGAAAAAAGTCATGGACATGGATAACAGTGTGGTGATTGCCAGAGGCAGGGGGATTACAGGGAGGTGGAGGAGGGCAGAGGGGGGCTAAATAGTGATGGAGGAAGACCTGACTTGGGGTGGTGAACACAAAATACAGTGTACAGATGATGTGTTGTGGAATTGCACAGCTGAAACCTGTATAATTTTGTTAACAGTGTCACCCCAAAAAATTCAATAAAAAGGGAAAAAACAAACAAACCCATGCCTACTACAGGACAACTGACCAGGTTTCTTTTACAAGACAAAGGCGTGAAACAAAAAGCGGGGGCAGACTTTTTTCTGGTCAAGGGAGATATAAGATACAAATCAATGATACACAGTGAGTAGGAAAATTTTAGATCTGGATCAAATTAACTGCAGAAATATATAAAAAATGCTTTTAGACAATTAGGGAAATTTGAATATGGACTGGGTATCAGATGAGATTAAAGAATTGTTAATCATGATAGATGTGATAATATATTGTGGTTACCTAAGAAAACATAGTTTTTATTTATTAATTTTTTTAAGATGCATCCTGTAATATTTAGGGGGGAAATAACAAGACATTAAATTATTTTTAAAGTATGGCAGAAACTTGATAAAACTGGGGGATGGATACACATAGGGTCATTGTACTCTGTACTTCTGAATACAGATAATACATTTGGAAATTTGCAAAAGGTTTAAAAAGTATTTTTTAAAGATTTTATTTATTTATTTTTAGAGAGGGAAGGGAGGGAGAAAGAGAGAGAGAGAAAAAAACATCAATGTGTGGTTGCTGGGGGTCATGGCCTGCAACTCAAGCATGTACCCTGATTGGGAATCGAACCTACGACACTTGTTCACAGCCCGTGCTCAATCTTAGGAAGTATTTTAAACCTAATAAACACCAAACTAGAAAGAAAAATTTGATAATAAATTACACTGGTAGGGTTTCTACTTTTGCAGTAAGTGGAACGTTTGAATTAAGTAGAACAGGGTATGTTTTTATTCAGAATCAGTGCAAAGATATGCAATAGATATAGTTTTTAAAGTCAGACATTTATTACTGAAAGTTCTTGTGTTCTAGAAAGACAATGTAATTAAAATTAAGAAATCCAATTTTGGTAGAATCACCCAGGTATGTAACTTGGTTGATATATGTTTTAAAGATTTTATTTATTTATTTCCAGAGAAGGGAAGGGAGGGATAGAGGGAGAAAAACATTAATGTGTGGTTGCCTCTTGCACGTCCCCAACTGGGGACCTGACTTGCAACCCAGGCATGTGCCCTAACTGGAAATTGAACCAGCGACCCTTTGGTTTGCAAGCTGGCGCTCAATCCACTGAGCTACACCAGCCAGGGCTAGGTAGATATTTTTTGAATAGAATATTGTGAACTTCTGATAAGTGACCTAATAATTTGCCAACAAAGAAACACCAACAAAAAAGGTAGAACAGTGCATCAGTTTTGATTAACATGTATGAATAATCCTAAATTTTAAAAAATACAATGCTGACAATGCACTTTGTAAACAGTCCTATTTGTTCTTCTATCTAATAATGATGACTACAACTATTGTGATTATTTCAAACTGAACTATGAGGTCAACAAGGATCACTAGGTATATTTTTATTGTTTTAATGTGAACATCTTATTAGTTTGCAGTAGCTTTGAATCTAAATATTTGAACTATCATAAAAGACTGTGAGACCTTGAAGTAAACAAAAAGATTCCTGAATGTCCTGTCTAATAAACTCTTCTGTGTAACCTAACATGACCTTAGAGCAAGCCATTATCACGTCTCTATTAGATTACAGCAACAACCTCCCAGATGGTCTCTCTGCTTCCCACTTAGAATAACCAGGACAATAAAAGTCACAGCCTCCAGTAAAATATTATCTATATTTTTATAATTTTTAATTATTCTAAAAATAACCAACAGTTTAAAGCAATAATATTAACAGTGTGTTAGATATTTACAGCATATGCAACAGTAAAATATATAATAATGACACAGGGCTGAGATTTGAGTATATAATATTATTAGGACCTTATATATTATAGGTGAAGTGGTTAATATTACTATAAGGTGGACTAAAGTGATTTAAATACGTATGCTATAAAAGCTAAGGCAACCATTAAATAAGAGGTATAAACAGTAACTCAATGGAGCAGATAAAATGGAATAAAAAATACCAGTTAAACAAAAAGAGGTAACAATAAACAACAACAACAACAAAAAAGGAACAGAAAACAGGTAGCAAGAGAGTAGGTGTTGATCCAATTACACCAATCCCTTTTACCATAGTCTAAACACACCAGTTAAAAGACAGACATTGGAGTTCTGAGCAAGATGGATGTGCAGGTAGAAATGCTTTGCTTCCTTGCACAACCAATAGAAGGATAACAACAAATCTAAAAACAATAAACAACCAGAAGTGCCAAAACTTCATGGCCCTCCTACAACCAAGGAGTTAAAGAAACACTCACCCAGACTGGTAGGAGGGACTGAGAGGGGAGACTGGCAGCTGAGCACAGAGGACCCCTGGCAAGGCAGTAGACTGCACAAGGGAGGCGGGGCTGGCTGAATGGGAAACTAAAGACTCAAAGCTAGCTGTAAAATACTGTGGGGGTTGCCACAGCAGCAGAAGCTCCTAGTCTCACAGGAGAGAGCTCCTTGGAAAGGGGCTAGCACAGAGCAAGAGAGACACATTATTCCCTCTCTGACCCCTCTCCCACAGACAGTGCCACAACTCAGCAACATGGGTTGCCCGCTCTGGCAAATAACTAAGGCCCCACCCCCTTACAACATAACAGGTGTGCCAAGACAAAGAAATATGGCCCAAATGAAAGAACAGATCAAAACTCCAAGGGAAAGAGCTAAGTGAAGAGGAGATAGCCAACCTATCTGGTGCAGAGTTCAAAACACTGGTAATCAGGATGCTCACAGAACTGATTGAGCTCAGCTGCAAAATGAAGGAAGAAATGAAGGCTACCCAAAGTAAAATAAAGCAAAATATACAGGGAACCAACAGTGAAGGGAAGGAAACCGGGACTCAAATCAAGAATTTGGAACAAAAGGAAGAAATAAACATCCAACCAGAACAGAATGAAGAAACAAGAATTCAAAAAAATGAGGAGAGGCTTAGGAAACTCTGGGGCAACTTTAAGCAACCTAATATCAGAATCATAGGGGTGCCAGAAGGAGAAGAACAAGAGCAATAAGTTGAAAATTTATTTGAGCAAATAATGAATGAAAACTTGCCCAATTTGGTGAAGGAAATAGACTTCCAGGCTACAAAAATGAGTGTGGCTGTACTCCAAATAAAACCTCACACCACAAAGCCCAGAGAGTACCAAAGAAACTGGACACAAACAGGAACACATCAAGGCACATCAACATTAAGTTACCCAAGATTAAAGATAAAGAGAGAATCTGAAAAGCAGCAAGAGGAAAGGAGAGAGTTACCTACAAAGGAGGGCCTATAAGACTATCAGCTGATTTCTCAAAAGAAACCTTATAGGCAAGAAGGGGCTGGAAAGAAGTATTTGAAGTCATGAAAGGAAAGGATTTACATCCAAGATGACTCTATCCAGCAAAGCTATCATTTAGAATGGAAGGGCAGAGAAAGTGCTTCCCAGGTAAGGTCAAGTTAAAGGAGTTCATCACCACCAAGCCCTTATTATATGAAATGTTAAAGGGACTTACCTAAGAAAAAGAAGATTCAAAACTATGAACAGTAAAATGAAAACAAACTCACAACTATCAACACCTGAACCTAAAAAAAAAAAAAAAAAAGAAAACAAAAAGCTAAGCAAGCACCTAGAACAGGAACAGAATCAGAGGAATGGAGATCACATAGAGGGTTTTCAGTGGGGAGGAAGAGAGGAAGAATGGGGGGGAAGCTACAGGGAGGAAGAAGCATAATTGGTAGGCATAAAATAGATGGGGAGAGGTTAGGAATGGTATAGGAAACAGAGAAGTAAAAAAAAAACTTATATGTACAACCCGTGGACATGAATTAAGGGTAGGGGATGCTAGAGGTTTGGGGGCTGCCGAGCAGAGGGGAGAGAAAAATTGGGAAAACTAATAGCATAATCAATTAAAGATACTTTAAAAAAGATATTGTCAGATAGGATTTAAAAGCAAGAACCAACTGTCCACTGTCTACAAAAAATTCACTTTAGGTATATATATAGACTTTGCAAAGTTAAAAGAAAAGGGGTAAAGATATATGATGAAACAGCAACAATCAAAGAAAACCTGGAATAGCTATATATCAAGGTAGATTTCAGAACAAACAAGATTATCAGAGACAAAAAGGAACATTATGTAATTGTAAAGGACTCTTCAAGAAGACATACCAATCCTAAATGTATATGCATCTAACAACAAAGTTTCAAAATTCACGAACCAAAAGCTGATAAGATATGAAAACAGAAATAGACAAATCCACTATTATAGTTGGGGACTTTGACACCCTTCTCTCTTTAATTCATAGAACAAGTAGGCAGGAAATCAGTAAGAATATAGATGACCTGAATAGCACTATCAACTAAATTGACCTAGTGGGCATTTATAGAACATTCTACCAAACAAAAGTAGATTATACATTCTTCTTCTCACATGCATATAAAATATTCACCAAGATACCCTACATTCTGTGCCACAAAAGAAACCTTAAATAAGGAAAACAGAAACTACACAATGTGTGTTTTCAGACCATAATAGCATTAATCTACAAATATATTCCAGAAACACATCTGGACAATCTCCAAATGTTTGGAAATTAAACAATATACTTCTAAATAATCCATGGATCAAGTGAAAAGTCTCCAGGGAAACTAAAAGATACTATGAACTACATAGGGGTCATAAAACATACTTTTTCTGTATAGGGCCAGATAGGAAATCAGCAAAACAATAGATACAAAAATGAGTGTGGCTGTACTCCAAATACAACCTCACACCTGTCAGAATGCTACCATCAATAAATCAGCAAACAACAAGTGCTGGCAAGAATGTGTAGAAAAGGGAACCCTAGTGCACTGTTGGTGGGAATGCAGACTGGTGCAGCCACTGTGGAAAACAGTATGGAGTTTCCTCAAAAAATTAAAAATGGAACTGCCTCTTGACCCAGCAATCCCACTTCTGGGAATGTATCTTAAGAATACCAAAACACCAATTCAAAAGAATATATGCACCCTTATGTTCACAACAGTGTTATGTACAATAGCCAAGATCTGGAAACAGCCCAAGTGCCCATCAGTAAGATGAGTGAATAAAAAAGCTGTGGTATGTTACACAATGGAATACTACACAGCCATAGAAAAGAAGGAACTCTTACCTTTTGCAACAGCAAGGATAGACCTAGAGATTACTATGCTAAGTGAAATAAGCCAGTAAGAGAAAGATAAATACCATATGATCTCACTTATATGTAGAATCTAATGAACCAAACAAACCAAACCAAACAAAATAGAAACACAGGCGTGGACACACGGAACATACTTGCAGCTGTCAGAGGGGAAGAGGGAGGAGGGGCTGGATGAAAGAAGGTGAAGGGATTAGCCAAAAAGATATATGCATAAGTCATAGACACAGACAACAGAGTAGTGATAACCAGAGGACAGGGGGCACTGGGTGAAGGTGGGCAAAAAGGAGGAAATGGGGATATCTGTAATAGTGTCAACAATAAAAATAAAGTATAAAAAACAACAACTTCACTTACAAAACATAGAGTAGGCCATATTTTACTAAGCCCAGAGTTAAATGAAAACATATATCAAAATTTGCAGGATGTTTAAAGGAAAAATTTTAACATCAAATACATATATAGTTGATCCGTATTATTTGCGGATTTGTGTATTTGCCTATTTTATAAAATTTACTTGTAACCCCAAAATCAATACTTGCAGTTTTTCATGGTCATTCATGGACACACACAGAGTGGCAAAAAATTTGAGTTGTCTGACATGCATGTTCTCAGGTGAAGTTGAACAAAGTGATGCTCTGCATTCTTGTTTTGGCATTCATCCTCTAAACAAGTGTCCTTTTCACAGTCTATTTAGTGCCACATTTTCCACACTTTGTACTTTTTGGTAGTGATTTTACTCTTTAAAGAGGCTCACAAATGGCCATGGCTGGTGTGGCTCAGTGACTGATCATCAGCCTGTGAACCAAAAGGTCATGGGTTCCATTCCCTGCCAGGGCATATACCTGGGTTGTGGGCCAGGTCCCCAGTTGGGGGTGTGTGAGAGGCAACCAGTCGATGTTTCTCTCACACATCAGTGTCTCTCTCCCCCCTTCTTTCTCCCTCTCTCCCCTCTGTCTAAAAATAAATAAATAAAATATTTTTTTAAATGGCCCACAAATGTAGTACTCAAGTGCTGTATAATATTCCTGAGTTTAGGAAGGCTGTGATATTCCTTACAGAGAAAATATCTGTTAGGTAAGCTTCATTCAGGCATGAGTTACAGTGCTGTTGGCTCTAAGTCCAGTATTAATGAATTAATAATATATACTAAAAAGGTGTGTTTAAATAGACATACATAAAACAAGGTTATATATTGATTTTCTTGTTTTTCTTTTTTTTAAAGATTTTATTTATTTATAGAGAGTGGGTGGGAGGGAGAAAGAAAGGGAGAGAAACATCAATGTGTGGTTGCCCCTCATGTGCCCCCTACCAGAGACCTGGCCTGCAACCCAGGCATAGGAATCGAACCAGCGATTCTTTGATTCATAGGCCAGCACTTAAATCCATTGAGTCACACCAGCCAGGGCAATTGATTTTCTTTATCATGTGTACAAATGAGCACACACACACTTCGTTTTTGTTTTGCTGAGGCATTTTAAAACAGCACATATCATGACATTTCAGCATACATCTCCTACATAACCACAATACCATCATCATACTTAAGGGTACTGACAATAATTCCATAATGTCGTCTTCACATTTCCCCAGTTATCCCAAAAATGTCTCGTACAGCTTTACAGCTAGCTCATCCCACCCCAATCCAAGAACCAATCAAAGTTCATTCCTTGAATTTAGCTGTTATGTTTCTTTTAATACAGAAGTCCTCCATCATTTTTGTTTCCCAGGACACTGTCTGAAGAATCTCAGCCAGTTGTCTTGTAGAATGTCTTCTACTTTGGATGTGTCTCACTGTTTCCTCATGGTGTCATTTAACATTTCCCTAGGTTTCCTTTCCTTCCTATAAACTACAAGTTAAGTCTTGGCTCGATAAGATTCAGGTTAAATATTTTTGATGAGAATACTTCATGGGTAGTGCTTTATATTTTTACTGCATCACATCAGGAAAAATACAATGTCAAGCTGCCCTACCATCAGTGATGGTAAGTTTGTTCACTGGCTTAATGTGAACACCAAATCTCTGCTATAAAGGTATACTTCTGCTTTGAATTAAAATGTATAAATATCCTATTTCTTATAAACTTTTATCCAATAGTGTCAGAATCCACTGATAATCTTTGTCTGAATTAATCATTATACCAGCAGTTGGAAAATGGTAATTTCTAAAATCTATCATTTCTTCTACAATTAGCTCACGGTATTTTGTAAAAAGCAGGAGAGTTTTCCTTTATTCCTCTTTCCCCCCTTTTTACAACCACTATGGATGCATGTATTTCTGTTGTTAAATCAGTTCCCTTCATTATTCCTTTTAATGCTCAAGTTGTCCCAAATTTGGTCAGTGGAAACTCCTTCAAGCTGCCTTCTGTGACCTTTTGACGTGATTTCATTAGTATCTGACTACTTCCTATGGGCACCTCTGGATTTAAAAGCTGTACATATGATGTTTATTTGCTGAAATCCCTATAACATCTGCCCACTGGTTTTAGTTCTACTTTTTGCAGGAACAGAACATTGTACTTTTTCCATGTGGAATGTTGTATTACTTAAACACAGACATTATATTTTGGTTAGAGCAATTCCATGAAACCACTTTACCAACATTATACATGAGCATATAAATAATTAATTTAGACCTATACATATGCTCACTTCATCCCTAATACTCACATTTTAGGAAGCCTATTACATGTAATACTTGATTAAATTTCTGAAAGCTACTGTGATTTTAAAGGTTCATTTTCAAGGTTCTATCAGAATGTCGCCATGTCAAAAAGGGTTGCATCAAAGGAGTCAGGTCTTAATTTCTTACAAGTAACTTGGGACAGATTCACACTCTGGCTTGGAGAAAGTTCTTGATACTACTACAGTAACCACAAAGGCATATGAAATATTCTGCTAACACTTAAGCCTGAGTCACACCCAACATTAGTTATTAAAATTATCCTAACAATCCTCCAACATTTTCATACAAGTTTTTGTAGTTTATTATAACTTATTTATACATAAAGGACATGTAAATGCAGATGTGACTTCTTCCTGGGGTATACCCAATCAGCACTACATATTACTATATATATTTGCTCAGCTCAGTCAAGAAAAGCCTGTGAGTCTTAAGCAAACAATGTCCCTGACTCACGAAGAAACAGCACCCTGTCCTATAGAATCAGCACACCTTCAATATATATAGGCAGAAAGGAACCCTCCAGAAGGGCACAGTAACTATAGTTCCTCTGTTTGCAGACATATATCCAGTATCTGAAATTTACTGGTAGCATTTGCCTGCTGGGAAAAACAATCCTAATTATGAATGAGAAGTTAATCAATCATATTAAATATATAAAATAGTATACCATTTTATTTATATTTCTTACTATTCTAGTATGATCAAAGCACACTGAAGGCAGAAAGAATCCTTATAAAGTGCTTTGTAATTCTGGGTAGGGAGAATGAAATGATCATTCACTATAGTACAATAATATAACAAAAATAAAATAAAAACAATAAAACACATAATGTGACTTTCAACTACTAAGACAATAGAATAGGAAAAAAACTCAATCTCTGATTTCTGATTAGTTATATAGCCTTTTTTAAAATGTGAAACTTTGACAGTTCTGAATAATAATAGGAAAAAACATAAAACAAATGAGAAAGAAAAGGCAATGCAGCTCTGGCTGGTGTGGCTCAGTGGACTGAGCGCCAGCCAGCCTGTGAACCAAAAGATTGTCAATTTGATTACCAGTCAGGGCACATGCCTGGATTGCGGGCCAGGTCCCCAGTAGGGGGCATAAGAGAGGCAACCACACATTGATGTTTCTCTCCCTCTCTTTCTCCCTCCCTTCCCCTCTCTCTAAAAATAAATAAATAAAATCTTAAAAAAAAAGAAAAGGCAATGTAAGAGAAAAGCTAAAAGCCAGAGTAAGTGAAATCAGCATGTCAAAAGGATAACCACAAAAGTATACCAATCATTCAGAAGGTACCTTTGTTCAGAAGATTGAGGAATTCAGGTGCCTTTTCCTGAAAAACTCTTTGAGCATCCTCAGGTTTCATGGACACTTCCTTTGTCTGAATCAGGAAAAAGCCTGCATGAATCATCTGTGAAAAATAAAACTTCCTTAGATTTTAAAATCGCCTTCTGAGATTAAAACAATATTTCCTAGTATTGTTCTGTATAAAATGTGACACAGCTTGCTGATTTTTGTTTTAGTCATAACTCTAATTCAGAGTGTTTGCTGTAACAAGTTTTCATATATACAAGAGTTTTTCTTCCAGATGCATGCCTCTGGTTAAGAACTAATACCACAATGCCTACTGATAAGATTAAGGGTCATACAAATGTGAATGATCCCTCAAATTTTTAAATATAATTAAAAATCTTTTGACTGAAACTAGCCCTGGTTGGCGTAGCTCAGTGGATTGAGCACGGGCTGGGAACCAAAGTGTCCCAGGTTCGATTCCCAGCCAGGGTACATTCCTGGGTTGCAGGTCATAACCCCCAGCAACCACACATTGATGTTTCTCTCTCTCTCTCTCTCTCTCCCCCCCCCTTCCCTCTCTAAAAATAAATAAATAAAATCTTAAAAAAAGATTTAAAAAATCTTTTGACTGAAACTAACAAATGGAAACTTTGGTAATACTACAAAATTTCTAATGAGAGGAGAATTGTTAAGTAAATTATGGCACTCTGACATAAAATATCGTAGTTCATTCAACATAACAAATAGTAAAATGGGGGAAAGGTTATGTAACACCATTAATTTTTAAAAGCATGATACAAATTTATAGAGTACAGCACAATAATTATAGATTACATTTATGGAGTACTCACTTTGCACCAGGCACTTTTAAGCACTTTAGATGTAAAATACACTTAACCAGCTCATGAGGTAGATACTATTATTCTCATTTTACTGATAAGAAAACTGAGGCCTTGAGTGGTTAAGAAACCTGCCCAAAGCCACACAATTATTAAGAGTTGTGATTAAAACCCAATTAATTGACCTCTGGTCAATATAGTGGAGTAGTCAGACATGGCCCACCTCTTCACACAACCACATCAAAATTACAACTAAAATATACAACAACCATCGCTACAACCATCAGATATCAAGTTGAATGAAAGTCTGACAACTACAGAATTAAAGAAACCACATTCATCTGGACTGATAGGAGGGGTGCAGATGTGGAATGGGCTGGTCCCACACCCATGTGTGGTGAATAAAAATTTGGGAGGGATATCTCGGGAGCAAGGAATCCCAGCTCCATATCAGGACACCTAGCCCAGGGTTCCAGTACCAAGAAGATAAGTCCCATAACTTCTGGCAGCAAAAACTGATGGGGACTGAGTCTGGAAGAAACTGCTTGGAGTTCCCAGCAGTTCCTCTTAAAGAACCCACACATGGACTCACTACTCAGGCTTACTCCCTCTGAAATCCAGCACTGGGGTAGCAGCTTGAAAGGCACCAATGGTATACAGGGAGAAACTGAAATGTCTGGTATCAAAAACAGCAGAGGTCATTGTCCTTTGCCAAACTTGTCTGCCACAGACCCAGTAAGCTGGTTTCATATCTGAGACTCCATCAACCTGGCTAATACTGTTTGACCCACCTTGGAGATCCCTAAAGACTCTGCCCCACCCAACTTCTTGGCCCATCCAATTGGCTTTTCCATATCCATGGCTAATCCTGGCTCCTGCTTCACAACTTCTAAACCCTCTCAAATAAGCAACAGTGGGCTTCAGTGAGCCCCCAGGCCAGGCACTATCAGCAGCCAGCTTAGATTCCCATCTTGGCTTCCCCTGGGAATCTCCAGCCCTGTACAAGTATCAGCCATCTCAGATTGCTTTATAGCTCAGGCAGGGTGACCTGGGCAAAACACAGGTGGGGGCTGACCTTGGCTTGCACCACCTGGAAAATCCCAGGGCCAGTGCACCCAGTGGACAGCTACAGGCCACACTGGAGCACCACCACCCTGCACCTGCAGAGCTCATCTTCTATGGAGGGCAGAAGTTGGTGGTCAGTAGTCACAGCCAGTCCTTGCAGCTGACTGGCCTGGGTAAGTCCTTCCCATTAATCTGCCAACAGCAGCCAAGGCTCAACTACAAGAGGAGGGTGTACTCAGCTCACATGATGGGCACACCTTGAGTACCCAGCTTGGGTGATAGGGGAGGCCGTGCCATTGGACCCTATAGGACCTACTACATTAGGCCATGCTACCAAGACATGGAATCAAAGCAGCTATACCTAATACATAGAAACAAACAGAGGGAGGCTGCCAAGATGAGGAGATGAAGAAACATGGCTCAAATGAAAGAACAGATCAAAACTCCAGAAAAAAGTGCTAAATGAAAAAGAGAGAAACAATCTGTCAGATACAGAGTTCAAAACACTGGTTTAAGGATGCTCAACGAACATAGCAAGGGCATCAGCAGCACACAAAAAAAGACCCAGTCAGAAATGAAGGATATGCTAATTGAAATAAACAATTTACAGAGAAAAAAAACAATGGAATGGAGGAAGCCAAAAATCACTTCAATGATTTGGAACATAAGGAAGCAAAAAACAATCCATCAGAACAAGAAGAAAAAAGAATCCAAAAAAAAATGAGGAGAGTATAAGCAGCCTGTGGGACAATTTGAGGGTTCCAACATTCACACCATAAGGGTGCCAGGAAAAGAGAAAGAGCAAGAAATTGGAAATCTAGTTGAAAAAGTAGTGAAAGAAAACTTCCCTGAGTTGGTGAAGGAAACAGACATGCAAGTCCTGGAAGCACAAAGAATTCCAAACAAGATGGATGCAAAGAGGCCCACTCCAAGACACATCATATTTAATATGCTGATGGTTAAAGATAAAGAGAGAATCTTAAAAGCAGCAAGAGAAAACCAGTTAGTTTCCTACAGGGGAGTTCCCATAAGACTGTTGGCTGATTTCTCAAAAGAAACTTTGCAGGCTAGAAGGGATAGGCAAGAAATAGTCAAAGTCATGAAAAGCAGGGACCTATAGTCAAGATTGCTCTGCCCAGAAAAGCTATTGTTTAGAATCAAAGGACAGATAAAGAGCTTTCCAGACAAGAAAAAACTAAAGGAGTTCATCATCACCAAACTATTATTATATAAAATGTTAAAGGGACTTATTTAAGAAAAAGATCAAACTATGAACAATAAAATGACAAACATATATATCTATCAACAAATTTGAATCTAAAAATCAAACTAAGCAATTAAGAACAGAGACAGAATCATGGATACATAGAGCGTTTTGATTGTTGCTAGATGGGAGGGGGTGGGGGAGAATGGGTGAAGAGGTGAGGGGATTAAGAAGTACAAATAGGTAGTTATAGAATAGCCATAGGGATGTAAAATAGAGTTTAGGAAATGGAGTAACCAAAGAACTTATATGCATGACCCATGGACATGAACAACTGTGGGAGGATTGCCTAAGGGAGTAGGGGTGCTGAGTGCAGGGGGGCAAAGGGTGAAAAATTCGGACAAGTGTAATAGCATAATCAATAAAATACAATAAAAATAATACCCAATTAATCTAATTATACTAAACAAATTAAAAATTATTCCTAAAAAGACTATTCAAAGTACAGTACAATATGATTTTAAAACTTATTTCTACTCTTCTTTACTTTTATAGTTTACTACAAGTACATATTGTTATAATTATTAGTTTTTAAAAATAGTCATTCAAACACTTAATTTTTAGCAAAGCCTACTGTTTTTAATATAAAAGTAATATATATGCTCAATACAAAAGATTTGAAAAACAAAAATAGAAGAAATATTAACCAAGATGCTAACACTCAAAGATGCCTCTGTCATATAGGTATACTTCCGTCTACTCTTCCAGTTTACTTTCCCCCATTACAGAAATAATACATGTTGATTGTAAACTCCATAAAACTACAAAAAAGAAAAGAATACCCTTCTCTTAATTCATTTCCTAAGATTAACCATAACTGTTTATTTCACTGTGAACATTTTCTAGATACTCTATTATAAAATCAGTTTTAATTTGTTGATAGTATTTCATTCTATTAATACATTATTCCTTACTATTCCATCAAATTGAATTCAAACTCAAATTCCTTTTCACAGCCCTCAAAGCTAACTCAGAAAAAAAAAACATAAATTAAAAAGTAGCAGGATATTACATGTTCATCACTGCCAGATGACTACAAAGTTACTTAAATTAGAAACAATCCTACATCTGTTTCTAATTTTCTAGACTGCTCCTTACCTCTCACTTTAGAGTCAGACACATAAACTGAGGAAAGCAAGATGATTAATTAAAAATACTGTTATCCAGTAATAAATAATGAACTATGAAACTTTATTTTGCTATTTTACTATAAATATTTGAAGAGACTTTTTCATGAAAATTATTTGTTCTTTCTAAAGCGTAATTTACTACAGTTGTCCCATTTTTTCTCCTTTATCCCCCCTCTGCCGTGCACCCCCCAACCCTCCAGCATTCCCCCCCTTAGTTCATGTCCATGGGTCGTACATATAAGTTCTCTGACTTCTATTTCCAATACCATTCTTAACTTCTCCCCATCTATTTTATGCTTACCAATTATGCTTCTTATTCCCTGTACCTCCCCTCATTCTTCCCCCTCCCCACTGAAAACCCTCCATGTGATCTCCATTCCTCTGATTCTGGTTCCTGTTCTAGGTGCTTGCTTAGCTTTTTGTTTTCTTTTTTTTTTTAGGTTCAGGTGTTGATAGTTGTGAGTTTGTTTTCATTTTACTGTTCACAGTTTTGAATCTTCTTTTTCTTAGGTAAGTCCCTTTAACATTTCATATAATAAGGGCCTGGTGGTGATGAACTCCTTTAACTTGACCTTACCTGGGAAGCACTTTCTCTGCCCTTCCATTCTAAATGATAGCTTTGCTGGATAGAGTCATCTTGGATGTAAATCCTTTCCTTTCATGACTTCAAATACTTCTTTCCAGCCCCTTCTTGCCTATAAGGTTTCTTTTGAGAAATCAGCTGATAGTCTTATAGGCCCTCCTTTGTAGGTAACTCTCTCCTTTCCTCTTGCTGCTTTTCAGATTCTCTCTTTATCTTTAATCTTGGGTAACTTAATGTTGATGTGCCTTGATGTGTTCCTGTTTGTGTCCAGTTTCTTTGGTACTCTCTGGGCTTTGTGGTGTGAGGTTTTATTTGGAGTACAGCCACACTCATTTTTGTAGCCTGGAAGTCTATTTCCTTCGCCAAATTGGGCAAGTTTTCATTCATTATTTGCTCAAATAAATTTTCAACTTATTGCTCTTGTTCTTCTCCTTCTGGCACCCCTATGATTCTGATATTAGGTTGCTTAAAGTTGCCCCAGAGTTTCCTAAGCCTCTCCTCATTTTTTTGAATTCTTGTTTCTTCATTCTGTTCTGGTTGGATGTTTATTTCTTCCTTTTGTTCCAAATTCTTGATTTGAGTCCCGGTTTCCTTCCCTTCACTGTTGGTTCCCTGTATATTTTGCTTTATTTTACTTTGGGTAGCCTTCATTTCTTCCTTCATTTTGCAGCTGAGCTCAATCAGTTCTGTGAGCATCCTGATTACCAGTGTTTTGAACTCTGCACCAGATAGGTTGGCTATCTCCTCTTCACTTAGCTCTTTCCCTTGGAGTTTTGATCTGTTCTTTCATTTGGGCCATATTTCTTTGTCTTGGTGTACCTGTCACATTGTAAGTGGTGGAGCTTTAGGTATTCACTAGGGCCAGGCAACCCTCTTTGCTGCATTGTGGTGCTTTTTGGGGGGGATGAGGTCAGAGAGGGAACAACATGGCTTGCTTGCTCTGCTCTAGATCCACTTTCCAACCATCTCTTGTGTGAGACTGGGAGTTTCTCATGCTGTGGTAACCCTGACAGTATTTTACAGCTAGCTTGGAGTCTTGTTTCCCATTTGGCCAGCCCTGTCTTACTCACGTAATCTGCCACCTCGCCGAGCGTCCTCTCCACCTTGCTGCCCATCTCCTACTGGTCTAGGTGAATGTTTAACTCCTTGGTTGCTGGAGTTTCATGCAGTTTGACCTTCTGGCACTTCTGGTTTATTTTTTTTTAGATTGGTTGTTATCCTTCTTTTGGTTGTGCAAGGAAGCAAAGCATTTCTACCTATGCCTCCATCTTGGCTGGAACTCCTCTTCTACTTTTTAAAGACTTGAAAATAATGGTAATACCCAACTTGAATTATGCAATAGTTCTAAACAATTCAAACTACTGCTTTTAGTCTAATTTATCCTGTGTATATCTGTGATCTAAGTAAGAGCCAGCTAGAAATCTGATTTTTAGGTGAGAAAACTAAAGCCCAATAATTTTTCAACTACCTACAGAATGTGCTTTTTGCTTTTACCCAGATTTTCTGGACTTTCTACCCTCCTGAGTTTTATACTTCCTATCTTAAAAAACCATTAGGATATGTTTAATTTATAGAAATAAGTGAAACAAAATTCTGTGATAAAACCAGAGTTAGCGATCACAGTTCCAGTGTAACAATAGTCTAAGCTACTTGTGTTATAATACAAGAAAGACTCAAGTTTTATTTCCCCCCCTCAGAATTAACTAGTTTCTACATATATTTTCCTAGGATCTTGAGCTTCATTTTTTTTTTAATGCAGTCCCTCTCTTAATATGTAAGTCACTGGTTTTCAGCATATTTTGATATCCTCTTTGCATGTACTTGGCATTTTCTTCTTTTTGATCTCTTTTCATACCTTAATTTTATGATTTTAGATTTATGTAGGACAACTAGCGAAAAAGTCCCAGGGTTTTTCCTTCTAGGCTGAATGATAGTATCTGTCTTAACTCCATTCACTTTTTTTTATCACATTCCTGTTCCACAAGGCATTTAGCAACTTTAACACTGAGGCAGCATAGCAGTGTCAGGCTTAAGGATTAGGATGTAGCCTACATTGTGGAAAACAGTAAGGAGTTTCCTCAAAAAATTAAAAATGGAACTGCCTCTTGACCCAGCAATCCCACTTCTGGGAATATATCTTAAGAATACCAAAACACCAATTCAAAAGAATATATGCACCCCTATGTTCATAGCAGCACTATTTACAACAGACAAGATCTGGAAATAGCCCAAGTGCCCATCAATAGATGAATGGATAAAAAATCCGTGGTACATTTTTACAATGGAATACTACGCAGCCATAGAAAAGAAGGGAATCTTACCTTTTGCAACAGCATGGATAGACCTCAAGGTTATTATGCTAAGTGAAATAAGCCAGTCAGAGAAAGACAAATACCATATGATTTCACTTATATGTGGAATCTAGTGAACCAAACAAACTGACAAACAAAATAGGAACAGAGGCATGGACACACAGAACAGACTGACAGCTGTGAGAGGGAAGAGGGAGAGGGGACTGGATGAAAGAAGGTGAAGGGGTTAGTCAAATAATATATATGCATAATTCATAGACACAGACAATAGAGTGGTTATGGCCAGAGGGTGGGGGCAGGGGCTGGGTGAAGGCAGACAAAGGGGAAAACAGTGGGACAACTGTAATAGCATAAACAATAAAAAATAAAGAAAAAAAACTTTCAAAAAAAGATGCAGCCTACAAAGCCACACTGCCTGGATTTAAGTCATGGCTTTATGTTTACCAGCTGAGTGACCTTTTGCAAGTTACTTACCCTCTCTGTGGCTTATTTCCCTTATATGTAATAAGAGGAACAATGACACCTATTTCATAGGTTATTCTGAGTTGAGTTAAATCCCTTATGACAGTGCCTGGTATACATAAAATACTATATAAATGTTAGCTATTACCATTATTTTTAGGTTTGTGTTTGTTTTAAATTATTTTGTATTCCAGAAGGACATCTAAAGAACTTCCCTCTTCCTGGTCACAGTGCTCTAAAGGGCAAACAACAGTCATTGTACACATTAGATACCAAAGGTTAAAAGGTTAAGAGCATATGATGACTCATGAGGACAAGTACTTGTTTTGATGGCTTTTTTCTTTAAACATACCATATATTCTTTATGTCCACCCCTCATTACCTACCAAGAAAGAGTTTAACCTGAAAAATTTTATCTTTTAAAAACTGTTTCATAGATTTTTAAAAATCACTGTAGAATATAATGAAAATATTTTTCCCTCAGGTGTTGGATTAACATATTTTTACGTAGCTCAAAGGCTGTTTCTACACTTTTTCTGTATCTTACCAGATTCACAGCATGTTTCCATCACCTTGGTATAATTAAAACAAAGAAAATGCCAAAGTCTTAAAATTATACTTTGGCTTCTGTTGTTTTGAAAACTAGACATCAGACATACTTTGTAGAATTCAGACATCGGTTTCCTACACTACAGACTGTGCCACCTACAGCCTTGCTACAGAGAGGTAGCAAGGTTCCTCCTCCCTGCCTAAAATTGTTCCTCTTGACAGAACTGTTACAATACTTTAAAAATCCACTCAAAATAGACTTCCTGAGTTTTCCATTCACTTCTCCATTTCTGGAAGTTTTATCTTAAAATTCAAACTCTTCCTGAAGAACATCTGATTAATGGATAATCAGATATCCTACTGCTGCCTCACCACTGGAGTACTCATCCATACAGGAACATCTGCTTCTGGAACCCCTAACCTCTACACCCCCAGTTATTTTCAACTGTAAGCTGCTAACCAAACTCACCAAAAGCCCCTGCTCATAAGTCCATGGCCTCTGCTGTCCCAGCTCCCACCTCTTTCTTTTGTACCAATCTCCCCTTCATGGCAATAAGGCAAAGGACAAGAGGAAGGTAATGAGAAGGTTGCTCTCATGGTCACAACAGGGTCCAAAAGTTGTATTCATAAATGTCTTTCCTACCCCCTAACCAATTAAAACTCCAAATAAATTTTCCTACTAAATAATTATAAAAAGGTTCTAAGTGCAGCACCACACTTTTGTGAACTTGTATGGAAATCATTTATTATAAAGACAGAAATTCTTTGAGGGTGGAGAATTTTGTCAATGTATATCCAACCCCAGTTTAAATACCTCTAAGTTGCCATCAATTGTAAGATGTATTTCAGATAACAAAAATGTACAAAAACAAATGTGTATCCTATAATCAATGGAACATGGTAGTGGAGTAACTTGCTCATAACTGGTTAATAAATACTTACTGAATCAAATTATATTTTTAAAAAATTTCTTTGGGAAAGTATTTTGAAGCCTAAGCAACCAGCTTACAGATAATCTATAGGGGACAAAGGACTATAATTTAATAATTGTCTGTATTTTTAATAGCCAATTTGAAAAGAATGGAAGTTCTCTTGAAAACTGGTGTGTTTCTACTCAGGTGTATGTCTGTTTCTCTTCTCTGTCTCTCCTTACCTCATCAATTAGTTTCATGGCATTTGCAATAGTATAATCACCAGCAAATAATACCACTAAACATGATTCATCACTGCTCTTCTGTCTTTGACCCTGGGTTACAGGAACAATACTTCTATTGGCTTCTGTGGAAATGCGAACAGCTTGGAGCTCTTTGGTAGTAGGTAGAGGAACATGGTGGTGAACAACAGCATTTTCTGGAAGAAGGCTCCAGTTGAGTTCTCCTGACACAGGTGTAAAATCATGGATATTACTCCAGTTATTATTGAAGATACTTAGCCCTGCATCTTTGAACTGGAAAGCTAATTCAGGGTAGTACCATTGGAAACAGCCAAACTTGATATTTGTGGAGGACTCAATAATGGGCTGAGTGGCACAGCACAAAAAGACTTCCAGCTTTCTACAATCCCGCACACGAAACTGTTGGCAGGCAAGTGCACACTTGCAATCTCTGCAATTCCTGAAAAACACACTGCCTTTCACGGGTCCCAGAAAAATGATGCAGTTAGTACAGTCATCAATAGTAATGGTAGCAGAATGATCAAAAATATAGATGTTACAGTTTTCACAGTCTTGAATGAGAAATTGTTGTCCTGCCACTGTCCCAGGTAAACGACCCACTGTTTCACTTTTCAGTCCACTGAACATGTAGTCTTTCGGATCAACCTGCAGGGACAAAACACAGATCTTGAGTACTATTAACATTATTCAACAAATATCCATTGAATGTCAGGCACAATTCTTAGTGCTGAAATAATACATTTCTACTCTCACTGACTTTGCCATATAGTTAAAATATGAATAGGACAATTTTTTCCCCAATAAATAAAAGGCATGAGGGGAAAACGGGAGAGGAAACTGTTACAGATAAAGGAAGACTCAAGGATATATCAACCAAACAATGTGGCCATTGTTTGGATCTTGTTTCAACATGCCAACTGTAAAAATACTTTTTTTTTAATAATTGGGGAAATTCTCACACATACACACAGAATACTGGATGATTTTAAGAAATACTTCAGCTCTGACCCTTTTTCTGATGCTTCACTTTTAAAACTTCTTTAAAAATTTCTGAAATTGGAAACACACCCATAAATTGATGAATGGGTCTTAGTTTTTAAAACCCTAACTGATTTCTATGATATGCTTCAGAAAATGGAACAACCTGAAGGTACAAGAATCACAGTATGTCAGAACTTACATGTACAAGTATTATTGAACTATTCTTACAATGCAATTTTTCAAAATTCACCATTTTCATCCTTAGATATTCTAAACTAAAGCTCAAATAATTTTTAAAACTGTGCCTAGAATCTGTCAGATTACTTTTTAAAATTTTAACTGACCTATCAAAATATAGTCACTAAAAGGCCATTTTGATTTTTCCAAGTTACTTCTGAATCTACTTGCACTGTTTTACCTCTTTGTGGGTATATAAATTTTATGTAAAACTATTCATGTACCAGAAACAGACTCCCATAGATACAGTATGTAAAAATTAAATAATTTAATCATCTTAATTATCAGCAAACTAGGTTAAAGTCACTTCCTCAATACTGCACAATAAATATGGTACTTCCTTGGTTTTACATATGTAATAGAAGGGGCACTGGTCTGTAGCATGAGGCAACAAAAGAGTCACTTATTTTCCAGTCTCAATTTTGTCACCTAAGGGCCACATGTCCTTGAAAAAGGCACTTTAATTTTCTATATCTTCAGTTATTTATTCAACCATTGAACACCTACTATGAGCCAGACATTGTTTTAGGCACTAAAATGAGTATGACCAGCTCTTTCCATAAAAGAAATATACACTAGCCTAAACAGATTATTTGAAACCTACCTGACTGTATAAATGATAAACGCCCAGAATATTCTGAAAGCACAGAGGAATAACACGTGGGGCAGGGTGTAAGACTTCTTGTACAAAGTGAGAATGAATAAGCTGCAGTTCACCAGGTAAATAAAAGGAGTTGGCATAAAGGATCCTCCCTTCACACCAGGTGAAAATGAGAAAGAATAATAAAACCAAATCCTTCAGAGAGTGTGAGGAAAACTGAAAAGGGTTTAGAGTTACCAGTGATACTGGAATTGAAGCAGATGAAGCTAGAGAAGGAGGCAGGGACTATATTATAAAGCTTAGAAATTATCCACGGGCATTAGAGTACCACAGAAGGATTTAAATAAGCAAAATTTACATTTTGGAAACCTTATTGGGTAAGAATAAGGAAATGTGGAACATGAATCTCAGAGGCTGTTGCAGTAATCCAGAAAGGGCTGTAACTACAGCAATGGTTACTAGGGAAGAGCAAGATGGGACAAATTTGAGAAATACTGAGGAAGTAGAATCAGCAGATTTTCATAATATATGGCTACAGGAGGTAAGGCAGAAAGATGGGTTAAAAATATCACTTTGTTTTTCAATTTTTTTTTTACTACAAACCACATTAGTACATTCTTCATCACAGCTCAGTGTACTTACAAGTATTTATGCATGCACACATACCAATGAACTGTAAAGGTTTTACAAAATACTACTTACCCTTATTTTGTATTAAACCCCCTATTATTTTCTATTATCCTACTCACAGGTTTGAAAAAATACTGTTCTGGTTTGTGTGATTGGATATTGGTAGTGCTATACACAAACAAAAAAAGTAATATAAGAGGCAACACAGGTTTAATGTGGGAAGAGGTGTTCAAGCAATTCCATTTCTAGGATTTAAGAGGTGACATACATGTATATAAAAGTACAGTGTTCCATTTTGGTATCTACCAAGATACTGAACTGGGATAGTTGCTGGCTCCCCATTGCCAAAGATCAACCCCAAAGGGGCTAAGTAAGAAAAGGGAAAACTATGAGAAACCCTTGTGGCAGTGTGTGGTAGGATAAAATAGAAAAGGAACCACTGCAATTTTTGTTCTTACTTTTCCCCCTCCCAAATCTTGAGACAATAGTGTATCCCCCACACCCCTTGGGATTCAGACCTCTGGTCCAGACTTCCTTCAGAGTAACTTCAGGGCAGAATAGAAACCCTGTGCTGGTGAAGAGCTAAAACAGGTCAGTACTAACTTTGACAGTCATTCAGGACCTCTCCAAACCCTCAGAACTGGTGAAATAAAATCTAAGACATGTCTTCTAATTCTGCTTGTCTCAATTATTTATTGGTCAAGTAGATTGAAAAAAATAAGATTAACAAGAATACAGAAGATCTGTACCACACTTGAATAAACTTGAGTTCTGTAACCAAAAGTAGTATACTCACATTTTTCTTAGGCACACATTAAAGATTTTTTTTTAAATCATGTACTAGATAATAAAGAAGTCTCAACAAATAATAGATAATTACAGGCCATGATATGGAACCAACATTCAATTAAGTTAGAAGTTAATAAAAGATACTTTTTAAATTTTTAAAAATATTTTATTTATTTTTAGAGAGAGAAGGAAAACAGGGAGAAGAGGGGGAGAGAAACATCAATGCAAGAGATACATCAATCTGTTGCCTCTTGCATGCCCCCAACTGGGGACCTGGCTTACAACCCAGCCATGAGCCTTGACTGGGAATCGAACCAATTACCAGTGAATCGAATCGGTTCACAGGTCGGCACTCAATCCACTGAGCCACAGCAGCCAGGGCTCAATAACAAAAGATACTTTTTAAAAATCTGTGCCTATTTGAAAAATTAAAAACACACTGCTAAATAACTCATTGGTTAAGGAAATTATAATAAAAATCTAGAAATATTTAGAATTAAATATTCAACACCACGTATGGGATGCAGTAAAAATGGAACTTTGAGGGAGTTCTATAATTGTAAAAAACTACAATAAAAACTCTCAAAATTAATAAATTAAATGTCCATCTTAAGAAATTTGACAATAAACAGAATCAACCTATAAAAAGAGGAAGGAAAAATATGAAAATAACCACAGAGATTAATGATTTGGAAATAGAATATATGACAGAAAACATAAGAAAAGCCAAAAATGGCTTTTTGGAAGAAAAAACTAAAAAGTAGGCAAACTTCTGGCAAAAATGTTCACGAACAAAAACAGAGAAACTACAAATGAAAAGGTTAATATAACTGTAAATAAAGTAGAAGTTAAAAAGAAAATAATATCAACAACTATATACCAACAAGTTTAAAAATATTTTGTGTAGGGAATGAACAAATCTCTTAAAAAACTTACCACAACTAAGTCAAGGAGTTAAAAACTGAAATAAAAAGCTACTACTAAAGATATAGCAGTGGGCAAAGTATTCCCACAAAGAAAACACCAGGCCCTGATGGTTTTATAAGCAGATTCCATTTTATTCACCCCAGTTTTATGGGCTTCTCCTTAAAGTCAATAGAAAAAGAAGGAACAGTCCTAACTCAAACTACTAGCCTGTCCAGGAAGACTCTACTAAGAAAGTCAAAGATATAACAATAGAAGAAAAGCATAGGTCCATTTCACTCATGCTTATAGATGTAAAAAAAAAGTGCAAATTAAACCAACCCTATAAAAAGAGAAAGTACCTCAATCAAATTGAATTGATTTATCCCAGGTTGTGTGAAAATGGTTCAGTATTGGAAAATCTTTCATTGTAAGTCACCACTATGTGATATAAACTTACTTTTAGTCCTAACTCTTATCACCCTCCTATGGGAATTTTATTCAGTAGATCTGAAGCACTTGCTGTAACATGTCTATGCTCTCTGGTTCTCCTTTGTCCGGGAGGCTCTCTCCTAGTTCTATCTGCCCACGTGTTCAACTTTTTCTGTGAAGCTTTTCAGTTCTCTCAACCAGAAGCCTGCACTCCTTTTCTAAGCATCTACATTATATTAAAAACCAGTCCATGTCCCCTACTACATTGTATGTAAGCTGTGGGCTGGAATCCTGTAACCAATCTATTTAAAACTGAAACATCTCCTCCAATACTACCTTTTTACCCATCTTTATTTTTCTCCAAAACACTTAGCTTCCTTTTAACACACATGTGAATTATATATTTTTTTCTCTTCCCCCTGCCCTCCATTAGAACATAAACTCCATGAGTGAAGGGATTATCTGTTTTGTTTACCTATCCACCACCCCCTACACACACACACTTAGAACAGTGCTTGATACCACAGAGGCACTCCGCACATCTTTGTTGAATCCATTTTAATTACTTAATCTTCATTACCTCATAGTGTAACCTGAGGTAGGTAGTCTCCAGGTGTCTCTTGAATAAACAAAAGTGGAGGGTAACTGAGTTTGATAATCACCCACTTCTCCACAGGCCATTTTCCATTCCATCACCAAAGAAGAGAGACTCTGATACTAATCAAGAACAACATGGTATTCTTTGTGACATTCACTTAGGTCACTGTTCAAGTTAGCTGACTTCTTAGTAGGAAGATAAGATAATTATACACAAAGCCCAGCAGAGGAATTCCTTTTAATGTCAATCCCGGATCTCTCCTGTTTACATTCTCTTCTCTCCCATTCCTGTAGCAAAAGGAAGGTGAGGTTGCCTTCTACTTGGAAGAGCCAGTGGAAGGGGATGGGAAGATGGACATGGAGCAGTCTAATGGGATCTTGATCTAGTCCAGGTCTTAAAGTGAGAAAAGGGAACATGCAAGAGTGGTTTGAGTGAACCCTGATTTAGACCTCAAGGAGGGTAAAAACATTCTGTGGTCTTCTTTGCTTGTTTTCTTGGCACCAATCCACCTCCTACGGTGGGGGCAAGAAGCTCAAAAGTGCCGCCAATAGGTGTGGGGAAAAGGAGTTCAGGAGTTGGCTTGTCTCCACCAAGGCCTCAAACTCAATGAGCTAGAGGAATATTTAAGCTTCAGTTTATGGTTTACTTCACTGTACCAGAAACTCCTTAAAATGTTTATGTAAAGTTTTGTGCGGATTTTCCTGGGAAGTTGATATGGGGTTCAAGATTCTGGCCAAATCATCCTTGCCTAAGGCCCAGGTAAGTTCAAACATTTACAAGACTATTTATGGAAATTAAGTAGGTAATAAACCCAATTTGGGTAAAAAAATAAAACAGCTAAAACCTGTTACGTCAAGGAACTTAGCTATTTCTTTGCATGGGAAATGATTTTTGAATATTATAAGATTTGTAATATTTAACAGAAATTTCAACCATATTGATTATATTATAGTTAGTACAATATTAGTAGTTGTAGTTAAGAGTTGTTGCAAATACAGAAATAAAATTTATTCTTAACTTTAAAATTACTGAGTCTGCTTGGGCTGTGTTATGGACTGAATGTCTGTGTCCTCTCAAAATGTGTATGTTGAAGTCCCAGTCCCACAATGTGATAGTATTTGCACATGGGGTCTTTTGGAGGTCATTAGGTTTCTATGGGGTCATGAAGGTGGGAGCCTCATGAGGAGAAAGAAGATTCTCCCTCCTTCTCCCCTTCTCTCTCTGTGCAAGCACCTAGTAAAAGCCATGTGGGCACACAGCAAGAAAGTGACTAACTACAGAAAGTGGACCTTTACCTGTGAGAAGTGCAGAACTCTTGGCACATGGCAACTCCATACAAAGCCCTACACTAAGAGACTTGACCAAACTGTAGCATAGCTTCTACCAGCACAAAACCATGTCCTTAGGATGACCCCAGACTCCCATTAAATGCCTGCTTAAGAAAGCTCAACCCTGCCCTGGCTGGCGTAGCTCAGTGGATTGAGCGTGGGTTTCAAACCAAAGCATCGCAGGTTCGATTCCCAGTCAGGGCACATGCCTGGGTTGCAGGCCAACCGCACATTGATCTTTCTCTCTCTCTCTCTTTCTCCCTCCCTTCCCTCTCTAAAAATAAATAAATAAAATCTTAAAAAAAATTTCAATATTTATTTAAAAAAAGTAAAAAGTAAGCTCTCAACCCTGCCAGGATAATTTACTACTTATTGTAGCCAATACCTGAAGACAGGCTCCTGACTCCTAAACAGGGCTTACAATTGTGAATCTGTACCCCTTACAACTCAGAAATATCTTTTTCAAGGATCTGAGAGCCATTCTTTTGAAATATAATTATCTAGAAGGATAGGGCCTCTGCCTACCAGGCTCTGTGGGAGGATAGAATCCTAACTTTGATAAAGACCAGTTAACAAACACATCTGGTCTAATCATATTTACACTGACCAACTTTGTAATTTTCACTTCTCTGGCTCTATTGAGCCTCTGCTTTCCCTCCTGCTCCCATTACATTCTCCCGTCAAGTCCCCCAAATTGGAACGAAGCTCAGCTCCTTCCCCCATTATCAGTAGTTACTGAATAAAATGTTTTCACCACTTTAACTAATGTCTGGGTGTATATAATCTTTGACACCAGACATTCAATCTACTGGCATCTTGATTCTAGACTTCCTAGCCTCTAGAACTGTGAGAAATACATTTCTGTTGTTTAAGCCACCCAGTCTATTTTATTTTGTTTTAGTAGCCCAAGCCCCCAAGACTGTTTGCCATAGCAACCACCAGGGTTGGTTTCTGGTGAGGACTCTCTTCCTGGCTTGAAGATGATTGCCTTCTTGCTATGTCCTCACATGGCTTTTCCTTGGTGGGTACAGGGCAAGTTCTCTATTATCTATTTTGATAAGGACCCTAATCCTATCAGATCCCCACCCTTAGGACCTCATTTAACCTTAATTACTTCCTCAACTCCACACACCGGATGAGTTTGGGGGTGGGGGCACAAACATTCAGTCCACAACATCTTCAATGCTGAGGAGTTCACTGTCATTTACTATTCTCTTAAGTATTTTCTCTGGACCCCTCAGTTCTCATAGTTCATGTGGGGAAATTAATCCCATGCCTAAAGAATTCTGTAGTATAAAATTATCTGGACTGTCAATATGGTATATAAAGAAGAAACCTAGGATTTATGTTGTATTTTCTGAACAATTCCTCAAAGTTCTTTAAAACAAAAATAATAACCTGAAGCTTAGGGCCATAATAATTTTGTAAACATTACTAGTCCTCAAATAAAGTGCCTAAAATCACAATCATGGATGGAAAGGTCATGTTTTATTTTATTTTTTTAAAATTTTAATCGTTGTTCGAGTACAGTTTTCTGTCTTTTACTCCCATTGTAGCCCACCTCCAGCCCTCACCACTTCTCCCGTTTCCACCCCCCCCTCCGTTATTGTCCATGTGTAATTTATACTTGTTCCTGTAAACCCTTCCCCTTTTCTCCTGAAATTCCCTCCCCTCTCCCCTCTGGTCACTGTCAGCCTGTTCTCTATTTCAGTGTCTTTGGTTACATTTTGCTTGTTTGTTTTGTTGATTAGGTTCCTGTTAAAGGTGAGATATTGTTTTAAATAACCTTTTTCACAAGAGCCACATACGAAGTGAGCTTAGTTTAGGCTATATTTCTTACTACAATCTGTAATAGGTGGTGAATATACCTTGAAAAATCTAAGAAATGTTTTGGGAGTTTTAATTCACCTGATAGAACTACTAAACTAAGTTTAACATTATTTTCCTAACAGAAAACAAAAGTGAACATCTTATTCTTTTATTGAGCACTGATGCAAAATTTTCACTAAAAGCCATCCCCATAGGCCCTGGCTGATGTGGCTCAGTGGATTTAGCACTGACCTGCAAATCAAAAGGTCACTGGTTCAATTCTCTGTCAGGGCACATGCCTGGGTTGCCAGTCAGGTCCCCAGTTGGGGGCGTGTGAGAGGCAACAGATCAATGTATATCTTGCGTATTGATGTTTCTCTCCCTCTCTTCCTCTCTCCCCCTCGCTCTAAAAATAAAGTGTTTTAAATTTTTTTGTCCCTATAGTTAATCTTCCATAATGATAATCTGCAATGAAATAATGGGATTTGTGCACTGCCTGGTGTTGCTCAGTGGATTGAGTGCCAGCCTGGAAACCAAAGGGTTGCCGGTTCAATTCCCAGTGAGGGCACATGCCTGAGTTGTGGGCCAGGTCCCCAGTAGGTGACCACAAGAGACAACCACATGTTGATTGTTTCTCTCCCTCTCTTTCTCCATTCCTTCTATTGTCTAAAAATAAATAAATAAAACCTTTAAAAGAAGAAATAATGGGATTTGCTAATTTCAATGGAAATTCATTCTGGATAGAAGTTCAAAATAAGACTCAGGAATATAAGAAGCATTATGTGGGTACCAGCTACCATTCTAAATGCTTTATATTTATTCACTCAGTCCTCATAAAAACCCCTATGAGGGTTGTGTACCATAATTGTCTCTGTTTTACAGATGAGAAAATGAGGCCCTCAAAGGCTAAATAACTTGCCCAAGGTCATGGGGTAAGTGCTTGAGCTCAGTCTCAGACCTCGGCAGTCTGGCTCCTAAGTACACAACCATATTCAAACAGAAATCATTGTTTACTAGATGCATAAATCAAGGGAACAGAATAGAGAGTTCAAAAATTGACTTACATATATATTGACAAAGGTACAAAGGCAATTCGATATGGAAAGGACAGTCTTTTCAACAAGTGATACTGGAACAACTTAGACATAAATATGTAAAAAATAAAAAGAATCTCCCATAACTTGCCCCATATATAACAATTACCTCAAAAATAGATCATAGTACCTATATATAAAACCCAAAAGTGTAAATCTTCTAGAACAGGAGAAAAAAAAATTTGTAACCTTAGGGAAAGGTTTCCCAGATGGGAAACCAAAAACACAATCCAAAAAGTAAAAAATTGAAAATTGGACTTTCATAAAAATTGAAAATTTATGTTCTTCAAAAGACACTGTTTTTAGACAGAAGTCTTAATTGGGAAAAAATTTTTGGAAAACATATATGACAAGGGACTTGTACCTATGATATAAAGAACTCTCAAAATTCAGTAAGAGAACAAATAACCCAGTAAAAATACTGAAAAGATTTTAATAAAGACTTCACCAAAGGAAATACACACATGGCAAGTAAGTACATGGAAAAAATTCTCAACATCACTGGTCATTAGGAAATGCAAATTGAAACCACAGTGAAATAACCATTATACTCCTATTAGAATAGCTAAAAGTTTTTTAAAAAACTGATCGTACCAAGTGCTGATGAGGATGAAGAGCAACTGGGACACTCATACATTACTGGTGGGAGTGCAAAATGACACAGCCACTTTGGAAAATAGTTTGGCGGTTTCTTATAAAAGTTTAATATGTGTCTTCCGGCAAGACGGAGGAATAGGTGGACGCACGGTTCCTCCTCGTACAACCAAGATTAGAAAACCAATAATTTACAACAATAATTTACTATCAGAATAACACCCAGATCCGGCAGAGGATTTATCTGAATGGAAGTCGGGCAGCCAAGAAGTTGAAGTAGACACGTTCATCCGGACTGGTCGGAGAAGACGAGCCGGGCGGGCGCGGGGCTGGCTCGGGTCGGCGGAGCGCGGAGGTCGGGGGAAGGTTTGGCGCGAAATCGGCGCAAAAGCCATCGGGCGCGCAAGAAGGCAGCGGTGATCCCTGAGTACACAAGCTGCGGCTGGCAGACCCAGAGGGGCAGCGATTGTGGACCAGGGCAGAACTTGCAGCCCAGAAGCCCAGACAAGGGTCTGAGTCCAGGGGAACAGAACTACCGCCATTGTTTTCTCCAGCCCCGCTCCCACTCCTGCCCCGCCCCCACATATAACGTCACAATCTAGCGACTGGGGTGCCCAGCCCCGGTGAGCACCTAAGGCTCTGCCCCCCACCGTAACAAGAGCAACCAGACCGGAAAAAAAAAAAAAAAGGAGAGACAGGGGAAAAAAAAGTATGTTTTCAACAGAGCAGATCAGTCCCCCAGGACTCATCCTTTTGAGCGACCAAGAATTAGCCAATCTATCAGATGCGCAGTTCAAAACACTGGTGATCAGAAAGCTCACAGAACTGGTGGATTTTGGACGAAATTTAGATGAAAGAATGCAGATTACCATAAAACAGATGCAGGAAGACACGCGGAGGAGAGCCAATAGTGAAAGGAAGGAATATGAGTCTCAAAACAATACAGTGGACCAGGAGGAAGATAGAATCAACCAAGCAGGAAAGCATGATGAAATAAGAATCCAAAAAATTGAAGAAAAGATTAAGAGCATCCAAGACACCTTTAAACGTTCCAATATCTGAATCATAGGGGTACCAGAATCGGAAGGGGAAAAGCAACAGATTGAGCACATATTTGAACAAATAATAAAGGAGAACTTCCCCAATCTGGCAAAGGGAACAGTCTTCCAAGAAATCCAAGAAGCTCAGAGAGCCCCAAAGAAGTTGGACCCAAGAAGAAACACACCAAGGCACATCATCATTACATTAGCCAAGGTAAAAATGAAAATGAAGGAGAGAATCCTAGAAGCAGCAAGAGGTAAGGGGACAGTAACCTACAAAGGAGTTCCCATCAGACTGTCAGCTGATTTCTCAAAAGAGACCTTACAGGCAAGAAGGGGCTGGAAAGAAATATTCCAAGTCATGAAAGACAAGGACCTACATCCCAGATTGCTCTATCCAGCAAAGCTCTCATTTAGAATGGAAGGGCAGATAAAGTGCTTCTCAGATAAGGTCAAGTTAAAGGAGTTCATCATCACCAAGCCCTTATTTTATGAAATGCTAAAGGGACTTATCTAAGAAAAGAAGATAAAGAAAAGACATGTATAGTAAAAGGACAGCAAACTCACAAATATTAACAACCACACCTAAAGCAAAACCAAAAGAAACTAAGTAAACAATTAGAACAGGAACAGAACCACAGAAATGGAGGGCACATGGAGGGTTAGCAGCAGGGGGGTGGGAGGAGGAGAGAGGGGGAAAAGGTATAGAGAATAAGTAGCATATAATGTAGGTTGAAAATAGATAGGGGGAGGGCAAGACCCAGAACGGGAAATGTAGAAACTAAAGAACTCATATGTATGACACATGGACATGAGCTAAAGGGGGAAATGTGGGTGGGAGGGGGGTACAGGGTGGAGGGGAGAGAAGGGGGGAAATGGGACAACTGTAATAGTATAATCAATAAAATATATTAAAAAAAGAAAGATTAAAAAAAGTTTAATATGTAAGTTCCGTATGACTCAGCAATCCCACTTCTAGGTATTCACCCAGTAAAATGAAAACAGGTTTACTCAAAAACCTGTATGCAAAGGTTTATGATAACTTTAATTATAATTACCAAAATTGGAAACAACCCAAATGTCCTTCAACTGGTGAATGGATAAACAAATGTGGTACCATCTATACAGTGGAATACTACTCAGCAGTAAAATGGAATGGAAAGAGATAGAAAGTAAAAGGGTGGTGTCCAGGGCCTGGAGAATGGGGGAGTGTGTATAAATTTCTTTTGTGGGGAATAAAAATGTTCTAAAATTAGATCATTGTGATGCTAACATAACCCTGTGAACTTATTAAAACTATTGAATTGTACACTTTAATGAGTGAACTTTAATGTATGGCATATGAATTATATATATATATATATATATATACACATATGTATCAATAAAGCAATTTTTAAATAAATAAACAAAGAAATACTTATTTCCTTTAAAAACAACTTTAAGTAAAGGATTTAAAATATGTTGGCAAATTATCTGACATTCCTCCCATCAAGAAGTCCCCTCCCGTTGGACATGGGTGGACATTTGTGACTACCTCAGCCAACAAAATGTCAGAAGTAATGCTACATCACTGAAGAGACTAATAAGACAAAGCCATGCAGCTTCCACTATTTTCTTTTGGGACACTTGGTCTTGAAACCCAACCATCATGCTGTGTGGAAGCCTGGGGTACCTGAAGAGGCCCCTGGTCTTCAGCCCAGGCCGGGGTCCCAGCTGAAAGCCAGCATCAACTTGCCTGCCAGTTTTGTGACTAAGCCATATTGAAAGCAGATCCTCCAGCCCCTAGTCACGCTATCTCAGCTAATGCCACATAGAGCAGAGAGCCAACCCTGCAAAGCCCTTCACAAACTGCAGAGTTGTGAAAAAAAATAAGTACTTGCCATTATTCTAAGCCATCAAGTTCTGAGGTGGTTTGGTATGCAGCAATGGATAACCAGAGTACCTTACATACTTAAAGGCCTAAAAACAGCAACTAGCTTCCTACTTAATGCAGACACTTCTAGTCTGAATGTTTCCACTAACATGGAGATCAGTTCCTCACAAAGCCACACTTGCACTGATGAACAACTGTGAGAATTATGATCTGCCTTATGTTAAGACCAATTCTGTCCTTCCCAAACTCTGATCCATGTTCTGTCCTCAGAGATGACCATTACTATCTAATCCCTCTTCCTCAGGACAGTCCTTTAGGTTATTAGACAGTAGAGAAATCTTTAGCACAGTCCCATGTTATAGCTGAGGAACGTGAAATGCACAAATTGGTTGCTTTATTCAAAGTTCCACAGCAGACACTGAATAAAATGCAGTCACTTGATTCTCTGCTAAGGCTTTTGTTTAGTATTTTTCCTACTGAATATGAGACCAATTTAATGGATACAAGATACGCTGTCCATACTCAAAATCACAATTTTCATACTCACCATCATTTCTATCATCTAGGAGGTGCGTTGGTATCACTACCTGGAAAAGGAAAACTACTTTTCTGTACCATTCCACTCATCTTCCCTCTGTTTGTACTTAAAATATTTCAACTCAAAAAAGCTACTCAGCTCTTCAAGGGCAGGGAAAATTCTTATTCTGACTTTTCTTTGGTATTTTAGTACATACACATATTGAATAATTTGCTTTGCTATGGGAGGCAAGATACAGATAACAAGGATAAAAGCATTTCTTTCCCAATGATTTAAACACAGATCTTACAGTCCAAAAATATTTTTCATCATGTCAATGTAATAATTGTACAGGAAGGTTTTTTTTTCTTTTTCAAAGTCAGCAGCAATGAAAAATGAACTTCTTACACTTTGGATTACAGTATCAGTTGCCATTACAATGTTTAGTCTCCAAATATTCTTTCTAATTGAGATAGTTTCTCCTAGCTCTGGTCCCTGAAGACTGACCCAATTACACAACTCAAAACCCAAAACCCAGAGGGTGCCTCTCAAAAAGGATACTCTGATTACACAACCTAAGGAAAAATTTAAACATGATTTTTTCAAGTTACGAGGAAACTTCAGGCAACGCATTTTGTTTTTATACCTAAAGTCTTGCAAGCTGAATAGTAACTGTCTGATACAACTTTAAAATTGTACATACTATACTCCACAATCACATTATAGAAGCCTTTTAATACAAACTACTCTGCTAATATACATGCAACGAATCTCATTTATGTTCTGTGGGCTGTATTTGCATTCTGTTGCTTTTAAGATACAGTTAAAATCTGAGAGCAAGGAAGACCATGTTAACTTTAAAAGGCATCATTAAACTGATACAGAACAATTGTACACTAGCCCAAATTGGCCTTGTGAAGAAAGAAACTAGAAAAAAACCCCTCTAAATCACATAAAATTTAGCAGGCTATCATAAATGAGGCACCCTAGAGTGAATTCCTAGTAATTCCAAAAGAAAAAAAAATACCCAAAAGAAAAAGCACTGATGAGAAATGTGGTGTCACCATTGTCTTGAAATGTAAGGTGGTAATTCTCTTTTTCTAATGGTCCAAATGGGCTGTTTTCAGAATGTAATGCTCATTTACAAAAATTCTGATTAGTTGAGTTTATCAAGGTTTTAACTTTTATTATACACATACCCCTAAGCATAAGCTTATTTTATATACCCGGTAACATCTCTTATATATCTCTACAACTAAAGTACCTAGTACTGGTCCCAAAGAATGTTTCTTGTAAGTTCAAAATAATGTCTACAAATGAAGGTTTACACTATGCTCATTTGAGGGGAAAAGCTTAGATGTTGGTGTCCACTCTTCTATTTTTCAGTGAGTTTATTTACTTAGCCAAGGAGCAAATGAAATAAAAATCACAGAACATACCCATTTATCTAATAGGAGCAAGATTAACATGTGAGATTCCAACTAACCCAAACATCATGTTAATGAAAGTTAATTGTAAAACAATTTATTATGAAGTAATGACTCTGAGGGCAACCAAGATTACTCTAAATAAAAAACAAAAGCACTTTAATTTTGGCCTATGATTTCAAGACAAAAAACTACAATAAAAGTAAATACACAACTTTCTCTATGGCATACAGTTGAAGCATAAACATCACTGTTAAAAATACTAAGGCTGACTAAATGAGTCTTTTAAAAATGGGCCCACCAAGGGATGGGATGGGAGTAAAAGAAGACTGTACTTGAACAACAACTAAAATTAAAAAAATTTAAAAGGGCCCATCGAATAATTTTAGAAGAGATATAGTCTTCTTGTATGACAGAAGGCATACTTTCCATTCCTACATTATAAAACACTGCTACAAGTAGGGAATGATCTGAGAAACAGGCAGAAAGATGGGACTGAGAAGTCTGCAAAAAGCATCCACTTTCTTAAATCTCAAAATTGGAGCACTGAGTTCACATGAATAATTCTTCTGGGGATTGAAAAATCACAGAGTCAGGTCTATGAAATAAAAACATTAACAAGAAATCTACTATAAAGCATTAATAGATAAAGATATATTACATTAACCAAGGAGTTAATAACTCCCCCTTTAAAAATATCTTTTTGTTTGGAAGAAAAAAATTGATAAATCTATCAAAGTATTTTACTAAATATAAACGGAGAACTATGTAGAAAGAGGAAGCATTATGAAATTTATGACTATGTGTTTTGTGCAAGAGTAGTGGACATTTTCAAAGCTCTCGTTTCTGGCTATATATAAAAGTAAAAAAAAAAATAGAGCGTTTTCATTCATTTAAAGCAATAGTAAACACTGCCTGGTATATGCTGGTTATTTTCACCATACAGCCTTAATATACATTCCAAAACGCATTCGATTTTCATTATTCCTTTGGAAGAGGGGGAAGCAAAGCTGTACGTCGAATAGTCCACTTCTGTGAGAAAATTCAGCAGTGTAGTATACCATTAGGTACCAAAGAGATTTACTGGCTCAAGCAGACAAAAGAGAAAACAGCCCCAGAAAGAACATAAGCCATGAAACAGATAAGAATCAGTCCCAAGTGTAACTGGAGGACTGGACAAAACTCAGCTCCGAGTAGCTGCAGAAATGAGCAGATTTAAGATTCAGGGCATTGCCGGCTCTCCTTCCTTCTGTCAAGTCCATCCTGGGACTAAAACTGAGTGTGGAGCGGAGGGAAAGCCACCAGGGATTTAACATGGGCATCGAACCGGACAATGTGTAAGGGCCCTTCTAGCGCTTCACAGTCCCCGTTAGCGCCCTCTTTAGCGCTTTATTTCCTGGCTCCCCCAAAAGTCATTCACTCCAACTTCAAATACGAGCGGGAGGGGGGGAAGGACAGAGGAAGACGGAGAGAGAAGGAAAGAGGGAGAAGGGGAAGGAGAGTAGGGAAAGGAGGGGGAGGGAGAGAGCCAGCGAGACAGAAAAGGAGGGAGAGAGTTGGCTAGAGCTGGAGAGAGCAGGAGGGGAAGGGCGAACCAGAGGGGCAGCTGTTGGGTTTGTCCCCTCAGCCCTCCTGGGCCACAAGCGACACACTGGCAGAGCGACTTGGGGGAACTGAGACTATTGGCTACAAGACTCGGGTTACCTTCTCGCGCTGGTCCCAGCTGTACTGCTTCCGTCGCTCCTCCTCGCCCTCGGGCTGCGACTCTTTCTCAGAATTCCGCCTCTTGGAGAAGCAGCAGCCCATGGTCCTGGCTCGTGGGTGTCCCGGCCGTTTCTCTTTGCCAGACGCCTGGCTCAGGAACCTCTTGGAGTGTGGCGTGAACCACTAGCGACCGGGCTCCGCAGCTCTCGGGACACCGCCCCACGTAACCGCCCAGCGGCCCGCAGTCCGGGTTTGCCCGGGAGGCCAACCACCCCTTCCTTTTTTTTCTTTTTTTTTTTCCTCAGTCGCCCAGACGACCCGCCACCAGATACGTCCGCCCTGAGCCGGGTGAGCCAATCAAAGCCGTAGGAGCAGCCCTTCGCGGCCTATCACAAGAGGTTGATCCACGCACATAGCTAAGCAACGCTGGACTCCTGCGCCAGCCACCCGGGGGCAGGCTGGGCCCAGCCTGCTCTGGCCCTACCCTGCCGTCCTGCCCTGCCCCCAACTCAGCCCAGCGCTCCTAAGACTCAGTGAGACTCTCTAGCTGTTGGGAGTCTTGGGTCCCTCACACAGTTTTTTTGCCATTGGTTCTCAGTTTCTAAGCTGGAGGTAAGGGAGGGATCCCTAATGTAACGCTGCTATGAACACTGGGGTGCATAGGTTCTTTTAAATTGCTGTTTAAAGATTCTTGGGGTATAATCCTAGCAGTGGAATCAAAAGGTACTTCAATGTTTGTTTTTTGAGGAAATTCCATACTCTTTTCCACAGTGGCTGCACTAGTCTGCATTCCCACCAATAGTATACTGGTGTCCCTTCCCTCCACAACCTCTCCAGCACTTGTTTGTTCATTTGTTTATGATAGCCATTCTGACCAGTGTAAAGTGGTATCTCATTGTGGTTTTAATTTGCATCTCTCTGATGGCTAGTGATGCTGAGCATCCTTTCATTTGCCTGTGGACTCTTTGTATGTTCTTGAAGAAGGGTCTGTTCATGTCCTTAGCTCATTTTTAAATTGGATTGTTTGTCTTCCTGGTGTGGAGTCATGAGTTATTCACATATTTTGGAAATCAAACCCTTGTCCAAAGTATCATTGGCAAACACATTTTCCCTATGGTTGGTTCCCTTTCCATTTTGTTGATTCTTTCTTTAGCTGTGAAGAAGCATTTTAGTTTAATGTAGTCCCACTTGTCTATTCTTTCTTCTATATTCCTTGCCCTATGGGATGTATTGGTGAAAATATTGCTGCATGGGATATCTGAAATTTTCCTGCCTATGTTTTCCTCTAGGACTTTTATGGTGTCATGACTTATATTTAAGTCTTTTATCCAATCTTAAGTTTATTTTTGTGGGTGGTGTAAGTTGGTGGTTTAGTTTCATTTTTTTTTTTTGCATGTACTTGTCCAGATCTCCCAACACCATTTGTTGAAGAGGCTACTTTTACTCCATTTTATGCTCCTGCCCCCTTTGTCAAATGTTACTGACCGCATTGACATGGGTTTATTGCTGGGCTCTTTATTCTGCTCCATTGGTCTGTGTCTGTTCTTATGCCAATACCAGGCTGTTTTGATTACAGTGGACTTGTAATGCAGTTTGATATGAGGCATTGTGATCCCTCCTACTTTGTTCTTTCTCAAACTTTCTGAGGCTATTTGGGGTCATTTATGGTTCCATATAAGTTTTTGAAATATTTGTTCTATATTGGTGAAATATGTCACTGGTATTTTGACAGGGATTATGTTGAATCTATAGATTGCTTTGGGTAGTATGGACATAGAAATATATACACTAACTATTAATATTAGTTATACTTGGGCTGAATTTACTATAATATACATGTATTGCTTATGTAATAGAAAAGGTGAGTTGGTTTAACTCTCTGAACACAGTATTTTGACATCGTGGTCAGATATCAAATGCAAATCAGTTCAGGTGCCAGTTTGATGATCATTTTACTCTCCCACACTTATTCACATCTAGTGTATATCTTATATGAACCTCTGACTTAACTTGAGCATTAAGAATGTTCCCTTTTTCACTTCCTGTCCTTTTTTGCACAATCAGGAAGAAAAGTGCATGTTCTTAAGTATTAGAAATTACTGCAAATCTAAGTTGCAGTTCTTAGCAGTAGGGTCTTTACCTGGTGCATACTTTTTCTCCTTCCAAGTGAGATGAAAGGTCTATGTGAGGATGTTTTGGTTAATATCCTTAGATACTATTTTATATTCATAGAATAATAAAATTGTGACCAACACGTAGTAGTACAGGGGAGGACTGGGAGGTTCTAACAGTGATCTCCCCAGGGACCCTCAAACAAAAGTGAATATAAAGTCCTTTTTCTGTTAAATGCCATCCCACCATCACCCCTGCCTGACCAAAAATAAAGCAAAGAAAAATTAAATTAAATTAAGTATTAAAAACTGGGAAGTAGAAAGCCAATGAACAGAGCTAGTGCTAGAGCTCTCTCATGCTCGTTATTTCCTCCCCCCTCCCTCCCTCCTCCCTTCTCCCTTCCCTCCTTCCTTTCTTTCTTTCTTTCTTTTCTTCTTGCTTTCTTTTCCCCTTCCTTCCTTCCTTCCTTCCTTCCTTCCTTCCTTCCTTCCTTCCTTCCTTCCTTCCTTCCTTCTCTTTCCTTCTCCCTAATTGATTCTCACCAGCACTTTTTTTTTTCCTGCCAATCAGCTCTCTTTATGTACTCATTGGCATATACATGGCTAATAGTCATGCTACCCTGATTCCTTATGGTCTGTCTGTCCAGGTGCATGCTACAATCTCTTTATATTCTAGCTCATATTTTCAAGGGAGATAACCAGATAAATTCCTGGCTAATCAATAATAGAATGGCCGCCCATCGGTCAAGTGTACACCCCTTTAGCTGCAGGGATGAGTTCCGTATTACAAACACAGGTGGGGAGAAGGTCCTGAAAAGGGAACGTGTGTTGACAACTCTAACTCTGCAGAGTCCAGACAGATATTGGTTGCTCCTTCTGCCTATGCCTCTCTTGCTGCTGATACTTTTGTGACTTTTTTTCTATACAAAGCTGCCTCTTATGTTCAGCTTGATAGATATATTCGTGTATATTAAACAGTTCCATTGTGGGTGTGCACCTGGCCACAAACCCCAGAGATGGATTGGATCCCCTTGTGTCTCTTGACCACAAAAGTGACAAAGTTACCTCTTAGAAGGAAATGCTGAAGAGGTATGTCTACACAGAATGAATAAGTCAATTTCTCAGCAACAACAGATGGAAAAATATCCCTATTCTTGAGTTGACCTGACACATACTTGCTCACTTGCACTCACCTAAGGAAACACTTTATAAGTGAAGAAAAAGAGAAAGGAGGAGCATTTCCATTATGTATTGCTGCATAACAAATCACTTGAAGCTTAATGGCTTACAAGGAACACATGGACAGTGACCAGAGGGGAGGGGGAAGGGTCAAGTCAAGAAACATGTATAAAGGACGGGTGGTAGTGGACAAGAGGATGGGGATTGACTGAGGGAGGGAGTGTGGGCGGGACAGGGGAGAGCATTGGGGGGAAATATCGAGACCACTGTAATTGAACAGCAATAAAAAAAGAAACTTAATGGTTTAAAATGATGATTCTTTACTTTGCTCATGAATCAGCAATTTTGGCAGAGCTCAGTGGGGACAACTCTGTTCCATGCTGTATCCAGAGCCTCAGCTGGGATGACTCAAATGGTTGGGAAATTGGCCAGAAATGATTCTATATGAAATCTCAGGACCTCTCCATGTGATCTCTCCATAAAGGTGGTCTTAGGGTAGTAGGACTTCACATACTGTGCTAAGGGCTTCAAAAATGAGTGTTCCAGGAGGCCAGGAGAGAAGCTGCAGGGATTTTTATGGTGTAGTCTTAGAAGTCACACAACATCACTTCTACTGGATTCTATTAGTCACACAGGGCTGGCCCTGATTCACTAAGGGAGGGGACTAAACAAAGAAATGAATACTGGAAGATGCAGAACTTTAGGGTATCATCTCAAGGCTGGTTACCACAGCAGGAGTTAATTCTGTCTATAGTACTACATATGTACTCAAGAAGAGAATTGGAAGGTCAAAAAATTGTACAGGCAGGTAGCCTTTTTCTTGTAATAGATTTTTGAGCCAACATGTCTTCTCATACTTTAGCTTAAGTAGTTCTTACTAATTTTCTTTCACCCTCTTATTGACCAGTCCCAATTATTTTCAAAAGCATCAAAAATTGTGTGTAATCAGTTTATTCAATAACACAGTATATTCTTCTGACTGCTTTTAGCATAGGGTATACTATTTACTGTTGTTGGTAAAATTCTTTTTTCTTAATTTTATATTAATCATTGTTCAAGTACAGTTTTCTCCCTTTTACTCCCAATCCAGCCCACCCTCCCAACCCTCCCCACTTCCCTTCCATTACCACCCTCCCCCTAGTTTTTGTCCATGTGCCCTTTAAATTTGTTCCCATAAACCCTTCCCAATATCCCCTGAAATTCCCTCTTCTCTCCCCCGTGGTCACTGTCAGCCTATCCTCTATTTCAGTGTCTTTGGTTATATTTTGCTTGTTTCTTTGTTTTGTTGTTTAGGTTCCTGTTAAAGCTGAGATCATATGGTATTTGTCTTTTACTGCCTGGCTTGTTTCGCTTAGCATAATGCTTTCCAGCTCCATCCATGCTGTTGCAAAGGGTAGGAGCTCCTTCTTTCTTTCTGCTGCATAGAATTCCATTGTGTAAATGTACCATAGTTTTTTGATCCATTCATTTACTGATGGGCATCTTGGTTGCTTCCAGCATCTAGCTATTGTAAATTGTGCTGCTATGAACATTGGGATGCATAGGTTCTTTTGGATTGGTGTTTTAGTATTCTCAGGATAGAGTCCCAGCAGTGGAATTGCTGGGTCAAAAGGAAGATCCATTTTTAGTTTTCTGAGGAAGTTCCATACTGCTTTCCATAGTGGTTGTACCAGTCTGCAGTCCAACCAACAGTGCACTAGGGACCCCCTTTCTCCACAACCTCTCCAACACTTGTTGTTTGTTGCTTTGTTTATGATGGCCATTCTGTCTGGTGTGAAGTGGTATCTCATTGTGGTTTTAATTTGCATCTCTCTGATAGCTAGCGATATTGAACATTGTTTCATGTGTCTTTGGATTTTCTGTATGTCCTCCTTGGAGAAGTGTCTGTTCAAGTCCTTTGCCCATTTTTTAATTGGGTTCCTTGTCTTCTTAGAGTGGAGTCATGTAAGTTCTTTATATATTTTGGAGATTAAACCCTTGTCTGAGGTATCATTGGGAAATATGTTTTCCCATACAGTTGGTTCTCTTTCAATTTTGATACTGTTTTCTTTAGCTGTGCAAAAGCTTTTAATTTTGATGAGGTCCCATTTGTTTATTCTTTCCTTTATGTCCCTTGCTCTAGGGGACAAGTCAGTAAAAAAGTTTCTGTGTGAAATATCTGAGATTTTCCTACCAAAATTCTCCTCTAGGACTTTAATGGTATCACGTTTTATATTTAAGTCTTTTATCCACTTTGAATTTATTTTTGTATATGGTGTAAGTTGGTGCTCGAGTTTCATTTTTTTGCATGTGGCTGTCCAGTTCTCCCAACACCATTTGTTGAAGAGGCTATTGTTACTCCATTTTATGTTGCTGCCTCCTTTGTCAAATATTAATTGACCATAGAGACTTGAGTTTATTTCTGGGCTCTCTGTTCTGTTCCATTGGTCTATGTGTCTGTTTTTATGCTAGTACCAGGCTGTTTTGATTACAATGGCCTTGTAGTATAGTTTAGTGTCAGGTATTGTGATCCCTCCTACTTTACTCTTCTTTCTCAAAAGTGCAGCAGCTATTCAGGGTCGTTTATGATTCCATATAAATTTTTGAAGTGTTTGTTCTATACCTGTGAAATATGCCATTGGTACTTTAATAGGTATTGCATTGAATGTGCAAATTGCTTTGGGAAGTATGGACATTTTGATGATATTAATTCTTCCAATCCATGAACACAGTATATGTTTCCATTTGTTTGTGTCTTCCTTGATTTCTTTCCTGAGTGTTATGTACTTTTCTAAATACAGGTCTTTTACCTCTTTGGTTAGGTTTATTCCTAGATATTTTATTTTTCTTTTTGCTATTTCAAATGGGATTTTTTCCTTGTTATATGCTTCTGCTGTTTCATTGTTGGTGTACAGAAATGCCTTTGATTTCCGGACATTGACTTTGTATCCCGCTGTTTTGCCAAATTCATTTATTAGGTCAAGCAGTTTTTTTGTGGAGTCTATAGGATTTTCTATGTACACTATCATGTCATCTGCAAACAGTGACAGTTTTGTTTCCTCCTTTCCGATTTGGATGCCTTTCATTTCTTTTTCTTGTCTGATCACTGTGGCTAAAACTTCCAGTACTATATTGAATAGAAGTGGTGAAAGTGGACAGCCTTGTCTTGTTCCTGATCTCAGTAGAAAAGATTTTAATTTTTGCCCATTGAGTATGATGTTGGTTGTAGGCCTCTCATCTATGGCCTTTATTATGTTGAGGAATGCTCCCTCTATTCCCACTTTGCTGAGTGTTTTTATCATAAATGGGTACTGTACCTTATCAAATGCTTTTTCTGCATGTATTGATATGATCATGTGGTTTTTGTCTTTGCTTTTGTTTATGTGATGTATTACATTTACTGATTTGTGAATATTGTACCATCCTTGCATCCCTGGAATGAATCCCACTTGGTCATGGTGTGTGATCTTTTAAATGTATTGTTGGATGCGGTTTGCCAGTATTTTGTTGAGGATTTTAGCATCAATGTTCATCAGTGATATTGGCCTGAAGTTTTCTTACTTTGTTGTGTCTTTATCTGGTTTTGGAATTAGGATGATGTTGGCCTCATAAAAAGAGTTTAGGAGTCTCCTATCTTTTTGGATTTTTTGGAATAGTCTGTGAAGAACAGAGGTTAGCTCTTCCTTAAATGCTTTGTAGAGTTCTCCTGTGAAACCATCAGCTCCAGGGCTTTTGTGTGTTGGGAGTTTTTTGATTACTGCTTCCATTTCATCTGCTGTTATTGGTCTGTTCAGGCTGTCTGCTTCTTCTTCATTGAGTTTTGGAAGATTATATTTTTCTAGAAATTTGTCCATTTCACCTACGTTTTCAAATTTCTTGGTATACAGTTCTTCGTAGTAATTTCTTACAATCCTTTGTATTTCTGTGGTATCTGTTGTAATCTCTCCTCTTTCATTTCTGATTGTGTTTATTTGGGTCTTCTCTCTTTTTTTCTTGATGAGTCTGCTTAAAGGCTTGTTGATTTTGTTTATCTTTTCAAAGAACCAGCTCTTGGATTCATTGATCCTTAGAATTGTGCTTTTAATCTCTGTGTCATTTAATTCTGCTCTGATCTTGGTTATTTCCTTCCTTCTGCTTGCTCTGGGCTGTCTTTGTTGTTGTTCCTCGAGTTCTTGTAGATGTAGGGTTCAGTTGTTTGCTTGGAATGTTTCTAAGTTTTTTAGGTGGGCCTGTATCGCTATGAACTTCCCTCTCAGGACTGCCTTGGCTGTGTCCCATAAGTTTTGGGTTGTTGTGAGTTTGTTTTCATTTGTTTCCAGAAACCTTTTGATTTCTTCCCTAATATCATTCTTGACCCATTCATTGTTTAATAGCACGCTATTGAATCTCCGTGATTTTGAGTGTTTTGGGTATTTTTTCCTTCAGGTTGGTTTCTAGCTTCATTCCTTTGTGGTCAGAAAAAATGCTTGGTATGGTTTCAATTTCCTTGAAATTATTGAAGCTTTTTTGTGTCCTATCATGTGGTCAATCTTTGAAAATGTTCCATGTACATTTGAAAAGAATGTGTATTTAGCTTCTTTTGGATGGAGGGCTCTGTATATATCAGTAAAGTCCATTTCATCAAGGGTATTGTTCAGTGCCACAATATCTTTGTTGATATTTTGTTTGGAAGATTTGTCCATTTTTGATAATGGGGTGTTAAAATCCCCCACTATAATTGTGTTGCTTTCCATATCTTTCTTGAAGTCCTCTAAGATTTTCTTTATATATTTGGGTGCTCCTATGTTGGGTGCATATATATTTACAATATTTATGTCTTCTTGGTGGATTCTTCCCTTGAGTATTATGAAGTGACCTTCTGGGTCTCTCTTTATGGACCTTTTTGGAAGTCTATTTTGTCTGTTATTAGTATTGCTACCCGGGCTTTTTTTTCCTGTCCAGTGTTGTTGGTAAAATTCTTAATGAAAGCCATGTAAAAATATTTGGAAGTTACTATAGAAGAAGAATACTGGGGAAACATTTTTCTAACTTAGATGGGGGTGGGGAGAGTAGAAGAGTCAAGAAAAGCTTCTCAGAAGTGAATCCCTTCAGCAGCATAAGATTAAAAATAATTCTAGTAACTTTATACAGTAAAGCAATTCCAATGGAAACAAAAAATGTTTCTGGAAATCTTTTCCCAGTGGAATTTCTGTCTTCCAAATATTTGTTTTAATACCTTTCAGGAAGGGGACAAACTGCGATAAAACTAAAACCACAGAGCTAGTCAAAGTGTGTTTGTTCATAAAACTGTTTTCTTTTTTTTAACTGCAATTTTTTAAAGCTTCTTTGTTAAGATTTTATTTATTTATTTATTTATTTATTTATTATTTTTTTTTAGAGTGGGAAGGGAGGGAGATAGAGAGAGAGAGAGAGAGAAACATCAATATGCAGTTGCTGGGGGTTATGGCCTGCAACCCAGGCATGTACCCTGGCTGGGAATTGAACCTGCGACACTTTGGTTCACAGCCTGCGCTCAATCCACTGAGCTATGCAAGCCAGGATAAAACTGTTTTTATCCTTGGGAGTTTATTAATAAAAGAGGGCTACTTCCCAATTCACGCAAGGTAAATGAGAGACTATTTCCTAGTTTCCTCTATGCATGCAGACCAAAAATAAGCTCTCAGTTTAACATTGAGAAGATAATTATTACTTGGCAACATTTTCATATATAAAGTTCCAAAAATAGTGAAAAAGAAAGATTTGGGCAAGATAGCTGGTGCCACAAGGCAAAGGATAAAGGATATCCGTTCTAGTAAAAGGATATTTAATAACAGTTCCTAAATCTTATACCTGACAGTCCCTGGGCTTTTAAGAGCAGGTTCTTCTGTACTCTCCCCGTCCCTGGGTTCTTGACAAAAGTAAACAAAAGTCAGGGCTCATTCTAGACCAAATCTTCCCTAAGAGCTGATCTGCTAGGCTTTGTATGATTCCCACCTCTTTACCTCCAACCACAAACACCCAGGTACACAGTGCACAGGAAAGTGAATCAGAGAAGAAAATATCTCTTTAGCACTTTTTTCATGCATTCATTATTTCTCATGGTGCTAAGAATGGCCTCTAATAAACAACAATTCACTGTAAAGGAGAAATCAGGGATTTGTAGGGTTTGCAGGTAACATAACTTGAGTTGGCTCCTTTTTAAGAAAAATAATCCAAATTATGAATACAAAATTTCTAGGGCCCCTCCTGGGGTATATTCAGGACCTGTGCAAATGAGGGGCCCTAAAGTTTATGTTTTATTAATTACACTGTAGTTCATTAAAAGGTATTAGATATTATATTATTTCTTAGGGGGTCAGGATCTAAATTTACACATACTACACATTTTTACATGTCAAATGGCTTCAGAATATATACATGACACTATATAGAGAAAGGACTAAGAAGACCATATTTTTCTGACAATGTTGCCAATCTGCTACAATTTATGGAAAACCTCCTTGAGAACAGAGAAACCCATAGGTGCAGGCTGATGAAAACTGATTAAAAATCAGCTGCCAGAGGCAGGTATGCAAAGAACCAAATTTCTAATTAAAATTTGCTGTGGAATCAAACATTCAGATGACCAGAGGTAAAAACATGGCCAAATTCTTAAAAAATGTCCAACAAAAAAGATGAGTTAGAATCCTGCGATTTATATGTGGGCCCCCAGAATTTCAATTTGAAAATAGTATGACTATAAATTTTTCTTTTTCTCATGCTAATTATAAAACTGTTGCTTATACTTCCTATTGAGACAGCGTAAGTTCTTACCAAACCTGTAATCTTATTCTTCCTTGCTAGCAGAAATGTTCTTATATTTCTTTTCTAGCTTTTTATTTTAAAAATAACATTCTGCCCTGGCTGGCGTAGCTCAGTGGATTGAGCACGGGCTGCGAACCAAAATGTTGCAGGTTCGATTCCCAGTCAGGGCACATGCCTGGGTTGCAGGCCATAACCCCCAGCAACTGCACATTGATGTTTCTCTCTCTCTCTCTTTCTCCCTCCCTTCCTTCTCTAAAAGTAAATAAATAAAATCTTTAAAAAAATAACATTCTATTTTATAGTTACTTACCCTATTGGCTCCTAGTTGATAATGTTTGCTTGAAAATAATAGTACTAAAGAATAATTTTCAAAATAGTAAAAGTCAGAGAAAGACAAGTATCATATGATTTTACTTATTTGTGCAATCTAAATAGTGAAATAAATGAACAAATGAAATAGAAACAAAGTTTCAAATACAGAGAACAGATTGATGGTTGCCAGAGGGAACTGGGTGGAAGACGTGGAGGTACTGAGAAGTACAGATTGGTAGTTACCAAATAGTTCTTCAGATTTAAAGTACAGTATAAAAAATATGATCAATAATGTTTTAACTATGTATGGTGCCACTTAAAATATTGGGGGACCACTTTGTAAAGTATATGATTGCCTAACCACTATATTGTACACCTGAAACTAATACAAAATTATATTGAATGTAAACTGTAATTGAAAAATAAAATTAAAAAATAAAAATGTCTACTCCCTTTAATATAGTAACTTTGCCTTTATAGGCATCTGACTTCAGGAAATTACCAGAAATGGGAATAAAGATTATAAATAGAGATTTTGACTATGATATTTTAAATAACAATTTTAAATGAATACACTAAATATTCACTAATTTGAGATCATTGGGAAATTAGGGCACAGTCATTGGATGGAATATTATATAAGTATTTAAAATTATGCTGACAATATTAAAATATGTGCAAAAATGTTGTATATGATATGGTGAAAATAGAACACAATTTGCATATTGATATGAAAAATTGTGTAAGATTTATATAGACATTGAAAAATATGCAAGGAACTACATCAAAATATTAATTGGTTGTCTGTGGAATGTGGAAATATAGTGGTTATTATGTTATTATTTGTATTGTTCAAATCAAAATGGGCATATTTTATAGGTATAATCTTCACCAAATTAAGTAAAAAAATCACATCTTTAAAAAATTTCCAGTTATTCTGTCAAATTTTTCTCTGTCTTTATAACTTATAAGCATGCAATCCAGTATATCCCCCCATAGGTCTTCCTACTCTAGCTCTCACCCTTTCAAGAATTCTGATGAAAAGCGAGGACATACAGTCAAGACTACTTTGCCTAGTATGGCTGTCATTTAAAATTGAAGGAGAAATAAGGAGCTCCCCAGACACAAAAAGCTAAAACAGTTTGTTAACACTAAACCAATACTGCAGAAAATGTGAAAGGCCTTACTTGAAGACAATGACAAAGAAGAAGGAGGAAGAGGAAGAAGAGGAGAAAAGACAGAGGAAAATAGTCTAACAATAAAATGGCATTAAATACATATCTATCAATACTCACCTTAAATGTAAATTGCTTAAATGCTCTAACCAAAAGACATAGGGTGGCTGAATGGATGAGAACACAAGACTCAATATATATGCTGCCACCAAGAGACCTATCTCAGATTGAAAGATACACACAGACTACAAGTAAAAGATATTTCATGCAAATGGAAAGGAAAAAAAAGCTGGGGTATCAGTACTTATATCCAACAAAATAGACTTTAAAACCAAGGTTATCGTAAGAGACAAAGAAGGACACTACATAATGATAAAGGGAATAATCCAACAAGAGGCTATAACCCTAGTGAACATAGGGAAGCCTAAATATGTAAAGCAAATCTTGATGAACACAAAGGGAGAGATGGACAGAAATACGGTCATAGTCAGGGATTTTAACACCCTGTCGACTTCAATGGGTAGATCTTCCAGACAGAAAAGCAAGAGGAGACAGTTACCTTAAACGACACAATAGATCAAATGGATTTAATTGTTATCTTCTAAGCATTTCACCCTAAAGCAATAAAATATACATATTTTTCAAGTGCACATGGAATGTTTTCTAGGATACACCCCATGCTAGGACACAAGACAAGTCTCAATAAATTTAAGAAAATTGAAATAATATCAAGCATTTTCTCTGACCACAATGCTATGAAACTAGAAATCAATCACATGGAAAACATGCAAAGACATGGAGGCTAAATAACATGCTAATAAACAATGAATGGTCAACAACAATATCAAGAAAGAAATTAAAAGGTACCTTGAAACAAATGAAAATGAGAACACAACAACCCAAATTCTGTGGGACACAGGGAAAACAGTCCTGAGAAAGAAACTCATAGCATTACAGACCTGTCTAAAAAAAAGCAAAACAAAACAAAAACAAACAGAAACCCAGAAAGATCTCAAATAAACAATCTAACTTTACACTTAAAGGGACTTGAAAAAGAACAACAAACAAAGCACAAAGTGAGTAGAAAGAAGGAAATAAAGATTAGAGCAGAAATAAACAAAATAGAGTCTAAAAAAATGATGCGAAAGATCAATGAATCCAAGAGCTGGTTCTTTGAAAAGATAAATGGTTGACAAACCTTTAACCATAGTCATCAAGAAATAGAGAAAATCCAAATATATAAAATCAGAAATGAAAAAGGAGAAATAACAATTGACACCAAAGAAATACAAAGAATTATAAGAAAGCATTATTAACATATGCCAACAAACTGGACAACATGGACGAAATGGATAAATTCCTAGAAATATACAGTCTTCCAAAACTAAATAAGGAAGAATCAGAGAATCTGAATAGACAGTTTACACCTAGTGAAATCGAAGCAGTAACCAAAGAACTCCCAACAAACAAAAGTCCTGGACCAGATGGCCTCATGGGTGAATTTTACCAAACACTTTGGGAAGAATTAACACACCTCCTTCTCAAACTACTTCAAAAAATTCAAGAAGAGGAAATGCACTGTAGCTCATTTTATGATGCCAGCGTTATCCTAATTCCAAAACTAGACAAAGAGACTACAAAAAAAGGAGAAAATTATAAGCCAATATTACTGATGAACATGGACACCAAAATCCTCAACAAAAGATCATACAACATGATTTAGTGGGATTTATTCTGGGATGCAAGATTGGTAAAACATATGCAAATCAATAAATATGATTTACTATGTAAACATAATGGAGGATAAAAACCACATGATCATATCAATAGATGCAGAAAAAGCTTTTGATAAAATCCAGCACCCATTTATGATAAAAATTCTCAGCAAAGTGGAAATAGAGGGAACATATCTAAACATAATAAAGGCCATATAAACAAATCCACTGCCAGCATCATACTCAATAGGCAAAAACTACAAGTGTTTCTTAAGATAGGGAATAAGGCAGCAATGTCTTCTTTCACCTCTCTTATTCAACATAGTACTGGAAGTCCTAGCCACAGCAATCAGACAAGAGGAATTAAAAGGCATCAACATTGGAAAAAAAAGAAGTAAAACTGTTTTTATTTGCAGATGACATGATACTGTGTGTAGAGAACCCCAAAAATTCCACCAAGAAACTACTACAACTGATAAATGAATTCAGCAAAGTATTAGGACACAAAATTTATATGCAGAAACCAGTTGCATTTTATATGCCTTAATAAATTAACAGAAAGGGAAATTAAGAAAACAATCCTATTCACAAGTGCTTCAAAAAGAATAGGATACCTAGGAATAAACCTAACCAAGGATGTAAAAAACCTATACTCAGAAAATTATAAGATTCTGAGGAAAGAAATCAAAGAAGATACAAATAAGTGAAAGCACACACCATGCTCATTCACAGGAAGAATTAATATCATTAAAATGTACATTCTACCCAAAGCAATCTATAGATTCAGTGCAATTCCTATCAAGATTCCAAAGACATAGTTCACAGAATTAGAACAAACATTCCAAAAATTTATATGGAACCACAAAAGGTGCCACATAGCAACAGTGATCCTGAAAAAGAAGAACAAAGTTGGAGGAATCATGCTACCTAATATCAAACTATACTACAAGGCCATAGTAATCAGAACAGCCTGGTACTGGCATAAAAACAGACACATAGATCAATGGAACAGAACAGAGAGCCCAGATATAAACTCACAACTTTATAATCAATTAGTATTCGATAGAGTAAGCAAGCACATACAATGGGCTAAAGATAGTTTATTCAATAAATGGTGTTGGGAAAACTGGACAGATGCATGCAGAAAAATGAAACTAGACCACCTTCTTAACACCACACACAAGAATAAACTCAAAATGGATCAAAGACTTAAATGTTAGACCCAAAACCATAAATATTGTAGAACAAAATATAGGCAGCAAAATCTCAGACATTGCTGGTAGCAATATTTTATCAGATATGTCTCCCCAGGCAAGGGAAGCAAAAGGAACAGTAAACTAATGGGACTACTTCAAACATAAATTTTTTTTGCACAGCAAAATAAAAAGATAACCCACGGAATGGGAGAACATATTTGCCAATAAATCTGATAAAGGGTTAATATTCAAAGTTGATAAAGAATTTACAAAACTCAATGCCCAAAATGAAGCAACCCAATTAAAAAACGGGCAATGTAACTGTACTTGAACAACAGTAAAAGAAATGTTTAAAAAAGAAAAAAATAAACTCTTAAAATGAAAAAAAAGGGCAATAGACCTGAATACATTCTTTTCCACAGAGGACATACAAATGGCCAACAGTCATGAAAAAATGCTCAAGGTCAGTAATATCAGAGAAATGCAAATAAAAACCACAATGAAATACCATCTCACACTTGTCAGAATGGCCATCATCAATAAATCCACAGACAACAAGTGCTAGCAAGGATGTGGAGAAAGGGGAACCGTTTTACACTGTTGGTGGGAATGAAGACTGGTGCAGCCACTGGAGATAAATAGTATGGAGATACCTTTAAAAATTAAAAGTTGACCTGTTTTTTGACCCAGCAATCCCACTTCTGGGAATATATCCAAAGGAATGCAAGATACTAATTTGAAAGAACATAAGTATCCCTATGTTCATCACAGCGTTATTTACCATTGCCAAGATACATAAGCAGCCCAAGTGTCCATCAATAGATGAGAGTGCATCAAACAACTATGGGACATTTACATAATGGAATTCTACTTGGCTATAAAGAAGAAGAAAATTTTACCCTTTGCAACAATATGAATGGACCTGAAGAACATTATGCTAAGTGAAATAAGCCTATCTGAGGAAAACGAATACCATATGACTTCACTCATATGTGGAATCTAGTGAACAAACTTAACTAACAAGAAAAATAGAGACAGGCTCATAGAGAGCAGGATGACAGCTAAGGGAGGGGAGATTAGCGGGTAGAGGGATTGAGCAAGAAGAAAAAGGACTTATGGACATGGACAGCAGTGTGGTGATTGTGGTGGGTGAGGAGGCGGTATAAGGGGACTAACTGATAATGGAAAAAATACAATAAAAATTTTGAAAAAAACAAACAAAAAAAAGCCTAGCAGCCCTGCCTGGTGTGGCTCAGTTTGTTGGAGCGTCAGCTCATAACTGAATGGTTGCAGTTTCAATTCCCATGCAGGGCACATACCCAGGTTGGGGGTTCGGTCTGTGGTCTGATCACGTAAAATCCCTGGTCCGGGTGCAACCAATCAATATTTGACTCTCAAATCAAGGTTTCTCCCTTCCTCCCTCTCTAGAGAGCAATGAAAAAATGTCCTTAAATGAGGATAAAACTAATCAATTAATTAAAAAATAAAAAGCCTGGCAATTTCCACTCCATCTAAGGGAAAAGCCAGCAACCATGTAAGAAATCCAGCTACTCTGAGACCATTTGGCTGTGAGAAATCCTAAGCTTGCCACATCCGTCATGAAAGCGAGCTTGAGGAACTGAGGTAACAGTAAGAAGTAAGGCCCTATACATACGATGTCAGCTCCAGCTATTAAATCCATCCCAGCTGATGTTACAGAATACTTGAATTTCCATCTCATGAAATTGTGAGTAAATAAAATGGCTGTTGTTTTAAGTCACTGTGTTTTATGGACGGTTGCAGTTTCGATTCCCATGCTTAGCATAGCAATAGCAATAGATATGTAGCAATAGATAATTGGGTCAAATGTTCAGGAGGAAAATAAATCAGGACAAAGAGACAGGGAGATGCAGGGGTACTATGTTAGAGAGGGTGGTCAGGGAGGGCCTCTCTGATAAGAAGACATTTGAGCAGGAAGCTGAAGGCAGTGAGGGACCAGACCATTTGGCTATCTGGAACAAATTCCAGACAGAGGAAACAGCAAATGCTGGCACCAAAAGGCAAGGTATGTTTGGCATGTTCTACAAGCAGTGTAAAGGCTGGTGTGAGGAGAGAAGGAGATGGACAAGAAATCAAGGGAGAAGAGGGGAAGCACCAGACCAGGTAGGGATATGATAAGGACTTCGAGTTTGACATTATCTGATTTACAAATAAAAAGGGACAATTTGGAGTGGAGGACAAAATGTAGAGAAAGCAAGAATGGAAGGAGGGCAAGCAGTTAGAAACCTATTCCAGTAATCCAGGTAAGAGATGATATTGGGTTGGACCAGAAAAGTAGCTGTGGAAATGATGAGTTGGATTTTGGCTTTAGTTTGAAAGTGGAACCAACAAAATTTGCCAATGGCCTGGATTGGGGTAGAGAAAAAGATAAAAATTAAAGGTGATCTAAGCACCTAGAAGAATAAAGTTGCCATTTACTGAGATGGGGAAGAATGAATAAGGAGCAAGCTTAGACAGAAAAATCATGAATTTGGTTCTGGAAATATCTAGTTTGAGGTGTCTGTTAGACATCTAAGGTGGCTAAATATGTGAGTCAGAGGTTCAGGAAAGTGGTCATGGCTGAAGATATTTATTGAGAGCTACCTGTGATAGTAATTAAAGTCACAGCATTTGATGATATTAGCTAAGGATGAATGTAACTAGAGAAGACTAGAAGTGTGAATAGGGAGCCTTGGGAATATGAAGAAAAATGATAATGGTCTTTCAGTTCTAAACAAGATGAAGTAAGCACATTCTACTGTACTAAACCTATCAACAATTAAAAACCTGGATAAAATTGATAAAACAACAATTAGAAGATTCTGAAAGGTGGAGGAAAAAAGGTGTACTGGTTGGGGACCTTAGGATTTAAGGACAAACCAGTGGTGAGTTTTGTGTTTTATTTTTTATTTTTTGCCTTTTATACATCATGGCCTGGGCACTGGAGAGGCCCCAAATCCAGAATGTCAATGGGCACAGACAAAAATGCCCCAAAGAATGCCCCTCTCTCTTGTCAAAGGACTAAGAAACTGGTGGCTCTACAGGACAAAAACATGTTGATTACTGTAATTCCTGCTCAATTCCAGGTGAACATCATGAGTAAAGTCACACCCCATCTCCTCCCAAATAGGAAGTAGAAAGAGAATTACTAATGGAAAGGAGCTAAAGAGAATGATTTTTAAAATTATAAAACCATGGGTAGACCAGTTAGTAGCCCAGGTGTATAGCGTTAAGAGCAGAGCAGACATTTTGAACACCGTTGACAATCCAATATGGAGTCACTGTCAGCCACATTAAGTGGCAATATGACCAATACTTAGGTAATGGGTTGTTACAAGGATGCCCTTGGGAAGGGCCCAGAATCTCCAAAACCACAAGTCTGGACACCTGGATAATGACTCCATTTGGATACTGATATAAGTGGGACCACTGCCCATTGTGGGCTATCATAACTCAGAGCTCTGACCATTTGGCACTGGAGCTTGGCTGTACCATGGGTCACACTTGGAGCACAGTGGGACTTCCACTCCACTGGTGCATACTATCACTGTAGCCACCTGTCTTGAGACCAATGAACACTTCTTCACTGCCAGTGACTCAGAATTTGCGCTGGACACTTGCTGTACTCACTTTTGTTGTAAGCTCCCCCTCTCTGTGTGTAACCTGAATGTTAACTCTATTGGTTTATTGGGGAGATCTCCCCTAATAAATTGGCATTGTGGAAAAACACAAACGTGTGTAAAGGGCTTCTTCTGGGGATGCTCCCTTGCTCATGACACCATGTATAAAACTAAGTGAAAACAACACAGCAAAAAGTTTCAGAACTAAACATTGGTCTAGAATACTACCCAGGTTTCTGATTGACCTTTGGGTAGTACACAAATGAGCAGACCAAAACAGTACTGCAAAGGCTTTGAAACTAAATAGATGTTTATATCACAGGCCACAAAAGTGGGCCAAGATGTGTGTTTTTAACTTAAACAAGTTTACTGCTTGCTATGATAGAAGATTTGAATAGGAACTAGAATCTCATAATATGATGCTCAAAGTGTCTACAATACAATAAACATTACTTATCATGCTAAGAATCACAAAAAATTTCAACTTGAATGAGAAAACACAATCAACAGTTGCCAACATTGAAATTATACAGAGGTTGGAATTATTTGACAACAGTTTTAAGCAGTTATGATAAAATACAGTGGTGAGAGGAAAATGGAGTCAACTGTACTCGAACAACAATAAATAAATACATAAATAATCAGCAAATAAATAGAAGCTATAAAAATGAATCCAGTGGAAAGTTTAGAACTGTAAAGTACAATAATTGAAATTTTTTAAAAACTGCACTTGATGAGTTAAATAGAATGGAATGCCAGAGAAGTGAACCAGTGAATTTAAAGACAGTTAAAAGGAAATTATCCAACATGAACAAAAGAGAAGGAAAATAGATTGAAAAATAATGAACAGAGCCTCAGTGACTTGTAGGACAATGACAACATTTAGTAAAAGACATAAATTTAAAAATTCATGACACTGAGCAAATCCTAACAGGAGAAATCCACAAATCAGACACATCATAATTAAATTTCTAAAAACTGTAAGACACAGAAAAAATCTTGAAAGCAGCCAGAGAGAAACGATGTATTACCCATAGGTAGTGGTCACAGAAGCTTTATTTATAATTGTCCAAAACTCTAAACAGACCAAATGTCCTTTAGTGAACAAATAGATAAACAAACTAGTACATCCATAAAATGGAATACTACTCAGCCATAAGAAGGAGTTTGCTCTTAATATACATAACAACTTGAAATGTTTTTCTTTCTCTCATGTTATAAGAGTACTATGATGAATGGGGAAAAAGCCAATCTCAAAAGTTTCCATTTATATAATACTTTTGAAACGGCAAAGTTTTACTGATGAGAACAGATTAGTGGTTGCCAGGGCGAGGGATAAGGTATGATTATAAATGGGAAGTTTCTTTGTGGTGGTGAAACTGTTCTCTATCCTAATTGTGATACTGGGTACATGAATCTCTACTATACATCCCCCTCAAAATAAATACATGTAAAATTGGTGAAATCCAAATAAAGTTTGCAGTTTCATTGTACCAATGTCAATTTCCTGGTTTTGATGATATACTATGGTTATGTCAGATTCTATCTTTGGGAAAAAGCTGGGTGAAGGGTACAAGGGACCTTTCTGTAGTATTTTTCCAATTTCATGTGAATCCTAAATTATTTCAAAAGAAAAAAAATTAAGAAAACTAATGAAGAATAGCCAGTGAGGTAGGAGAAGAGTCAAGAGTTCCAAAGGAAGAAAATCTTTCATGTAGAGCGAAGTGATGCCTGGATTTCATTATATGGAGGTCACTAGGGGCTTAGACAAGAGTAGTTTAGGTATAGAAGTGGGTGTAAAAGCCTGCCTGGAGAGTGTTCAAGAGAGATTGGAGGGAGAGAAAGTGGGAACAATGAGTACAGTGTGGAAAAAGTTAAGATTCTTTTTGTAAAAAAAACCTCAATAATTTCTATCTCATAGGGATTTTTCATGTTTCATAAGTTGTGAGTCGCCATTAACTTGCCATAAAACACCTGATTATTTAATTTCATAAGTAGGCTTTGGTGTTATAAAATATCCAATATTTTCCTGCCTTGTTTTGTAATTCTGTTTTTAAAATACAATTGTGTCACTCTGAGCGTCTCTGAGGGATAAATTATACTACTTGTTAATAACCATGGTAGCAAGGGACTGCCCATGAAGAGAGGATGGAAAAATAACACAGCAGATTAATTAATAATATGACACACCTGAATGTTTTCTGCTCCCAGACTGCAGTAATGATCCCATCTCCTTGACTACCAGCAGTTGTTCATGCTTGTCATCAAAAACAAAAACGAAGAGCCTTGCACAAACTTACAGTGGAAATGGTAAACAGAAAACTGCCTTTCCTCTGCAAAGAAACAAACCAAACAAACAAACAAACAAACAAAACAAAAACAAAACCAAAACTCCACTACAATGCCTTTCTTTAGATCACATTACAATTTATCGTCAACAGATAAATGATACATGTTAAAGACAAAGCCCTTACAAATAAAATTAAGAGATTTATGTAGCCCTTTTAGAGAAAGAATTAAGTGAGATCCCAACTACAAGCATCTCTGTTGGAAGAAAAAAGTAAAAATGAAAGAAACCATAATGAAAGATTCAGGTTCAACATTCTTTTCTTAATCATTATTCAAGTACAGTTGTCTCCATTTTCCTCCTTCCAATCTCCCCCGCACCACCCATACCTGCCTCCCACCTTCAAACCTACCCTCTTTGACTTTGTCCATGTGTCCTTTATACATGTTCCTTGATAACCCTTCCCCTATTTCCCTCCATTATCCCCTCCCCCTCCCTTCTGGTTACTGTCAGTTTGTTCCTTATTTCAGTGTCTCTGGTTCTATTTTGCTTACTTGTTTTATGATCCTATCTAATCAGGACCTTGAGACTTTACCACATTTTTATAAGTGGAGCTAACAAATGCCTAAAGCCCTGTTCTTTCTTTCCCTTTTTCCAACTTTATCCAGGTATAATTGATGTATAATATTCTGTAAATTTAAGCTAGAAAATGTGTTCATGATATACTTATATACTGCAAAATGATTACTACTGTATGTTAGCTAACACCTGAAGTTCTGTTCCTGAGGAAAAAGAGGTCAACACCGATCTATATATATTTAGAAGTTCTGTTCATTTATATCATACCAAGAATGAATTTATTTATTTACTCTCTTGCTGATTCATTCATATATCCAACAATTATTTATTGAACTGGAGATACAAGCATGTGCAAAGTATGGTCTCTGCTGTCCTCACAAAGCTTATAGTCTAGAGGGAAAACAGACAGTTATAAGACAATGTAACTATTATTATTACTAATATTTATTATGTGCTCTCTATGTGCCTGGTGCTATTCTAAAGGTTCATCATTGCATTTTCTTGGTGAATTCATGTAACAGTCCTGTGCCTTGTGAAGTTAAGTGCTATTATTCTTATTTCAAAGATGAGAAAAAATGAGACTGAAAGAGTTTTGGTCGCTTAACCAAAGTCATACAATTTGAACAATCCCAGGGGTATCTTACTTGAAAGTCAGGAGCACAGTGAAATAGAATCTAAAGCACAGGGGCTGAGGTAAGGTTTGCTGGACTGAAGGGTGTAAGCCGGAAGTGAGGGTAGAAAGATGACAAGGGTCCAGACCATCACAGACCTTTTGAGCTCTTTAAGGACTTAGGATTTTATCCTGAAAGCAATGTAATAACACCTTTTTAAATTATCTATAACTGTAACAATCCACTCCAAAATCTAGGGACTTAAAACCAGTAGCACAATTCTGTTGGTTAGGAATTGGAACAAGGCTCAACAGAGGCAGCTGGACTCCTCTTTGTATGGCATCAGCTAAGATGGCTCCTTGAGGGCTGAATGATACTAGATGGCCACACTCATATGTCTGGGGCCTTGGTGGAGGCTCTTGGCTGGGTGCCTCAGCTCCCCTCCACATAGTTTCCAAAAGAGGAAAATGAAGGCTACAAGTCCTCTTAAGGCCTAGGCTTTGAACTAGCACAGCATCACATCCATCATATTCTATTGGTCAAAGCTAATTATAAAACCAGACAAGGCTCAGGGGAGAGAAATAGGCTCCACCTCTTGATAGGAGGAGCTGAAAAATCACATTGCAAAAGGTATCCAGAATGAAAGGGATTGTTGTGGCGATCTTCAGAAATAACTTAGCACAACATTGAAATGTTTTAAGAAGCATTTGACATGTAGAAAGGAGGAAAAAGACTGCTGCAGATACCTAGGTGAGAAGTTGGGTGGTGACCTGAATTAAAGCATTGTTCTAAACCCAGTTGACAATCAGAATTAGCTGGGAGAGCTTATTAAAAATACAAATTCCCAGAACCTATCACAGGCAATCTAAGTCAGAATCCCTAGGGGTAAAGTCTGAAAGTATAAATTTTAATTTCTTTCTTTCAATAGACATTTTATTGAACACCTATTTTGTGCTAGGCACCATTTTGTGCTCTGGGGATGAGGGAGTGAATGAAATAGACAAGGGTCCTGTTCTCTCCTGGGAGCAGGGAGTGAAGTAAGGAAGACAGCCAAGGAAAAAAAATGAACAAATAAATAAACAAATGAGTATCTTTGGTGATTTTGTACCAAAATCGTTCTTTTAAAAAGGAAACAAAATTAAATAGTGTGAAATCATAATACATAATTGAGAAAACAGGTAGAGATGGAAGGAATGAACTCATATGTAAAGGTTATTTATTACAATATTACTTGTGATAGCAATAGATTTGTTAAACTGCAACTTTATTGGGGTTTAATTTAGGTACAATAAACTCCACCCATCTAAACTGCATAATTCAGTGAATTTTGACACATGTCATGTCCCCATATTTCCATCTCCATTCCCCAAGCAACCACTGACCTACTGTCCATCCTTATAAATTAGCTTGCAATATTTAGAATTACATACAAATGATATCATGCAGTATATAATAGCAATAGATTTTAAGCTATACTATTACTTTTTATTTTATTTTAATTTTTAAAAACATTTTATTTATTTATTTTTAGAGAGAGGGGAAGAGAAGGAGAAAGGCAGGGAGAGAAATATCAGTGTAT